>NC_084488.1:119358415-119982165 GCF_030035675.1 Rhineura floridana
GTCAGCACAGGTTAGGTCAGCAAGACAGTTGAGGAAGCTTGCTGGTTCCTCTCCATCTGCTGTGTCCCTGTGCAAGTCCACTAAGCTGAGTTGTATCCCAACACTTCCAACAGTGGTCCCACTCATGGCTGGCATCAGCTCCTCTGCCCACTGCAGCAAGAGGCCCCCAGCAGGCTCCCCCCAAAGGAACATGGACCTCAGTATGCAAAAGGTTGCCCACTTCTGATCCTGAGATTATCTACTCTACCTGGCAGCAGCTCTCCACCATCTCAAGCAGATGTCTCTTCCATTCCTTATATATGCTCAGAGGCACATGTTACCAAATTCTTCCAAGCTACACAGGAAGTGGATTGGACTGTGAAAGACCAACCCAAATTGTGTTTGCATTTTGAGAAATGTGTAGGGCAAGTCCAATATCTCAGGAAGGAGGTCAGGTCTCCTGCTCCCCTGGTGCATTCACTATAGCTGCCCAATTTCCCTGCTTTTAAAAGTTTGATAGAAATATCTGTGGGCTATAGGTACATTCTTAAACCGCAAGGTTTTTTGCCTATTAGTGAATTTCTCTGCTTTTTAATCCGGGAGGTAAGAAATGGGATCCTGTGCAAGTTTGCTGAGAATGGATTGATCATTTGCATGCTTATTGAGTTCAGTGGGATTTACTCTCCTGCAGTCATGCTTAGGATAGATGAAACTGACCACAGGGGATGGGGAGGGGAGGGGAGGAGGAGGAGGAGGGAGGGGAGGGAGGACAGAGGGGAGGAGGGGGAGGAGAGAAGGCAGGAGGGGGAGGGGAGGAGAAGGGCAGGTTTGATCATTTGCATGTTTATTGAATTCAGTGGGATTTACTCCTGTGCAATCATGCTTAGGATAGGTAAAACTGACTGGGGGGAGGGAAGGAGGGCTGGAGTGGGCAGGGAAGGAGGAAGAAGGAACAGGAGGAGGAAGGGAAAGGAGAGTGGAAGGAGGGAAAAGGCAGGTCTGATCATCTGCATGCTTATAGAGTTCAGTGGGATTTACTCCCATGCAATCATGGTTAGGAGGATAGATAAAAATGACCATGGGGGAGGAGAAGGGGGAAGAGAGAGAAGAGGGAAGGAGAAAGGGAGGGGTGAGGGGAACGGAAGGAGCGGGAGGGGATTGGAAGGGATCAGAATGGCATGGGGGGTATTTTCAATTTAACATTGCAGAATGCAATAAATCCATGCTGGCTATAGTATACAGCCACTCTCGTGGCTGTATAATATATATGCAAACTGAAGACTAGCATGTGATAGAAAAAAGTTTTAGCCTTGCTTTCTGCTTGATGTGCTGGCTTTCTATTTGCAGGAAATAGGCGTTCCACTATATGACTCATACATATGCACACAGAGACAGATATGTGTGCATGAAGCCCAAATAAGTCTGACTGAGTTCAGAAATAGGAGATAGATCGGTGCTTGTTACTCAGTCCTTGGACAGGCCTGTGAAAGTAGGCTGAGACAGCTGCTGGCATTTGCAGACCAAATGCATCCAATCAAACAGGCAAGGAACGCTCCTAAAACTTGTAATGACAATCACCCAGGTGTGACTGCCCCCTATATATATATAAAAAAATTGTTTCCAACATTTTGAGTGTCAAGAACAAAGATCAAGGTCCAAAATCTCCCAGTTTGGGGCTTTTGAAATTGCTTCAGTTTCTTCCTCAAAGATGATACTTTTTTTTCTTTTCATGTTTTGGTGGAAATTGAGAAGAGGAAGAGTATAATGATATGGCTCATATCTAAGGATAACTGACTGGCAAAAATTACTCTTTGCTGGTAGTGTAGTGGCAAATTCAGAAGTGCAGGGTCCCTTCACAATAGTCACAGCCATGTCCCCTTCCTTTTTTTCTGCTGGGTTGAGAATGAGATCCTTGTTAATGCCTTCTCCCACAACAACAAGAGAGAGTCTTAGCTACTGCAAAGAGTCTACTCAGTGGCTAACTGTCCTCCTTTCACTGATTGGCTCCAATCAGCAGGAAAGGACAAGCAAGCATGTTAGAAGACTCTTCTCAGTGGCTAACATGCTCCCCTTTCATGATGCTTGGCTTGTAGGATGCTGGAGACATAGGGAATCTATTGGGACCACTCTTCCAAAAAAAGTAAGGGATCTAAGACACACACCCTGAGACCCCAGACAACTGCACCCCTGCTCTTAGCCCATAGCTGTGTGGAATCCCTGTGTTGCCAGGGTGATATAATGTGACTCAATTCTCAGCCTGGTGGTAGTGAGAGGTCCAGACTAGATGGTAGTAGCAGAACCTAAACCAGGTCTGCCTTATAATAAATCAGGGGCGGAGAGCCCGGTTTTCAGCACTGATTCTTTCCAGTATTCTTTGCTTAGCTCCCCAAACTTTGCTTAGTTTGCTTTAGTAAGTAAACTTTGCGTATTACATTTCTCATAGGGACGGGAGAATATGCCAGTTTCAGTTTTGCTTATTGTTCCAGTCTTAAGCTCAGTTTTCCCAATTTCTGCATCAGTTTGCAATAAAAAAGCATGAAAATTCATACTCTTTGTTTGCAATTCTCCTAATATACACAGTTTTGTATACAATTTGCCTAACATGCAAGCAATTTTCCCTAATAAAATGCGTTTTTGTAAGCTGTTTTCATTAGCATACATATTTTTGTGTGCCCTTTCCCTCTAACATACATATTTTTGTACACATTTTTAAGTTGAGGAATTGCATTGCAAAATTTGGAGACATGAATTTCAAAGGATAGCTGTTGCTTTGGTTCATATATTGATTTGGGAAGTATGAATATATTTGGTTACATCAAACAGGTCATCCTCAGAGTAGACCTAACAAGTCCATTGATTTGACTGGGTCTTCTTGGAGAGTGACTTAGTCTCATGCAACCCAGTGAGTTTGCATTCTCACCTCTTCAGCTCTGGGCTTACTAGGTGAGAATATCCTACTAAGCTGCTCTCAGCTACTAGGAACAAAGGAGAGGTGGTGATGGCTACCTGAGTCCTGGCTAAAAGGTAGTAATTAAAGTTGGGCAAAGCAAACCACATGAATTTCTCCCCCCATCCCTACATCTAAGTTTCGTTTAGGCCTCATCTTGATTACTGGACACTGCACTCTAAGAAAGATGCAGACAAACTGGAACAGGTTCAGAGGAGGGCAACAGGGGTGATCAGGGGACTAGAAACAGAGCCCTGTGAGGACAGACTGAACTGGGCATGCCTAGCCTTGAGAAGAGAAGACTGAGCGGAGATGTCATAGCACTCTTCAAGTACTGGAAAAATGGTCACACAGAGGAGCTCTTCTCGATCATTGCAGAGTGCAGGACACGGAATAATGGGCTCAAGTTACAGGAAGGCAGATTTCGACTGAACATCAGGGAAAACCTAGCTGTTAGAGCAGTGTGACAATGGAACCAATGACCTAGGGAGGTGGTGGGTTCTCCAGCACTGGAGGCCTTCAAGAGGCAGCTGAACAGCCACCTGTCAGGGATGCTTTAATTTGGATTCCTGCGTTGAGCAGGGGGTTGGGCTCAATGGCCTTAAAGGCCCCTTCCAACTCTACGATTCTATGATTCTCTCTCCAAAGTGGGGAAGACGGTGCCCTGTGGTCCTGCTCTGTCTGCTGTACAGGTGCGAACTGTTGACTGGCAACATCCAAGCCTCTGCTCCCCCTAATTGTTACTCTTTGTTTTTAAGCTGGGATTGGATAGCTCTTCAAAGAGAGGCTCCTTCAAAGAGAGGACTCCCCTCTGGCAGCCCTTCCAATAGTGGACTGTCCTCTGTGCTGTAGGACACATGGTCTTCCCTAAGAGAGACGTTAGGGTTTGAAACCTTGAGTTTAAACGAGGGCTGAGGAACCCCAGGTCCAGAGGCAGGGCCGGCCCCAAAGGGCAGCCAGGAGCCACAGAGGGGCCTCTCAATAGGATGGGGGAGGAGTAGAACTCCTTTTCTGTGATCGGATCGCAGAGAGGGAGCTTCTTCCGCCCGTCCATCTCTCCTATGTTTTGAGGCTGCGTGGGCTGCGTGCGCAGGACTGCCATTAACCAAGATGGCGGCTGAGGTTTCCCTAAGCAGCTGAAGCCTCCGCTGCCATCTTGGTTGATGGCAGCGATGCGCACGCATAGCAGCCCGTGCAGCCACAAAAGACAGGAGAGACAGAGCCAGTAAATGGGCGGGCGGAAGAAGCTCCCTCCCTGCGAGAGACAGGTGTGTGAGTGTGTGTGTGTGTGTGAGAGTGAGTGAGTGAGTGAGTGAGTGTGCGTGTATGCTGGGGCCCGGGGCAAGGCGCTGCCCAAGGTCCCAGGCATGTCTGGAGCCGGCCCTGTCCAGAGACCAAATTAGGCCCTCCAAGCCTCTCTATCTAGCCAGTGGTAGCTAGCTCCATGTCGGAGGGCAGTGGGATCCACTCCAGGTTTTAGTCCAAGCTTTCAAGGATCTGTTCAAGGTGCTGAACTTATTTTGCGAACAGGTTTCAGTGCATTGGACAGCTCCTTGAAGGCTCAGACTAAAACCTGGAGCGGATTCACTGCCTCACCGACATTGGAGCCACCACCCTCCACTACTTTGCAGGCAATATAGTGGGATAACTGGGCTCCCATCCTAAGGCCTTTCACTGAGCAGCTGCCAAGCAAAGAGGTGAAGAGGCTGTGGTGGAAAGCGCACAGGAAACATCAAAGCCATCTGCTGCGGCAATGCAAAAGGCAACCGGCTTGTTAAGAAAGCAACAGTCTGCAAATCTCCTGCCGTTATATAAATGTATGACACAGCTCACATTCGAATGCTCTGTGTGGCTCCCGCTGCGTGTCTCATCTTCGTAAAGGATGTCACGGTGGCCCTGCACAAGGATCCAAAGACAGCCACAGAAAGGACTATGGCTTCGGAGGACAGCCCCCCAAAAGGCATTGGGGGATTTTTAATTCTCGGGGGTCAAAAAGAAAAGCAAGGGGTCACATGCTAGACGTCTATTCTGCTGTGAAAGAGGGCCGAGAGTGGCTCAAAAGAAATGGTCCCTTCACTCCTATAGCTGTAGAGAAGAGTTAGGGACCCTTAGGCCCTGGGCCCGAATGTGGCCCTCCAAGCCTCTCCGTCTGGCCCTCAGAACCCTCCCCAGACCACACCCTGAGTATTTTTCCCTGGCTGAAATGTTTCCTTGACCTCTGACAGTGCCTCTTGCTGGTCTGGATGGAGGATTGAGAGAGGTATGTGAGTGTGTGTAGGAACAAGCCTCCTGTACAAGGGTAAAGCTTACGTTCATTGACTGGCCCGCTGTTACCTCGCCTGGCCCCGCCCACTCCTGGCATGTGGCTCTCGGAACCTTGACCAGAAGGAATGCGGCCCTCGGGCTGGAGAAAGGTTTCCCACCGTTGCTGTAGAGTGACCAGAAGTGAACAGGGATATGCAAAAGGAAGGGCCGCAGCTTAGCATGCACAAGGTCCCAGCACCAATCCCCAGGGCTGGGAAAGGCTCCTGACTGAAAAGCAGTAGAGCACTTGCCATTCAGCATAGAGTAGCCTGCTGCAACCTTGTGCCTTCCAGAGGTTTGGGACTGCAATGGGTGGGTTGGCTGGGGCTGATGGGAGCTATAGTCCAAAAAGCATGAAGGTTGAGGAAGGCTGGTGTAGTCCGTGGTAGAGAATCTGAATCTGTAGCCCTCCAGATGTTCCTGGGCTCCAGGGCCCATCTGCCCTCGCGAGCATGGCCAGTGGTCAGGGATAATGGGAGCTGGAATCCAGCAACATCTGGAGGGCAAACAGGTTCCCCATCTCTGGTGTTGGCAAAACTATTCTAGGTGCACCAATGGTCTGGCTCGGGATACGGCAACTTCCTACGTTCCTAAGGAAGCACCTCTTGCGTCAAGCAGCCTTTAAGTTAATAGAATTCAATACCACAAGATGCTGTGATGGTGACTACATGGATGGCTTTACAAACCAGGTGTGGGGAACCTTTGGCCCTCCGGATGTTGCTGAACTGCAACACTGGCTGCCCATTTGCTACCGGGCCAAATTCAAGGTTCTACAAAGCCCTATACAGCTTGGGACCAGGATACCTAAAAGACCGTCTTACCCTTTATATACCCATATACTGTGCTCTGCAGGTGAGGGCCTCCTGCAGATACCATGTTATCAGGAGGTCCATTCTGCACAACATAGGAAACAGACCTTTAGTGTGATGGCACCCACCCTGTGGAATTCCCTACCCTTAAATATTAGACAGGCGCCATCTCTGTTATCTTTTTGGTGCCTGTTGAAGAGTTTCCTCTTTCAACAACCCTTTTAAGTTGAGACCTTGTCCCAGAGTGCGTCTGTGTTGGAATTGCTTTTCAATATGTTTGTAAATCTTTTTTAAAAAATATATTTTTAACCTTTTTTAAAAAAAAAGATGTTTTGAAAGCTTTTTTAAAAAATGTTTTAACATGCTTTGTTTTAATGTATTTTAAAGTGTGGTGTAGTGGTTAAGGTGCTGGACTACGACCTGGGAGACCAGGGTTCGAATCCCCACACAACCATGAAGCTCGCTGAGTGACCTTGGGCCAGTCACTGCCTCTCAGCCTCAGAGGAAGGCAATGGTAAAACCACCTCTGAATACCGCTTACCATGAAAACCCTATACATAGGGTCACCATAAGTCAGAATCGGAATTGACTTGAAGGCAGTCCATTTCCATTTTTTTATGATGTTTTAAAGTGTTTTTAGTGCTTTTGTTTGCTGCCCTGGGCTCCTGCTGGGAGGAAGTATGGGATATAAATCAAATAATAAATAAACTCCCATCATCCCTGACCACTGGCCATGCTTCCTGGGGCTGATGGGACTTGTAGTTCAGCAACATCTGGAAAGCCAAAGGTTCCCCATCCCTATTCAAAATGATTAGACAAATTCACGGAGAATAGCGAAGTGGTAATATACCTCTGAATATCAGATGTTAAAAGCTAATAGCTGGGGTGGGCCTGTTAACCCCCATTTACTGCTTGTGGACTTTCTAGAAGCATCTGGGTGGATACACAATGATGATGCACTAGGTGGACTTTTCATCTGAATCATCAGGGCTCTTCTTATGTTCCTAAAACATAGGTGGAGAACCATTTGCAGTCAGTGGGCCAGATGCCTAGGTTTCCCAACCCCCAAGGGCCATTTTGACAGGCTGATGGGGATATCCCACCCGTGACATTACAAAGGAACAAGACTTTGTGCTGCCAGTCAGCTGATGGTTGCCACTTGCAAAAGGAGAGGATATTGCAGGCACTGCTGTGTTGGAATAAGCAACAGCTTTGAATTCAGACCCGCTATCCCAGGGCTTCCCAAACTGTGGTCCATAGACCACCAGTGGTCCGTGAGCTTCGTTCAGGTGGTATGTGGCATGTCTGTGAAGAACACTTACAATTTGCACTTTGTAGAATTCTGTTGAATCCAAATTGCAGTACAATAAAATGCAATGTAAGAAAGAAAAGAAGTGATAAAATACAACTTTAAAAAACATACAGCATCGAGGACAGTGAATTACAGTTGCTACAGCAGGCAGAAAAATCATGAAGTGACTCGCCAAGACCATCAGCAATTTCCGAGTGGTCCATGGGAAAAAATATTTGGGAGAAAATGAGCCACTAAATGGTTAATGTCCCTAGGACCATAAAGCTAAGTGGCGTTTTAGTTTCTCTTTTTGTTGTAGCCAGAAATGCCAGCTGAGATTAAATAAATGCTCCATTTTCAGCCATGTAGGTATTCAGCACGGTGAGACAAAGCCTGCTCTGCAACACGTTGATCATTGGTGTTTGCAAAACCTCATGCCCAAGCACCAATGATCATGGCACACCCTACTTTTGAAACGGGGCCAAGTCTTTTCCCGCCCAACAGCTGGCAGGCCAAATGGGGAGGACTGCCAAAGCTAATCAGGCCTGTGTACCCAAGGTTCCCCATTGCTGTCTTAAGGGGTGATTTCCTGAGCTAGAATCACAGCATGCATCACAGTGAGTCATAATTAATGGTTTCGCACAAATGCTTCACTCTCCTCCAGTGCCATGATCCCCCTGGCTTGGCATGATGGCCAACCAGGGGTTGTGTTTTGCTTTGCTCCAAACAATCCACAATGTTAAGCCATGGTTTGTCTTGTTTTGAGTGAGTGGAATGAACCACAATCCCTGTACTTGGACGGCTTTAAAAGCAAGTGAGGCAAATTCATGGAGGATAAAGCTATCAGTGAGTACTAGCAAGTCACGATGGCTATTTACTACCTCCTCCTTAAGAGGCAGAATGCCTTTAAATGCCACTTGTTGGGAATCACAAGTGGGGAGAGTGCAGCTAGGAGAGAAGTAGAAAAGGTCCTCAAATGCAAAGATGTATCATTGAACATTAAAGTCAGGATCATTCAGACCATGGTATTCCCGATCTCTATGTATGGATGTGAAAGCTGGACAGTGAAAAAAGCAGGTAAGAGAAAAATCAATTCATTTGAAATGTGGTGTTGGAGGAGAGCTTTGTGGATACCACAGACTGCGAAAAAGACCAATAATTGGGTGTTAGAACAAATTAAACCAGAACTGTCACTAGAAGCTAAAATGATGAAACTGAGGTTATCCTACTTTGGACATATAATGAGAAGACATGATTCCCTAGAAAAGACAATAATGCTGGGAAAAACTGAAGGGAGTAGAGAAAGAGGAAGGCCAAACAAGAGATGGATTGATTCCACAAAGGAAGCCACAGACCTGAACTTACAAGATCTGAACAGAGTCATAGGGTCGCCATATGTCGTGGTCGACAACAACAACAAAGTGGCAATACCATAAGGAATAATACATGGAAATAGGAAACAAACACAAAAGGCATCTGGTAGTAGCATATGTACACAACTTTGCTCTATGTGCTAAACCAGCGGTGGGGAACCTTTGACCCTCCAGATGTCACTGAACTACAACTCAAATGCATGGTAGTAATGACAACAGAAGATTTATGTAACTTTAAAGTTGACAATGAGGACACTGAACTTGTCAAGGATTATCAATACCTGGGCACAGTCATTAACCAAAATGGAGATAATAGTCAAGAAATCAGAAGAAGGCTAGGACTGGGGAGGGCAGCTATGAGAGAACTAGAAAAGGTCCTCCAATGCAAAGATGTATCACTGAACACCAAAGTCAGGATCACTCAGACCATGGTATTCCCGATCTCTATATGTGGATGTGAAAGTTGGAGAGTGAAAAAAGCGGATAAGAGAAAAATCAACTCATTTGTAATGTGTTGGAGGACAGCTTTGTGGATACCATGGATTGCAAAAAAAGAGGTGTTGCACTCATGTACTGCTTGTGGGTTTTCCATAGGTATCTGGCTGGTCACTGAGAGAAAAGGATGCTGGACTAGACAGGACTGGTCCAACATGGCTGCTCTTAAGGTCTTGTGCTCCATCTTGCCAAAAAAAAAAAAAAAACACCAAAAAAACTCAAAACCTTGTTGCAATTTTGTCATGTTACCATGATGTGGCCAATGTCTGATATGGCTGCAAGTCATTTGTTTGATATGATCCCAAGTGCCATTGCTGGGTTCACACAACCTAAGTTGTTGGGTTTTTTTATCAATATCAAAGAATGTGAAGAAATGGGGGGAAATTGTGCCAGCCCCATCCTCCATGTGCACACCCTGACTGTTTACTTGAGGACCCCCAAATTGCTGGCTTCGTGTGGGTGCCTCATTCCTGTGAGCTGAGTTCCTTAATAGGGCCTAATGTTTGTCTGATGGGCAGCCTTCTCCAAATTCAGCCTTATTAAAATAGCCCTGTCAATCAAGGAAAGAAATATGAAAACACAAGCTGCCGAGGCCTTTTAAAGCTGTCTACGTCTGCACCAGAAATCTCCCAATTCCCTGCTTGTTGGGACAGATGGAAGATTTTTAAGATTGCTCCATTTCGGTGTTGTGGCTCCAAGAACCGCTTTAGGGTGAGTCATCCCCCTCGCCTTTTCCCAATGGACACTGTTGCCATGGTGACTGGGTCAAATGGCCTACGGAAACAGCAACTGGGGAGAAAGTCCACCGTTTCCCCCTGCTTCTTATTCCTTTTCTTTATTTAGTGACTTGCTGGGTGTCACTATTGAGAGGAAGTGGAAAGAAACTCTTCCTCCAGGGCCTCTAGGGGTTCCCAAACTTTTTTCCCTACAGACCACTTGAAAATTGCTGAGGGTCTTGACGGACCACTTAAATTATTTTTCTCTCTGTTATAGCAGTTGTAATTCTGTAGAATTCAGACTGTAATACAATGCAATGCAATGTGACAAAAGAGGCAATAAAAGAGATTTAAAAATCAATGTGAATATTCAGTGCAATCCGTCTTCAACCACAAATCCACATGAGCCGCAGACCACCTGGATGAAGCTCACAGATCACTGATAGTCCATGGACCACAGTTTGGGAACCCCAGAGCTTGGAAAAGTTACTTTTTTGAACTACAACTCCCATCCCATGCTGGCTGGGGCTGATGGGAGTTGTAGTTCAAAAAAGTAACTTTTCCAAGCTCTGCGGTGAGGAGCAAACAAAGAAGAGCTTCTTCATTTTGGGTGTCCCTAAAGGTGGGAGGTGGATTTTTGGCCTACAGCCTCAATCCAGATCTCTGGGATTATGCTAAGTAGTGTTGCCCCTGATGTGCCACCCTGAGACCTGGGCCTGACCTGACTGCACCAACACATTATGGAGAATGGTAGAGGCCTAACATGATAGAATAGGCTGTACCATTTAAGATGGAGGTGGTCATATTTGCATGAGAACTTTCCGCAAATAGAAAACCAGCTCAGTAGGGTTTGGGATGAGCCTTTCCCTGCTGTGCTCATTTTCTGCTTGCAGGAAATTGGGTGTCTTTTTTCTCCTCCCCCCATTTTACGTTGGGGAGCATTTGAAAATAAAACGCACGTGAAATATCGCTCCTGCAGTGGTGCAGTACAGAATTCTGCCACTTTGTCTACAGGATGTTCTGCTGTCATCATTCAAGTGTCTACTGGGTTCAGTTCAAGGTGCTGCTTTTGGTGTATAAAGCCCTGTGCAGCTTGCATACCTGAAAGATCATCTCACCCCTTATATGACCAGTCGATCACTGACTCTGCAGGTGAGGGCCTCCTGCAGATACCATCTCATCAGGAGGCCCATTCTGTACAACATAGGAAGCAGACTTTTGGTATGGTGACACCTATCCTTTGGAATTCCCTCCCCTTAAATATTAGACAGGCACCATCTCTGTTATCTTACACATTTGTATATGCAATTTTGCCCAATATACACACTTTTGCAAAGCAACCTCCCCTAAAATAATGCATTTTAAAGTTATTTTCACCAATATATGCATTTCTGTGCAGACTTTCTCCTAATATATGTTGCTGTCTTGTACAATGATCACCAAATTCAGAGAAGTGTTAATATCATAAGATAACTGCATTTTGGTTCATGTATTGGTTCAGAAATGGCAAATTAGATAAGTTTTCACTAAAATGTGAATTGAACAGATTTCTCTCCTGTTCCTGCTCACTGCTCCACTGTAAAAAGTAAGGAACTGGTTTTACCCCACAACAGATGGGACAGGAAGAAGGTTGGCAAAAGAACCAAGTGAGAGATAGAATAGGGATGCACAGTATATGCACAGCAGAACAAGCACTATGTCTATTCTTATACTATCACTTTGACTTTAGCTATTAGAATGTTTAGGAGCCTTCCATGACCTCACAGAAGCTCAGCCAATTGTCAGCTGGAGACTTATGGGTGACTTGGCAACTACTAAGATCTGTCAGTTTCAATTCACTCAGTTTCTCATTTTTCCAATCTTAAATTCAGTCCTCACCATTTCTGTGGTAATTTGTGGTTTGTTTGGGTTTTTTTTTAAGTGTTCATGAAAATTCTTCACCATTTTAGCATTAATTTCTCCATATAAGCACATTTCTGTATGCGGTTTTGGCAAATGGTTGCAAGTAATTTCTCCTAATATAATGCATTTTAATATATTCATTTTTTATGCACATTTCCGCCTAATACACACATTTTTGTAAACATTCTTTGGTTCTCATATTGTTTCTGAAAGTGCAAATTTAAATGTGAATTTAATCTGATTCCTCTCCCCGTCCCTAGAATGAGGTAATAGTACCCTAGAAGTGGTAGAGTGGAGTGTTCCACTTCAGACTCAGGGGTGGGTGCCATTTTCAAATCCTACCCCGATTGTCCTTTTTAAAATTCTCTTTGCAAATAAAATAACACATCAAGAGAAAAGCTTCTAGCCTATTCTTCTTGATGTACTAATTTTCAACTTAAAAGGAAGGGGTGTTGTGGTTTATGTGTTGAGGTGTAAGGATATCTCTCCCCTGCATTCTAAAGTGGAACATCCCACTACACCACTTGAGGATTCTACCACTTCATTCCCACTTCGGCATGTGTAGATCCAGCATGGGTGAGGTCAACTCAAAGCAAAACTTGTGCTTTAGGAGCCATTAGCCACCTGGACCCCTGCAGAATCTGCAAATGCGCCCACTTACATTGAATGTGGCAGATAATTTCACCACATCAGTGGATGATTGGAGTTTGAAAGGAAAGGAAAGGCAGCTTCAGAAGGGAGGCCCAATGAAACTGTTTTCAAGAAATTTTCTTGACAGGCAATCCAACTTAAACCTCGGCAATGGCTTGCCTCGTTCTGTGATGTTCCTCCAGATTTTCCAGGATATGTTTCCCACTTTGTGTTAACCTGAAAATGCCAAATGAGGAACCTTTATCTTCTCTTTTAAATTATCATTTTTTAAAAAAGTACAAGCATTGTTCTACTCCCTCACCTGCTGGTGTTCACATGAAGGTTGCTCATTCAGTCTGTGAACTCGTTTCAGCTAAAAAGGGGGGGAAGAGATAATTGCAGGTTCTGCCTTTTTAGAGGGGAAATATTCTACATTGCATGGGCAACCTCCATGACAGTGTTCAGCAAGACTGCAAGTGGAAATTAATCTGTGTTTGCTAAGTTGCATTCCAACTTAATTACAGACACCACAGTAGACACATAATGAGAAATTCAAGGCTTAATCAAAGAGAGGGCAGTTTGTCAAATAAAAGAACTGGCTGTTCAGTCTTGCCCTATTTCCATTCCTTTGATGACCTAGATGGGGAATTTTTTCATATTGTCGGGGCCGTACATGTTCTACAGTTAGGGTTGCCAGGTTCTTGGGCTGAGACTGATCCTGTATCTTTAGGGGATGCCAAGTCCAGCCTCCAAGAGGTCTTCTGTATCTTTAAATGTTGTGCAGGGGGAAGGGAGAATTCCACCTTGTGTTTTTTTCCATTACAGAGTTGCAAGAACACCTGCACTTGGCTGACTTTCTCTTCTCCTAAAGATACAGGATCAGTCTCAGGTCCTGAACCTGGCAACCCTATCTACAGTTCCTCACAAATGCAGAAAAAGTTCAGGATGTGAAATTTGGCATGGAATTCAAATTCATGAGAATCTCATTTTTCAATTTCAGAAAAAAGTTTCTTGCCTTTATCGATGTGAAGACAGGCTTGAAGGTGTGTGGGCAATTGCTGTTGAAAAAAGATTTCAAGTACTTAGAGTGGGTTTTTCAGTGACTCCATAACTCATAGCCCTTCCCTGAGATTAGTAAAAACAGTATAAATTATTAGGGCTATCAGCCTGTCACTCGGTTAAAGAAATCTCAGTCAACTAATCAAATTAGTTTTAATAGACTCATTAAGTGATGGAATCTGCCTAAATTGGTTGCAGTTAAAACAAAGAGAAGAGGGGAAAAACCAGACTTTATCATAGCATGTGCAGCTTTTACAAGTACGTCTATTATTAAATAATTTGTTTGTTTTAAAAAAGTATTGCCTAATACATCAGGAAACCTGTTTAGCCAGTTAAAAAGATTTTTAGTTACTTATTCTAACAGTATGATCCTATACACATTTACTCAGAGGTAAGTCCCATGGAGTCCCATGAGGTTACTCCCATGTGAGTACTTACCTGAACTAGGATTGCAGTTATGCGTGTTATGTAAAGGAAGATAAGTACAGACTTTGTCCATTCAGAAGTCCTGAATGTTAAACTAATTCAAGGTGGGGGCATCCAGAACTAGGATTGTTGCCTCTCGATCATATTGCAGGACCTCTTCTATAATAAATGGAAAAAGCATTAAGACCAGAGTTTGTCTATGTTTGTTGTTGTTAAGGCAGAATTGTATGTCTAGAGAAAAAGTATTCTGGAGACAGCAAAAAGCAGCATCAAAGAAGTTGCTTAAAATACCAGCCTAATTTTAATTGTATATCAGATGTTTTATTTGTTGTGAACCGCCCAGAGAGCTTCGGCTATGGGGCGGTATATAAATTGAATTAATAAATAATAAATAAATAAATAAGTGTTAAGTTGTTCAGTGGAAACTCAGCACTTGGTATCATTTTCCGTGCCATGCCAAGCTAAAATTGTTCTGTTCCAAAATAAGGTGCTATAATGACCATTAGACTTTTTTTTCATCTCAAAATCAAATGAAGTGACTACCAGATAATATTGTCACAATAAACCAGGGGAGAGGAATTTGGCCTGCAAAGCTCTTTTTCCCAAACTACACCCACATGCCCCACACCTGATGCCATTTTGTGATGATAGGTGTGGGGTAGGTGGCAATAGAGCTACAAAGGAACAACCAGGAGCCTTAAAGTGTGATCCTGCTTGTTCCTTGAGTAGCGGGTCTTGCTATCAGGACTGATCATAGAATCACAGAATCATAGAATAGTAGAGTTGGAAAGAGCCTAAATGGCCATCGAATCCAACCCTCTGCTCAATCCAGGAATCCAATGTAAAGCATCCCCAACAGGTGGCTGTCCAGCTGCCTCTTGAACACCTCCAGTGTTGGAGAGCCCACCACCTCCTTAGGTCATTGGTTCCATTGTCACACTGCTCTAACAGTTTGGAAGTTTTCCCTGATGTTCCGTTGAATCTGGCTTCCTGTAACTTGAGCCCATTATTCCATGTCCTGCACTCTGGGATGATCGAGAAGAGATCCTGGCCCTTCTCTGTGTGACAACCTTTCATGTACTTGAAGAGTGCTATCATATCTCCCCTCAGTCTTCTCTTCTCAAGGCTAAACATGCCCAGTTGTTTCAATCTTTTCTCATGGGACGTTGTTTCCAGCCCCCTGATCATCCTTGTTGCCCTCCTGTGAACTTGTTCCAGTTTGTCTGCATCCATCTTAAAGTGCTGTGTCCAGACCTGAACGCAGTACTCAAGGGGAGGCCTAACCAGTGCCGGATAAAGGGAAACTTGTACTTCATGCAATTTGGAAATTATATTTCTGTTAATGCAGCCTAAAATAGCATTTGCCTTTTTTTCAGCCACATCGCGCTGTTGGCTCATATTCAGCTTGTGATCAACAAGAATTCCAAGATCCTTCTTGCGTGTAGTATTGCTGAGCCAAGTATCTCCCATCTTATAACTGTGTATTTGGTTTCTTTTTCCTAGGTGTAGAACTTCACATTTGTCCCTGTTAAATTTAATTCTGTTGTTTTCAGCCCAGTGCTCCAGCCTTTCAAGATCACTTTTGATTTTGTTTCTGTCTTCCAAGGTATTAACTATCCTTCCCTATTTTGTGTCATCTGCAAATTTGATAAGCATTCTCTGTACCTCCTCATCCAAGTTGTTAATAAAAATGTTGAAGAGCACTTGGCCCAGGACCAAACTTTGTGGTACCTCATTTTGAGAAAGAACCATTGATAAGCACTCTTTAAGTACGATTCTGTAGGCAACCATGGATCCACCTGATAGTTGTTCCATCCAGCCCACGTTTAGCTAGCATGCTAATCACAATGTCATGGGGCACTTTGGCAAAAGCTTTGCTGAAGTTGAGATATATTATGTCCACAACATTCCCACAGTCTACTAGGGGGGTTACCCAATCAGCTGATTGGTGGTGACAGCAAGTCCTAGTGTGATCAGCTGCTTAGGAGTTCTTGATCAGAAGCTCTGTAGCACAGCCAGACCCTGCCCAAAGTAGGCTTACTGTAAATACAAATATTCCTTTGTATTTCCAGCTTGAGTTTAAAAAATGTTCCTCTCTGCAGCTGCAACTCAAGTTGCAGCCACAAAGAGGAAAAGAATGCTCCTTTGCAAGTGTGGCTTGACTCATGCTTGCAGAGGACAATTTTTACTTTGGATTGCCTGGTGTCATTGTGACATCAGGTGACTGACAAGTGGGTGGCCCCACCTACCTGTCAAAATGGCCTGGGGAAGTGAAGGCAGTCAATATCTGGCCCTTTGGCTGGATTTTGTTCCCACTCCTGCAATAAGCCCTCAGTGTCCTAAATTGTAATTTAGTCTGAAAGGCCATCACACAGAAGATATACATAGGACGCTGCCTAACAGTGAGCCCATTGGTCCATTTAGGCCAGTATTGTCTAGCAGTGGCTCTCCAGAGTTTCAGGCCAAGGACTTTCCCAGTCCCATCTTGACATGCCTGGGGTGCCTGAACCTGGGATCTGCCTGCCTACAGAGGAGGTGCCCAACTACTGAGCTATGACCCGTCCCCCGTAGACTTGCAAGATGGAGCAGATGTTGATCCAGATGGCAGGTTTAAAACCAATGTGTGGAACTGCAGAGTATGAGACTTTAGCTAAATATTAAAAAAATAATGAACCTTCATAATGGTAAGGGAGGCTTGACAAGAAGAACAGTCTGAAGTGGTGGGGAGCGATTAGTGAATCCTGCCATTTTGGTTTCTCATTTTCCAATATTAAGTTCAGTTCTCCACATTTTCACATCAGTATGTAATTTTTTTTAAAAAAAAGTCCTCATGAAAATTCTTCAGCATTTTGGTATGAATTTCTCCTTATATACACATTTTTGTTTGCAGTTTTGCCTAATATACACATTTTTGCAATGCAATTTCCCCTAATATAATGTATCATGCATGTAATTTTTACTAATATATGCATTTGTATGCAGGCTTTATCCCACTATATGCATTTTTGTACAAGTTTCTTGGCTGCAGAACAGAACTGCAAAATTTTGAGAATTCAAAATTCAAAATTTTGAATTTCAAAGGATGGCTGTGTTTCGCTTCCCATATTGTTTTGGAAAGTGCATATTAGGTAGTTTCATCTTTAAATGAGAACTGGATCATCCTAGCAGTGGGTTCTCCTTCAGTAGAGTTTTTTAAACAGAGGCTGGAGGGCCACCTGTCAGAGATGCGGTAGTGCAGTGTGGGGAACCTGTGGCCCTCCAGATGTTGCTGAACTACAACTCCCATCAGTCCCAGCAAGCATTGCCAATGGCCAGGGATGATTGGAGCTGTAGTTCCACAACATCTGGAGGGCCAAATGTTCTTCACACCTGCTGTGGTTGGATCCTGCACAGCAGATCCTTCATCAAGTAGAGGAGTTAGACTATATGGCCTCTAAGGAATCTTCCAGCTCTATAATTCTGCAATTCCTGTGCCCCAGTTGAATAATCAGGCCCTCTAGTTTCAAGGGCTGCAACACCATCCATGGGATATGCAATTCAGACATCATCCTTCATCCCAAGTGAGCGATGCATCGGCCTTTTTGCGTTGGCCAGATTTTGTGTCAAGAGAGATACCAGGTCTCCGCATTGGCTCATGAGACATACAAGGCTTCTGCATTAGCCCTTCTCCTGGTTACGAACAATTTCCCCCTGCAAATTTTAGAGCTTATTTCAAAAGAAAAGAAACCTGAGCAATTTGTTAAAAGTGGCCAGATCCCATGCTGCAAAGTGCACTTCCCGCCCACCTCAGCCTACATACAGCTTTTTTGAAAAGGGAACATGCCAAGCATCACCATATGCCAGGTGGGATGTTCATTCAGGAGAGCAAAGTGGTGATGAAGACCTGGGATGGATTAACCACAGAACACACATAAAGCAGCTACCGAGCTTAGTCTTCTTGCGCCCACATTTTCGTTGATTTAGGCCCAATAGGTTGGTGGGATCTGCTTCCCTATGACAGGATCATCTGTGGCTCTGGTAATATTTAAATCAGAAGTAGGGAACTTTTTCAGCCCAAGAGCCACATTCGCTTCTAGACAACCTTCCAGGGGCCACATGCCAATGGTGGGCAGGGCCATGGGCAACAAAAGGGGTTGAGCAATTAACATAAATTTTAACTTTGCACAGTAAGTTGGTTTTTACACGTCCTTCTATATTCTTCATCCAGGCAAGCAACAGGTAGCATCAGTAAGGAGGGTGGTAAGGCAGCTCAGACAGGTTGGGCTAATGAGGGGCCCTTCTGAGTCTCTGAGCCTTGGCCACTGCCCAACCTAGCCAACTGCTGGTGCTGAACCTGATAAAGGATGCTTAATGCTCTCTAGCTGAAACCAATTAGACTTGACCATGCTTAATTTTGGCTCGATCATGCTCTTAAGTTATCCTTTTGTTTCATTCCATTTCTGGAACAGGCACCCATGCTGAGGTTTCAGTAATATGCACATGTATTTTAAATTGATCAGTTAAAAAGGTGGATATTGAAGAAACTCAAATGCCTTTAATCAGCAGAGAGCTTTTAAAAAATGAAAAAGGAGGAACAAAATATTTAGATAGAGAATCCTTTCTGGTGAAGTAAGAATTGCTTCCCTATAACAGGGATGCTGCACCAAACGCCCTTCATACACTCTGGATTACGTAACTAGCAAGAATTGCTACTCATACAAGTCAGGAACTCTACAAGAGAAACTCAAATACTGCCTCAGCTGCCACTGGGAAATGCAAACCTTTGGTGAATGCGTCATCATAGCTATGTTTGGAGAACTGTCAGATCTTTCAATTTTTCAGTGGGATGGGACGTAAATGTTACTCAGATGTAGGGATGGAGGAGAAATTCAATTCAGTTCACATTTAAAGGTAAACCTACCTAATTTACACTTTCTGAAATGATGTGTGAACCAAAACCAGAGCTTGGAAAAGTTTCTTTTTTGAACTACAACTCCCATCAGCCCAATCCAGTGGCCATGCTGGCTGGGGCTGATGGGAGTTGTAGTTTAAAAAAAGTAACTTTTCCAAGCTCTGAAAAACACAGCCACCCTTTGAAATTCGCATTCCTCCACATTTTTCAGTGCAGTTCTCCAGCCACGTAATGTGTATAAGAATGCTACATTGGGGTGAAGTGTGCCCAAAAAGGCATATATTAGTGAAAATAGCATACAAAAAGACATGATATGAGGGGAAATGGTTTTGCAACTATATGTCTATTCACTAATAGGCAAAAAACCTTGTGGTTTAAGAATGTACCTATAGCCCACAGATATATCTATCAAACTTTAAAAAGCAGGGAAATTGGGCAGCTATAGTGAATGCACCAGTGGAGCAGGAGACCTGAACTCCTCTCTGAGATATTGTACTGCCCTACAAAGTTGTCAAAATGCAAACACAATTTGGGTTGGTCTTTCACAGTCCAATCCACTTCCTGTGTAGCTTGGAAGAATTTGGTAACATGTGCCTCTGAGCATATGGTGAGTGGTGGCAACACCTGCCATCTCCAAAGATGGAGAATTACATGTTTGTTGGTGTTCTTCTTACTTTGCTTCATTCCTGTGTTACTATTGTTTCTACAGAGAATCTAATCTAGAGAATTTTATTTCTCTCATTATTCATCCTAGAAATCTGTGTCAAATTTATTTTTATTAATTTCAAAACCGTTTTATTGGTCAGTGTCATATGATGGTGAAGACAGCCTTTTGTGTTTCAAATTGGAGGTTATGTTCTATTTCTATTTTGGGTGCATTAACAGTTGAATCTCAAACTGCTGTTTGATGTAAAATCAGACGGATTACAATATGTTGCTACTTAAGCCATGACTCTAGCTGTTGCAAAAAACAAACCTAGCTTGCCCAAGATGCATGTTTTCAGCCTGCTATGTTTAAACCACTTCATTTAAGGCAAGGTGGGCACGGTCAATTAAAAACATTGAGCACACCTAGAATTTTGCCAGAATATATTTCACCTCCCACTGTTTTATCTTGTGCAAACTGAGATACTCCTGATGTCCACTGGAGACTATTCTGCAGAATAGTCAGTGCCATTATTCCACAATTATTTTTGGAGTTTTTTAGTGTAAATTTTGCAAAGTGTTGATGTACTTCACATATTCACATAAAAAGTAATAAAAGAAAATGATTTCCAATAGAAAACTTCACTAAAATTGCAAAGGAAATCAGACATATTTAAAGTGACTATCTGAACTATGTCCTCTGTCTGAATAAGATCAGCACAGCACATGTCTTGTTTCTGTTATTTGGGCTGATTGCAGGTGTTGCCACCACTCACCATATGCTCAGAGGCACATGTTACCAAATTCTTCCAAGCTACACAGGAAGTGGATTGGACTGTGAAAGACCAACCCAAATTGTGTTTGCAGTTTGAGAAATGCGTAGGGCAGTACAATATCTTGGAGAGGAGGTCAGGTCTCCTGCTCCCCTGGTGCATTCACTATAGCTGCCCAATTTCCCTGCTTTTAAAAGTTTGATAGAAATATCTGTGGGCTATAGGTACATTCTTAAACCGCAAGGTTTTTTGCCTGTTTGTGAATTTCTCTACTTTTTAATCCGGGAGGTAAGAAATGGGATCCTGTGCAAGCTTGCCGAGAATGGATTGATCATTTGCATACTTATTGGGTTCGGTGAGATTTACTCCCCTGCAATCATGCTTAGGATAGGTGAAATTGACCACAGAGGAACGGGAGGGGAGGGGAGGAGGAGGAGGAGGGAGGGGAGGAAGGACAGAGGGGAGGAAGGGGATAGGAGCAGGAAGTAGGGGAGGAAGGAGAAGGGCAGGTTTGATCATTTGCATGTTTATTGAGTTCAGTGGGATTTACTTGCTTAGGATAGGTAAAACTGACCAGGGGGAGGGAGGGACAGCTGGAGTGGGTAGGGAAGGAGGAAGAAGGAAGAGGGGAGGGGAGGAGAAAGGGAGAGAGAAGGAGGGGGAAGCCAGGTCTGATCATTTGCATGCTTATTGATTTCAATGGGACTTACTCCTATGTAATCATGGTTAGGATAGATATAACTGACCATGGGGGAAGGAGAGGGGAGAGGGGAGCAGAAGGAGTGGGAGGGGGAAGGAGGGGATTGGAGGGGGAGGGGCAATGGAAGGGGCAATGGAAGGGGCAGGGGAGGGCAGGTTTGATCATTTGCATGCTTATTGAGTTCAGTGGTATTTACTCCCATGCAATCATGCTTAAGATAGGTAAAACTGACCAGGAGGAGATTGGGTGGGTTGGCACTGGGCTGAGGGGAAGCCCCTTTCCTTTGCAAAAGGAAAACATTGTAAACAATATCATTCTTTTTCAGTGTTTCCCCCACCTTTTTATTCTACAGCAGGCACATGTAGCCTCCCACCCAAATTTAAACCAAAGCTGTCCCTGGCCACATCCACACCAGGCCTTTATGTCACTTTAGACAATCATGGCTTCTCCCAAAGAATCCTGGGAAGTGTAGTTAGTGAAAGGTGCTGAGAGTTGCTAGGAGATGCCCTGCTCCCCTAACAGCACTTCAATCAGAGCAGCTGACTGTTAAACCACTCTGGCCACTGGACCTCTGTCAGAATAGTAGTTTCCTAAAAAAGGCAAATTCCATGCTAGGGATAATTAGGAAAGGTACTGAAAATAAAACAGCCGATATCATAATGCCATTGTATAAATCTATGGTGCGGCTGCATTTGGAATACTGTGTGCAGTTCTGGTCGCCTCATCTCAAAAAGGATATTATAGAGTTGGAAAAGGTTCAGAAGAGGGCAACCATAATGATCAAGGGGATGGAGCAACTCCCTTATGAGGAAAGGTTGCAGCATTTGGGGCTTTTTAGTTTAGAGAAAAGGCGGGTCAGAGGAGACATGATAGAAGTGTATAAAATTATGCAGAAAGTGGATAGAGAAAAGTTTTCCCCCCTCTCTCATAATACTAGAACTCGTGGACATTCAAAGAAGCTGAATGTTGGAAGATTCAGGACAGACAAAAGGAAGTACTTCTTTACTCAGCGCATAGTTAAACTATGGAATTTGCTCTCACAAGACACCAACTTGGATGGCTTTAAAAGAAGATTAGACAAATTCATGGAGGACAGGGCTATCAATGGCTACTAGCCATGATGGCTGTGCTGTGCCACCCCAGTCAGAGGCAGCATGCTTCTGAAAACCAGTTGCCGGAAGCCTCAGGAGGGGAGAGTGTTCTTGCACTTGGGTCCTGCTTGCGGGCTTCCCCCAGACACCTGGTTGGCCACTGTGAGAACAGGATGCTGGACTAGATGGGCCACTGGCCTGATCCAGCAGGCTCTTCTTATGTTCTTATGTCCTCTCAGCACCCTTCACAAACTACAATTCCTAGGATCCTCTGGGGGAATTCATGACTGTCTCATGTGAAATCAAAGTCTGGTGTGGGTGTGGCCCCCTGATTAGGCAAGCCCAGCAGCTATGAGTCTGGCTTTTAGAACTCTTACAGTTGGTTCTTACTGAGCATGCTCCGCGTTATCATTGGCTTCCAGCCAAAATGTCTTAAATTAATTAAAAATCAGCCAGGCATTTTTAAAACTTTTAAACTGCAGAAGATGAAGGTCAGAGTATGGGGCAAGGTCAGTAACAGGATTACAGGTCCTCTGTGAACATGGCTGGTTTTAAATGAATTTCAGCAGATTATGAGAACTCTGACAGAAAAAAGTTGAAAAGGGGTCTGGGTTTTTTCTCTCTCTTTAGACTTTGAACTCTCAATTCTTTCTGACTGTTTTGTTTATCGCCATGAAAATTGAGAGGGTTGTTAAGCAAGTGTTTCTGAGTTCAAGACTATAAGTTTTGTAAGGTTTTGTTTTGAAATGAGTTTATGGGAAGCATCAGAATGGCATGGGGGGTATTTTCAATTTAACATTGCGTAATGTGAAAAATCCACGCTGGCTATAGTATACAGCCACTCTCATGGCTATATAATTAGGGAAAATTGCATACAAAAATGTGTACATCAGAAGAAATTGGCACCAAAGTGCAGATGAATTTCATGAGGACCTTTTTTCCGCCAAGACACAAAAACAAAATAGCAAACTGGTATTTTTGTCCACGAAGTGTGGACAGTTGAATTTCAGACTGAAAAAATGGGAAAGTGAGAGAAAATGAAATTGACAGATTCAGATTCACTAGTCAGATATGTGCATATTATTTTTTAAAAAATACTCCATCGTCCTACCTTTTGACCTGTGAAAGCAAGATGTCCCATAACCAGAGCTTGGAAAAGTTACTTTTTTGAACTACAACTCCCATCAGCCCCAGCCAGGGGCTGATGGGAGTTGTAGTTCAAAAAAGTAACTTTTCCAAGCTCTGCCCATAACATCAACTTTAAAAAATAAAAAACCAACACAACAGTCAAAACACTCCAATCCAAAGCAGCAGCAACCCAGCAAATATTTGTTAGGGAGTATCACAAAAAGCCCTGACTTTACAGAATGGCCTTAATCAGCCTCCAAAAATGTAGAAGTAAGATGGCCTGAAGCAGCATTCCCCAACATGTTGCCCTCCAGACGTTTTGGGCAACTCCCATTAGCCTCAGCCAACCTGAATTATGCAGATCTTCACCTTTTAACAGTTTTGCTTAATGAGATTGTTCCCCCAATTTCCTGCTGCTGCAATGACATTTTTGTTCTTGTAATTACAAGGAACCCTTTCCAGGTAGCAAACCCAGCCAATTAGCAATCACATAATAACTTGTTTTATTAACTGGATAAGCCGCCCAATAATATAAGTTCTCTGGGTGGCTCACAAACAATTAATTGTTTTAAAACTGTTAAAACTAAAAGCACAATGAAAACACAGATTTTAAAACTAAGAGGACTAGGCCACAAACTAGTTTTTTTTTTTTAGTTTGCTGGAAATGTTGGCAATCAGCACCCCAATTCTGTTTATGTCCTGAGATCTATACTCCTGCAGAAAAAAACTTGTGGGCCTAACCTAAGAACATAAGAAGTTAGGGTTGCCAGGTTCATGGCCTGAGACTGATCCTGTATCTTTAGGAGAAGAGAAAGTCAGCCAAGTGCAGGTGTTCTTGCAACACTGTAATGGGAAAAACCACAAGGTGGAATTCTCCCTTCGCCCTGCACAACTTTTAAAGATACAGAAGACCTCTTGGAGGTTGGGCCTGGCAACCAAGAAGTCTCAGGCCCTGAGCCTGGCAAGCCTGTAAGAGGTGGTAGATCATGCCAAAGGTCATCTACAGTAGTCAAACAAAGGGACACAGGAAGCTGCCTTATATTGAGTCAGACGACTGGCCAGCAGTGGCTCTCCAGAGTTTCAGGCAGGGGTCTCTGCCTGCCCAAACTGGAGATGCCAGGGATTGAACCTGAAACCTTCTGCATGCAAAGCAAGTGCTCTGCCACAGAGCTACGGCCCTTCCTAGCATCCTGGCCTCACAGTGACCGAGAGGCTTCTGCCTCCTTCCATCTTGTCATCTTTGCTTTTGTACCTTCCCTAGCTAGTGAATATTAATGCTCTGGCCCTGCCTGCCACATTATGGCTACTGTGCATGAGCAAACATGCTCCCCCCCCCAGCCTTGGAAGGGTGCCTGGCAGTCAAAGGCGAGCATCTATAGCCACCATGAATAGCAGGTGCATTGGCAGGTGATGCTCTCCAGGGCAGTAACAGAGCAGATGGACTGACCAACGCAACAGTTGGGTTTCAGCAAAACTGATCTGGTTCTCCATGGGATGGTAGAAGTATACAATATTGAGACATTTCAACCTATCAGAACACTCTCTGTTACTGACCTTAAGGTGTCCAAATTGTGAGTTTGATAAATGCGAACTGAATTGAAATTCTTACCCATCCCTAGTCAACACTAAGCTAGATGGACTAATGATCTGACACAGTATAAGGCAGGTTCCTGTGCTCCTCAGAGCTCTCTCAGTGTTTATTTATTTACAGACACATTTATAGATAGTGCTTTCCTGCACCACAAGTATTTAATAGGCAATGCTCTCTCATCTCACGATAATGACCTAGCCAGGTGGGACTATATGCTAACAGCTATGCACTACACTAGCGGGGCACAGACCTTGTCACAGATATTAATTGTACATTCAGATCATACATTGCCCACTGTTGTTCCCATAAAACAGTACCATGTTTTATGACTGAAGAGCAGACTAAAATCTGTTTATTTTACTCTCTTCATAAGAGTAATTGTTATTGATTTGTGGTTGGCCTCTTGCAAGGCACACGTCGGTCAATTTGTCTGCAAATGAGCTACGGTCTTCAAGAAGGACTGGGAACCTTTTTCAGCAGTTCAAACTTGGCAACACCGATTGCAGTAATTTGCAGAGGAGCAGAGGCCTTGCTGTGCTCCGATCCAGCAGGGGAGCTTTAGTGAGAGTGGAGGTCCTGTAAAACATTTTTCCTGTCATCTAATGAAGCCAGCTCTTTCCAAGGTTGCCTTAACGGTCCATAACTTTGTCCAGCAAATGCCCATGATTAAGCTGTTGAAAAGTAGCAGAAGGTCAGCCCATCCTCAAGTCTGTCACCCAAATCACAACAGAATTTGCTGGGCAATTTCAGTGCTCGGGCCTGCTAAGAAACAGGGCAACAGTGGATGCCAGCAGTCTGTCCCAAGACTGAGCTCCCTCATTTGGGCAGAACTGCAGGCAGAACACATGTCTTTTGGGTCTCTTCCCACATTCATGCGCTGTAGAGCACACACATCGGGAAGCCTGCCAGGAACAAGCTGATAGTGGCGGCGGCAGTGACTGCTCAAGGGGTCATTGGAAGAGGTATCTCAAGACAGATAGGCAGCTCTCCTTGGCCGCGATAGGGAACATAGTGTTCCACTCAGGGCCTCAGACTGGATTCCGTTGGCTTCAGCGATCACACCTCCAGTGAGAGAGCGTTTCTAAAATGCCATTGTTAGACCTCAAGAGCCAATACGAGAGGGGCTTTTAATCCACGTTTCGTGGCATTGCTGTGGCAATGATCATGAAAGAAGTCACAGGGGCACTTGGGTTAAGTGGAGACATAATTTTGGGGTGTGCGTCTTTCTTTTTTAGACATATATTTACTATCTGCTCCTTGCCTCTCCTAAAGCCTCAGCCAAAGGCTGGAAAAAGATTATCTTTTATTTTGGGGGGGAAGATGTGTCTCTGCTGCACACTTATTTTTGTGTAGTTGTCATGGCTTCTCTTCCAAAGAATCTTTGGAATTGTACTTTGGTGTCAGTGCCATTCTGGTATGTGAGAGTTCTCTAATCGCAAGCTAACATAGTAGGACAGCCTTTCCCAACTAGTGGGCCACCAGATGTTGTTGGACCACAATTCCCATCTTTCCTGACCATTGGCAATGCTGGCTGAGGCTGATGGGAGTTGTGGTCCAACAACATCTGGAGGCACACTGGTTGGGAAAGGCTGTGCTAGACTGTTGCATCTTTAGGGAAGCTTACCTGCCCCTCCTCCTTCTGCCCTCTCTCTTGGAAACGGCTGTACTAGGAGAAATACCTAATCTCCAGCTAACCAGTTGGTTGACCTATGAGCTTTTGTTGCAAATGGCACCCCATCCCTTCCCCAGTCATAACCAGGAGTGGCCGGTGTGGAAGGGCGCTGCCATGGCACCACCTCCCGATGTTGGCAGTGCATCAGCTCACCTGGGCAGAGCAGGGCAAGCAGAAAGGTCAGGGACACACTGGCAGCTCCTGCTGGTACACATGCACAGTCCTCATCTTTACCATCATCCTGCCCCATCCAAGTAAGCCGCAGCAACGCTGGCGTTGGGAGACAACTCTGGCTGCTGTTGGTCATACTACCCAAGGCTAACTTAGATTCCTGCATTGAGCAGGGGGTTGGACTCAGTGGCCTTATAGGCCCCTTCCAACTCTACTATTCTATGAGTCTAGCTAAATAATTTTGGCACCTGCGGCAACTCAAAATCAGCTGCCTGAAGAAGCCACCTCAATCTGCCTACTGGTAGGGCCGGCCCAGAGAGCTACAGATCCTAGAGTTCTTTGAGGAAAAGAATGACGTACTTACTCAGTTTAAAGTCTATAGTGTAGGTATGCCTTCAGTTTTCTTAGGTTTCTGAAGCTCATTGCTAGACACCCCTTTGATATGAACATATGCTTTATACTGAGTCAGAACATTGCTTCAGTGGCCACTGTCTACTCCAGCTTTCCCCAATGTTGGGTATTGTTGGACTACAACTCCCATCACCCCTGATCGTTGCCCATACTGGCTGGGGCCAAGGGAACTCAGAGTCCAACAACATCCAGAAGGTTCCCAGGTTGGGGAAGTCCAGGCTAATCAGTTTGCCCACAGCTCTCTACAGCGGAGGCCACCAATGTTGATGAGCCAATTGGCCCATCTGGAACTCTGAGAAAGTGCTGGGGGTGCCAGTCACAAAATGGCTGCCATGGGGGGTGTACCCTAATGCAAAACAGCTGCCACATCTAAAAAAGCAGAAAGAGAGACAGAGCCACAGAGTGATGCAAGGAGCCCCCCCCCAATCAGCTTCACTCCCAACATTGGGAAGGGAGGCACCTGCATCGGCCACCACCACACTTGCTCACAGAGGGAAGCTCTTTGCTCATCATCTCTGTCCAGAACAAAAGGGGGTATCTTCTGGTCTCCTCTGTGTGCCTGGAGTGAAAAACGTTAGAGCAGCCTTTCCCAACCGGTGTGCCTCCAGATGTTGTTGGACCACAGCTCCCATCAGCCTCAGCCAGCATTGCCAATGGTCAGGAAAGATGGGAGTTGTGGTCCAACAACATCTGGAGGCACACTGGTTGGGAAAGGCTGTGTTAGACTGACAGGCACTCAGGAGAGAGCTTTTTCAGCTGTGGCCCCCAAGCTTTGGAACACCCTACCCCAAGAAGTCCGCTCTGCTCCCTCCCTGATGGTTTTCCGGAAACCTCTGAAAATGATCTTGTTCCGGAGAGCCTTTGGGAGGGACTGAAGGTAGATTTTATTATTTTATGCCTTCTACATTAAATTTTACCCTTGTAGTCCCCTTTAGTACCACTCCATAGATAGATAGATAGATAGATAGATAGATAGATAGATAGATAGATAGATAGATAGATAGATAGATAGATAGTATTTTATGTATTTTAATTGTATTTTATGTATTTTAATCGTATTTTAATCGTATTTTATGTATTTTAATTTATTTTAATGTTTTTGTGATTTTATTGTTTACAATTTTATTATGTACGTGTTTTATTTTATTTTTGTAAGCCACCCTGAGTGCCCTATTATAGCATAGAAGGGCGGGATAGAAATATTTTAAATAAATAAATAAAATCTTGGCACCTCATAAAATGTGGGCATGGTTAAGGGGATGTAGGCTGAGCCAGTGCAAATACCAGGAAAAGTCTCTTGAGAACTTTTTTTTTCTTGGAGGGGATATTTATGAAAACTTTTGCGAGCACCATAGGAGCTACTGGTGGGCACATTGGTGCCCATGGGCACCACATTGGTGATCTCCCTGCAAGGCCTTTCCTAGCCCTGCCTTGAAGCGGAAGTGCCGAGGATGGAAGCCGGGACCTTGTGCCGGCAAAGCATGCACTGTACCACTGAGAGCTGACCTCCTTAGTTGACCGAGCCAACTTGCTGGCCAAGCCTGGCATTGGCTGGGTTGAGATTGTGAATGCATCAAAGAGCAGCACACAAATGCCCCCAAAATAAGGAGGCGCCAACAGAAGGTGAGACAAAAGGAGACACAGCTGAAGAATCCCAGAGGAAGTTATCCATTGTACACGGAAGCATAGATCCATCTCATAGAAGTTTTAAAACAAAGCCTGCCCTGTCTTCCCCTTGGCAGAAGGCAGCAAGCTGACCCATTCACAGTGTCCTGGTTTTACCCACACACACACCTTCCCCTCCCATTCTCCCCTCTCCCTTTCCAAAAACAAAATTGGAGTACCCCTTCAGAAGCTGTAACTTGCCTGGCTTTGCACCAAACCAGAAAACACAGGTCTTGTGCATTAGAAAACATGCAAGGGAATGAGCGAGTCAGTCAGGGTTCTCTAGGTGGGAAGAAAGAGCAACCGGGGACATGGGGGAGAGATAAGGAGACCTCCCCCCCATCCCACTCCACCATGAAAAATTATGGGAAATTATGTGCATTTTTTCACACAGAATCGGTTGAAGAAGAGGCTGGGACTTGGCAAGTCAATTGTGTTCCTTTTGGCAAACGACCCAGCCAAGCCTGAAAAGGGGATAATTTGGAAGCTGTCTCAGCTAGGAGCTGTTAGAGGCCCAGGAGACATGTCCCCCCCCCCGGCCACACGTCTCTCTATCTTTTTTGGGGGGGGGATGTCTGTTTTTCTTTCCAGAAGCTGAAAGTTATCCTCAGTCCACTGTCTGCTTTATTGATTGGTTGGCTGGTTGTGGTTCCTTCATACGAACCTAAGAAGAGCCTGGCGTCTGGATCAGGCCAGTGGCCCATCTAGTTCAGCATCCTGATCTCACAGTGGCCAACCAGATGCCCTTTTATGGGAAGCCCGCAAGCAGAACCTGAGCGCTACAGCCCTCTCCCCGCTGCAGTCTCCAGCAGCTGGTATTCAGAAGCGTAATGCCTCCGGCAGGGTCTATACACCTTCTCCCTTAGTCTCCTGCTCCCAGAGACACTTAGAACAGCTCGAAACTGAAAATAAAATGTGATGGCTGTGCTGTGCCACCCTTGTCAGAGGCAGCATGCTTCTGAAAACCAGTTGCCGGAAGCCTCAGGAGGGGAGAGTGTTCTTGCACTCGGGTCCTGCTTGCGGGCTTCCCCCAGGCACCTGGTTGGCCACTGTGAGAACAGGATGCTGGACTAGATGGGCCACTGGCCTGATCCAGCAGGCTCTTCTTATGTTCTTATGTTCTTAATAAGCAGGATGCCATAAATTAAATCCAGAACATAGTCAGAAATATCATGGTAAGAAGACTTTTAACCCTACCATATGATGCACACACACCCTTGGAGGACAATCCAGGGGAGTAGAATACGCCAAATCTCTCTCGCTGGGGGCAGAAAGGGAGCTGTAACTGTGAAGAGGGAAATGCAATCTCGAATGCCTTCTCCTTGCTGCCGTGGAAGCTTCTGCAGGCCCTGCTCTATCAATGGTGGAGCTCCAACATCGGGGGAGTCGGAAAGGGGGGCGTGATGAGGGCCAAGCATAGGCAGGCTTGGGTTCAAAAGAAGGGCCATCGCTCAGGGGCAGAGCATCTGACTTGTGTGCAGAAGGCCCCAGCCTCAATTTCTAGGCCAGGCTGGGAGAGGCTCCTGCCTGAAAGGCTGGAGAGCTGCTACCAGTCAGGGTAGGCACTACTAGATGGACCAATTAGGGTTGCCAGGCTCAGGGCCTGAGGATTGTTCTGTATCTTTAAGAGAAGATACAATTCAGCCAAGTGCAGGTGTTCTTGCAACACCGTAATGGGAAAAACCACAAGGTGGAATTCTCTCTTCCCCCTGCACAACTTTGAAAGATACAGACCTCTTGGAGGCTGGGCCTGGCAACCAAAAGGTCTTCTGTATCTTTAAAAGTTGTGCAGGAGGAAGGGAGAATTCTACCTTGTGGTTTTTCCCATTACAGTGCTGCAAGAAAACCTGCACTTGGCTGAATCTTCTCTTCTCTTAAAGATACAGAATCGTTCTCAGGCCCTGAGCCTGGCAACCCTATGTCTACCTTCTTACCTTTCTCTCCCACTGCTACAATGTTTTCCCCAGGTCTCTTTTAGACTGTAAGCTCCTTGGGAGCAGAGACTTGACTGTGCTGCCTATGCAACTCAAAGATGCCATGAACTCTGATGGGGCAGTATAAATAACTATGCATGTAGCAGAGAGCCCACATGAACGTGGCAGCATGGGAGGGGGGAGCTTAGAATGCAAGTCTTCCTCTCATTTTTCAGAGGATCTGCAGCTCAGCCGGATCTGCCTATGTGTAAAACTTGGAGCAATGCTGGGGTTAACCTCCAAGTTCACATTCTTAGAAAACCAAGGGGGGAGGGAAGCTGGAAAAACAAACATAAAGTAGTCTTGGGAGAGGCTCAACCATCACAGAGAGCTTTCCCCAAGTCTCCAAGCAAATTGCTTGAGCATCCACTTCATTTGCCTTTTTATTTGTCTGGATGTACCCCCTGGCCCCACTTTGCCTCTGCAATTTTTCCAGGGTCACATTTTAACAGGAAGTGCTTCTCTGTGTCCCCAGTGAAAAGAAGGGGGGGGACACTCCAATTCAAATAGAGATGGGAGGGAATTTTTGTTTGGTTTGCATTTTAATGCAAACTTACCTAACGTGCACTTCCAAAATCAGCATGCAAACCAAAGCACAGCTCTCCTTTGAAATTTGCACTTCTTCAAAACATTGTGATGCAATTCTCCAACCCAAAACTGTCCACCAAAATGCACCCTAGTGAAAATTCTTCACAAAACTAAATTATATTAGAGAAATTTGCTTGCAAAAATGTGTATGTTAAGCAAACCTATTATTTATTGGTTATTACTTTTATATCTCACCTTTCCTCCAAGGAGTTCAAGGTGGCATAGATCAGGAGTGGGAACTTCCAGCCATGGGCCAATTTTGGCTTGCCAGAGAGTCCAAGACAATTTCCCAAAACCATGCCCACCTGTCCAGCAGCTGACATCACTGGGTGACATCAGCTAATCGGCGGTGGTGGGGTTCAATCCCTGCAGGGAGTGTGCTGGTGAAGGAGACCCCTGCAGCCAAGATAATCGAACCCTTCACTTACCAGCTGGTGAGCAGAGGGTTGAAGCCTGCTGGGTGGTGTTTGACCAGAATGTTCTTTGTGTGCTTCCCCACACCCCACAGGTCAACTTTGACAGGTGTCAGTCACCTGCTATCACCATGATGCCAGAAGATTGACATGTGGGTGGTCCCGCCCATCTGTCAAAGGTGGCCCTCAGGAGTGGGGGAAATAAGAACTGGCCTGCTGGACAAAAAACTTCCCCACCCCAGGCATACATGGTTCTCCTCCTCCTTATTCCATTGTCATAACAACCCTGTGAGGTTGGTTAGGCTGAGAGATAGTGACTGGCCCAAAATTCCTTCTCAAGCTGGGAGGAAGTAAGGAGCCAGCTACCACAGGGCTTGGTCCTGGGCCCAGTACTCTTCCACATTTTTATTAATGACTTGGGTGAGGAGGTGCGGGGATGCTTATCAAATGTGCAGATGATACAAAATCGGGAGGGATAGCTAATACCTTGGAAGACAGGGACAAAATTCAAAGCAATCTTGCTAGGCTGGAGCACTGGGCTGAAAACAACAGAATTCAATTTAACAGGGATAAGAGCAAAGTTCTACACCTAGGAGAACTGGAGTGCTTGGTCTTAGAGGAGAGCATTGATATAGTGAGCATAACGGAGACCTGGTGGAATGGAGAAAACCAGTGGGATACGGTTATCCCTGGATATAAACTATATTGGAAGGACAGGGAAGGACGTATTGGTGGCGGAGTCGCTCTATACGTGAAAGAAGGCATTGAATCCAGCAAGCTCAAAACCCCAAAAGAGGCAGACTCCTCCACAGAATCGTTGTGGGTGGTGATACCATGCCCCAGGAGGGACTTAATACTGGGAACGATCTATCGTCCCCCTGATCAAAATGCTCAGGGAGACCTTGAGATGAGATATGAAATTGAGGAAGCATCCAAACTAGGAAATGTGGTAGTAATGGGTGACTTCAACTACCCGGACATAGACTGGCTGCATATGTGTTCCAGTCGTGACAAAGAAGCAAAGTTTCTAGATATTCTAAATGACTATTCCCTAGACCAGTTGGTCATGGAACCGACCAGAGGGACGGCAACCCTGGACTTAATCCTCAGTGGGGACCGGGACCTGGTGCGAGATGTAAGTGTTGTTGAACCGATTGGGAGCAGTGACCACAGTGCTATTAAATTAAACATACATGTAAATGGCCAATTGCCAAGAAAATCCAACACGGTCACATTTGACTTCAAAAGAGGAAACTTCACAAAAATGAGGGGATTGGTAAAAAGAAAGCTGAAAAACAAAGGCCAGAGGGTCACATCACTCGAAAATGCTTGGAGGTTGTTTAAAAACACTATATATTGGAGTGCATACCGCAGATCAGAAAAGGTACCGCCAGGGCCAAGAAGATGCCAGCATGGTTAACGAGCAAAGTCAAGGAAGCTCTTAGAGGCAAAAAGTCTTCCTTCAAAAAATGGAAGTCTTGTTCGAATGAAGAAAATAAAAAAGAACACAAACTCTGGCAAAAGAAATGCAAGAAGACAATAAGGGATGCTAAAAAAGAATTTGAGGAGCACATTGCTAAGAACATAAAAACCAACAACAAAAAATTCTATAAATACATTCAAAGCAGGAGACCATCTAGGGAGACAATTGGACCCTTGGATGATAAGAGAGTCAAAGGTGTACTAAAGAACGATAAGGAGATTGCAGAGAAGCTAAATGAATTCTTTGCATCTGTCTTCACAGTGGAAGATATAGGGCAGATGCCTGAACCTGAACTAACATTTGCAGGAAGGGATTCTGTGGAACTGAGACAAATAGTGGTAACGAGAGAGGAAGTTCTAAGCTTAATGGACAATATAAAAACTGACAAATCACCGGGCCCGGATGGCATTTACCCGAGAGTTCTCAAAGAACTCAAATGTGAAATTGCTGATCTGCTAACTAAAATATGTAACTTGTCCCTTGGGTCCTCCTCCGTGCCTGAGGACTGGAAAGTGGCAAATGTAACGCCAATCTTCAAAAAGGGATCCAGAGGGGATCCCGGAAATTACAGGCCAGTTAGCTTAACTTCTGTCCCTGGAAAACTGGTAGAAAGTATTATTAAAGCTAGATTAACTAAGCACATAGAAGAACAAGCCTTGCTGAAGCAGAGCCAGCATGGCTTCTGCAAGGGAAAGTCCTGTCTCAGTAACCTATTAGAATTCTTTGAGAGTGTCAACAAGCATATAGATAGAGGTGATCCAGTGGACATAGTGTACTTAGACTTTCAAAAAGCATTTGACAAGGTACCTCACCAAAGGCTTCTGAGGAAGCTTAGCAGTCATGGAATAAGAGGAGAGGTCCTCTTGTGGATAAGGAATTGGTTAAGAAGCAGAAAGCAGAGAGTAGGAATAAACGGACAGTTCTCCCAATGGAGGGCTGTAGAAAGTGGAGTCCCTCAAGGATCAGTATTGGGACCTGTACTTTTCAACTTGTTCATTAATGACCTAGAATTAGGAGTGAGCAGCGAAGTGGCCAAGTTTGCTGATGACACTAAATTGTTCAGGGTTGTTAAAACAAAAAGGGATTGCGAAGAGCTCCAAAAAGACCTCTCCAAACTGAGTGAATGGGCGGAAAAATGGCAAATGCAATTCAATATAAACAAGTGTAAAATTATGCATATTGGAGCAAAAAATCTTAATTTCACATATACGCTCATGGGGTCTGAACTGGCGGTGACCGACCAGGAGAGAGACCTCGGGGTTGTAGTGGACAGCACGATGAAAATGTCGACCCAGTGTGCGGCAGCTGTGAAAAAGGCAAATTCCATGCTAGCGATAATTAGGAAAGGTATTGAAAATAAAACAGCCGATATCATAATGCCGTTGTATAAATCTATGGTGCGGCCGCATTTGGAATACTGTGTACAGTTCTGGTCGCCTCATCTCAAAAAGGATATTATAGAGTTGGAAAAGGTTCAGAAGAGGGCAACCAGAATGATCAAGGGGATGGAGCGACTCCCTTATGAGGAAAGGTTGCAGCATTTGGGGCTTTTGAGTTTAGAGAAAAGGCGGGTCAGAGGAGACATGATAGAAGTGTATAAAATTATGCATGGCATTGAGAAAGTGGATAGAGAAAAGTTCTTCTCCCTCTCTCATAATACTAGAACTCGTGGACATTCAAAGAAGCTGAATGTTGGAAGATTCAGGACAGACAAAAGGAAGTACTTCTTTACTCAGCGCATAGTTAAACTATGGAATTTGCTCCCACAAGATGCAGTAATGGCCACCAGCTTGGACGGCTTTAAAAGAAGATTAGACAAATTCATGGAGGACAGGGCTATCAATGGCTACTAGCTGTGATGGCTGTGCTCTGCCACCCTAGTCAGAGGCAGCATGCTTCTGAAAACCAGTTGCTGGAAGCCTCAGGAGGGGAGAGTGTTCTTGCACTCAGGTCCTGCTTGCGGGCTTCCCCCAGGCACCTGGTTGGCCACTGTGAGAACAGGATGCTGGACTAGATGGGCCACTGGCCTGATCCAGCAGGCTCTTCTTATGTTCTTATGTTAGGAAAAAGAAACCAAATGCACAGTTATAAGATGGGGGATACTTGGCTCAGCAATACTACACGCAAGAAAGATCTTGGGATTGTTGTTGTTGTTTTTTTAATAATTTTTATTCAAATTTTTCAAAAAACAAACAAAACAAAGTCAAACAACAAAAACATAACAATACAACAAAAGAAAAAAAAATAAAATAGTTGACTTCCGATTTGTCGCAGATCAGCTATAAGTATATAATATATATAAAACCTGTCCCTTAATATATACATACAGGATCACTTTTCTCCATAGACTATCTTAGTTAATCGTCAAATCCCAATATCATCATTTTATTTTGATCTTTCAACAAAAAGTCTAAGAGGGATAAGAGCAAAGTTCTACACCTAGGAAAAAGAAACCAAATGCACAGTTATAAGATGGGGGATACTTGGCTCAGCAATACTACACGCAAGAAAGATATTGGGATTGTTGTTGATCACAAACTGAACATTAGCCAACAGTGTGATGTGGCTGCAAAAAAGGCAAATGCTATTTTAAGCTGCATTAACAGAAGTATAGTTACCAAATTGCATGAAGTACAAGTTCCCCTCTATTCGGCACTGGTTAGGCCTCATCGTGAATACTGCATCCAGTTCTGGATGCAGCACTTCAAGAAGGATGCAGACAAACTGGAACAGGCTCAGAGGAGAGCAACAAGGATGATCAGGGGACTGGAAACAAAGCCCTATGAGGAGAGACTGAAAGAACCGGGCATGTTTAGCCTGGAGAAGAGAAGACTGAGGGGAGATATGATAGCATTGTTAAAGGTTGTCAGACAGAAGAGGGGCAGACTCTCATCTTGATCATTGCAGAGTGTAGGACACGGAATAATGGGCTCAAGTTACAGGAAGCCAGATTTCAACTGAACATCAGGAAAAACTTCCTAACTGTTAAGAGTTAGGGTTACCAACCATACTCTTTTAAGAGTACATGTACTCTTTTTGAGATGGTGCAACAGCATACTCTTACTTTTCACTTATTGAAGCCAAATGTACTCTTTTTGAAATGACAAAATGATGGTAACCCTAGTTAGAGTGGTACAACAATTGAACCCATGACCTCGGGAGGTGGTGGGCTCTCCACCACTGGAGACCATTAAGAGGCAGCTGGACAGCCACCTGTCGGGGATGCTTTGAGTTGGACTCCTGCCTTGAGAAGGGGGTTGGATTCGATGGCCCTTCCAACTCTATGATTCTACGGTTCTACTATCACCCAATGAGTGTCATGGCTGAGTGGGGATTTGAACCCTGGTCTCCCAGTTCCTAGTCTGACACTCTAACCACAACACGTACAGAAATGCATAAAGTTGGGGCAACGTCTACATAAATGCAAACATTTTCTTGAGGATTATTTTTAGAAAAAGTCATAAACTGATGTGGAAATGGGGCGGACTGACTCATAAGGTCCTAGAAACAAGAAGCAGAGAGAATGTACAGATTAATGCATCCTCAGCCTCAAAGGGACACGTCACCACAGGTTACTTTTAATTTGGACCTGAAGGAAGCTTGCGGACCGCTGTTGGTCCACAGCCAACAGTTTGGGAACCTCAGCTGTGGACCACACTGAGCTAGATGGACCGATGGCCTGAATCAGTATAAGCTGCTTTTTATGTCCCTATGTAATTGTTATTTATTTATTTGCAGCTGCCACCACAGCCCAAATGGGGGGGGGTGTCTGAAGGAGGGCATACCTATGTTTGCTGGGCCAGAATCCAGCACACTCGCAGGCGGTTCAAGACCTCTGTGCTATGCAACAGCTTTTCTCCCCAATTGGCTCAGTCTTCTTTACTGAAATGTAGAACATATGGATCATGTCACAATAGGAGAGTCTGAAGGTTAAATCTGGGCATGGTCTCTGCTAGGAGGTGGCAGCTGGTAGTCCCTGGCCTTTGACAACTGCCACCTGGTTTAGCAACTGCCGGCTGAAATTTTCTCTCTGCTAGAAATAGGCAGCAGGAGGGGGAAGTGAAAGAAGAACTCAAAAATCTCAGAAATAAACACACGTAGCAAGAAATTGGAGGAGAGAAAACAAAGAGAGAGAACTTCAGCATCCTTTTTTAAAAAAAATTATTTGGGTTTTTATACCGCTATTCTGGAGACTCAAAGCAATGGGCATAAAAGCAGAATTAATCATTAAAAAGCCAGCCATAAAATGTCACAATAAAAGCATCAAGAGCATAAACACAATTAACTAAAAGGAGAGGCATCAATCACTGGCTGCTTTAAAGGCTGTCTGAAGAAAAGAAAATGGAAACAGTCTCACGACCTCCAGGCTCAGGCTTAAGCTGGCTTGGAGGGGAGAGGAGTCTCATAACTTGGGGGAAATCCCATGAAAATGCTTCCACATGTATCCTTGATGATCACACACATGTACACACTGAGGCTATGTAAAAGCTCACCTCTCTGGTGTGTCAGCTGCGCTGGATCATTTGCACATGCTGTGCTGTATAGGTCTCAAGAAATGGCTATGCGAATGCAAGAAGTAGTGGCAGCCACCAATTCTGATGGCTTTAAAAGAGGATTCGACAAATTCCTGGAGGATAAGGCTATCAATGGCTTCAAGCCATGATGGCTGTGCTCTGCCTCCAGCTTCAGAAGCAGTATGCCTTTGAATATCAGTTGCTGGGAAGAGAGCTGTTGCACTCAGGTCCTGTTTGTGGGCTTCCCATGGGCATCTGGGTGGACACTGAGAACAGGATGCAGGACTAGATGGACCTCTGGCTTGATCCAGCAGGTTCTTCTTCTGTTCTTATGAACCTACCTTAGAGATGGTATCTCCAGGAGAGTATCCTTAGATCTCAAGGGCTCTAGGGCAATATACAGGAGTCAGCCCTTAAGGTAGCCTCATTCTCTCTCTTTTTGTCTCATTATTTACTTGTTACTTTGGTTTCCAAAGACCTCAGGGCAGTGTAAAATGATCTCTCCCCACTCATCTCTTCTATGTTTCACAACAACCCTGTAAGGTAGACTAGGCTGAGACAGAATGACTGTTCCAAGCTCACCCAGTGAGCTTCATGGCTGAGCAATGGTTTGAACCTGGGCCTCTCTTTTCTAAGACTAGCCCTGTGGTTACTCCATCACACTGGCTTTTTTGCTCTCCTGTTCACCACTGGGCAGTAGAGCTGAATCCAAAGACAGATAGACATGTTCTCATGCTGCTCCCAGATTGTGGGGTTTGACTCTTGTTCACAGTTTGGAAAAACCATTGCCCTAATAGATGGTTGGTGCACTGAGAGTAGAGAGCACCAATCATCCAGTGTGGGGGGCGGATAGTAGATGGTGCCAATTGATTGGTGTAGATGAGCACCTGATAAGCCTGGCTAGCACCCTGCCTGGATTGAATGTGCACCCTAGAATGCTCCGCTTAATCCGCTCCAATCTGCAGGATTATATGGGAGACAAGTGGGCGTTCTTTGACAAGCAAGTCAGAGCAGGACTGATTCCCTAAAGATTAAGGGCTCATCTACATGGGAGTATTTCTTTGTAGAAAATACACTTCTTTTACCTTCGCTTTTCATTTGCGTCGTCCGCTGTTCCTGCTCAACGTTAGCTGCCAATCGCTTTTTCCCATTCACACAAGCAGGCATTCCTCTGGGGAGGATTAGTCTCACTTTTTCCTTGTGGCCCCACCCTCTGATTATACATTTCCACTCCCTCTGCTTGCTAAGGTGATGACTGAGCATGCTCTGTCTGTTTTACCAGCTGCAGTAGGTTCCTTTAAAAAAAACCCAGACATGTGCATATCTGTGTTTTTCCTGGTAGGTTATAGCTGCAATACAAAGCTTTGTTTGAGCAGTGTCATACTTTTGCACACAAGTTAGGGGGAAAAGAAAACAAAGACACCATTTGCAGCAACATAAAAAAAGGCCAGCAGAATGGAGGACAGCAACTGGAAGTTGCTTGTCAGCCTGCAGGAAATAAAATGAACAGAGGGAGGAGGAGAGAGTGGGTGTGGAGAGGGGACTAATTGACACACCCAACTCAAAGCATCAGAGCAAAGCATCTGCAAGCACTAGAGATACAGAGTGAAGATGTGTTTTTCTTCCCATTTCGTATCATCATTGGATTGGGTTTGGATAGATTTACAGGGGGGAAACTGTGTGATAGCTTCTGTTTGCCAGTAACGTCATGTGAACCATGCAAATTTAAAGGAGATGCAAGCAGCACCCAACACACACGTAAACCACTGTGTAGATAAGCCCTAAATGTTTCAAAGCCACTATACTAGGGAATGTGAGAGTAGGCGTGTTCCAGCATGCATCACCATGCATTTTTTAAAAATGATTTAGTTATTTAAAGCATTTTTATCCCCTCTCCACCTGAAAAAAGGCTCTCAGAATAGCTTCCAAATGTCCATGAGAAGACTATTCCTAGCCTTAGGCTTACAATTGACACAACACATAATGAGAAGGGATCAGAAGGGGTTGCAGAGTCCTTGAATCAACCAGCTGGAATGCAAAGATTTCAAAGAGAAAAAGGAAACCCAAGCAGATGCGATGCAGAGGCCTTGCGGTTTCATCTCTGCCTCTGCTGTAGCCTTATGGAATCATGCTGCTCCAAGCACTAAATGCAGGGATATGAGACCTTTTGTGATGGTTAAATTCTGCATGGATTGACCAGTCCAGAGGACAATTCATGCATGGACTGAAGCCTGTTTCCACTTTCTATCCACGGATTACTCTGCTTCTGGGCTTCCCGAACACATCTGGCTAACCCCTGTTGGACTAGATCAGAGTGGGGAACCTTTTTCAGCCCCTACTCATCCATCTTGTAAGCACTGGTATTGCAACAACATAATTTGATTGGGCTACTACGCTCATCCCACTTAGCAGACAATAAATATTGCCAGTCCCTATTTTGCATGCCAACAGACATTTTAATCTGCAGAAGAGTTTAACAGCTCTCTCGAGCCCAGCAGGAAAAGGGACCAGTTCTTCTCCTCCGGTGCAAACTCATTTGGAAGGGCTTGTTTCATGGATGAATGTGACCCCAGGGATGAATGGAGTCAAAAAATAGCAGCTCACATTGTTAGGCCTGTGGTGTGCAGCTGGGAGGCTGACCGGTGCATTTCGTAATGCGCTAGCAATTCATCAATGAGCAGTCTGATGCACACACCCATACACACACGCAAACCGCCACCCTTCAGAAACATTGGGAGGTGGCGGATGAATAAATCTCAATTGGGTTGCACAACAGGAACATTTAGCAGGAGGCTGAGAAGCATCATCGTAAATACTTCCAGTGGCTGAAAGCCAAGGTGCAGAGGATCCTGAAGGATATTTTGGCTTGATGCAGAGCCCCGTTCGTCATTGGTAAGCTTTGCCATTGCAAATTCAAGCCTCTAGAACAGGGACAAGGAGACTCGTTCAGCCGGAGGGCCAGATTTCTTCCTGGGCAACTTTCCAGGGGCCTCATGGTAGTGATGGGCGGGGCCAGAGGCAAAAGGAGGCAGAGCAGTGGTTGTGACTCTTAACTTTATACAGTAGGCTACATTACAGCCGTGCAAGAGCCAGGTGTTTATATATGCACACCTTCCTGTCTTTCTATCCAGTTCAGCTGGAGGCATGATTACAATTCAACGACATTTTTCAGCCATGCAAAAGGACTCAAGGAGGGCACAGTTCAAGGCCAATGAGGGGTGTGGCCTGGGGAACAGTCCCAAGGCCCAGATTGAGGGGTCTGAAGAGCTGCCTTTGCCCCCCAGGCCTGAGATTCCCCAACCCTGCTCTAGAACTAGGAAGGTCAGTTCATCCTTATTCTCAGGGACGGCTGTGATGTTCCTGTATTAGTGTATATATGGTAAGTGCAGTTTGTATAGGAGATGCATGGTAAGTGGAATGAAAGAGGAGGGGGGAGTGAATGGGCAGTAGAATGCTGGATGATTGGCTGAGTGTTTAAAATGGCTGAGAGTATAAATGGATGGATGACAGTTAAATCTGGGTGGTGAACGTTGGAGTGGACGTTGATGGGTTGTTTTGGTGGGTTTTTGAGAGGAGATTGTGTGGAGAGTTGGTGGATGTGAGGAGAGTGTGGAGTTCGGATTAATACTAAGACCAGTACCTCAGGAATAGATGAAACCATATGCTTAAGTGCCTTTATAAAGTAATCTTGTTATCTTTGTTATCTTTGTTATTTAATAAATATATTTAGTTTACCAAAGGCCTGATCCTTGCCTGGGGTTTCACAGACCAGAAGGGAGGGCAAGGTAAATACCAAGACTGAAGGGTAATAAATGGTGGCAGCGGTGAAGGGGATAATATAACACCACAAGTATTCAGAGCAAACCAGAATCATCTGCATTGATACAAAGGGAGTGGGACAGCTTAAGCACGCAGTCACAGAGGTAACCTGATAGAGAGACTCAGGCAGAGTCTCTGGGAATACTGGTTATAGGACGGGACTGGTGGTGCTGCCTAGCAGGGGGATCTGGGGAGGTCTATGCTAGAGCGGGGAGAGAAACCATAAAAAAGGACAGTCCGGACTGGTGGAGTCCCTGGTGGTGCCTAGTGACAGGCAGTAACCACGAGCAGGTAGGAACCTGACAGGGAGAGCCAGGGAAGGGCGTCACAACGGCGCCAGAGGTTAGTATCATTGGGCACCTGCCATGGCCTATGTCTTAGTTGAGGAGCTGCTGCCAGGGCCTTCCTAGTCCTGCCGCTCCCCTTCCTTGCTGTTGCTGCTCTGGGTGAGCAAGTCAGCAGTGAGAGGAAGAGTGAGAAAAAGGAGCAGTGACCTCCTCACACATTGGCATCTCTCTCTCTCCACCCCCCCTCAGGTTAAAGGGGGGCCCTTGGCCAGCACCCCTCTGGTGGGCCACTTTCAGCATTAATGGGCCCCCAGCCACAGGCTTACCTGGTGACAGGTGTGGGCAGCTGCAAGTAGGGAGAAATCAGATCCAGTTTGTACTGTCTGAAACAACTGGCAAACTGAAACACAGCCATCCGTCAACATTCACACTGTTCCCAAATTTTGCAGTGCAGTACTCCAGCAGGTAATGTGTACAAGAACACATATCCAAGGGCAAAGGGTGCATAAAAAGGCATCTATTTGTGAAAGCAGCATACAAAAAAAATGCATTATATTTAGGGAGACATTTTGCAAAAAAAAAAAAAAGTGTACGTTAAGCAAAAATATTGATTGATTGATTGATTGTTTTTATTAGATTTCTATCCAGCCCTTCCTCCCAGTAGGAGCACATACTGTGCTATACCGCAAGGGAAGGAGCCCATCAAAACAGGGCATTCCATTTCTCCCAGGGACCCACAGCTGACCAAAGGGCCAAAGAAGACTCTGGCTCGCAGTCGGTCTGCTCCGAGGGTGACTTTCTTTCAGGTCTGTGGCTTCACAGGCAGCCTCCATCGTGTCCCAGGTTCCTTTCACCATCAAGCACGATCCTTCTGCAGGCCTCCTTCCCTGGGGTGCCGGGCTTCTGGGCTGTTGGCCAGGGCCTTCTTGTGGTGGAAGCAGGCTGGGGAAACCGGAAATGGTGCCATTCCCCTCTTTGCCCCCGTCCAGTGGGGCTTAGGGAGACAGACGGCAGATAGCCCCTGGGGTGGGACCAAGGGCTTCCCATGGGCATCTGCTAGGCCACTGTGAAAACAGGATGCTGGACTAGATGGGCCACCAGCCTGAATCCAGCAGGGCTAGTCTTATGTTGTTAAGGGCCAAGCCTTCAATTCTTTTGGTGGAGACCTACCTACTCCAGCCGCTCCTCTGGCCTTGCACCACCCCTCTCTGATGCCTTTTGTACTTTCCAGGGGTCCCCACCCTTCCTTCCAGCTGAGGCTCTGCAGCAGCACTCCTTCCCTTCCCACAGACCGATGAATGAGAGGGCCCTGCCCAGCTCCTTCTAGCACAGGTGGAGCTTCCAGGCAGGTCGACATAGGGTCTCCTCAGGAGCCATTGATGCGTGGTAGTGTGGATTGGGGCCTACTTAATGGGCAAGGTGCTGGAAAAGGACCGGTGAGCCCGCAGCCCATCTCACATACAGATATGTGTATATTAGGAGAAATTTACAGCTGGTATAGCCCAGTGGGGAGGAGAGCCTGGCTGGGAGTCCAGAGTCTGTGAGTTCAAATCCCTGCTCGAGTCTCCTGGGTGGCAAGGGCCAGCTAAAGATCACCCCCACAGTAAGTGGCTCAGGGGTTACATGCCGTGCCACCTGTGCAGCCGTGGGCAAGCAGCATAGTCCCAAGGAGCCCAGTTGCCCCCCAGCTGGCAGTTGCGGACAAGGAAGGGGCTGGCTTGTGCAGCCGTGGCAAGCTGAGCAGGCCCTAGCCAGCTGGGGAGGACTAGCCTCAGAGGGAGGCAATGGGAAACCCCCTCTGAATACCGCTTGCCATGAAATCCCTATTCATAGGGTCGCCATAATCCTTATGATGAAGACAAAAGAGGTGATGCCAAGAATAAGATATTGCATATGTGAGTCAGGATCGACTTGAAGGCAGTCCATTGCATATATGCTTTTAGTGTAACATTCATGGAAATTTTTAGATATCTTTTTTAAATTGTTATATTCTTTCTTTTTGTTTTGTATATGATTCATTTTGTTCTCATGTTATGTATATTGTTTAGAGATTTATTGTTTAGTTATGTTTACTTAAAATGTGTACTTTTTTTATTATGTAGAATTTATATTGATTTTTTATGTTGTAAACTGCCCAGAGAGCTTCAGCTATGGGGCGGTATACAAATGTAATAAATAAATAAATAAAATAAGTTGGGATCGACTTGAAGGCAGGCCATTTCCATTTTCAGGAGAAATTTGCACTAAAATGGTGGTGATTGTGGATAAGGAGTTTTGAAAGAAAGAAAAAATCCACAAACTGTGGAAAAATAAACTTAAGGTTGGGAAAGTGAGAAGCTGTGAGAAACCAAAACTGACCAATTTGTTCATCTCTAGCTGTCATCATTTTTAAATTTCCTGGAGGGGTGCTACCTCCAGAGCATTATGGGAAACTTAACATGGTGGCTCACTGACCCAGGGCAGGTGTCAGTGCCACTGGGCCCTGCCTGAGGATGCCAGGTGCTGACACCAGGTCTGCTTTACAGAGTTTTTTTTAAAAAGTTCCCTGCCCCAAGGAGTTTACAGTCTAGAATATGACACAGCAAAGGCAGGAGGGAGCCAGAAGAAGGAGGGGAAGGATGTGTTCCTTTTATGGAAAAGTTGGATTTAGAGGAGGGATTTGGAGGAAGAGAGAGCATCACCAAGGTGTTTGGGGACGAAGTTCCAGAATTCAAGTCCAGTGATTAACAAATCACTGGATTTCCAAAAGGATTTACTGCCTGCCAACTGCGGCACAAGAAGTCTCTCAAAGATTTTGGCTGCCTCTCAGCATTGGATTCCAAAATAATAGGCTATTTTGTTTGTGCACATTCAGAGAGAGAGAGAGCATTTTTCTTCCATTATTACGAGAGAGATTTGCCTAACAACTCCGCAAGCCGTCTCATGCAGCCGTCCCCCAGATGTCTAATAGCAGACTCACACTTTTCTTTTCCCCCTTGCTGAATTAAAATTGAAGGTGCCCCTCGTTCTGACTGCCCCCCGAAAGTTTCCTTTTAGAGTGTGCATGACTAATGCATGGCCCTACTTCATAGAAGGCCAGTGTCTCCGTTTGGAAGGTCTGAGCAGGGAGGAGTGCTCAGGAAACAGATGGTCTGGAAGAGCCCTTCATGGTCCTCCAGAGGAAGAGAGTAATTGTCACCTTCACTCATGAACCACAAAAGGTTTCATCAACAATCCGCCCTCACTGAACCATAAAAAAACAAGGATATAGTACCCAGGGCTATGACCGGAGGGTAAATGATACTGTAAACTTGTTAAAGCTAAGCAGGGCTAGGTCTGGTCACTATTAAGACTGGCAGGCATCTGGTAGAAAGTCAAAACCTGCATTGCCTTGAATTCCATGGACGAGATCAATATAAAATGAAGATTTCTAGGGGTGTCTATCACTTAAAGTAGTTTCCTTTTTGTTTGTTTCATCGTTTGATGCTCAAATCTATTATAATTCATTAAATATGAATACATTTACATAGCACATAATCTTTTTTTAAATAAAAAGATGTGTGAAATTATGTAACAAAATGGGCTGATTTTTTCTTAGAAGGGACAACCCCCATTAATATTCTGTTTTTCATTCCCTGGGATGGTAACGTACCAGACCCAAACTCGCTTCGAATTTTGAACAAGGGACCACCTGCACTCGTAACCTTACTTGTTAATATATGCCGATTATATAACTGATAATACGTGTCTCCTCTTTGCATATGTGTTAGGGGAAAGGTGACAGCTCAGTGACAGAGCATCTGCTTGGCATGCAGAAGGTCCCAGTTTCACTCCCTAGCATCTCCAAGAGGGTCTGGGAGAGACCCCTGTCTGAAATCCTGGAGAGCTGCTTCCAATCACGGCCAGGGTTGAGGAGCCTTCAGCCCTCAGGCCAAATTTGGCATGGCAGGGGTCTCAGTTTGGCCCATGTAACCATTTCCCCCAAACCACACCCACCTGTCCCACACCTGTGGCATCTGGTGATGGGCAGGCTGAGACGTGGCTGATCAGCTGCACAACCGAGTTCCCCATGGGGAACTCAAAAATGCAGCCAGTTGCTGGAGAATCATAGAATAGTAGAGTTGGAAGGGGCCTAAGGCCATCAAGTCCAACCCCCTGCTCAGTGCAGGAATCCAAATCAAAGCATTCCCGACAGATGGCTGTCCATCTGCCTCTTGAATGCCTCCAATGTTGGAGAGCCCGCCACCTCTCTAGGTCATTGGTTCCATTGTCGTACGGCTCTAACAGGAAGTTTTTCCTGATGTTTAGCCGAAATCTGGCTTGAAGTCACCACCCATCAGCTGATCACCACCCACCAACTCTGTTGTCTTTTCAGTGCCTACTAAAGACCTTCCTCTTTCCACATGCATTTTAAGTAAAGACCTTACCCCAGTAGATCTGTACTGTAATTGTTTTTAAGATGGTTTTTAATTTGTTTTTAAAGATTTTTTAAATATATTTTTAAAATGTTTTAAATATTGTTTTTATTTTAAGATTTTTTGGGGGGTTGGATGTTTTGTTTTTAAGATGTTTTTAAATATGTTTTTAGTGTTTTGTTGATTGTTTGCTGCCCTGGGTGGGATATAAATTTAATAAATAAATGAGCCTGCCATTCAGCACTGCTTCAAAGCACTGCGCACAGCTGTTTGCAAGTTCCTCATGTGCTCTTTGAAAATGGAAATGGACTGCCTTCAAGTCGATTCTGACTTATGGCGACCCTCTGAATAGGGTTTTCATAGTAAGCAGTATTCAGAGGGGGTTTCACCATTGCCTCCCTCTGAGGCTGAGAGGCAGTGACTGGACCAAGGTCACCCAGTGAGCTTCCTGGCTGTGTGGGGATTCGAACCCTGATCTCCCAGGTCATAGTCAAACACTTTGAAGTTCCGATGAAAATTGCCTGACCTCATTGTGACCTCCTGTTAAATTTGACCCACAAGGTATAAAGGAGATGAAGCCAGCCAGATCAGGTTCCCCACCCCTGGTGTAGACACTACCAACCGAGACTGACCAATGGTCTGACTCAGTATAAGGTAGCTCCCTACTTTCCTATGCACGAATTAAACCTATGAAGGGTTATGGCCTATGTGCAGAAACTGCTGGGAAATTCTTCCACGCAAACCTCATTGGTGAGGTCCTCTGCCAATCTTGTAGCCTCATCCCTTGTCCCCATGCATTGGCTCACTTGCACCTGCACAAAACTCTGGGGTGCTCTGTTTGTGCATCCTGCTCTTCACTGGTAAAGGAGACCTCGAAACAGAGCCAGATTTAAACAGACAACCCAACATCATCACGGGGCACAGAACTTGAGGGGTGCTGGTCACTGAATTCTGCTTGCCATGTAGAAGGTCCCAGGTTCAATCTGCCAGCCAGGTTTCGGCTGAACATCAGGGAAAACTTCCTAACTGTTAGAGCGGTATGACGGTGGAACCAATGACCTAGGGAGGTGGTGCGCTGTCCAACACTGCAGACATGCAAGAGGCAGCTGGACAGGCACCTGTCGGGTATGATTTAAGTTGGATTCCCCAATCGAGCCGGGGGTTGGACTTGATGGCCTTATAGACCCCTTCCAACTCTACAATTCTATGATTCTAGGATCTCCAAGTAGGGCTGGGAAAGGCCACAATACTGAGCTAGAGAAACAGTACTGACTCAGTATAAAGCACCTTCCTCTGTTCCCTGGGAAAGGGCATAGCCCAGTAGTTGAACATCTCCAAGTAGGGCTGAGAGACTGCTGTCTGGGGCCTTGGAGGACTGCTGCCAATTAGTGTAGACAATACTGAGCTAGATGGACCGATGCTCTGACTTGGTGTAAGGCAACCACTCAACAGCAGAAACAAATAGGACAAACGGTTCATAAGGCATGAATGCAATTGCAATTTAAAAATACAGGTATTCCAAAGCTAAAGAATGGAGAAGGTTGGCAGAAATGCTTGCCTGTGGCAAGCTGGTGGGTGCATGTCAGTGGGGCAGTGGGATCCGATCCGGGTTTAAGTCCAAACCTGGACAGTTCCTTGAAAGTTCAAACTAAAACCCAAAGTGGATTCCACTGCGCCGCTGACAGGGAGCCACCATCCGCCACTGCCTACCACACCCTGACACTGCCTTGTCCAGTTTCCCCACCCCTTCCTTCCTCAGATCTAACAGCTAGCCAGTACCCCACAATGGCTTGTGCCACTACTTCAGGGGTCACCAACATGATGCCCTCCAGATGTTGCTGGACTACCACTACCATCAGCCCTGACCATTGGCCATGCTGGCCCGGGCTGATGGGAATTGGAGTACAGCAACATCTGAAGGGCACCCCTTTGGCTATCCGTGCTCTAGTTCCTCTGTAGTTCACGGATCCCCAGCTATTTAGGAGCTTTACACTCCCCAACTTCAGCTGAATAAGCCAAGATGGGAAGTGAGAATCCTAGTGGCCTGCAGCACCCTTGAGTGTTAATCTTCTGGACCTCTGAACCCAAGTTCCTGGGGACAATATGCAGGAGAGGGCCATTGCACTCCTGTCCTGCTTCCAGGGTTCCCATAAAGGGCACCTGATTGGCCACTGTGAGAATAGGATGCTGGACTCGATTGGTTGTTGGTCTGATCCAGTGGGGCTCTTTTTATGTTCTGCCTCCACTGTGGGGCAATATGGCTCTGCATGTCAGTTGCAAGGAATCACAAGTAAGGAGTATTGCACTCAGGTCCTGCTTTCAGGCCTCCCATTAGGGCACCTGGTTGGCCACTGTGAGAACAGGATGCTGGACTAGATGGGCCGTTGGCATGATCCCTCAGCCAGGCTCTTCTGACGTTTGTGTTGACAAGTGCAGCACTTGCCCTGGAATCTTGTGGGCTCTGAAAGTGAAGCTCACAATTACAGATTCTGCTGGTTTGGGATTCCCACAAACAAGGATGCTGTTTTCTATTAACGGGTTTTGGAAGCTACTTTCCTGAGCGAGCAAATTATTGGGTTGTGTTCCACTCTTTTCGTTCTCGCTTTCAGGATTTTAATGTTTTCGTGCCCACAATGCCAAATGCGACCCTCTGAGCTGTTTTGTCACCGGGGTTTAGCGCCAATACCTTGGAAGCGCATGTTATTTACCCATAATACAAATTAACACCACAGTCACGCAGCTTCATGATTCATCTAAAATTAAAAGGCATTCAGACTGAGTCAGAAAGTTATACTTAGAGTTCCCTGGGCAATAGCCATCAAGCCCTGGTAGAGGAGAAGAGGGCCACCTGCTGGCCTGAGGGAGGCACTGCTACGTTCTGGACCTACGAGAGGGAAAGAAATCCTGGATTAATGAGGACAAATGGGGATTAATGGACAAATAGGGATTCGGCTTTGCAAAGAAAGCCTTTTCCAATTATCCAAGAACATCATGCTACTATCAAAGGATTTGCCCAGGTTCCTTTTCAGGCTTTCTATTTTCTGTTCTGAAGATAAACTGTAGGGGAGGATCGTGGCACTAGGGCAAGCTCTCATTATCATTATAGCTGGGCTGTCATGATCGTGGTCATTATAGCCAAGGACGGGCTGACACATGAACATAATCCACTCCAGAAATAATCTAGATCAGCCTTCCTTGACCTGGTACCCTCCAGATGTTTTGTACGTCAATTCCCAACAACCCCAGCCAGCGTGGCCGCTGGCTGGGGTTGTTGGGAATTGACGTACAAAACATCTGGAGGGTACCAGGTCAAGGAAGGCTGATGTAGACTAAATAAACTTAGGTTGCAATCATAGGATCATAGAATAGTGGAGTTGGAAGGGGCCTATCAAGCCATCGAATCCAACCCCCTTCTCAATGCAGGAATCCAACTTAAAGCATACCCGACAGGTAGCTGTCCAGCTGCCTCTTGGATGCCTCCAGCGTTGGAGAGCCCACCACCTCCCTAACCTATCCTAACCTCACTTACCTGGCAGTAACCCCCACTGAATTCAATACGCCTTACTTCTGAGAAGACATGATTAGGATGGCACTGTAGTTTATTCGATACGCTCTGGACTCTGGAGCGGATCCAAATCAGACCCTGGCAGGGCATCACTGGCATGAATCAGAGCCAGGAAGCTTCAGTTCCTAAATCACTGCCCTCTCTGCTTCCCATGTACACACATCTTACTTGAGATGAGGGGAAATGTCCATCTCCAGTAAGGAAGCATAGGCTGAAAGTTGTGGGTGCAGTTGCATGAGCCAGCCATCCTAGAACACTGGGAATCCTGGGAGATAGGTAGACAGACAGACAGACAGACAGACAGATAGACAGATAGACAGATAGATAGATAGATAGATAGATAGATAGATAGATAGATAGATAGATAGATAGATAGATAGATAGATAGATAGATAGATAGATAGATAGATAGATAGATAGATAGATAGATAGATAGATAGATAGATTTATGCTATTCTGTTGCCATGATCTGGAGGCCTGAAAGGGTCCCATCCAAATCAACTTTGGACTGCACCCCTGATGGTCTAAGCATAGGGATGGATGGATCTGTCCATTTTAATTCTCTCAGTTTCTCCTTTTCTGATCTTAGATTCAGTTCTCCACATCTCAGCAGCAATTTATAATTTTTAAAAAAATAAAAAGTCCTCATGAAAATTTCTCCACATTTTACTGCATCTTTCTCCTACTAAGCATGTTTGTATGCAGTTTTGACCAATGCACACATTTTTGCAAACTATTTTCTCTCATATAGTGGCCTTTTTGTGTGTTATATTAACACACAATATAGTAATGCTTATGCATCCCTTTCTCTAATACATGCAATTTCACAAACACTGGTTGGAGAACTGCATTGCAAAATTCCAATAAATGCTAATTTCGAAGGGTGGCTGTGTTTTGGTTCAACGGCTGTGTTTCAGTTCTCATATTGTTTCAGAAAGTGTGCGATCTGGTAGGTTAGCCTTTAAAAGCAAGCTGGATCTAATTTGACCTCTGTCCCTATCTGAGCGCCAGTATGAAATGGAGCTTCCCGTACCCTGGTTTAAAATCTGGCATATGCCACCATCTTCCGTTCCTGTGAAGTTTGTCCAGTGGAAGAAATGGCTGGCAATACCTCCCTCCTGAGAAGGAGCCGAGGTCCAGGATTTCAGCCCTCAATGGCTCCTGTATATTGATTCAGTGTTTGATGTGGATTGAGAGACAGAGAGAGCCAGGATCAAATCCCTGCTTAACTGTGCAGCACACTGTTTGTGGCCTTAGGCACCCGGAAGACTAGACTAGATACTCTCACACAGTGTTAGATTCCACAAACTGTTGCAGCACAGAGTGCTCTGGTTCAAGGTTCTAGTTGGCCAGCCATGCTCTTTTCCAGGAAATTCCATTCTATTGCCCCTTCTCCCTCCCATTTTCCAAAGTTCCCCTTCGCAACAATGAGTCAGTACTCCCCAGCCACTGAGCATGCAGTCTTCATTGGGATGTTTTGGAACCCTTTATGGTACCTCTGTAAACCTTGAGTTTATCTGAGCTACGTCAAACCTCACTCTTATGCGTCAATGGTGCCATTCTGGCTACATAAGGATCTGCACTCACACACCCCAACATCACTATTAGAGGGAATGATAGGCTGTAGCTTGACCCAGCAAGGCTGTTCTTATATTCTTGCATCTTTTCCCATCCTCCTTTCAGGTTCCTTCTTCCCTTCTCTGAAACCCTCGGGGATGCCCTTCAAGATCATCTTCTGGCTGGGATATTTCAACAGCTGCGTGAACCCCATCATCTACCCTTGCTCGAGCAAAGAGTTCAAGAGAGCTTTCACCCGGCTCTTGAAGTGCCAATGCCGCCGGAGGCGAAGGCCCATCTGGAGGGTGTATGACAACCACTGGCAGGGCGCCTCCATGAATGGCGCTGGCCAAGACTCCGAGAGGGAGCCGAGGTCCAGGATTTCAACCCTCAATGGCTCCTTCATACTGAACTCCAGCCGCTTCGAAAGGTCCAGCAAGAGGAGAACTCTGAACTTTAAACGGTGGAGGATGTTCTCCCCTTTCCAGAAACCGACCACTCAGCTGAAAGAGAAAATGAACAGCCTCTCGCACAAGATCCGAGGGGGCTCCATCAGAGGCGGTGCAGCGGCCTCATACAAAACGGAGGTTGAGTCCGTCTCGATAGGGATCCCCAATGAATTCATGGAGTGTATTGACTATCAAATTTATGATGATTTGACAGACTCTGAGTCCTGTGGGCTTAAAGAAACAGATATTTAATGCTAGCAGGGATCATCACCCTTTGGGGTTCCATTTTGTTTTGTCAATGTCTTACGCGTGGTTGGCTGTCGAAGGTGGATGCTACCCTTGTGTGAGACAGATGGATTCAAGACTGAATTGGGGGGGTATAGCTCAGTGGTAGAGCCCATGCTTTGTGTGCAGAAAGTCCCATGTGCAATCCCAAGCCATCTCCCATCAAGCAGGGTCTCAGGCAGTAAGGCTGGGGCTGAAGCTCTCTCCACTAGAGACTTAGGAGAGCGTCTGCCAGTCAGTGTAGGCACTACTGATTTACATGGAGCAATGATCTGACTCAGTATAAGGAAGATTCACCTGTTCATGCAGGCTGTGTTTGATTTGAACCCCCCCCCCTCTCTCTCTCAGACTGCATCAAACACTGAATCCACTTACATCCAACAGAGGTGTTTGCTAACCATTTCTTCCACTGGACAAACTCCACCAGCATGAAAGATGGTGGCAAATGCCAGATATGCCAAATGTCCAGAGTGGCTGGACAACCAGCCAGATGGGCGACTAATAAATCTAATAAATAAATAAATAAGTATGCCAAATGCCAAACCAGGGTATGGGGAGCCCTATGTTATTATCCCGATGCTCAGACCATTAAGGTCCAATGAAAAATGGGTCTGGATGGGACCCTTTGAGACCTACATGGATAGATCCCTAATGAAGCAACTTGCTATTAGCCATGTCCTGCAACAGACTTAGTATGAGCTCTGGGGTTAGATCAGAAAAGAAACATTGATCAGCATGTGCTATGAAGCAATGAGAAATACCGGTTTCTCTGATAGGAAAGGAAGGGTGGTCTTGGCAGGATTGTGAAAATCCTTGCTAAGGCCAAGCGTGTGCCAGGAAGCTCTGAAAAAAATGGTGCAAATCACTAGAGGGGCTTTTGCATAAATCTGCCCAACAGCTATTCTTTATTCTGAACTCGATTCATTGCAGAACGCTCTGCAACGGGAGCATGACTGCAGGCAGGAGAGGAAGAATGAAGCCAGCCAGAGAGAGCATAGGAGCACCACTCCCTGACGGAGCTGCTGCACTGGGAGGGGAGGGAAAGGAAAGGAAATAAGAGTCTGACATAGAAGATCTCTTTGATCTCGTTGTTGTTTTGAGGGAGGAAGCAAGAAAGGGGGAATCTCTTCCTGGCGCAGAAGCAGAACTTTCTGAGGTTTGAAGCACAGGTGGGAGACCTCAGGACTGAGGACTGAATGCGGCCCTTCAGGTCTCTCTATATGGCCCTCGGAACTCTAATCAGGCCACAGGCCTCTCTGGCCCTGCTTGGCCCCCAAAGGTCCTTGAATTCAGATAATGCCTCTTGTTTGTCTGGGTGGAAGTTGGAGGGTGGTGCATGCAGAAAGGTGAAATTTACATTCATTGCTCTACCCACGTTTGCTTTGGACTCCGCCCACTACTGGCCTGTGGCCCTCAGAAGGTTACCCAGAAGGGAATGCGGCCCTTGGGCTGAAAAAGGTTCCTCACCCCTAGTTTAAAGAAGAGGAGATGGTCTCAATTTCAAACATTGTTCCTACAACACTAAGGTCTAGAAACTTGCTTTTGACATGCAAGGGCTTAAGCTCTCAAGAATCCAAATTTGGTGGTCTGTAGCCTTTTTCTTTTTTTAATAAAATCCTGAAAACAGCAGAAATCCTAAAAGCGAGTCAAACGCAGCTTGACTATCAAGTGCAGTCAAGTTGGAATAACTAAAGTGGACTCTCTTAAACTTGAGGATCAGCTCTGTCCTGTATCCATAAGGAGAGATTATCAGCTGTAGCACTGGGCTCATTCAAATGAGGAAGAGAGTCTATAATTTGTAAACTACCCAGTACTCCAGTCAGGTACAGCAATGTGATAAATTTCACTTCGCCACAATGGTTAGATGTTGCAGACAACCAGCCCTCCACGGGATTGCACATGGTGCTTACTATGGTCGTCTGTACGCATGGAAGCTCAGGTGTGTGCCGAGTTGATGATGTTTACTCAATGGTGTAGAGAAATCACTCTGTGTATGCTCAGAGGCACCTCCTTTTTGTACTATTAGGTGATAGGCTGGAATTTCCTCTCCTACCCCCCTAACTCTGCAGATTTTGGGGGAAACCGACAACAGATTAGGGGGTGCATGAGGTGCACACATGAGGAGGAAACAGTCTGTTGCTCGGGCAAAAGTGCTTGCGCTAGCAGAACCGTTTAGATGGATTCTGCCCTTAGCTCTGAGTTCAACATGTCTTTTGAACATCACATTTTCGAACTGGGTTCCACACTCTGGATCCTTTTTTCGGTTTTCTCACATGCATTGGTTTGTGCTTCCGGGGTGTGTGTGGGAGAGGTCTCCAAACATCTGCCAACATGCAGTATTCAGATCCGATGATTCTCAATAGATTTGCTCCCATTCAGAGATGGCCTGAGACATTTTGGTTCCGGAGACAGAGGCTCCCACCCACGGGAGCCAAATAATACAGTAAGGGCCGAGACAGGCTTATGAAAAGCAGGTTGAAGCATTGTGGGTGTGCTTTGAGATGACGTGATTCATGTAGGGAAGGAGGGACCAGGCCTCAGTAGACCAGAGCACACGCTTTGCATTGCAGAAGGTCCCAGGTTTAGTCTCTGGAATCTCCAGTAAAAAGGACCACGTAGCACTCGGTGATCGGAAGAACTCTTCTCTGCCTGAAAGACCCTGAAGAGATGCTGCCAGTCAGAGTAGGCAATACTGAGCTGGATGGACAAATAGTTTGTCCTGGTAAAAAGCAGCTTCTTATGTTCCTACATGTGACTGTAGCATGAGAGAAAATCAAAGGCCGTAGCTCAGTGGCAGAGCATCCGCTTTGCATACAGAAGTCTCAGGTTCAATCCTCGGCATCTCCAGGTAGCGCTAGGAATATCCCTAGTCTGAAACCCTGGTGAGCCACTGCCAGTCAGTGTAAACAAACCTGAGCTAGATGGACCAGCAATCTGACGCGGTATAAGGCTGCTTCCTATATGCCACAATGCATCAGCCATTGCACTGATGCTGAGCTCTTTGGTGGAGGCTGGTCCAGCATCTCATCCTGCTGAATGATAGGGCCGGCCTTGAATGTTTCACTAAATAATGTGAGGGAAAGAAACTGCATATAGATAAGGCGGTGTGTGCCAAAAAATAATTATGTGTCAGGAAGAGCAGAATTCTTCAATTTACCGAATTTGCACCATGTTTCCATATTTTGCACAATTTATTTTCTTTCTGCTAGCTGTATGGGGAAGGTAAGAAGCTATGCGGGGTGTTCAATCCCCACACCCCGCTGACTGCCAGAAATCTTATTTAACCACCTTGGTTTCTCTCATTGCCCATATGATTTCAAGTGAATCTTTGTAGTCATAAGGACTATAAACTTTTTAAAAAAAAAAAAATGAAAGCAGAAGTTCTTAGGAAGAGTTGTTTTGTGTCCAATACCCAGAATTCTGTGTTTGTCCAGAATGAATATGCACAACCTTCACATCAAACAAAAGGGGGTGGGGACATACAGGTACAATATGAGAAGGTTTCCAGCTTGGTTTAACCTCTAAACTGAGGTTTAAAATTATATTATGACTATGATCTTACAAGAAGAAAAGCAAAGAAAGAAAAAACAAAATAAAGAGTTACATGCATATTTTTCAATTCCCTTTTCTCTTTGCTGTCATTGCATGAGCCGACTAGATAAATTACAGGCAGCCATTCTGGTGTTTGTCAAAATATTTCCCCCATAAGCAGCCAATAATGTCAGGCAAAACTGGCCCCGAGTGAGCTGACACAACTCCATCTGGTCTGCTGTTCCTGCATGCGTTCTGGCGATTAGAGGCATATTTGCCAAATGATATTTAGAAATCACCAGCAAGTGCATATAAATCATCTGAACCCCAAATTTGTTAAGTCAATGGCAAAATTCCCAATAGGGCATCTTGGTGGGAAATGTATTTTTTCCCTTTCTTGTTTATTTAGGCTTGGGTGGAAGCCAGCAAATCAAGACCTACAGTAAGTGGGAATCAAACCCAAGAGCTGAAAATAGCATCACAGTCATTGAATGTTGCCTGTAGCTGTTTTCATAGGCAAAAATTTGACTGGCCATTGAAAGCCCTTTGGCATACATTCAAATTCCACTTGAGGTCAGTGGGAAGGTCTGCATTTGGAGATTTCTTTTTTTTAACTGTTTACATGGGGTACCACTACAATCAATGGGTTGTGTTCAACTAAGTCCTACTCAGAGTAGACCCACTGAAATTAATGAGACCGACTTAGCCATGCCCATTAACTTCAGTGGGTCTACTCTGAATAGGACTAGTGTTGAATACCCCCCCAATGGATTTCTGTTGACTGAGGATCAAAGTGTAGGACTCTTCATTAACATTCTTCATTAATTAGATAACTGTAGAAGTCAGACTGCAATGAATATTTTCTAGTTTTGATTTTTCAGGCTAAAAAGAGATTCTGATGGGTGGGAAAGATATATTTTTAAAACATTGCAACTTTCCAGCCACGTAGTCAATTCCACCCAATAAGACAATGACGATGTCACGTTATATAGCCAATCACATTTGGCTATATGATAACATTACTGAGGGCAAGTGTGGGCAATGATTGGGGGCAGTGAGGGCAGTGCTTCCTGGATTAGTCACATGGATTAGCCAGAGCATCTTGGGAAGGTGTCACAGAGAACAGGCAATCATTCTTTCTCCATAACATAAAAAACAGACATAAGAAAGCCCCACTATGATTTGAGCCTTCATAGGCAGGAATGTCCATCTAAGAACATACGAAAAGCCCTGCCGGGTCAGGCCAGTGGCCCATCTAGTTCAGTATCATGTTCTCACAGTGGCCAACCAGATGACTATGAGGAAACAGAGAAAGTATTCAGAGTGACCCTGATCCAGTCCTGGGAACTATGTTTTAAGGATCACATTGAAGCATGTCCAGAGGAGGGGAACCAGGACGTGGAGGGGTTTGGAAACAGTGGCTGCTGTTGGCTCCATGTCAGTGGGGCAAAGGAATTTTGCTCCGGGTTTTAGAGTCTCCTTCCATAGAGGTATTTAAGAATAGGCTGTGTGGCCTTCTGTCTGGGACACTGCAATCTTGCATTGTAATCCCACATCGAGCAGAGGGTCAGACTGGATGACTACTAAGGCCCCTATCAATTCTATGAATCTACAAAACTGCTCCCTCATTTGATTTTCTGCAGTCTCCCAGACTAGGAGGTTCATCACTCGCCAATGCCAAATGCCCTGTGGCCTGCTGATGTCCAGTATGTGAGGGGCAGTTGAACCACCAGTTTTCATTCCCATGGAAATTAAGAGCAAAATGCCTACATGCATTCAGGTGTTGTGAGAGTTCTGAACCCTTGGATTGTCTCAGCAAGCATTGATAACCAGATGTTTCCATTGTCTTGAGTGTCTAGATGCAGACATTTCAGCTTCAGTAGGATCACATGGACCACTGTCAGTAGGAGCTCACCAGAGTGAAAACACCCAAGTTCAGACTAGTAAATAGAACTGTTTCCGTTTGTTATTTACTAATCAGGTCAGCCACTAGTAAGATGCTGGTATGTTAACCCAATCTTGTTAATACTCAAAAAATGTATCCAGATCATTGTGGCCAATATCCAGAAAAAAAATTGCAAAGTGCGTTGGTAAAACCAGGGCTGTAGTGAATTGCAGTCTGGTAGGACATCAAATGGATCATAGGCTCCTACTGAGAAAATCCACTGCAACAGGTTAACAATAAAGAGAATGTGCCCGAAATCCAGGGATCGATCTGTAGGATTGATATGCAAATAGATCAGTGCTCCAAAGAAACAACATACAGATGTAGGGCAGAGCCATGCACATAATAAGAATTCCTCTTTGTTCCTTTTGCTACTGCAGTTTCCACTGCTGAAGAGGCAAGCCTCTGTTCCATTATACAAAAAGACTTGCATCTTTGACAGTGGGAACTATAAAAATAAAGACCAGGTGAAGGCCCTACCTTGGACAATGGGTGTTACATATGGAGGAGGGAATGTCATATTTGATCTCCCAATTTCTTTGTCTGCTCAACACAGTTAACTGAATGACAAAATCTCACCTCCAATGAAATCTCACCACCATTACAGAACAAGGGAGAAGACTCCGCTCATTATGCTGGACTGCTGTTTTATAACCTTTCTATTTTATTGTTTACAGATGTGTACATAGGTGTACATTTCCTTTAATGAATCTTTGGATATTTCATGTCTAGTTCCTTTTTTCCACCCTTTGAAAAATCTACAAATCTATTTATTAGCCAGAATGGGATTTTCCTTCCTGTTACATGATGCAAATTCTGCTGTACTGATTGATGTATATCTTTGCAAAACCAGAATGCACATTATTAATGTTTTCTTTATTTGTACCAAATACACACACAACTCTGCCTAAAAAAAGTGCATTGTTTAAGACATGTGGTGCCTTCCCTTGATTTATCAAATTCAAGAAAAGCCTTCACTTTAAGGCTGCCCATGAAAGCCAAAGCAAACTCCTCAGACAAAACATCTCAAGAAATATCAAGTCCAAAGAATTATCATAACATTAGCGACATTTGCTTGGGGAGGAGGCTATTTTTTTCCGTCTCTGGACAGTTCCATCACACTGCTCATGAAATGCCCATTTTTAAATTAAAAACTATGGCACTTAATATAATAACAATTGCTAAGCACTTTACATAAAAACAATGACACTCAGTAAAATTTCCTAACTTTTTGAAAAGCTCCTCCACACCGAAATGTCTCTCTGCATCTAGACCAGGGATTCCCAGACTGTCATCTGTGGACCACAAAAGGTCCATGAGCTTCATTCAGGCGGTCTGTGGATTTGTGGTTGAAGATGGGAGATGACACATCCATTGCGATCAATGTTCCTATTGATTATTAACTGTATTTTATTGCGTTTTCTATTTCTTATATTTTATTTTATTGTATTACAATTTGAATCCTGTGGAATGCCAGTTGCTAAAACAGGTAGAAAAATCATAAAGTGGTCTGCCAAGAAATGGGTTTTTTTTTTTAATGAATTGTTACTGGGTGTCCATGTTATCATGCAAATGGCTTACACATGGAAGCCTCTCTAGCATGTTCAAGCCCTGACATTTAGACTGAGGCAAAAGTTATTCAAACTAAAGAAAAAGAGAGAGAATGAATATAGCCTTGCAGATGCATTTATACAAGTTCGTAGCCCAGGAAAAGTCTTATTAGCCTGCCCACCCACATGATGAATACATGGATTTAAAAGCAAATTTAAATTTAAAACTGCTGCTTTTGATCCATACCTTGCTGTAGCAGAATTCTTATAGAAAAGAGGAACAAAGATACAGAGAACCAGACATCACAGTGTACAAGGAGATATATTTTAGTTATGAAGTTTTTCAGAAAGACTGGTGGTTAATAATCCTACGAGTTGTTGTGTAGTGTGCCCCTATGTTCTACTGTTTCAATTCAATTTCATACCTCTACTCTGTTTCAGCGGCTTTCAATCTGAATTTGTGTTCTTGGTTCATCAAATATATTTTATGTGTCCATTTGTGGCAACTGACTGGCCAAAAGCTAGGACTGGGTGTCCATTTGGACACATAACTATTACTTTAAAAATGCCTTGCACCAAGACTGTCAGCAGCACAGTGCAGTAGAGGTTTGGAGCAGCCATGTTAAAAGGCAGGCAGGGCATTATAGGCAGGGGGTTTCTAATCCTGCAAGTGGTCCATGGGGAGGGGGAAGTTGGGGAACCACTGATCCAGAAAAGGAGCCCATCAAGGAAAGGACTGTGCTAAATCTTTCTCCCTGGCATGCTAGGATATTACAGGCAAAGATGGATTTTCATTTACATAGGTGAACATCAGTAATTAGAACTTCTACCCTACACATACACACACAGCAGTGTACATAGTTTGGATAAGCCCTTCTGTCTAACACAGGGAAGGGGAATCTGGTGCTCTCCAGAGGTTGTTGGACTCCAGTGCTGATAAGTGTCATCCAATAGAAAAGGATAATTGGAGATGGTCCCAACAACATCTGGAGGGCCTGAAGCAGTGGCAGCCAGTGGGGAGGCACAGGTGGAGCTCTGTTGCTCCCCTGACTTCCCACCGCCATGGGTCACCGCCATAGACCAAGGTGGAGCTCGGTGTGGTGTGGTGCACGGCAGCAGAGCCAGTCCGCTGCTATGCAGTGCACCACACCAAGGCCACCACATGAGGTGGTGCTCCAGGGCCACAGGAGCAAAGGAGACAGAGAGTCAGGCAGGAGCTTCAGGGCTGCCCCCAAAGCGCCCAGCCATCATGATCCAGGGGCTGCCCTCAAGGGCGAAGGTCCCAGTTCCTTCGCTGGAGAACTGCATTGCACACCAGAAAACCGCAGAGCTTGGAAAAGTTACTTTTTTGAACTACAACTCCCATCAGCCCAATCCAGTGGCCATGCTGGCTGGGGCTGATGGGAGTTGTAGTTCAAAAAAGTAACTTTTCCAAGCTCTGGAAAACCGTGGATTTTGAAGGGATGGCTGTGTTTTGATTCGTGTGTTGTTTCAGAAAATGCAGATTCGATAGGTTCACCTCTAAATGCAAACCTACACTAATTCCCCCCCCCCATCCTTAATGAGAATCCTTGATGTTGACCTGCAAACCTCACTGAAGTCAAGGGGATGCTACCATCTTATTAGGATAAGGCTGCGGAAAATCACTACTCTGCATTTGCGTTTGCCACTGTTATGGAAAGAGGAAAACCATAGATCTATAGCTACCATGGACAATGAGCTAAAGATCATTAGCACAAAATGAGATGGACTCAACAAAATCATTTGGGCGGTGTTAAATTAACCAAGAGCATCCCTCAGGTGGAATACTAAAAGCCCAAGTTCTCCTTCGCAGCTAATGGAACCAGGATGGTATGATGATGCGCTTGTTTTATCTCCAATATTGATAATCCATCCATGCCATTCTCTTTAATGCAGCAAATTAATTTCAGGGTGTTTTATGCTGAGAGTCACATAAGTGGCTTAAGTCTCACTGACAGTGGCTCAGAGCCCCTCTCTTTTTGTTTCCATTCCAACCAGCCCTGAAAGCTTGGGGGAGAGTCAAGCCGATTTGAAAAACAAAAAAGACGCATTAAAATCAATTGTGGAACAGTTAACCTTCACAGCAGAAACCCAAAGTCCCAAAGTCATGAAGGCTGTATGGAATATTCCATTGTTTGGAAGTGATACGCCTTTGAATACCAGGTGCTGACAGACAACCAGACTATGCAAGAGAGATATTGCCCTCATCTCCTGCTGGTGGCCTTTTCAGAGGCATCTGGTTGGCATCTTTAGGAAACAGGACGCTGGATTAGATAGGCCAAGGGTGGGCAACTTGTGCCCCCAAGTTGTTGGATGATGATGATGATGATGATGATGATGATGATTACATCAAATCTGCCCTTCCTCCGAGAAGGACCCCAAGGCAGCAAAGGGCAAAACACTAAAAACATCTGAAAACATCTCAAAAACAAAACATCTTAAAAACTACACCACCATTCATCCCTTGAGCCCTAGCCATGCTGGCTGGGGCTGATGAGCTTTGTAGCATCCACGAACATCTGGAGGACCATCTGGAGGACCATGGACTCACCGTCCCTTGTCTAATCCTTTTTAAAGTTCATGGCCTTCCACCATGGGATGGGATTTAAACTCTTATACTGGGATTTAAACTCTTACACATCTGGGCATCTCTGATAGCAGTTGTCTCCAACCTGGTGCCCTCCAGGTGTTCCAAATGTACTTGGATTCCCACACCCTTCATTCATTCATTCATTCATTCATTTATACCTCACCTTTCTTCCAAGGAGCTCAAGGTTGTGTACATGGTTCTCCCTCTCCTGATTTTATCCTCAGAACAACCCTGTGAGGTAGGTTAGGCTGAGAGACAGCAACTGGCCCAAGGTCACCCAGTGAGCTTCATGGCTGAGTGGGGACTTGAACCTGGTCTCCCAGGTCATAGTCCAGCACCTGAACCATTACACTACACTGGCTCTCAATCATCCCTGACTGTTGGCCATGCTGGCTGGAGCTGATAGGCATTGGAGTCCAAGAACATCTGAAAGGCATCAGTTTAGCTATGCCTGTCCTGGTGTAAAACAAGACTCAGCCCATGTGAAGCTTTTTTAAAAAAAAAAAACCAAATACTCATTTTATATTGCTTTTTAGCAATTTTTAGCAAGGGCCAGTGTTTCAGAACTGCCACCACCACATCCCTTAGGGTCAATGCAGCAGCACAAATCTCAGGAAGGGACCATAGAAAGCCACCTTATGCCGGATCAGACCATTAGGCCTTCTAGCTCAGTAGGTCTGCACTGAACAGCAGCTGCTCTCTATAGTTTCCGACAAGGGTCTCTCCAAACCATACCTGGAGAGAGCTGTTGCCCTCGGTCTCTTCTTGTGGGCTTCCTATCAGCATCTGGTTGGCCACTGTGAGAACAGGATGCTGGACTAGATGGCCCTTGGGCCTCATCCAGCAGCTGGGCTCTCCTTATGTCAGGGACCGAACCTGGAAGTTTTTGCATACAACGCCTGTGCTCTGCCCTAGAGTAACTTACGGCCCATCCTGAATAGCAGGGTGGGCAACCGGTGGCCCTCAAGATGTTGCTGGACTCCACTTTCCAGTAGCCGAAACCAGCATTGTCAACAGTCTGCTATGATGGATGTTGTCATCCAGCAACTTCTGGAAGCCTAAAGGTTGCCTAAGGGAGGCTGGCTTTGGGTAATAGGAGTTGTTGTGCAAAACATCTGGAGGGCACCAGATTGGGGAAGGCTGGGCTAACTGGACTCTTGCAGTGCTTCTAGGCTGCATTCACACCATACCATAAAGCACTGTTATGCCACTTTAAACTGTCATGGCTTCCCCCAAAGAATCCTGGGAAGCATCGTTTAAGAGTGCAGAGAATTGTTAGCAGAGACTCCCTATTTCCCTCACAGGGCTACAATGCCCAGAGTTCCCTGGGAAGAGTGATTGACTGTTAAACCACTCTGGGAATTACAGCTCTGTGAAAGGAATTGGGAGTCTCCTAACAACTCTCAGTACTCGTAATATCAAGCTAGACTTCTCAGGGTTCTTTGGGGGAAGCCATGACTGTTTAGGGTGGAATAATAATGCTTTAAATGAATGGTGTGAATGTGGCCCTCGCGGGTGGGATTAAATAGCACACTGGCAAATTCAGGTTGCACAATTAATGTGGATTTGGCACTTTTGTTCAACAACCCTGCTTTCAAACAGATTGGACTTTTGTGGCAGGAAAATGCACTGGAAAATGCGGGATCACAACTGCTTGACATGCCATTGTACAGCCTCCCTGCAAACAAATCTGACTGGATGCTCAACAAACATCCGGTGTTCTGTAACACACGCACACCCAAACAACTCAGGATGCATGCTCACTGTACAGGTCATGTGGAAGCGACCCTGGTCTACTCTGACAGGGCTTTTTCAATCCTTGCACAAGGCATGTACAAATCCTATACCAGCCTGCTTTCTCTGCATGATTCACGCAGGAAGAAAATACTTCCTGTTTCTTTCCAACTGTAATACATTAACTAGTCCACATTGTTAGTTGCCGTGTGGATTTCTTTCTTTATGCAGGAGTGATCCTAATTGTCACTTCTGAGTCACCCCAAGCCTTGACCAAGGTCGCTGCCACCACCACATCATCACGACCTGAGAGTGAAAAAATGGACTGCCTTCAAGTCGCTTCCAACTTACGGCAACCCTGTAAATAGGGTTTTCATGGTAAGCGGTATTCAGAGGGGGTTTACCATTGCCTCCCTCTGAGGCTGAGAGGCAGAGACTGGCCCAAGGTCACCCAGTGAGCTTCAGGGCTGTGTGGGGATTCAAACCCTGGTCTCCCAGGTCGTAGTCCAACACTCTAACCACTACACCAGAGTACATGACATTTTCTCCTGGTTATTATCCTTGTCAAGCCAAATTCATTTCAATCATTTGCCCACAGTAATTTCCTTGGAACACAGGTGGAGGACCTCTTGGAGAGCACTGTGGCACTCAGGTCCTGGTTGCAAGCATCCCATAGGCATATGGTTGGCCGCTGGGAAAACAGGATGGCCAGATCCAGTAGATTCTTCTTGTGTTCTTATACAAATTCATGGAAGATAAGGCTAGGAATCACACATGGGGAGAGTGCTGTTGTACTGGGGTTCCATTTACAGGCTTCCTATGGGCTTTGGGTTGGTCACTGATCCAGCAGGACACTTTTCATGTTCTTAACTCATTGGGAAGGGCCCCTTTTTGTGCTGTGTTGCTGTTGCCCACAGAGTCAACAATTGCTTTCCATTCATCTAAAGATCATAGATAATGGCAAAATGAATGTTTCCTCCCCCCATATCTTCACAGGATTTCTGCACTTTTTATTAAATTTTTACGTATAAAACTGATAAGATTAACATGATTGATAGCATCTCCAGAACTCAATTTTCAACTGACCACTTAGGGGCTGATCAGCTTGCCTGATCTCTGGGCATAAGGAAAGACTCAGCTAGGTTGGAACTGAACTTTTCTTCTGTGAATTTTGTGATGGAATATTTCCCGTCTGAATGTTTGAGCTCTGAGAGCTTGAGAAGTTGCTAACTACTCAGCAGATATTTTATATTTGTACTTGAGGTTCCTTTCAGATTTTATGTTATTATTAACACTTTTATTTTGGCACATAAAACACACATATTCAGTAAATACAAGCATGTGGGAGCGAATTCCACATTTTCACTATGGTCAAACAATCAAGCTAAGTCATCCTATGCTCAGACGTTCATCTGGGGTTTAAAGGGTGCTACCTTATATTTAGGACTGCAAGTTCTCCAAGGATACAGACCCCTCGTACTTGAGAGCAAGTAACTGCTACATGCTCTGTGACCTTGGGATAATCACCAATTGGTATACGTGGCCAGTTCTTCTCCCCTCCTCTCCCCCCTGCCAAACAAGCTCCAGGAAACAATTCATTCATTCCTGCACACACAAGATGGCAGCATTTGTTCACTTTTGAACCAGTTACTGAAAGGTACACACAGAAATCGCTATGTAAGAGTCGTGCGGGCTTCTTAGAGCCTAACCAATTTATTGTGGCAAAAAACTTTCATGGACAAGAGCTGCTTCCTGAAAAGTTATCCTTTGTTGGCAGAAAAGGTAAAAGCAGAGAAATGAAAGAGGAATAGTCTGTGACATGCATGAAAATGTCATAGATTGTAGTTTAGGGATAGGGGAGAAATTCATTTCAGTTCACATTTTAATGCAAATTCACCTCACACACACTTCCCAAATAAATATGCAAACTAAAATGTAGCTGTCCTTTGCAATCTGCACTTCTAAGAATGTTGTGATGACGTTGGCCAACCAAAAAAAATCATGTTATATTAGGGGAAAGTGTGCACAAAAATATATTATTGAAAGGAGGTACAAAAGGCATTGTTTTTAACACTTTTTTGGGGGGGGGGAAGTGCATATTAGGCAAAATTGGATGCCAGTTTGGAGAAATGAGCACTAAAATACATACAGACTTTTGTAGATTTTGTTTTAATCGCAAACTGATTCAAAAATGCGGCAAACTGAAGTTAAGAACTGAAAAATGAGCAACAGAGAGAACAAAATTGACAGATTTTCTCATTGTCTAATGTAGCCTTATACAGGCACCACACAATTACAGTGGCATGAGAGGCACAGCAGGGCTGCACTTGCTAGCCCCATCTGTACCCCACCATCCATGCATGTGGAGAGGGGGGAGACCCATGCATATAAGTCCCGCACGCTTGCAAGCCCTGTGCAATCAGGTTTCTAAATTGTACAGGGAGTGCACACATGTAGAGCAGACTTAACCCGCTTCAGACCTCCCCCACTAGGAATGTATCCTTTCCTACGACACACGGAGGTCCCACGTGATGGGGGTGCCGTAGAGGAGGCCACTGCCCATGGCCCAGCTTATGTGATGTTAAATACGCAAGGGCAGAATCCCTGAGCCGTGCTTGGATCTCTTGCACTTGGTGGCCATTTGGTCCCACTCTGTTCTAAACTAAGCACTGAGGATACTGCTTTTGCTCTCTGTTAGCTTTTAAGACACCACAAGACACAAGGATACATGTTGCCACCTGCCAATCAGTTCCTTCATGCATGACATTTGATGGGTTTGGGAAAGATCCCCCTCCCCTTAAGAGGAGAGGCTGTGAAGGAGTCAATGTGCCAAGTTCATAGTGTTGATTCTGGTGTTCAGGGCCCTACAGAGCTTGGGAACAGGATACCAAAAAGGTTGCCTCACTCCCCCTACATGCCCCTACCAATCACTGCACTCTGCAAGGGAGGGCAGCCTGCATGTAACATCCTATCCGGAGGCCCACTCCTTATGATATAGGAATTGGGCCTTTAGCGTGGTGGCACCTAGGAACTCTCTCCCATTCCATATCCAACTGGCACCATCTCTAGTGTCCTTTTGGTTCCTATCGAAGCCCTTCCTTTTTTAACAAGCCTCTTAAGCAGAGATTTTGATCCCAGTCTTTTATTTTATTTTTCTGAAATATTTTTAAATGCACACTTTCACAAAATATATCAAGGCTATATACAACTATAGTAAAATCAGAAAAAGTATCCATAATTTTAAAAAACGCACTAATAAAACATCAGCAGATCCTGGTGGGTTAGCTTATCTATTGAAACACAGTGTTTATCTTTATTGGATTTATTGTTTTTATACATATAATTATTTTTAACTGTTGCTGTTTTATTATGAAGTCACTCTGAGGTGTAGAGGTTAGAGTGTCAGACTGGGACCTGGGAGACCAGAGTTCAAATCCCTGCTCAGCCATGAAACTCACTGGATGGCCTTGGACCTGGATGATCTTGGGCCAGTCACTGTCCCTCACCCTAACCTACCTTCTAGGGTTGTTGTGAGGATAAAATGGGGAGAGAGAACCATGTTTGTAAGCTACCTTGAGCTCCTTGGAAGAAAGGTGGGATATAAATGAAATAATAAAATAAACAAATAAATTGAGGGTTCAGGGCATTAAAAGCCTGAGAACAGCCTCACACAGAGGTCTCATCTCAGAACCCCTCTTCAAAGCCCACCTCATCCCTACAACCTGTGATGTCACAATACGTGGCCTTAAGCATGCCCCATCACCACCCAAGAACCTCCCCCACTCCCTACTAGGGATGGAAAGATATGTCAATTTCAGTTCCCTCAGTATCTCATTTATACAATCTGGAATTCAGTTTGCCACATTTCTGCAGCAATTTGCAGTTTATAAAAATCCTCATGCAAATTCTCCAGCATTTTTGTAGGCAGTTTTGACCAATGTACACATTTTTGCAAGCCATTTCTCGTCATATAATGCACGTCTGAGCTTTATTTTCATTCATATACTCTTTTTTTACGCACACTTTCCCCTAATACATGACTCTTTGTAAGCATCAGCTGGTTGGAGAAATGCATTGCAAAATGTGAATAAGTGTGAATTTCAAAGGATGGCTGTGTTTGGGTTCTTATTGTTTCACAAAGTGCAAATTTGATACATTCGGCTTGAAATTCTCACTCATCCCTATTCCCTACACACATCAGGTGAGCAGATGTGGGAATAGGCAGGGCTGGATATTTTTTCAAAAATAAAAATATGCGAGTGGTGAAGATTACTGTTCTGGTGAAGGTTTTCGCCATCTTCCTCAGCGGGACCCCAGGGGGCTTCAAAACTGATTTCACAGCATCCTCTGTGCCCTTACAATGGATCCTATAGATTAAGGATGGGATACATATGGCCCTCCAGATATTGTTGGTCTCCAACTCCCATCAACCCCAGCCAGTACAGCCAATGGCAAGGCATTATGGGAGTTGTATTGTAGCAACATCTGGAAGGCCACACATTACCCATCCCTGCTGCAGACATTGTGGAGAATGAGAATAAACTTCATCTGCCCATCCACTGACAGAACACCCCAGTTTTGACAGGGGTTGGGAGGCCCGCAGCCATTCAAGGATGTGCCAAGTCTGCATTTACATTGGTAAATCAGGGGGAGTTTGACTTGAATTATTTCTACATGACCGAGGGGGAGAAAATACTTTTGGTCAAATATAGGGCTGGCCCAAGACATTTTGTTGCCTGCTTGGCAGAATAGCAAATGCCCCTGCTTCCCAACTCATTGTGCATCATACCCAAGGCCTACCTTACCAGATTGTTGTATGGATAACCAAGATTGTGTAAAGCCAGTGTGGTACTGTGGTTAGAGTATTGGATTAGGACCAGGGTTCAAATCCCCATGAAGCTGAACTTGGGTCAGCCCGTCTAACCTACCTCACAGGGTTGTTGTGAGGATAAAATAGAGAGGGAGAGAACTTGGTGCACTGCCTTGAGCTCCATGGAGGAAAGAGGGGGTATACATGTAATAATAGAGTGTTCAGTGCATTCCCAGAAATGGGACATAAATGCTAATCACCACCAGCATCTTCTGGCTGTGAGCTCTCTCTCTCTCTCTCTCTCTCTCTCTCTCTCTCTCTCTCACACACACACACACACACACACACACACACACACACACTCCTCCTCAATCTCCAAAGCATCTAATTTTACATGCCTGCTTGTAAACAATTGCTAAATTTAGCACAGCTGGAGACATACGACCCCTGAGTCTAAGAGCAGAGTTGTATTCAGGAAACTGAACACAGTTCAGCTAATTTATTTATTTTATTGTATTTATTTATTGTAATGACACAGTGCTAATGACACAGTGCAGACTGTTAAAAGAATGTCAGGCTACTTGCAAGGGTGGGGTGTGGGACAGCATGAATCAGTGAATAGCAAGACAAAGTTAAGCGTATATCTGATGCTGCATCTGAATCTTGTCCTTTCCCCCTAAGGGCATCAAGGCAGGAAAACTAGGATCACATGGTTTAGGACTTGGGCGCTTGAAAGAACACCTGTGCCCACACCAACCTACCCATGTTGTTGTTATTGTATAGCTCCATCAGTGTCTATCAGGGATGGAGGCCAGAAGTGACCCTTCGGCCCTGTGTCTGGCTCTTGGGATCAGTGGTGGCTGGCAGCTCCATGTGAGTGGGGGCAGAGGAATCCACTCCGGGTTCTAGTCCGAACTTCCAAGGAGCTGCCCAAAGTGCTTCAGCACCTTCAGTAAGGAGGCAGCAAGTGGGAGGGCTTTCTAGACACTAGGGGTGGAATTATCTCTCAATTTCTGTTCTCTCTGTTTCTTATTTTTCCAATTTAGATCTCCACATTTCTGCAGCAATTTGCAATTTTCCCCGCAAAAAAATCCTCGTGAAAATTCTCCAGCATTTTAGTGTGAATTTCTCCAAATAAACACCTTTCTGCAGGCAGTTTTGACTAAAGTACACGTATTTTTGCGAACCATTTCTCATCATATAATTCATTTTATTTTCACACACGTTAATTTTTCTGCATACTTCCCCTAACATATGCATTTTTGTAAACATTGGCTGGCAAATTGCACTGTAAAATTCTAATGTGTAAATTCTGGCTGTGTTTCAGTTCTCATATTGTTTCAGAAAGTGCAAATTTGATAGATTTGGCTTGAATCAAAATTCTCATCCATCCACCAGGCGAAGACCTCGAGGGCCACCACTGTGGCAACAGACACCAGATTGGCAACGTTTGTGCCAAAATCTTCAAATACGAGTTTAGAGAAAGGATCTGAAAGAAGTAAGAGAGGTGGCCTCACACAGAGTCCTCTAAAAGGAAATTAGAGGCATACATATTATCCTTTCAGCGCCTATTGAAGACTTTCCTCTGTCAACAAGCCTTTTAAGCTGAGACCTTAGATAAGGTCTGCATCTATGTTGGAATTGCTTTTTAATATGTAAACTCTTTTTTAAAATGTTTTTAATCTTAGAAGATGTTTTGATAGTTTTTTTTAAGTAACATTTTTGAAGATGTTTTGTTTTAATGTGTTTTAAAGTTTGTTTTTATGATGTTTTAATGTTTTTAGTGCTTTTGTTTGCTGCCCTGGGCTCCTGCTGGGAGGAAGGGCAGGATATAAATCAAACAACAGCAACAATATCAGCATGAGAGAAGGGGTGGAGACTTTCAGATAATAGAGGGGCTAGGGCTGGAGTAGGGAAGGTCACATCCTGAGGTCATCAGTGCAGGCTCTCCTCAGGGTGCCCCACCATGTGAGGCAGAACTTAGAAAGCTCATTTTAAAAAGGAACCAATTACAGTTCACGTTTGCCGCTTTACAAAATGAACTAGTTCAATTCACAACTCAGTTCAAGTTCATCCAGCCAATCCTTGGCAACACACACGTATCTCAACATTCAGAATGTTACAAGCTGCCGTGCTGAAGTATAAAATGTATTTTAGAAGACTACGAAAACGTGCATGCACAGTGGAATAGTCAACTGTATCATTTATTTTTCCCAACAGTTTTGATATTTAAGCTTATACATCCAAAGACTCTATAAAATACATGTAAGAAAATGAACCTGAAAGATGAAGTAGAAATCGTTCAAAGTTCTAACCTAAAATGAACTTGTGCAGTTCACCTGGCAATTATGGGAATTGCTTGCAGGTGTAGTTCAGAGATTTTTGAACTAATTCAATGAAATTTGTTAAATTGAATGAGTTAATTCCAAGTGCTGCTGCAAGGCAGGTGGTGTGCAGAGACACAACCAGCATGGAGGTTGCACCCCCACTCTCTGGCTAGGCAGGCTTGCTGGCCATCATCTGCTCTGCTATCTTTTCAGTGTCAGGCTAAGCCTTTTTTTTAAATTCCCACATGCTTTTTTTAACTTCTGAATCTTAAATTGCTCTAACTACTGCTCTTCATTGCTGTCTTTCTTTCCTTTTACTGCATAGTTATCTTACTGGAAGGATATTGTTTGGCCATGGTAAATTGCACTAGGGACCATTGTGGCTGAAGGATGATGAACTCACTGTTGAAATCTGCTGTTGCTCACCTTTAAAAAGCAGCATTTAATGCCCCAGAGTTCCCAATCTAGCCCAGTTTTATTTGTTTAAAACATTTACTATTTACTTATTTATTTGTTGAATATATATCCCCCACATCTTCCCAAAGGAGCTCAGGATGACAAACACATCAACAACAAAATTTAACAACAAGAAAAGAAAAGCATTTAAAAAGACATTGTAAAGTGCAATCACAGTTGAAAACATTAATGCATCCAGTGATTAGCACTCACCAGTCATCACTCTCAGATTGCCTTACAAAACGGAACGTAAAAACACACACTACAAGGCAATGCAACACAAATTACAGCAGGTAGTTAAAAGATCCAGCATAAACTAAGCACAAAACTTAAAAACCTGGGCAAATAAAAATGGTTTCACTCGTCTAAAAAATAAAAAAAATAAAATAAAAATGGTGCCAGGCAAACCTTACTGGGAAGGGGATTACAAAATTTGGGTGCCACAACTGAAACGGCTCATTGCTCCGCATCTTTCTTCAGACAGAAAAAAACCAGAACAGTGCCTCTAAGGGTGTCCTTAATTAGGGATGGGGAAGTAATTCAATTCAATTCACTTTTAACAGCAAAACTTTCCCCCCAAAATATGGCAGCTGAAACAGCCATCCTTCAAAATTTGCTCTTCTCTGAATTTTGCAATGGAGATCTGCAGCCAAGTAACATGTACAAAAATTCATATACTCAGGCATAGTGTGCATAAAAATGCAGATATTAGTGAAAATAACATAAAAATATGCGTTACATAGGGGAAAATTGCTTTGACTTTGTTATTTTCTTTTTGGTCTGAAGTTGTTGGCCATATTGACTTTGCATTGGCAAAATTCTTGATATTTATGGATGCTTGTTGTTATGTGCCTTCAAGTCGATTACGACTTATGGCGACCCTATGAATCAGCGACCTCCAAGAGCATCTGTCGTGAACCACCCTGGTCAGATCTTGTAAGTTCAGGTCTGTAGCTTCCTTTATGGAATCAATCCATCTCTTGTTTTGCCTTCTTCTTTTTCTACTCCCTTCTGTTTTTCCCAGCATTATTGTCTTTTCTAGTGAATCAGGTCTTCTCATGATGTGTTGAAAGTATGATAACCTCAGTTTCATCACTTTAGCTTCTAATGATAGTTCTGGTTTAATTTGTTCTAACACCCAATTATTTGTCTTTTTCGCAGTCCATGGTATCCACAAAGCTCTCCTCCAGCACCACATTTCAAATGAGTTGATTTTTCTCTTATCCACTTTTTTCACTGTCCAACTTTCACATCCATACATAGAGATTGGGAATACCATGGTCTGAATGGATGCTTATGGATGCTGGTGTACTTCAAGATTAGATTCCTGTAAAAGGGGGATTAACAGCAACATAAACTGATTTTATGACCCCTTTTGGTTGCTAAGAGATTTGTACTTCGAGCCTGGAAGGATAAATACCCACCATCTGTTCAGCACTTGAGACCTTAATACATTTTTCTTGTTACATCTGAACATACTTTCTGCAAACAACAACTTCATTTGGATACCTGTTCAGACATTTGGATGACATATATTGATTTGCGTGTGTAAACTAAGATGCAAGTATTCATTTTTGTTATATTGTTAATGTGGGCTGACGGGGAGGGATACCTTTCTTTTTCTCATTTTTTTCACCTCTTTTTTCCGGTCCCCCCCCCTTTTATGTTTTCTTAATAAATTTGCGTCAGACCCTTGCAAAATTGTGTATAAGGCAAAACCGCATACAAAAGGTTATATCAGGAAAAAATCAACCTACAGTGCTGATGAATTTTCAGGAAGACTTTTAAAAGATAGTAATTGCAATGTGAAGTGGAACATGTGGAGAACTGAAGACTGACAGATTCACCCATCCCTAATCTAAACAGATAGGCATGTTCATGCGGAAACAGGCCCCAGGTTGTGTCCCCAGGTCCCAACTCATTTCAAGATTTATAGGCTAAAAACATCTCTTTGATTTGTGCTTGGAAATGGGGATGGGCAGCCAGTGTAGCTGCACCAAAACTGGCCTAATATGTTCTGTACAACCTGTCCCTGTAAGGAACCCAGGAACCTGCTTTATACTGAATCAGGCCACTGGTTCATAGGAGCGCAGTGGCAAATTCAGAAGTGCAGCATCCCTTCATGATAGTCACAGCCACCTCTCCCCCCTTTTTTTGCTGTGGGGTTGAGAATGAGATCCTTGTTAATGTTTTCTCCCACAATGACAGATGTCCCTAGGAGCCAATCAGCATGAAAAGTGTTAGCTACTGAGAAGAGTCTTCTCAGTGGCTGACTCACCTCCTTTCACTCTAATGGGCTCCAATCAGCAGGAAAGGACAAGGAAGCATGTTAGAAGATTATTTTCAGCGGCTAACCCACTCCCTTTTCATGCTGATTGGCTCATAGGATGCCGGAGACATAGGGACCCTGGTGGGACCTGGCTCCCATAAATGTTAGGAGTCTAAGATCCCCCCAAGACCCTGGAGGACTACACCCCTGCTGGTTCATCTAGCTCAGCAGCTATCCAGGTTTCAAGCAGGAGACATCCCCTGCCCTACCTGAAGATGCTGAGCATTGAATCTGGGACCTTATGTATGCAAGGCACATGCTCTTACCATTGAGCTATGGTCCTTCTGCAATCCAGCTGGTATATCTGCAGCTTCCAAACAATCTTCATATACCATATTGCAAGTCTGAAGGAGATATTACCAGTTCTTACTGCACAGCCTACATTGGGATGATCTTGAATAGCTTCTCGCCATTCCATATGTATTTACTTAAGATAGCTTAGATTTCGCTGTTGACATTTGCCTTGTGCTGTTAAATGGGAACATGTGTCCTGGCAAACATTTGTTTATACAAAAAGAAAAGTGGGGGAGAGAAAGAGAACATGAAGGGAGCGCCGCAAGGAAGCTTCAAAATGCTGTAGATGTTAATAACCACTGATAAAAACTTTCATTTCTGTTTTTCATTTTAAAGAGGCAACAGTTGTCCTTTTCAAAAAGAAGCGAATGAGCTGTGTGCAGACAATGCGACATGGAGATGGTTATTACTAGCATTCAGTTTGAAAGGAGAAAGTTCTCACATTTAAAACTGTTATTGATACCATACACATTTAAAACTATTGTTGTATATGGTGCCATACAAAAATAGGTAGAACTGTTTATGTTGGTGCCGGAATATGCAAGCTTTTGAGCAACACAAAATCCTTCATCAGGCACAACGGAGGTGTTGCTTATTCTAAGCGATAAAAGGCTGTGTTCACACAGGTTTTGCACTTCAGGATTCCAGTTCAAACTGTTCCAGCTACAGTGTTACTGTCACCATCCTTAATTTTCACAAAATTAGGGGGTTCATTGAGCAAGACATGAGGATGGCCATTAGTGTGGATGGGGCTTTTAAAAGGACAATGGGCCAATCAGCCCATGACAGCTTCATGTTCAGGGGTGGTATGTGTCTGAATACTAGGATGCAGGAGAGGGGCAGCTATTACCACCATGTTCTGCTGGTGATCTTCCCTAAGGCAGCCGGCTGTCAGAGTCAGCTTTTGTATTTTCAGATAGTAACTGCAAACCAGCTGCAGACACCCTGAAGAACTACATTTCCCAGGAGCCCTGGGATGCTCCCACTGCTGTGTTCAAGGTGCCAGGGAGGAAGGGTGGCTCCAGACAACACCAGTCCATGACATTTTGATGTCCAAGGCAGCAAACCAAAACAGCACTGATCTCTGGCCCCAATCTCCCATGCACGCTAATACGGGGCAGAAGCCATCGAGAAGTTACCCTCACTGAAAAAATCTTTCCCACTTCAGGATTGTGTCCCCTTAGTCCCATCTGTCTGCCTCCCACTCTGGTGCTCCTTAGCGGTGTCCAAAAACTGCTCCTTTCCGCAGCCAGAGTAGCAGCCAGCCCCAAGATAGGGCTGCCTCTGGCCTATGCACTGCATCATCTGGAAGAGGGTAACATTTTGTATGCTATTCACGTATCTTTGCATTGATATCATTTTCCATTTAGTTCAGTTATTTAATGATGTTGCTTTTTTGCATTGTTTTTATACAATGTTTAGTTTATGCCGTTAAATGAGGTTAGCTTATTGGTATTGTTTTGCACAATGTCGTATGGATTGTTTCACCGAACACTGATATTATGATTATTTAACATTGTGCCTAATATGTTCTGAATTGTCATGCTTATTGTTCATCCGATAGTTGCGAGCCACTTGAGGCATAGTGTTGTGGGAAAGCGGTGGATAAACAGATTATGAAGATGACGACTGTAAAATGCAAGTGGGCAGTTTTCAAGCTACTGATCTATAAACAAGAAAACTAGAGGAAGAGCATAAATGTCACAAAACTTTGGCAACGATCTCCCTGGCCTGATGTTTAGTCTTCTTGCAGAAAGTGGAGCAAGGTAGTCACAGAAAAGCGTATCAGCTTGCTATACAACGCAACCCAAAGGGTGTGGTGCCTCCCTGCTTGTGTTTCAGCTGCAGGATCCAAGCTAGTCAAAACAAGACTGGGTCATAAAAGGTGTTATCCAGATTTGCAGAAGGCAGCCATTTGCCTGCCATGCTTCTGAGCCTAGCAACAGCGATTAAGCCTTCGAGAGAGACACAGTTTATACCCAAATACAGGCACCAACCTTCCATTTCCAGAGCAAAGGGATTCACATTTCTATTGGTCTCCTGGATGCAATAACAAAAGCAGTTGGTAAAAAGGGAATGGAAGCAGGGCCACTGGAGGCCGTGAGACAGCATGGGGAACTTTCGGCCCTTCAGATGTTTCTGAACTACAATTTCTATCATCCCTGGCCATTGGCCATGCATGCTGGGGCGGATGGGAATTGTAGTTCAGCAACATCTGGAGGGCCAAAAGTTCCCCACGCCTGCTGTTGGGGAGTTTCCTGGGCCAAAACAACTTGCTGAGCCCAATGTTGAATCAAGCCTAGGCGAGATTGCCCATCACTACTTATAACCCAGAATGCATTTCCAGAGGAAGAGATCAGAAAGCTTTTGCTTGCTTATTGTTGTTTTTAAAAAACCAACAATAGGTTGGCTTATTTAAAGCCTAGTTCAAAAATGTAGACTACGTTGTGTGCCCGATGACAACATCAGGAGCATAATGAAGGTTAAATGTCCCTCTTCAGCCAGTGTGGTGTAGTGGTTAAGGACTACGACCTGGGAGACCAGGGTTTGAATCCCCACATAGCCATGAAGCTCACCTTGGGCCAGTCACTGCCTCCCAGCCTCAGAGGAAGGCAATGGCAAACCCCCTCTGAATACCGCTTACCATGAAAACCCTATTCATAGGGTCGCCATAAGTTGGGATCAACTTGAAGGCAGTCCATTTCCATTTCCCCCCACAAATACACCTGTACCCAGCCCCCCCCTTTCTCACTTACCTGGCCTGAAAGGCTTCTTATTCCTACCCCCATCCTGGCACCTTGAACACTGAAATGGCAGCATCTCAAGCACAAAAACGTAGCTCTCCAGGGTGCTTGAATCCATACTACATGTCCCAAGGCTCCTTATGCCTAGGATGTTCCTGAGCATGCTTATGAGATGCCCCAGGGATATGTAGTTTCCTGAGCAGACGCTAAGGACTTTTATGTAAAGGACGTGGATGCCCTGGGAAAATTATATTTTCCAGGGCTGCTGGCATCTTGGATGCTGCTACTGAAGTGTTCAGGGCAACAAGGAAGGAGGTGCATCACAGATGCCCAGCTCAGGTTACAATCCAGGCTAGAGGATAACATTTGGTAGAAAAAATGCTCAATCTGTAATGTAAGCAAGCATTATGCACTGGACAAATGGATATTCTGAACCAGAGGAGCACAAATTTGGGCAGCATCTAACTGAAACACAATCATAAGAACATAAGAAGAGCCTGCTGGATCAGGCCAGTGGCCCATCTAGTCCAGCATCCTGTTCTCACAGTGGCCAACCAGGTGCCTGGGGGAAGCCCGCAAGCAGGACCCGAGTGCAAGAACACTCTCCCCTCCTGAGGCTTCCGGCAACTGGTTTTCAAAAGCATGCTGCCTCTGACTAGGGTGGCACAGCACAGCCATCATGGCTAGTAGCCATTGTTAGCCCTGTCCTCCATGAATTTGTCTAATCTTCCTTTAAAGCCATCCAAGCTGGTGGCCATTACTGCGTCTTGTGGGAGCAAATTCCATAGTTTAACTATGCACTGAGTAAAGAAGTACTTCCTTTTGTCTGTCCTGAATCTTCCAACATTCAGCTTCTTTGAATGTCCACGAGTTCTAGTATTATGAGAGAGGGAGAAGAACTTTTCTCTATCCACTTTCTCAATGCCATGCATAATTTTATACACTTCTATCATGTCTCCTCTGACCTGCCTTTTCTCTAAACTAAGAAGCCCCAAATGCTGCAACCTTTCCTCGTAAGGGAGTCGCTCCATCCCCTTGATCATTCTGGTTGCCCTCTTTTGAACCTTTTCCAACTCTATAATATCCTTTTTGAGATGAGGCGACCAGAACCGTACACAGCATTCCAATGTGGCCGCACCATAGATTTATACAACGGCATTATGATATCGGCTGTTTTATTTTCAATACCTTTCCTAATTATCGCTAGCATGGAATTTGCCTTTTTCACAGCTGCCGCACACTGGGTCGACATTTTTATCGTGCTGTCCACTACAACCCCGAGGTCTCTCTCCTGGTCGGTCACCGCCAGTTCAGACCCCATGAGCGTATATGTGAAATTAAGATTTTTTGCTCCAATATGCATAATTTTACACTTGTTTATATTGAATTGCAAACTTGGCCACTTCACTGCTCACTCCTAATTCTAGGTCATTAATGAACAAGTTGAAAAGTACAGGTCCCAATACTGATCCTTGAGGGACTCCACTTTCTACAGCCCTCCATTGGGAGAACTGTCTGTTTATTCCTACTCTTTGCTTTCTGCTTCTTAACCAATTCCTTATCCACAAGAGGACCTCTCCTCTTATTCCATGACTGCTAAGCTTCCTCAGAAGTCTTTGGTGAGGTACCTTCTCAAACGCTTTTTGAAAGTCTAAGTACACTATGTCCACTGGATCACCTCTATCTATATGCTTGTTGACACTCTCAAAGAATTCTAATAGGTTACTGAGACAGGACTTTCCCTTGCAGAAGCCATGCTGGCTCTGCTTCAGCAAGGCTTGTTCTTCTATGTGCTTAGTTAATCTAGCTTTAATAATACTTTCTACCAGTTTTCCAGGGACAGAAGTTAAGCTAACTGGCCTGTAATTTCCGGAATCCCCTCTGGATCCCTTTTTGAATACTGACGTTACATTTGCCACTTTCCAGTCCTCAGGCACGGAGGAGGACCCGAGGGACAAGTTACATATTTTAGTTAGCAGATCAGTTCCTCAGAATCCCTTCCTGCAAATGTTAGTTCAGGTTCAGGGATCTGCCCTATATCTTCCACTGTGAAGACAGATGCAAAGAATTCATTTAGCTTCTCTGCAATCTCCTTATCGTTCTTTAGTACACCTTTGACTCCCTTATCATCCAAGGGTCCAATCGCCTCCCTAGATGGTCTCCTGCTTTGAATGTATTTATAGAATTTTTTTTTGTTGGTTTTTATGTTCTTACCAATGTGCTCCTCAAATTCTTTTTTAACATCCCTTATTGTCTTCTTGCATTTCTTTTGCCAGAGTTTGTGTTCCTTTTTATTTTCTTCATTCGGACAAGACTTCCATTTTCTGAAGGAAGACTTTTTGCCTCTAAGAGCTTCCTTGACTTTGCTCGTTAACCATGCTGGCATCTTCTTGGCCCTGGTGGTACCTTTTCTGATCTGCAGTATGCACTCCAGTTGAGCTTCTAATACAGTGTTTTTAAACAACTTCCAAGCATTTTCGAGTGATGTGACCCTCTGGACTTTGTTTTTCAGCTTTCTTTTTACCAATCCCCTCATTTTTGTGAAGTTTCCTCTTCTGAAGTCAAATGTGACCGTGTGGGATTTTCTTGGCAATTGGCCATTTACATGTATGTTTAATTTAATAGCACTATGGTCACTGCTCCCAATCGGTTCAGCAACACTCACATCTCGCACCAGGTCCCGGTCCCCTCTGAGGATTAAGTCCAGGGTTGCCGTCCCTCTGGTCGGTTCCATGACCAACTGGTCTAGGGAATAGTCATTTAGAATATCTAGAAATTTTGCTTCTTTGTCATGACTGGAGCACATACGCAGCCAGTCTATGTCTGGGTAGTTGAAGTCACCCATTACTACCACATTTCCTAGTTTGGATGCTTCCTCAATTTCATATCTCATCTCAAGGTCTCCCTGAGCATTTTGATCAGGGGGACGATAGATCGTTCCCAGTATTAAATCCCTCCTGGGGCATGGTATCACCACCCACAACGATTCTGTGGAGGAGTCCGCCTCTTTTGGGGTTTCCAGCTTGCTGGATTCAATGCCTTCTTTCACGTATAGAGCGACTCCGCCACCAATACGTCCTTCCCTGTCCTTCCAATATAGTTTATATCCAGGGATAACCGTATTCCACTGGTTTTCTCCATTCCACCAGGTCTCCGTTATGCTCACTATATCAATGCTCTTCTCTAAGACCAAGCACTCCAGTTCTCCCATCTTGGTTCGGAGGCTCCTAGCATTAGCGTACAGGCACTTGTAAGCAGTGTCTCTCTTCAAGTGTCTTTGGCACTTGTTGTTTGGCCTGTGGTAATTTTGCCCTTCTGAATTTATATCCTGTGTCTCTGCTCTCACAATGCCTACTTCTAGGCCTACCCCTTTTAAAATTTCATCATTTCTTTGGTCTTTATCCCAGGGGGGAGGTTTATTCCGAACCGGACCTTCCTCAGCTCCTGTCGGGTTTCCCCCCTCAGTCAGTTTAAAAGCTGCTCTGCCACCTTTTTAATTTTAAGTGCCAGCAGTCTGGTTCCATTCTGGTTCAAGTGGAGCCCGTCCCATTTGTACAGGCCCGGCTTGTCCCAAAATGTTCCCCAGTGCCTAACAAATCCAAACCCTTTCACCCGACACCATCGTCTCATCCACGCATTGAGACTGCAAAGCAGTGCCTGTCTGGCTGGTCCTGCGCGCATTTCAGAGAAAGCCACCTTGGAGGTCCTGGCTTTCAGCATCCTACCTATCAACCTAAATTTTGCTTCCAGGACCTCACAGCTACATTTCCCCATGTCGTTGGTACCAGCATGCACCACGACCACTGACTCCTCCCCAGCACTGTCTACCAAACTATCTAAACGACGGGCGATATCCGCAACCTTCGCACCAGGCAGGCAAAACACCTTGCGGTCTGCACACCCATCACACACCCCACTGTCTATGTTCCGAATGATCGAATCACCCACTACAAGGATCCCTTCACCCCCCTCACCTAAGTAGTCACCTGATCCCAGGTGACCAGGCAGCAATGCTTTACAAGGTATGAGAAACACAACGACATATAGGCAGGCTAGCAGGGACATTTGCAAGCTGGTAGCTTTTGTAAACTTCTTGTTTTTTGTTTTGGCAAGGCGAAACTTGCAAAACTGAGTTCTGCAAAGAAACCGATGTCTCACAGGCCCACCATGGCGTATTCCACGTCTTGGCTTTGCAGTGGACAAACTGAACTGGGTGGGATCCAGTAGGACAAACTCCTGCATGAATTGCACTGAAACGAAAATGAATCACACATTTCAGAGTGGTTATTACAACATTTATTGAAATATAGAAGGCACTTACAATACCAGGGGCTGGGGGGGGGATAGAGAAATACCTCCAAAAGAAGCACCAGAAGTGCAGTCAGAAGCTAAAATTATACACCCCCACAAAAAAAAGAAAAGAAAAAACAGTTTTCACCCAGACAGGAAGAGCACCCCTTTCCGGTTAACAAATACAGTACATGGAAATAAACTACCATCAGCCAACTACAGGTTAAAATCGTTAAGACTTTTTATATATATAAAAAGATAAAAATGTTTATTGTATTAGTTTTTTAAAAAAAGAAAAGAGAAAAGAAAAGCAAGACAGAAAAAAAAGACTTCTTTAAAGACACAGCCATAAAAGGAATCACGAGTTAGTGGTTCTTCTGAAAGTTCAGGCCTCTCAGTTCCTGCACTGCAAGAGGTCTTGGTACATTTCGATGAGGTGAGCCGCCTCTCTCTGGCCAGAAAGCAAAGCACCATGGGTAGTGGAATAATACTTCCTGTGGGTGGCCTCACCCGAAAACATCACCTGCATAGGCTGGAGATCCAGGGCAAGGAAAGCAAGGGAGGGAGGAAAGGGAGCACATGTTAAAAAATATGGTATTCAGGGAGATAAAAATGTCTGGAAATACAGCATTATGGTGTAGAAATCAGGGGTGTAGTCGTCCAGGGACTCTGGGGGTCTTAGACCCTTTACTTAGGGCCCCTATGTCTCCAGCATCCTACAAGCCAATCAGCATGAAAAGGGAGTGTGTTAGCCACTGAGAAGAGTCTTCTAACATACTTCCTTGTCCTTTCCTGCTGATTGGAGCCAGTCTGACAAGACTCTCTCCTTTCGTGCTGAGTGGCTCCTAGGGATGTCTGTTGTTGTGGAAGAAAGCATTAACAAAGATTTCATTCTCAACCCAGCAGCAAAACAAAGCAAAAGGATGGGAGGGACGTAATTGTGACTGTCATGCAGGAACCCTGCACTTCTGAATGTGCCACTACACTGCTGATAGAAATGCATGGAAAACTGCAGTGGAAAAAAAAAATATTGCACACAAATTAATGACAGACAGAGGTAAACCAAGGGATTTTTATCTAACATGCCATGCCTTTATTATATATCCTGTTCAAAATGATATATGCTATCCCCTGCCTTTGGCAGACTTGAAAATATGGAAAGCATAAGGGGCAATAGCAATGTAATGTTTTGAAAATAAGTGCTTTCTCTAATTTATTCGTATAATTTAATTGTTGGCTTTTGTTGTGTACATGCATTTTCCCATCCCCACTCCCAAACAGATTACCTTGGAAATTGTAAAAGAAAAGAAGGGGGACAGATATGATTTAGCTATAAACTTCATAAATCAGGGTTTTTTGTCCAACTGAAAGACATACACACACTGACACACATATATTATTATATTATGCTCAAGAATTAGGTGATCGGTGGGAGTATTTATATTATTTATTTATTGCACTTGCATACCGCCCCATAGCCGAAGCTCTCTGGGCAGTTTACAGCAACCAAAAACATTAAAACAAATATACAATTTAAAACACAATTTATAGTTTCTTTTTATTCTCACACTTCAGTAATTTGCTTTTGTATTCTTTTTGTTTGTGTATACAAATAAAACCCATTTTAAAAAATGTCAGTAAAAAGCAAGAAGCAATACGAGTAAAAGGCCGTACAAGACACAAGTCAAACACACTCACTCACAGAACTGCACGAAAGCAGGAGTTTCTCCATTATCTTCAGAGAATACTCCATATACTGAAGAAGGATTCTCCATAGGAGGTGCGGAGCCAAAGCGGTCTTAAAAGATAATAACCCTAGCTAGGCAGGCAGGCACACACACCAGGTTCAGTAAACGGGGGGGGGGGGAGAACAGTGGATCATGCTGGCAACGTATGACCCCCAACAGCACCAGGGGAAAGGCCACAGCTCAATGGGTAGAGCATCTACTTTGGATGCAGAAGGTTCCATGTTCAGCCCCCGGTAGCTTCTTCAGGTAGGGCTGGAAAAGATTCCCTCTCTGAACCCCTGAAGAGCTGCTGCCAGTCAGAGTAGACAATACTGAGCTAGAAGGACCAGTGACCTGACTCGGCATAAGATAGTTTCCTTTGTCCCTGACACGCCCACTGCCCATACATTCCCTGTCCTATGGCTATATTGGCAGTCATGTATTCTGTGGGGATGGGTTTTAAAGATTGGAAGATCCAGACGATCCTTCTCAAGAAGTCTAACCATTCGTGGCAGAACTTTTTCCTTCTGGCAGCCCAGTTTCAAATAAGCGTTTCTTCTGACAGAAGGTGTTTGGGGGGCTCCTTTCTGGGGGTATACTTACAACCGTCTTGGAGCTCTCGGTGTAAGGCAGTGGCTTTGCAAGTTTCTCCACGTCCGCTCCACTAGAGCCAACTTGAGTGTAGGAATAGGAGCCACGGAAATAAGGATTGCTGCCCCAAGAGGATCGCAAGATCCGCCGAGGTTTTGGAATGTCCAGATTCCCTAGACCGGAAGAGAGATAAAGCCATTAGGGGAACGGGGCAGGAACACTGTCAACTCAGCTCACCAGAAACACAGCAGGCTAAAAACGAGTCTGAGAATGGAAAACATCGACCAGTCTTTTCATCAACAGGAAGTGTCACCCAGATCCCAGTGTTGGTGGCCATCATAGCCTTACTACCCCTACGTTTTTTGAGGGGTGGGAAGGAGAGATTACAGAGAATCAGAAAAGCCCACACTGACTTGCACAACTCACTATGTCCTTATTAAATATGGAGCAGAGACACTGCATAGGGATGGAGACATAAAATGCATTTTTGTAAGAACAGTTTGTCCTACGAGTGAAGGGAGTGTACCATAGAGAGAGCCCACAGATCACATGGAAAGTTGCCTCTTTGTGAATAAGGCATATTCCTGGCACTGGCATGGAAAGGCTCCACATGACAAACATCTCTGTCATTAGTCAAGGATTCCTGTCTCCTTAAGATGTTTTTGAAATGTGCTACGGTTGGGGGGATTTTCTTGCTTTACGCTGCACTGTATTTACTGAATTTTTGTTTTGTATTTTGTTTGTTTTTTATACACACACGTTGCCACCGTTCTTCTGTAAAATCACTTAGACACTGTCTTAGTACTAAGTGGTATACATGTACATATATGAAATAAACAAATTGGTAATGATTATATTTATCAGTTGCCTCCAGCAAAAAAAAAAAGCCTTTAGGTGACATGCAAGAAAATAGGAAACAGACAATTTAAAAACACATCTAAGTACATGAAGATACAAACAGCACTTAAGAAAGCCCAAGCAGGCAGCAATGAGAAACAAATGTCAAAAACCAAACAGGCACAATCATGTAAGAACAAGAATAATGTCACCCGCAAGCTAAAACGATCACCATCAAATTAAACACAGACAAAAATTAGATGACGCTAAAACGTCAGAGAGATGTTCAAAAGCCTAGGAGAAAAGGAAGGTCATTGCCTGGTGCTAAAAAGATATTGAGACAGGCGCCAGGTGAGCCTCTTTAGGGACAGCATTCCATAGAACGGGGTCGGTGGGATAGCATTGAAAATGCTCTGTTCCTCATTGCTACCCTCCATGTCTCTGGATGAGGGGGCACTCAGAGGAGGGCCTCCATAGATGGTCTTAGGGTACAACTAGGTATATATGGGAAGAGATACTGGGGTCCAAAGCTACGTAGGGTTTTACAGGTTAACCAGCACTTTGAACTGAGCCTAGAAACACAATAGGAAGCCAGTGAAGCCAGGAAAAAAATCAGTGCAGTATGTTCAGAATGCCTGGTCCCCATTAACCATCTGGCTCCCTCACATAGAAGTTCCTGCAGGAGTGTGTAAGATTCCAATCCCTTTGCTCCACATTCTTATTTATTTGGATGTTAAAGGCATGTGTGGCCTCCTGACTTGGATGATTTGAGTCCAAGTCAAAACCAGACATGTCTAGTTTGGCTTGTCAGAAAAACTCACAAGCTGGTGTAGCAGGAATTTCTCTCTCTCTCTGTTCTTGCAGCTGTTGATGCGAAGAAGCCAAAAGCTTTCCTTAAGTCATGTGCTGATCCAAGATGTTTTGTGAAGAAACATGAGACTATTGCCCATAAACTCTTTCTTTCCAGCTTGTTAAATAGCTGAAGTCTCTCTGATGACATCCTCCAATTAAAATGTAAAGGTGATGGCCAGCAGAAAGCATTGTGCAGACTTCTTGCTCAAGAACATTTGTTATTTGCAAATGGAATGGATGGTTTGTACGCTGCAAGCTGAGGAATGTCATTCTTCTGTGCCACCTGAAACCCAACAAGTGTAGGCAACCTCCAGGTTAGATTACTGTAATGCGCTCTATGTGGGGCTGCCCTTGAGGTTGGTCTGTAAGGTGCAGCTGGTGCAAAATGTGGCGGCGAGACTGCTCACTGGGGCAGGGTATCGCCAACATGTCCCCCGCTGCTGAAAGCATTCCACTGGCTGCCCATTTGCTACTGGGCCAAGTTCAAGCTTCTAGCTTTGGTGTACAAAGCCCTGCGCAGCTTGGGACCAGGATACCTGAAAGACCATCTTATCCCTTATATACGCAGTCAATCACTGCGCTCTGCAGGTGAGGGCCTCCCGCAGATACCATCTTATCAGGAGGCTCGTTCTGCACAACATAGGAAACAGACCTTTAGTGTGATGGCACCTATCCTGTGGAATTCCCTCCCCTTAAATATTAGGCAGGCGCCATCTCTGCTATCTTTTCGGCGCCTTTTGAAGACTTTCAACAAGCCTTTTAAGCTGAGACCTATCCCAGTCTGCGTCTGTGTTGGAATTGCTTTATGTTCTTAAACCTTCTTTTTAAAATGTTTTTAATCTTAGATGTTTTGAAAGCTTTTTTTAAGTAACGTTTTTGAAGATGTTTTGTTTTAATGTGCTTTAAAGTTTGTTTTTAGGATATTTTAATGTTTTTGGTGCTTTTGTTTGCCGCCCTGGGCTCCTGCTGGGAGGAAGTAGGAATATAAATCTAATAACAACAACAATAATCATTGGGAAGCTGCCTTACACAGGCTCAGCCCTGTGGTCCATCTAGCCCAGTAATGCCTATACTGACTGACAGCAACTCTCTTCAGGGTTTCAGGCAGGGAACTTCCCCAGTCCCACCAGAAGATGCCAGAGACTGAACTGGGTACCTTCCGCAGGCAAGGTATGTGCCCTACCAATGAGCTGTGGCTCAGTCCCTCAGACTCTTTGAATAAAGCCGACCAATTTTTACTGGAACCACCAGGAGTCTCTATCTGCGCAGTGGTCTGTGTGCGCACTGCTGAGTCAGGCAGCCCGACGGACTCTGGAATGTAGAAACATGCCATCCACTCTCACATTTCCTAGCAGATCCCATCTTTCTAGGGAAAACGGCAAGTCCTCCTGACCCAGGGCCTAAATTACAGAGGCTGTGTGAGGTTGGCAGAAATGAAGCAGGCAGGGAAGTGAGCTTCTGCATATAAGGAATCTTAAAGTGAACCACCCAAATCTTTGGGTTGCAGATCCCCACATGTTCAGAACCCGCCACAATTCTTCAGTGTTCCAAGATGGTGCAGGGGCCGCCTAAAGTGAGGGTAGGGCCTTTTTGAGGCTAGTGTGGTCCCAAGGGGCATCCTTTGGGCCAGCTCTTTAGTTTAGGCTTCTAGCACAGCCTTCATCCACCTGGTGCCCTCCCAGTGTTTCAGACTACAACTCCCATCAGACCCAGCCTGCATAGCTGGGGCTGTAGGGAGTTGTAGTCCAAAGCATCAGGGGAGCACTAGGTTGGCAAAGGGCATTTTAAAAGGCTGGCCAAAACCTGGCTATTTCAAAAGGCTTTTGATGTTTAGGGCCAAGACAGCAAACAGCTGAGTGGCTCAACCATAACACAAATCCCTGCAACCCTCATAAAGTGAATTTGTGGAGGTGGTCAGGCTGCACGAGGAACTCTCCCACGGGCAATCCCACTCAGCCACCGCTATCTGCACCCAGCTCCCATTGCACCTTTGTATACTGCTGAAGGTGCCACCAAACACCTTGCTGCGAGTCCTCAAAACCTGGTCCCTGCGCTCTGTCTCGGCCATTTCCACCTGGCCTGGGAATGCAGACCCTCACTGACGCCAGCTGCAAAGACTACCAGGGTGGGGTATTTTTAAGGGCAGGTGTGGGGAACCTGTGGCCTTCCAGATGTTGTTGAACTACAACTCCCATCAGCCCTAGCAAGCATGGCCAATGGCCAAGGTCGATGAGAATTGTAGTTCAGCAACATTTGCAGGGCCAGAAGGTCCCCACACCAGGTTTAGGGGTTGTTGCTGGAGTCAAGATTTAGTTTTGGCGATGCATCATTTTTGCTGTTTTCTTGATTATGTTCTTGCATTTTTATTATTCAACCTTATGAAGATGGACTGTTTCATTTTATTGTATATTTATTAGTATGATTTTTTTCATTGTGTACTGTTTATACAGCAATTTAAATTAGTGAAAGGAACTTAGGAAACTGCCTTATACCAGGTCAGACCATTCTCCAGGGTTTCAGGTAGAAAACCACCTGGAGATGTCAGGGATTAATCCTGCATGCAAAGCAGAAGCTCTACCACTGAACTACAGCCCTTCCACAAGATGGGGCCCATTTTGCATTGAAACTGGAGATCACCAGACTTAGAAGATGGGCTGCCACTGGCAACTACATTTGGGGAGCCCTGCTACCCACAGCTGATTATTTCTGGCGATGTGACCTCAGATCAAACAGGATTTCTCTACTCCAGTCATAATGCTGAAGCCATTCGAGGAATATCATAGATCACCAGCAATGTGGGAAGATCAAAAGGACAGCTGGGATTTTAGTGTGGCTAAAATCATCCCCTGGAAAACACAGATACACAGTTTGCATCAGTCAGTTCCTGAGTGGGTGGGCAGCAGCCAAAAGATACCACAATCGAACGAACTGGAAAGCTTCTGGCTGCCCTGAAATCCGGGTGACTGACACAGATGGCTTAGCCAACAAAGGTTGTGTGCAAGGTATCAGGTTGTTTTGAATGAGGCACCACCTTAATCATATTTACAAAGAGCCGCTGTTGCCAATGGCTCATAGGCTGCCTCAAGTCGGGAGTGTTTTGACAGCAAATCCAGATAATCCACTATGCTCACTTGCGTGGGAAATCAAAGTCCCCAGAGATGAATAGTTTCTTTGATGAAAGGGGCACTGAGTACAAGCCGTGATGAATGGTAAAGATCACAGAATCAAGATCTGACCCTGAGCACATGCAAAGTTCATGGGACAACGTTCCCAACAGCAGCTGAGAGCAGCTGCTACAGAGTTTTTCAAGCTGCACTCCAAGGTGCGCTGAAGCTTATCAAGGTTCCTAAAGAATGAGGCGGCCAGTCATGATGGACTAGGGCCGTAGCTCAGTGGCAGCACATCTGCTTTGCACGCAGAAGGTCCCAGAATCAATCCCTGGCATCTCCAGATAGGGCTAGGAATACCCCCTGCCTGACAATCTGGGGAGTTGCTGCCAGGCAGTGTGGTTAATACTGAGCTATATGGGCAGCTTCCTATGCTGTTCTAGAAGGCAGCTCCTCTAGGTGTTCTCTAGGGCAGCCTTTCCCAACCTTTGAGTCCCCAGACGTTGCTGAGCTACAGTTCCCACAATTCCTGACCATTGGCCATACTGCCTGGGGCTGATGGGAGCTGTAGTCCTGCAACATCTGGGGCCTCAAAGGTTAGGAAAGGCTGCTCTCAGGCAGAGACTGAGAACCTGTGGCCCTTCAATGTTGTTGGACTCCAATTCCCATCATCCCTGGCCATGCTAGCTGGGGCTGATGGGAGCTGTAATCTAGTAACATCGGGAGGACTGCAAGTTCCTCATCTCTGTTCTAGGGTGCCCAAAGGGTGTATCCAGTAACATCGGGAGGACTACAAGTTCCCCACCTCTGTTCTAGGACGCCCAAAGGGTGTGTCCAGTAACATCGGGTGGACTACAAGTTCCCCATCTCTGTTCTAGGGCGCCCAAAGGGTGTATCCAGTAACATCGGGAGGAGATACAAGTTCCCCATCTCTGTTCTAGGGCGCCCAAAGGGTGTGTCCAGTAACATCGGGAGGACTACAAGTTCCCCATCTGTGTTCTAGGGCGCCCAAAGAGTGTATCAGGGCACTGCTGAAGTGAACAGAGCTGGCAAGCTCTCCCTGTGAACTGAGCATCTTCACCCTAGAATCCTGCCCAGAATCCCCTGCAGCAAGCAGACAAGGCAACGCAGAAAATGCTTCCTGCAGTGAGACAGTTTGAGAGACGCTGCTCTAGGGGCATCCTTGAAAATACAGACAACCCCAACAGATAGCCAAGCATCACCGTTATCAGGGCTAATGGTATTCTGTGAGCCGACCACACAAACATGGGTATTAATGTTGGCCACGCAAATCAAAGACTCTTGTCCACATCCTACTTTTCAAAACATCAGTTGGAATAACTTTCCTCTTTCAACAAGCCTTTTAGGTTGAGACCTATCCCAGTCTGCGTCTGTGTTAGAATTGCTTAACATGTTTTTTAATAATGTTTTTAACCCTTTTTTAAAGTTGTTTTTTTAAAAAATGTTTTAACGCTGTTTTGTTTTAATGTATTTTAAGATCTGTTTTTATGATGTTTTAAAGTGTTTTTAGCACTTTGTTTGCTGCCCTGGGCTCCTGCTGGGAGGAAGGGCGGGATACAAATTAAATAATACATAAATAAGCAGAGGGATTGCCTACAAAGCCCTGTGGACAATGGCACAATTCACTGAAGAGACACCAACCTGGTCTCAACAGCAGACATTCCTAAAGCACTGACATATTTAGCATCTGAATAATGCTTAAGCATGTGCAGATGCTTCACAGACGTTAACTCAAAAATCCTTGCAACAGATCTACTAGAACAACTTGGTGTGGGAAGGGGCCACAGCAGAGTAGTTGCACACATGCTCTGCATGCCTACAGCTCTATGGTTCAGCCCCTGCCATCTCCAGACAGGCCTGGGAATGTCCCTTGCCTGAAACCTGAGAGAGCTGCTGCCAGTTAGTGTTGGCAGTCTGAGCTGGATGGACCAATGGTCAGACTCAGTGTAAGGCAGCTTCCTGCGTTCCTAGTTTAAGAGCCTGTTTTTGTCCTGTTTCTTCGCCTATCGGGTGTGCCTTGAGCCTAGACTGGGAAGGTTCGCCAGAGAGACACGTTTCCCAGGACGGTGTTGACTCCGCTGCTGTTTCCCTCGTCCGCCATTGCTGGGCCGGCTTCCTCTCTCTGTTCCTTCCAGAGGGGCTTTTCTTGCTTTGTGTGCGTCTCTGCCGGTTTGGAGATGGGCGTTTGCCTCCCATCTTTTCTCCTGGGCTCTTTTGTGATTTGTGATTTGTTAATGTATTTTATTGAATGTTGCAACTGCTGCTTTTTGTAAATTGTATTGTTTTTATTGATGTATTTTTATATTTGTGTTTATTTTTTGTAAGCCGCCTTGAGGGCCTTTTGGCCAATAATAGGAAGGGTTGAAAGAAACAATAATAATAATAATAATAAATAAAAAAGAGCCTCAGGTAATAAGGCTGGGAATGGTCCTGAGCCTGAGAGCCTGGAGAACTGCTGCCAGTCAGAGTTAGCAGCAGATGAACCAACAGAATAAAGCAGATTCATACATTTATTACTACCCCCATATTGCAGATGGTAAGCTGAGGCCACGGCAGAGCTGCTTGCCTAAGGCAGGGTGGGGAACTTTCTGCCTGCCAGATGTTGGTGAACTACAACTCCCACCAACTCTAGCAAGCATGACAAAAAGCCACGGATAATGGAAGTTGTAGTTCAGCAACATCTGGCAGGCCAAAGGTTCCCTGCGCCTGACCCAAGGCCACCCGCTAAGTTCATCACCCGGCCAAAATTTGGACATGCCACATTAACATTAGTGCTACTCATTGTTTTACCATGGTCACATCCACACCATACACTGAAAGCACTCTTATGCCATTGTAACAACCTGTGCTTCCCACAAAGAATCCTGGGAAATGTAGTTTTTTCAGGGGATTGGAAGGTGTTAGGAGACAATTCACAGCACCCTTAACTAATTACAGTTCCCAGGATTCTTTGGGGGGAAGCCATGACTGTTAAAGCGGTGTAAGGGGGCTTTAAATATATGGCACAGATGTGACCCATAGTGCCTTCCTCTCCACCTGCCTAGCCCTTTCGCCCTCCAGACCCAAAAGGAAAGGCAGGGGAAGCACAGACCTGTAAATTTACGCAGCATCTCGGTGCAGGTCTCTGCAACAGTTTCGTCGTCATACTTCTCCATGATCAGGGCCTCTTCCCCGCAAATCCAGCCACTCAGCACGTGGCCGTAGCGCTCAGGCGGGTAGAGGACATCGAAGCTGCAGATCTTCTTGTACCACAGCTCCTCAGGATACGTAAGGCTCTCGGCCTCAGCTTCATCCTCCCAGACAAATTGAATGCTGTTGCATTCGGGGCTCCAGAAGGGCTCCTCAAACTCCAGGAAGATCTTGTCTGTGGTGCTGATGCCCAGCTTCTGAATGGCCATCACTTTCTCTTCAGGCAGCTGGGGGTGGAACATGTTTTCGTGGTGCTTCTTCAGGACTCCCAAGGACACTGTCACAATGACGTGGTCGGCCAGGATGAGCTCACAGTCCTGGCACTCCACGAAGATGTGGTAGCCCGCATCTTCTTCCATGCGGTCACTGTTGTGGTCGGCCACCCGCTCGATCTCCTTGCTGATGGACTGATTCCAGTGGATGCACTTGACTGGCTTGTTCAGCTGGATGACCGGCTCTGGGATGGAGCGAGAGAGGATCTCCACGATCTTCATAAAGCCGCACGGGATGATATGATGGGCCCCGGGGATTTCGGTCCACTCCCCAAATTCGCTCAGCGAGACTTCGTCCATGCTGTGGGAGCTGCTCTCGCAACTTTCCACCTAGGGCAAAGCAGGCAGAGAATAACGTTTTCATGAGGGTGTTCTTCTCCTAGTGATGAGGTAAAACAGGGATGACGCAATTAATGTGGCCGTGGCCACAGCAGATGGCTCAGCAGACTTTCAAAAAGGATTAGAGGAATTTCAAATGAGGATGAAGTCCATCAATGGGGAATAGCAGCTAAGCAGCACCTCCATATACAGAGGAAACAAATGAACAACGTATCCCAGGGACCAAAAAAAAGGAGAGGGGTGGGCCATCCCTTCATGCCCTGCTTGTGAGCTTCCCAAAAGCATCAGACTAACCATTTCTGGAAACAGAAAGTTGGACTACAACAGTCTTCCCCAACCTGATTACGGATACCCTCATCTCCTATCATCCATGACTACTGGCCAAGCTGACCAGGGCTGATGGGAGCTGCAGACCAAAACTTCAGGCTGGGGAGGGCAGGACATCAGGTTTTGGATAAGGTGGTCTGGATCCAGCAAGGCAAGTCTTATGTTCTGAGAGTGAAACTAAGGACGAAAGTAGTTATGATGAATCAGTTGGGTGCATTTTGTCTACGCATCTATCCTGTTCCCATCCAAAGTCTATGTTTGAGGGGGTGAGTTATCCTTTACATCAAGGTAGGGAATCTTTTCTGGCCAGAGGACTACATCTGCATCTTCCCAAACCCTCACAGGCCAAAGTTAACAGGTGGTCATAGTGATGCCAGGTGATGCCTCCCTTTGAAGGCCCAATTTTCGGGACTTCAAAGCAAACCGCAGGGCTTTCAAACGCAGAGGGGATTGAAGGCACGTTCCGATATGCCTATCAGCTGATGGGCGGAGAGGACTGTGCCTTCAAACACCAGCCCTCCCTAGTGACATCAGATGTTGGGCGTGGTTTTGGGGGAAAAGACCTCACGGACCAAACTGGAACTCTTGGGGGGCCATGATTGGCCCAGAGACTGCAGGTTCCCCCCCCCTGCTTTCCATGAAAAGGCGTGCATGGACTAACGAGTGCAAAACCTGCCCCTGTCCCTGCCTTGCCACATTTAATTCCTTTAAGCTAGGTCTAGGGAACCGCTGGCGCTCCAGATGTTGCTGAACCATAACTTTTGGACTGCCATCAGCCCCAGCAAGCATGGCCAATGGGCCAGGGATTATGGGAACTGCCCTTCGGCAACATCTGGAGGGCCAAAGGTTCTCCAAGCCTGCTTTAAGCAATTTTCTACCAGCCTGGATCAGACATTGGAAGTGAATTGAGCTGGGAGAAAACTGCTCAAAGAACAGGGTGGAGGCAAGTAAGGAGATGGAGAGGGCAGGTTTTGCTCCCTTCCCTCACATGCTCTTTTTAATGCAAAGAGCTTCCCCACAACCTGTTTTATACATCAATAGGGAAGACATTCAGATGGCACCCGTATCACATCTACTTTGGCCCCAAACCTACTGAACAGTTCAGTAACCCAAAATCTGATTCCCCTGCGTAGGATGGCAGAGGAAAGCTTAAGACAGAAGTCCTGTTGTGTTTTAGTAATTTTACAGTGGCTGTTTGTTTCATTAGTTGCTGTTTTGATGATATTTTATTTGCGAATGTATTGCTTTGTCTTTTATTGGAAAGCCGCCTTGGAAAGAGCTCTCTCAAAAAAATTGGCATATAAATATTTTAAATTAAAAAAAAAAAGACAGGAAGCCAGGGACCTGAACTTACAAGATCTGGAGAGGATGGTTCCCGACAGATACTCTTGGAGGTCACTGATTCATAGGGTCGCCATAAGTCGTAATCGACTTGAAGGCATATAACAACAACAGTGATGTGAAGGCCGGGGAGGGGCAGGATTTCAGGAAAAGTGTGCTTTCGCTTTCCCTTCTGTTACTGGGACAGCCATTGTGGTGTAGTGGTTAAGGTGTTGGACTACGACCTGGGAGACCAGGGTTCGAATCCCCGCCCAGCCATGAAGCTCCCTGGGTGACCTTGGGCCAGTCACTGCCTCTCAGCCTCAGAGGGAGGCAATGGTCAACCACCTCTGAATACCGCTTACCATGAACACCCTAGTCATAGGGTCACCCATAAGTCGGAATCGACTTGAAGGCACATAACAACCAAAAAAAGCAATCTAAGTGTTTGGGGGTGTAGCTGCTCACAAGATAAAAACATGTTCCAATCACCACCTTTTTCTCCCCCAGACAGTCCTATGGGAAATTCACAAAGGGGAAAGAGGGTAGGGGTGGGGGGCGACAGGCTGGATATAGTCCAAGTGACATGTCATCTAGAAAACCTATTGCTTGCAGCTAGATTTTTGTGAGAGGGATTGGGAGCTGGCTGCATAAAAGTGTAGACTTTCTTATTAATAAAGGAGTAGTCTCCACTATTAGTAGGACCAGGGCTGGCACAAGACTGCCGCAGGCCCTTGGACAGTAGGCAGCCATGCACCCCTATGCATGTGCACATGCGCACTTTAATACACCTGGTTGCGCTACTTTCTGCCTTGCTGCATCGGTGTGCATGCCTGCCTGCCATCATCCAAGATGGTGACAAGGGTATCAATGCCCCATCCACCGCCATCTTGGGTCATGGCAGGAATGCGTGCTGACAAGGCGATGCCCCCGCCACCTTCTTGGTTGATGGCAGGCATGCGACGATGCACCAGGAGGTGTGACCAGGCATACTGAAGTGTGTGCCAGCTGCGCATATGTGTGTGCAGTGCTGGTGTTGCCTGGGAGAAGGGAGCTCCTGGTCCATGCTCCGCATCACCATCTAGTCGTACCTTGCAACCTAATGCTGGCAGGGATCGTGGAGTGGGAGCTCCACCCTCCCAGCCACAGAGGCCTTCGGCCAGTGCTCGACCTGGCCAGCTACTGGCACAGGGCCTGAGTGGAGCAGTGTTTTTTCTGATGTCATATTAAGTTTTAAGTATTTTTGCAATTATTTTGCTTTGTTTTGTTAAATGTATGTACCACCTTTCCTCCAAGGAGCTCAAAGAGGTGCACGTGGCTCACCCCCTCTCTATTTCATCCTCACAACAATCCTGTGAGGTAGGTTAGGCTGAGAGACAGTGACTGGCCCAAGGTCACCCAGTGAATTATGGTTATTACTGAGGAGGGACCACAGCTTGGTGGGACAGCAGATGGTGAAGGTCCAAAGTTCAGTCCTTGGCATCTCCCCTTAAAAGGATCTCGGGCAGTGGGGCAGGGAAACACCCTCCTTGGAGACCAGGGGTTGTATTCAATGCTAGTCCTACTCAGAGTAGGTCCACACAAGTTAATAGTCATGACTCACATTGCTTGATTAATTTCAGTCAGTCTACTCTGTGCAACCCTTTGCACTAGGCACGATGGACCAGTAAATGGGGTCGGTGGAAAGCAGCTTCACATATTATCTAACTCGGCCTTTTCCCTGGTGCCCTCCGGATGTTTTGGCCTACAACTCCCAGCCAGCACTAATCTAACTCAAGCCTTCAGGGATGGGGTGGGTGGGTTAGAGGTTTCAGTAAAACATTACTGGAAGATCTCAACCACGTGCCAATTTGCTCTTTCCAACCTGCACTATAGGGTGCCACAGCATCCCAAGCCAAACCCCGGCACTGCTGGTCGTACCTTAAGGTATTGCTGGATCATGGCAAGCTTCAGCCTCCTGATCGCCTCCGAGTCGTCCAGATCAGCTTTGATGCGCTTGCGCACGACATCTCGCGTGAAGACACCCACGCTGTTCTTGCTCTCAACATTGACTGGTTTACCACTTTGGAAGAACTCCTGAGTCAGGTTATAGACCTGTCTCGAGACAGGGAGGACACACAAAAAGGGGTTAACAACGTCCAGCGGACTCAAAACTGAAGAATGCAACCCTCGTGACAAGCACGCACTCATCCATCCACGTACAACTGCAACATTCTCTTTCCGTCTCCCTCTCCAAAGTCACCCGAAAGCCAAGCTCCTAGAGAGTTGGCAGCCCTGTCCCATGTTCCTCCATATAAACATGTTCCCTGCACAAAGAAATCTAGTGTGCCAAGCACAAGTTAAGTGATATGCTAGCTCCCACCTTCCATCTGAAGTGGCTCAACCCAGGCACAGCTACCTCAGAGAAAAATAGGCCCTAAGCACAGCATTAAAGATACAACCCATGAATGCTTGTTTTCACTCCTACATGTAGAGCCAGTGTGGTGTAGCGGTTAAGGTGCTGGACTACGACCTGGGAGACCAGGGTTCGATTCCCCACATAGCCATGAAGCTCCCTGGGTGACCTGGGCCAGTCACTGCCTCTCAGCCTCAGAGGAAGGCAATGGTAAACCCCCTCTGAATACTGCTTAAGTCGGGATTGACTTGAAGGCAGTCCATTTCCATTTTTTCAGAGAAAACCCAGGAAAATGTTCACATTTGTCTTGTAATGCTAATAGAACTTATAATAAATACTTTGCATCTGTACAGTGCTTACTTGAATGTTCAAAGTGCTTCACATATTTTATTGTCAAATGATGTAACAGACGCTCTGTCCCCCTAACAAACTACAACAAACTACCCATCAGGCTAACTGGGCCACAGAAGCAAATGGAATCTTTGAAGGGCAGGGATGCACCTCAGGTCTCAAACGGGGACATCTGAGTATCAAACGAGGTTGCAGTTCCACAACATTTGAGAATTTTCCATGGAAACAGTGCTTGCCATCCCAATTAATCTCTCACCAGTACTAAGTCATGCACTCTATACAAAATCAGCCACTGGAACATGAACAACAAACTTTGCTTCAACATGCATAATAAGTAGACAGTGCAGAACAAGCCTTTGATGGCCTATAATTTGGGAGAATTAATCAGCAAGGCTGGGTGATGTGGCCTTGATTACACAGCTATAGAAACATGGCCAAAGGCCTGGCGTTTCCAACTACAGAGGGTCACTGAAGTTAAGGAGGCATCCAGCCCCAGTCGTTTTCCAACTCCCACTGCGCTAGATGGTATCAGGGGAATTTCAGCTGAGTCCACTCCCCAAGATTTGAAGAGGTCAAAACCACTGCAGACAAGAAGATCTAAAAGTTGCTGCAGCAGCCTTGATTCAGCATACTGCCACTCAGCTTACATAAGCTGCTGGCTGACCATAAGCACATCACACATTCACAAGACAAGCAAAATGGGGGAAAAATGGAAATGGACTGCCTTCAAGTCGATCCCGACTTATGGCGACCCTATGAATAGGGTTTTTGTGGTAAGCGGTATTCAGAAGGGGTTTACCATTGCCTTCCTCTGAGGCTGAGGCAGTGACTGGCCCAAGGTCACCCAGCGAGCTTCATGGCTGTGTGGGGATTCGAACCATGGTCTCCCAGGTCGTAGTCCAACACTCAAACCACTACACCACACTGGCTCTCAAGACAAGCAAAAAAGCATTAAAATCCAGTTAGCAACTGACCAGGGGCTCAATTAGCCACAGCCATGTTGTTACTGCCCTTGCTTTTAGTACAAAAAGGCCTAACTTTTAAACTTCAAACAGTATTCTGAAGCATGCCGGATATCCCACCTACCCACCCTCCAACCTGGCAGAACCCGAGTCTGACAGTCAGCAGCTACAGAAGAATGAATAATAAAACATTGAACTAAAGGCAAAAAGACCCTGTTATTGCGAAGAAATGAGCAACTATTGACTTCTCATCACCTTGCGGTGCATCAAGAGTGACTGAATTAAAGAGGAGAGCCAATAACTCAGTGTTGAGGCCTGGGCTTTGCAAGCAAAAGAACCTCCAGTTTAAAGATCTCCAAAAACAGAGCAGGGAAGATGCCTGCCTGCTGGAGTACTGCTGCCAGTCAGAGTAAGTAGTTCTGACTATTGAGGGTCTGACCTGAGATGATGTCAGCATGACATGCTCAATTGCCTGCTGCTTTTAAAGACTTGAAAAATGCAGGAGGCATTCGCGGTTTCTCTTCTAGCCCCTATGCATGCTACGGGGCAGCTGCTTCGATCCATGCAAATATTTCAGAGCTGCTAAATACAAACCTCGTTGTATAAATCACTGAATTCTTCAACCACATCTTTCGGGATCCTTTGACCGTTGTTGGTGAGGTGATAAGCCACCCCATTCTTGGAGTACAGGCTGATGCGGCCCACGCTCCTCTCATCATCGGTCGTCTCTTCGAGTAAGCCATTATCTTCTGCTAGATGGTAGATTGGGTTTCCATTGGAACCATGGATCCACGTAGCTCCCAGTTCAAAAGTAGCGTTTTCTGCAAGGGGAGGGAGGGAAGGACAAGGAAGTCCTAAGTTAGGATGCTTGAAGACAAAGCCAAGGGCCCTCGTAAAATGCAGAACAAAGAAGAATCGGCAATGCAGGATTGGGACAAATGAGCACGTGGTGTTTGGCAAAACACTGGCATCCACCGCTCCTGGGGGGGGGGACGACTTTAACCCCAAAAAGATAAAAGATTTTATGAAGAATTGTTTGGGAGGGAGGGGGGGAGCTGATGAGATCTTACTCCTCCCCTCTAAGTACAGAGAAGGAACAAGTTGCAGGCTGAACTGAATGCCCAAAGTGACAGTTATTTAGGAACACACAAAGGTGCCTTATGCATTACGTTTGCAGTCGCAATTTAAACTCAAGGAAGCTTAAAAAGGTAGCTTGCTGCAATGCACAGGTTGTTGGGGGGGGGGAAGAAACCCAAGAGCCCATTGCACCTCTCTTTGTGGCCTTTGCCGCGTGCACTGACGTTTGGGCATCCACCAAAACAAGTCCCTCACTTTGCAGGCAGTGCATTGGCTCTGCCATCATTAACCTTCCCTTGCAGAGGCACTCTATGGTGCGATCAGCACTATTAGATGAACAAGCATCGACTGCTCTGGATGCTTGCAATCGCCACTAAAGGGCCAAGAACAAAAGCTGAAACTTCCAAGTTTTGTTCTGTGCAGCAGGAGCAACTGTGCAAAGCACAGAGGGGGCCAAGGAAACTAAAAATAGCCCGGGCCACCTGTACATTTAGAAACTCATTAAGCGATCACCCTCAAAGCAGATGAGCCTGGTGTAAGCGTGCAACATCAAAGTGTGAAGTTAATCACATCCTTTAAAACAACAGATGCTTAATCGTAACTAAAACGCTTAGAGGAGCATGGAAAAAATTTACATTGTCTCTGTGCTGGCCTCAGCTGAAATCAATTGAAGTGCGGCAGCCGCAGGTATGTTTTACACACAGGCTGCGATCGCAGCCATTCATCATGCGTTCATTCCCATTCCCTTTGCTTTCTCCCCCCCCCCCCCCGAGCTGCGTGTGTGTGTGCGAACGCGCATATTTCACAGGAATAGAACAAAAAACAGAGAGGGTGTGCGTGAGTTTTCCGACAGAACTGCCTTGGCATAAAGCTATAATGAGGGCTCTGAAACCAGAGGAAATTAGGGAGGAGGAGACAGACTGGTCTCCCAGCAGGGGTAGCCTAGAGTTACATATCCTCCTCATGTCCAAAGCAGAAATTCCAGGTGACATTTCCATACCCATGCTAATTAACATTTAGAGCACCATTAAGCAGATATTCTTCTACGCAAACCTCATTGAAACAAACAGGAACTGGAAGGGTAATATTGTGCTCCTGACTGAGCCCAGCAATGGGATCATAGCATGCAGTCACACCAAATGACCTGTGGCCGTATCAGATAGGGCAACGTGGTGGTAGTATGACAAATTGCAGCAAGTTGCTGGGGGGTTTTTTTTGGGGGGGGGGTTGCAAGACTGAGCACAAGACTTTAAGAAAAGCCTCGTTGGATCAGCCCTGCCTAGTCCAGCATCCTATCCTCACAGTGGCCAACCCAACCCTTATGGGAAGCCCCCTATTTATTTATAAATATATTTTCATACTGCTATTTCATTTAAAAACATCAAAGCCGTTTACCACAAAAACCGTACTATTAAAAACCACTAAAAAGACAGTAAAAACAAAGGTCAACTATTGCAAAAACCATCTTCTTAATTGCCTGCATAAGCCTGGCGGAACAGAAAGGTTTTCATCAGGCGTTTAACAATTAAAAGAGATGGCGCCTGCTGAATCTCTGTTGGCAGAGGATTCCAGAGAACTGGGCCAATGACACTGAAGGCTCAGTTTCATGGAGATGTTAAATGAGCCTCACCAACTCGGGGGATGTCCAAAGCCACTCCTGCAGACGATCTCAGCGATTAAGCTGGGTTCAGTCGGTCTCCAAGGTATGGAGAGCCACAACTGGTATTCAGAGGCAATATTATTTCAGACAGCGATCTGAATTCAGATGGAACTGCAACCTTGCTGAAGCTTTAAGTTCGAGTCTGGTCAGTATGGAATGGGACTGCCTGGGAACCGTAACCTTGAGTTCCATGGAACAAAGAGAGAATCTAACCACAACCAGTCAGTCAATCAAATAATAAATGGCACTTAATTCAAAAAGCAGGTACGAGAAGCACAATGCAAAGAAAGGATGGGGGAGAGGAACTCCTCAGAAAGATTTGGGATCCCATTAATCATGGCAGATGGGCAAATGAACTAGGGCAGAGGTTCTTAAAACTGCAGACAGTGGACCACCAGTGGACCACGAGCTTCATTCAGGTGGTCTGTGCCATGCCCACATTAAACATTCACATTGATTTTTAATTGTGCTTTACTTCTTTTATTTCTTATGATGTATTTCATTGCATTACAATCTGAATTTTATGGAATGCAATATAATAAAAGAAGCAATAAAGTACAATTAAACATTATACAGCATCTAGCACAGCGCATTACAATTGCTACAACACGCAGAAAAATCATTAAGTGGTCTGCCAAGATCCCCAGCAATTTTCAAGTGGTCCGTGGGGGGAAAGGGTTGGGAACCACTGAACTAGGACATTCTCCTAGAAACAAAGGAAGGTGCCTTATACCAAGTCAGACAATGGTCCGTCTAAGTCAGTACTGTCAACAATGACCGGCGGTGGCTCTCCAAGATTACAGGCGGGGGACGCTCCCAGCCCGAGCTGGAGATGCCAGTGACTGAAACTGGGGTCTTCTTTGTGCAAAGCAGATGGTCTACCAGAGCCCAGGCGGTACAGACTCCTCATTGTGCAAAAGCAAGGAAGTACGCAAAGTCAGCCTGAGAAACCTGGAGAGTCGTGCCATTTCTTCCAAGGCTCCCATCCCCTTGTGCATGAAGCCGCAGCATTCTATATATAAAGACCAGAACCAGGAAACATCCCACAGGTGTGTTGATTGATGCAATGGCCCCCTTCAGGGCTTGGAATACTAAGTACTTCCCTCCTGTCTGGCAGCACACACGGCCAGGGGGGCTATTTTTGACACAGCAGCATCGGCAGTCCATGACCCATTTCCCATTCCCAGGCCAGTGCCAAGTGTTCAGCAGCAACTCCCCAATGAAAAGGCGGATGCTTGGACCTGTCGGGCATCCTTTCTAGTCCGTTTCCCTCAGATGTTCATGTTTTAATTTACTGCTGTGTGTTTATCAACTGAACTGCAGTGCGTGATGTCAGGGCTAGGCTAAACAAGGAGGAGGAAGAGGGAGACAGCTAGAGCCCCCCCCCCCGGCTATTATAACAGGGGCATGACCAAACATAAAAAGGAAACCAGCTCAATGAGAAAGGGCTACACGGAAGTCATTCACAGCACAGTCAAGGACACATTCTGCCCAAAGTTCATCCACAGCAACCTCATCTGCACTGGAAAGAACTGGCCCTCTATAGTCTTGCATTTGAAAAACTTATTGTCAACTCTTTTAGCCGTTGGCGGAGAAACTACGGGGTGCCCGGATCTTTACTTATTTGTTGGAGGTGCTTCTCAAGCAGGGGGTGGGGAACCTGTGCTGTTACCGCTGCAACGACCAGCGTCCCTGACCACTGGCCATGCAGGTTGGGGCTGATAGGAGTTGGAGGCCCACACCATCTGGAGGGCCACAGGTTCCCCATCCCTGCCCTAAAGCATTAACCCCAAGCACTCACCTGGTACCCACAGGCAACAAAGAACTGCATGCAGGCAAGTGAGTGGGCTGACGGAAGGAGGGCAGAGCATTCCATCCCTCCTCTGTGCGCAGCGCAGAAACCAAATGGGCTGTGAGAGGGACGCCCTCCCTCTTTCTGCACCCAGCAGACCGCTAGGACAAAACCCTCCATCCCTCCTCTGCCAACCCCCAGTAGGCTAGTACAATTTAAAAAAAAAAAAGCAGGTAAGTAACTCTTTCCTGTAGGCTTTATTCACAGAGATGCACTGAGCCAAAAAATCCCTGGGGGCTGAGCTGAGAAAAGGTTAAGCTAAGCAGGACTGGCTCTGTTATGGCCCTTCTAGTCCACCACTGGGTTTCCCACAGCAGCCAATCAGGTGCCTCGGGGAAACTCACAAGCAGGGCATGAAAAGAAACAGCCCAACCCTTCAGCTTCTCCGCACCATTTGGTATTCAGAGGTACAAGTGGGGCCTGCAACAAAATGTTGCAGTGTCAAGTTGTCCTGTTGAGGGCCCCGACCATAGCTCGGTGGCAGAGCATCTGCCTTGCATGCAGAAGGTCCCAGGTTCAGTCCCCGGCATCTCCAGGTAGGGCTGGGAGAGAAAACTGTCTGGAACCTTGATGATCCACTGCCAGTCAGTGTAGACAGCACTGAGCTAGATGGACCAATGAATCTGACTCTGTATAAGGCCGCTTCCTACGATCCTGTGTAATAATAATAATAATAAAATTTTATTTTTGAGTCGCCTATCTGGCCGAATTAACGGCCACTCTAGGCGATGTACACCAACAGGATAAAATACAATATAAAACCAATACAACACACTCAATAATTAAACCAACCACCACTCTTATATTTAATCAACAACATTAAAAGCTAACCCACCCCAGAGCTCCCGTAGGCCTGCCTGAACAGCCAGGTCTTCAAGGCTCGGCGGAAATCTATCAAGGATGGGGCATGGCGAAGATCGAAAGGAATCAGCCAGACACACCTTCTTTGGGGATATGTCATTTCATTCCCCCCTTCCCCATGGCTTTCCTCCTCCACCCCAAAACCATTCAGCATTCCATGGCCACTAAGCATGCTCAGTTTCCCTGGGGTTGGGGGGGAAGGCGGATGCTCCTTAGGATTTTTCCCCCCAAATGGGGGGCTTTTTTGGTACTATTGTAAACCTGAGCATGCTGGTACCTTGTCTTGGCCCTGCTTTGGCTACAAAGCAGCCAGCACTCAACACTCAAGTGGTCTGGTGATGCCTCTGTACATGTAGGTTTTATTTGATTATTATTTGATTTATATCCTGCCCTTCCTCCTAGCAGGAGCCCAGGGCAACAAACAAAGGCACTAAAACACTTTAAAGTGTCATATAAACAGACTTTAAAATATATTAAAAATAAAAACAGAAATAAAATATATTATTTAAATATGTAAGGCTGTAGCTAAACCTACAAAGAGATCTATGGTACCTTAAAGGCTAATGGAGCTACTGCGGCATAAGCCTATGCATAACTAGCTACTGAGTTTCACTGCCAGTAGTGTGGAAGGATTTTAAAAGGGCCAGAGTACAGGAATGTAGGAAACTGCATTGTGTCAAGTGAAACCATTGGTCCATCCACTTCAGTACTGTCTTCACCAGGAATAGGGAACCTTTTTCAGCCTGAGGGCCACATTCCCTCCTGGGTAACCTTCCAGGGGCCACATGCCAGTGGAGCAACAAATGTAACTTTTACCTTAACAAGGTAGGCTAGTTTCACACATCCCCACTATTCTCCATCCAAGCAAGCAAGAGGCATTATCAGAGTCCAGGGATGCATGCCCAGCCAAGCAAAAACAACAACCAAACACTCAAGAAGGATGCAAAACAAGGTCTGGTGACGGGTGTGTCCTGGGGGTGGGGGCATGGCTGAGGAGGTGCTTTAGCCTGGGCCGCAGAGAGAGGCCAGGGGAATCACATTTGGCCCCCAGGGCTGAGGATCCCCACACTGATCTACACGGATTGGCAGCACTTCTTCAGGGTTTCACACAGGAGTCCTTCCCATTCCTACCTGGAGATGCCAGGGGACTGAACTCCTGGACCTTTCACATGCAAAACTCGTGTCTGCTGCTGAGCAGCTGTGTTTTCCCTAAGAAAAAGGAGTCTACAGCTATTCCTCCTTCCAGAAAGAGGTAGCCAGCAAGAACAAGAGAGTGCCTTGTGGCAGGCTAACAAGTGCTTATCCAAAGCCTCCAGATAAATCTATATACATGGATAAAAGGGGGAGGGGGAGAGACAGAGAGAAGCAGAAACAGTGGATCCAAAAGGCATGAAATGAAAGGGATACAGTCTGTGACATCTCTTCACAAAGCTCACAAGGCTTATGGCCTTTTGGCCTCACTGTTCTCCTCACTATTCATGTATGTAGATTTATCTGCCAAATGAGAGCAACGCTTCATGCATCTGGTGATGTGATCTCTAGTTGGCGAAACGTTATCCCACCATAAATCTGTTAAGTCTTTAAGAGGTCACGAGACTTCTTTGTTTTTGCTGTAACAGATTCAACACAGCTCCCTTCTGGAATTTGTGCTATTTACAGGAACACAAGTGCAGAAGAGGGTTATTTATAATGCGAATGAGCATTCTGGCCAATTTGAAGTTTTTAGATTTGCACCCCAAACTGAGTGGAGCAAACACAGCTTGAATCCTCCCACATAAAAACAAAGCACGTCTCCCCCCCCCTTGCCTGCACGACAAGCTTTTTTGAGATAAAAACTATAAGGACCTTTGCGCACTGAGATAGGCTGATATGAAAATAAAAATAAATTGAACTGAAAGAGGCACAGGACCAGGCATCTTCTATACTGACCTTTTTCGCTGAAAACATTTATCTGCGGCCAGACTTACGCAGACAGTTAAGATACATGCTTTCTGTAATAGTTTATTGGCAATCATTTTTTTTTAAAAAAAGGTTTTATACGGTTTTTATTGTGTATATATGTTGTAAACCTCTGATTTGTGTGTGTGTGAAATCACAAAAATTATTATAAATAAAAGTAAATAAGACCATGATAAATCCTGGGATACTTTGTAGGGTGGTAGAATTGGCATAAAGGACCATCACCCTCTAATGAAAACACACACCCAGTAATATTCATTTATTTTGCTAAAAATAAAAACTTCCTAGTTCTCTGGAACTAGGATTGACGGCACATCCATCAATGGCTATTAGCAATAATAAGTAGGACATTAAAGAAAATGTGGGGAGTTCAAAGTGTTTCCGTTCTAGTCAGTCAGACAGGCATGCTCTTCACCATGACAATCCATTCCATTCCACTTCCCACACAGTACTCTGTTCCCCCCCCCAAACAAAAAACAGTCAGCATTCCATGGCCACTTGTTCCTTTTTGGGCTGTTTCTGTGGAGATTCCACCTTCTCAATATTTTCTTTTGTTGATTATCTTTTTTACTTCTGCAAACCTTGGGGTCCCCTGCTTTGGATCTGCTGCTTCCTTCCGCACCCCAGTACATGGATAGCACTACTTCTGGTTACGTAAGAAACGGCACTTACCTCTGATGATCATAAACAGAGGAAATGAGGATAGTTAACGGCCTCCAGGTCCAGAGGCAGTAAACCTCTGAGTGCAAGGAAATAAATTAAGTCAAAGTGATAAATGAGTATCATGCATTTTTATAACAAAAATATGAAGGGATTTAAAAACTTTTTCAAGCAATAATTGTATGGCTTGTTTGCATTTCATTGATGTGGTACAGTCAATCATTTGAAGGATATATCTAGTTAGCACAGCTACATATTTTAGAATACATTGATGTGAATTTATAACAGTGTCTGCTTTTCAGTGTTGCAAAGTCACATAAGATTGTTTGGTTATAACTGTATTTTCTACAGCCACAGACTTATTCCTTGTAAAGTTTTTTTTAATCTTTCATTTCTGTGTTGTAAAAACACATAATGTGCATTTAGCACCTTGACTTTGTTCTTGTGCATCTGTTCATTGGTCTGGGAATACATTCTCTAAGTTTGCTAACTGCAAGAGAGACACACCCGGAGAGGGCTCTTAGCCTTCCTGATCAGCAGCCTGGGAATTTCCCAGAGGCTGACCACCATGAGGTTTAATCACCAGTACTTGCAAGCCTTATGCAAAGCGTGCCAAAACAGAAGCAAGTAAAGTTTCCTCACCAAGCTTCACACTTTGTATCCTGCCTCCAATTCGGTCAGATGCTTCAAGGACAGTCACATCCGTGAAACCGTTTTCCAGGAGGGTTTTTGTTGCAGAGAGGCCCGCAAGCCCAGCACCGATAACTACTATTCGCGGCTGTCGTTTTCTCCGTAGGCCACTACTGAGAGGATCATCAGTGCTGTCTGCAGATATTTCACTACTTTGCATGCCGTCCAAGCTCTCTTTCTAAGGAACCTGCCAAGAAAAGGGGCACAAAATGGTTTCAAAATATTAGGTTGGCAATTCTCTCTTTCTCTCCTTTTTCCTTCCCTTAACGTCCTTTTCAATCCCTTCCCCCTCCCCTGCTCCAGCACAGCAATAAATTCTGGAGAAACGCTAGAGCTCTAGGACTGGCAGATCCTGAAATGAGAGCCAAACCATCTCAATGGGAGACACTGAAAGAACAGCAAGAACAGCCTGGAATATAAATGTCTCTGGCTCAGGAGGAATGAAAGACTTGGACGGTACAAAGGCCTCCACCCGGTCATCAAAGATGATATTTTCAGAAAACTCACAGAATTTCTGACCAGGCACTTCTTTTTATAGACGTATAGACCCTACCGAGGTGCCAATTTTGTGGTAAAAGAAAAATCCAGACACCACACACACACTTTGTGAAAAGCGACAGAGCTCTTTCCGCCGCCACAAAACATAAGCTGCAGGTCCTAAAGATATGGGGACTAGGCAGCTAGACCTGGTTTTAAAAGAGCAAAGACGCTGAATATGGAAACACAAGGCCTCTTCATACATTATGCATTTTACTTGCACCTCTATCACTGCTACACTGCAGGCAACAGTTAGGGGGGAGCCCAGGGCCACAGCAGGAACAAACAGAAACATAGCAGACAAGAACAGACAAGGAACTTTTTAACAGCCTTCCCTATATCCAGAAACACTCAACAGCCAGTTGAAGAGGACTAAGGGAGGCCAGATATTAAAGGACTCTCCAAACTAAACACAGCTCATGAGCCATACACCGCTTTCCTCCGGGGGTTTCCAGCAGGCAGCAAATACAATAAACCAACATCAGGGCAAACACAGCCCAGCAGCCATAAACAGTGGCCCCTCTAAGCCCCCTGCTTTGATGATGTCAGCTTGAAATGATAAAAAAAATGATGCCAGCTTGAAAAAAAAACTAGAGGGAAACCGGCGGGCATAAACACATATTCCACCGCTGAAGACGAAAGGGGAAAGACACACGCTCACTCTCCATATACATAATTGTATAAATCAATGCTTATCTCTTAAGAACCTAAGAAGAGCCCTGCCGGATCAGGCCAGTGGCCCATCTAGTCCAGCATCCTGGCCACACAGTAGCCAACCAGATGCCTGTGGGGAGCCTGCATTGTAGAGGCCTGCCCATCTCCCCACCCACAACCCCATTCCCTAATCTGGACAAATGATGGGAAAGAGCCATTTTACAGCCAGTTCCTTTTCGAGTGCGCCAAGCAAATCTGCAGGAAAGACAATTAAGTACATGGCACTAAAAAGGTCTGAACTTCTAAAAAACATGAATAGTATCTTAATTAAGTTGATGATAGCGCCTTAGAGCCAGGCACTTTTCAGGATCAAACAATACACCACGCCATGCTTATAAAATGTGTGCAAAAAGGGTCATGTAATAACAGAGAATTCTCAGTTCCTCTGCTGGAGCCTGGAATAGCGATCCCATCTAAAAACTTGCCCGATTTAATGGTCTTAAGAATTAGCTGAAGGCTACATGATTACAGATCCTCTTTGCTTGCCTTGTCCTGAGATGACAAGAAATTGAGATAAAGCAAGAGTGGCTGTCTGGTCTTGGGCCACAGGTAGCCTAATCAGTCCTTGCAACCCATCACATCATTGGAATTGCTTTTGAATATGTTCTTAAACTTTCTTTTTTAAAAATGTTTTTAATCTTAGATGTTTTCATAGCTTTTTTTAAAGTAACATTTTTGAAGATGTTTTGTTTTCATATGTTTTAAAGTTTGTTTTTATGATGTTTTAATGTTTTTAGTGCTTTTGTTTACTGCCCTAGGCTCCTGCTGGAACGGCGGGATATAAATCAAATCATCATCATCATCACCACTGCGTATCTATCTAGAATTGCACTTGCACAGCGGATGGTCACACAGAATGTTGCTCCCAAGATTCCATCTACTCAGGGAGCAAAGCTGTCTGCAGTCAGCTTTTGTGAGGGAAGAGGAAGTGGTCAGTTTCGCTGGGATAAATATTTCACATAGCCCTAGCAACAGAAGGAACTGTGTCAGGGCAAGCTGAGGCCTGGGAAAAGGTCACAGGCAATAAAAAAAGAAGCCCAGAGCCATGGCAAATGAATAAAGAGTGCAGGACTAGACAGTGACCTGACAAGCAGGAACCTGAGGGAATGGTGGTGAAGGAGATGTGAGGAAAGCGTCAGAGGGAATAGGTCAGTGAAAGTTGTAAAGAAACCTAAAATGGTAACGGGGGAAAGACAAGAATGGACACGTATTCAGGCCCAACTGCATTGGCTGCCAAACAGTTTCAGGGCTTAATTGAAAGTGCTGGTTTTGATCTATAATGTATTATGCAGCTCAGGACCACAGTTACCTTAGGGGCCACCTATCCCCAAATGCACCTACCAAGTTCATCATCTGAGGCCCTTCTCCGGGTGCTCTCTCCGAGGTGTGGAGGGTGACTCCCCAACTGTGGAACGTTCTCCCCAGAGAGATGTGCCTGGAGTCATTATTATCAACTTTTAGGTGGCAGGCAAAGATGTTTTGATTTAGCCAAGCATTCAGCTCTTAACGGGGGTCATATGGTATGACAATACCCTAGCCTGTACCGTCATTTATCTTTTTTGTGGGGTGGGGGTGTTCTTTTTTATTAGAAGTAAATTAAACTGATAAATAACATGTAAATGCAAGCAATCAGCATGCCATTGGATCAAAGCCTTTTTCTGTCAAGATTGTGTGTTGATCGTTGTGCACTGATCTCCCCATATAAAACAAATTCACGCACAGGTGTCTTCCAAACAAATTATCTTGGAAGACAATCTTACTCGGCCACAAATGATTGCCAGTGGCAATGGCTGTTTCAATGGTCTCCACTTGTTTGTACATTTATTTATTTATTATTTGGTTTATATCCTGCCCTTCCTCCCAGCAGGAGCCCAGGGCTTTTCTTTTCATGAACTGTACAAATATAAAAGGAAAGCAGACTGTGGCCGGCATGAATGAAACCGATTATCTGGATGCGTTTCAATCCGATTTTAGGTCCGGTTTTGGCACTGAAACAGCCTTGGTCGCCCTGTACGATGACCTTTGTCGGGAGAGGGACAGGGGGAGTGTGACTTTGTTGATTCTCCTTGATCTCTCAGCGGCGTTTGATACCATCGACCATGGTATCCTTCTGGGGAGGCTCACGGAGTTGGGAGTTGGGGGCACTGCTTGGCAGTGGCTCTGCTCCTACTTAGCGGATCATCGCCAGAAGGTAGTACTTGGGGAACATTGCTCGACACCCTGGACTCTCCATTGTGGAGTCCCTCAGGGGTCGGTTTTGTCCCCCATGCTTTTCAACATCTACATGCAGCCTCTGGGTGCGGTCATCAGGAGGTTTGGAGTGCGTTGCCATCAGTACGCTGATGACATGCAGCTCTACTTCTCCTTTTCACCTTCCACAGGTGAGACTGTTGATGTGCTGAACCGTTGCCTGACCGCGATAATGGACTGGATGAGAGCTAATAAACTGAGACTCAATCCAGACAAGACTGAGACACTGTTGGTGAGCTCTTTCCCTGCTCAGATGGTGGATGCTTATCCTGTTCTAGATGGGGTTACACTCCCCTTGAAGGAACAGGTTCGTAGTTTGGGGGTCCTTTTTGACCCTTCCTTGTTGCTCGAGGCTCAAGTGGCCTTGGTGGCACGGAATGCGTTTTACCACCTGCGCTTAGTAGCCCAACTACGCCCCTATCTGGACAGTGATGATCTCGCCTCGGTTGTTCACACTCTGGTAACTTCTAGACTGGATTACTGTAACACGCTCTACGTAGGGCTGCCCTTGAAGACTGTTCGGAAACTTCAGCTAGTGCAAAATGTGGCAGCCAGGCTGTTGACGAGGACCAATCGGTCTGCGCATATAACACCTGTCCTGGCTCGCTTGCACTGGCTACCTATTTGTTTCCGAGCTAGATTCAAGGTGCTGGTGTTGACCTATAAAGCCTTACACGGTGTGGGACCGCAATACCTTGTGGAACGCCTCTCCCGCTATGAACCTACCCGTTCACTTCGTTCAGTATCTAAGGCCCTCCTCCGGGTACCAACTCACCAGGATGCCCGGAGGACTGTTACTAGATCTAGGACCTTTTCTGTGGTGGCCCCCGAATTATGGAACAGCTTACCGGAGGAAATACGCCTGGCGCCTACGGTTCTTTCTTTTAGGCGCCAGGTTAAGACCTGGCTATACTCCCAGGCATTTTAATGTTTAATGCTTTATGTTTATGTTTTTAGTTTAATGTGTTCCTTTGTTACTGATTTTATTCTATATTGTATTTTAATCTCGTTTTGTACACCGCCCAGAGAGCTATTAGCTATGGGCGGTCTAGAAATGAAAATAAATAAAAATAAAATAAAATAAATCACGCTTCTTACATGTCATTTGGGCAATTTCTTGTACCAACCGAACTCAACGGATTTTGGTTGTTTTTAAGGACAGGCTGCTTCAACTCATCCAGCTTTCACCGACAAAGCTGGAAAGTCACGGAACAAGGCAATCAGCACAAGTGCTGAATCCAGACTATCAAGGGCCGATTGCCCAAGACACCCTTGCGTGCGGCAAAGAGACGCAGGCAGCAAAAGGAACTCTAAAGAGAAAGTGTCACCCAAGTACCATCAAAAGCAAAAGCCAGCATGAGACCAAGAAAGCCTGGACCAGTGAGCTCTTCCAATATTAACACTGCCCTGAAGAAAGAAATGTGTCAGCCTAGCTGCAAAACAAATTGCAGGTTTAGCAGTTTACATTAAAATTAATCTTGAATCTTAAGTGATAGCCCTGAGCTGAGAAGTCAAATTTTAAGAGACACCTAGCATGTCAAATTCAAATTTATTGTTAGAGTCATAGACCAGTACATTCATAAAAGGCAAAATACATACGTGAGAAACGGGATAGTTTCAAAACAACAGTGTTAAAAGCAATAAAACAATAAACCATGTTACAGTGATACAACAGGTTCATCTAAAGGGGAAATACCCCCACGTATTGATTGGGCAACAAAGATATATTTAGCAACGGATAGAGTAATATCTCTGCTAGAGGCTGACAAAAGGTGGAAAAGTAAGCGGTCAGGCGACTTATGTGGAAACTTTTATAATAGGGGTTATAAATTTAGAACGTTCGTTACCATATAGTGGACATTCAAGCATGACATGATAGAGAATTTCAATAGCACTTGCTTTGCAAGGGCATAATCGATCGGCAAAAGGTAAGCCCTGAAATCTCCCTTCTAGTAATGCAGAGGTTAAGCAGTTAAATCTAGCCTTAGTAAAGGCTAGACGATATTTAGGGACTATAAGGAATTCCAAATAGGGGGAACAAATCAGCGGCTCATAACTCAGGCCAAAGTGGATAGGGGAGCATGTTGAAGTGGCTGCTGAAATTGTGCGCTGATAATCTATATCCCTAAGTCGGGTCCGGATGGAATGTTTAATTGTCTCGGGATCTTGGGATGTTAGATGTTCAAGTGAGAGGCCAATACTCGCAAGGTAATAAATGTTTTGGCCCATTGCAAGGTAAAAGGATCTTCCCATAGAAGTGGGGGGTAGCCAGAAGTATACTCGTATGACACTTTAAGCCAGTAGTTTAAGGCTATGGTCCACGCTTGGAGTTTGAGAGAGGCTAGACCAGATTCTAGTCTAAGGGCCGCCGACGGGGCACACCTAGGGACACCATAAATTTGTCTAAGGAAAATGGAAAGAACTGCCTCTATAGAAGGGTTATAGGCGTCGATCCATAGAGGTGCTCCGTATAGAAGTTGGGGAATTATTTTGGATTTAAAGACCTTTAAAGCTGCCAGAATATATTGTCCTCCTTTAGTATAGAAAAACCTTAGAATGCCCCTGGTTGCGTTGTCTTGGGGTAGCTCCCAGATACAGAGTGCATCTGCAGGCGCTCAGAGTTAAATTGGAGGAAGGACCTTTCAGTAAGTGGGAGCACAATGAACTTGCAATCAGCCACTCGTTAGGTTGCCTGTGGCAAGGAAGAATTGCCTCCAGATGACCAGGCAGGGAACCTTCTGCAAAATGGAAGAAGGTGTGTGTGGGGGGTCTCTTCATATAGGCCTTCAATGTGCCACAAATGACAAACAAAGGTATGTATAGGAATGGGAGCCAGCAACTTTGGTAGGCATTTCCAGCTTGCTAAAAGATCAGCATGGCCTGGAGAAATTCTACTCAGTTACGATTAGATGGGCAGGTCAGACAGAGACAATGCTATCAGCCCCGTTATTGACACCATCTAGCTAACAGATATGCAGAGGCCCAGATCAGTCTGGGAACTTGACAAAGAAAGGAAAAAGGGGGTGAAGTTGCCCAACTGGACCCTAAGGGTTTCATGACAATCAATTCAAGGGTTTGGTTGGGGGGGAAAGTATGCGTGTTTGTTTTTTAAGGAGGGAGTGTGGAGAAAGGTCTGAGGATAAAATGCCTCTTTAAAAAGTCCAAAATGTACTTGGCACAGTGGCATTGTTTGTCCATGAGACAGCAACCTACCTGCCCCATTTCAAGCATCCTCCATGCAAATAGGCTGGAATTCTGCCCAATTAGCTCTGAGAACCAGGAAGAGATCAGAGATCTCTCCCAGTTCTTACCTTTTACATCCATCTTCCTCGGTTGCTGAAAGGTGCCAATGGCCCATCTCCTTCTCTGTCTCTCTGTACATCTTGGGCATGCTACGTCCGACATATCTAAAGTACCCCTGGAACTATAACTGTTTCCAGCACTAGAAGTCTTCCTCAGCCTTCCATCTCCTGAGGCTCCAACACATCCACAGATTTTCGAGCCCGTCCCAAAAGGCCATAGATCAGTGGAAGAGCACCTGCTTTGAATGCAGAAGGCCCATGGTTCAATCCATGGCATCTCCAGGTAGGGCTGGGAAAGACTCCTGTCTGAAATCCTGGAGAGCCACGGCCAGTCAGTGTAGACATTACTGACCAAAATGGATCAGTGATCCGATTAAAGTGCAAGCCACCTTCCTATGCAAATGTGTTCTATTTTTTCCCGGCAGTGAAAGTTGATTCTCAAGGACTTCGGTACAGATTTCTACACTCACTGTGAAACTGCTGAACCAGCATGCTTCTAGCACTAAGGCCAATAGGGGGACTGCAGCTTGCGCTTTGAGATGCTCCTATTTTTTTCCCATTGGCATTTGAAGTGAACACTTGTTTGTTGCCTGCCCCCTAACCATCCAGATGGAGAGGGGTACAAAATGTAAATAACTTTTGACCTGAAAAAGAAAAGGGGTTCTCCTTCCAGTCAGCTTATGCCACTTCTGTTTGGGTTTCATCTGTCAAAGTACAAACACACACGTACACAGCAAGTTCTGCAAAAAATGACACGCACATCCTGCTTAGGCACCAAACTCTACCCGGCCTACTGTTCTCTTTGAAAAAGCTGCTAGAAGTGATGAAATTTTGGCACTTTATGCAGCCAGTTTGCTGAAGCTAAGCCTGTCTGGGTCTGGCCAGGAATCCAGAATGGAAGACCACCTGGGAACCCCATATATGCTGCCTCGAATTCTGTGATGGAAGAAATACAGGATATAAATACACTAAATCATCACAATCATCACACTGGACTTAAAGCTCCTCTTTAAGCTAACTGCCTTGCCTGGAAGAGAACACACTGTCCTCTCACCACTGGAGGATAAAAGTCCAGTATGCAAAAATGCTGCCATATGTCTCACTCCTTTTAAACACAGCCTTCCAATCTCCAGGAACAACAAATATGCATTTTGCATTGTCCCACTCCCCCTGCCCAAACAGCTAATCGGCACTCCACAGAGGAAGCCTGCATGAATCCTGGACACCTGCTATTCTGAGCTACTGCAGGTGGCACCTCTTGTCAGACAGAACGTGCCAACCAGAATGTCATCCTGATGATTTCCTGCTTTTCACAAGCAGTCAGAGCAGCTGTCCCTAAGGGCTGAGGCCATCTGCTATGCTGCTGAAAACGGACTGTTGAGGCTGCTTTGAGTGATTACACCTTCCAGCTACAGAAGTATAAGACAGCGGAGCTCAAATAGTGAAGGTTGTGTATGTCACATGATTCTGCATCCACACTTCAGCATTTTGCACCGAAAAAACCATGCACAACCTGTATAAATCATGCAAGCTTTGCAGTCCCAATTTGGCATAATTTATTCTGCCATTTTGACTGACTTGCATGGTTTATTCTAGCGTTGCTAGAAAAGAAAAAGTGTTACATAGGCGGAAAAAAGAGCCCCAAACCCTTGTAGGGTATTGAAAATCTATTTTAAAAATCTTATTTATTTATTTAAAATATTTCTATCCCGCCCTTCTACCCTACGATAGGGCAGCTTATTAAGCCACCTCCCTGGCTTCTGAGATTAAAAGAGGTTTTGCCCCCACGCTTTCCAGCTGATCTTCACACCCATAATAAAAATCTGAAATTTGGTGTTCGTTTTTAAGAAAGGGATAAGAAACGTGTGGCCTTCCAGATGGTGTTGAACTATAATGCCCATCATCATGCTTGACAAAACTGGCTGGGGCTGATGGAAGTTGAAGAACAACACATCTGGAGGGCCACATGTTCCCCACCCCTATTTTAACAGGTAACATTCTCAGGAAGCTGCATTCTGCACCAATTTAGCATATTGGCACCTTTTCTTTTTGTGTTTCTGTAAGATCACTGTGTACATGAAACCATGGCAATATTTTTGTACATGAAATCATGGCAATAAAAGATTAGCCTAGATTTCTTTCCTGCCCTAATCTATCGCATCAGCCACAGGTTGCAACCTATCTTTTCCTTACTGAACTTATCCTCATGACTACCTTGCAAACCGGTGGCGGCTGAATGGTAATGATTTAAACCAGTCCTGTACAAGGAGCTTCATAGCTGAGCAAGGATTTCAAGATGGGCCTAACTCTTCTGGAAACAAAACACTTGATGCACCACACCAGCAATGGAGCTGCAGTTCTGCAGTGCCTGGTCCAATGAGCTTCATACTGGCATTTGAACCAGGGTCTTCCCAGTCACAGACCATCGCTCAAGCCAGTAAACCACATTAAAGTTAAAAAAAAAAAAAGCTCCTTGCTCCTCCCTCTAGTTAGCAGAGGAATAAATCATGCAAAGTTGCAAAATTAAGCTTTTGTTGTCACAAAATATAGCGATTGGTTTACTGAGTTTGTAAACAGCCTTAGCTACTATTTATGATGTACATAGAATTAAAGGTGCAATGCACTTTCAAAATCCTCAGGATGTACACCTTCGCGACAACCATGTAAGGTTAGCCACCATGACCGAGTCCAAAGGAAGACGAATGACCCACCCTGAGGTACCGAATGAATTCAGGGCAAGGAAAGGACTCAAACCTGGGGTCCAGGCCAGCACATACATTTTGAGACCAGGGACAAATGCATCTTGATATTAGGGAAATCAGAGAAGGAAAGAAGTCAGAAAGCTCATCACCCCAGATCACACTGCAAGGCGCGCATTCCAAAGCGGGTCACAGAATGGGAGGAATGTCAACAGCAGCAAAGCTAACCAGGCAGGCAAGAAAAGCTGCTGGGAACACAAAGTGTGAAAAGGCAAGTGGGAGGTGGAGGGAAAAGGAGGCTTCTGTGAACTGGAATTGTTTCACACTGTAGATCCAGATGCTTTTGAGTTTCAGTGCTGGCTTTTAATAGAGACAAACAGCCCATTGTGGGGGATGCATGTGCACCCACATGCATAGAGGAATCCTGCCGTGACAAGTGTGCAAGACGCTTTACGGTACTGGTAACAGGATCGCCTCTCCTCTCCCTGCACACCTCCCCCCTCCCCGGCCTGCCAATCTACTCCAGAGGGTTGTGGAAACCCCTAGAACCGACTTATTCATTATTTTATTCATTGGGTTTATATCCCACCTTTTCTTCCCAGGAGCTCAGGAAAACATGCTTCTCCCCCTCCTCATTTAATCCCCACAACAACCCTGTGAGGTAGGTTAGGCTGACAGGCAGAAACTGCCTCAAGGTCACCCAGTAAGCTCCATGGCCGAGCAGGGATTTGAACCCTGGTCTCCCAGGACCTAGTCCAACACTCTAACCACTACACCACACTGGCTCTCCAAACTGGATTTGCAATTGCATGAGGAGAGGAGAGGGAGAGGAAGTTCCGCTGAGCAACTGGAAGTCCCTGAAGTGTGAATGAGACAATTTCATTGGCTACAACCCAGTGTTCGTTCTGGACTTGCAAGAAATCCATCTTTTAGTATGGCAGCACCTCTTCCGTGAAGCTCCTATTAATATCAGGCAGCCACCTCCATTGTACTTTTTACAATGCCTGCTAAAAAAAATTCTTGTTTAGGCAAGCCTACTCAGACATGTCATTTTATTATGTACATTTTTTAAAAGCCCTATTTTATCTATATTTTGAAAATGTTGTAATGTCTAGTTTGTAAAGTCTGCTTTTAATGTTATTTTAATGAATATTTCAAAACATTTCATGTAAACCGCTTAGAGGATTTCTTTATTAAGCGGTATGTAAGTTTTGCAAAGAAATGGATGAATGAAAACGAAAATACAGAGCTGGATATCATCTGCTGATATAAAATCTTACTCAATGGTTCCACAGAATTGTTAAACATAAGAACATAAGAACATAAGAGCCTTACTGGATCAGGAAAAGGACCCATCTAGTCCAGGATCCTGCTCTCACAGTGTCCAACCAAGTGTCTCTTTTGGGAAGCCCACAAGCAGGACCTGAGCACAACAGCACTCTCCCCACCTGAGATCCACCACACCTGGTATTCAGAGGCATCCTGCCTCCAGCAGTGGAGGCAGAACATAGCCATTGTGGCCTGTAGCCTTATCCTCCATGAATGTGTCTAATCCTAGTTTAAAGCCATCCAAGTTGGTGGCCATCGCCACCTCTTGTGCAAGTGAATTCCATAGTTCAGCAATGCATCGTTCTGCATTCTGCATGCCAGAATTGGCCGCCTGAGGCAGCCACCTCACATCACGCCCTGGTGGAGCCGCCTCTGGCAAGAGCTGGGTGCTCACCACAGCAAGGCCAGGCAGCTGCCAGTCAGAGGCATGCCTGCAGGCACCGAGAAAGTTACACCCACTGATCCGTGCAAGCAAGCCTCAGTTGGCATAACAGTTTCCTAGCAGTCGCAGGCAAGTAAGCCAACAAACAGGAGTAAAGCTGCCTACATAGAGCTAATTGCTGCCGGATAATAAGAATATGCAGATGCCGGATGACCTTTTTATTTAAATAACAGAAAAACTACCGATGCTTTCAGAGGCTAACACAGAGTTGACTGCAACCACAAAGAAGAAGTAAACTGGAGCGGGAACACATTTGACCCCAGAAATTCTCCTCCTGTTTAAGAATGTAAGAAGAACCTGGCTGCTGGATCAGGCCAGCATGCGGTTCTCACAGTGGCCAAACAGATGGCCCAATGGGAAGCCTGCAAGCAGGACCGGAGTGCAACAGCACTCTCCCCATTTGCGATTCCCAGAAATTGGTATTCAGAGACATACTGCCTCAGTACTGTAGTAGCAAATTCAGAAGTACAGGATCCCTTCATGACAGTCACAGCCATGCCCCCTTCCCCCTTTTTTTCCTACTGGATTGAGAGTGAGATCCTTGTTAACACCTTCTCCCACAATAGCAGAGGTCTCTAGGAGCCAATCAGCATGAAAGGGAAGAGTGTTAGCTTCTTAAAAGAGTCTTCTCAGTGGCTGACTCACCTTTCACTCTGGTTGGCTCCAATCAGCATGAAAGGACTAGGAAGCATGTTAGAAGACTCTTCTCAGTGGCTAATACACTCTCCTTTCATGCTGATTGGCCCGTAGAATGCTGGAGACATAAGGACCTTGCTGGGACTCTGCTCCCCAAAACTTAAGGGGTCTAAAACCCCGAGACCCGAGACAACTACATCCCTGTGCTGCCTCCATCCATGCAGAGCATAACCATCATGGCAACTGACAGCCTTATCCTCCATGTTTTTGTCTAATTATCTTTTAAAGCCATCCAAGTTGGTGGCCATCACTGCCTCTTATGGGAGCAAACTCCATACTTTCACTACGTGCTGCATGAAGAAGCACATTCTTTTGTCTGTCCTGAATCTTCCAACATTCAGCTTCACTGGATAGCCCAGATTTCTAGTATTGTGGGAGAGAAACACTTTTCTCTAATCCACTTCCTCCATGCCATACATAATTTATACACTTCTCTTCTTTGAGAGAGCCAGTGTGGTGTAGTGATTAAGGTGTTGGGACTACGACCTGAGAGACCAGGGTTCGAATCACCACCCAGCCATGAAGCTCCCTGGGTGACCTTGGGCCAGTCACTGCCTCTCAGCCTCAGATGAAGGCAATGGGAAACTACCTCTGAATACTGCTTACTATGAACACCCTATTCATAGGGTCGCCATGAGTCGAGATCGACTTGAAGGCAATCCATTTCCATTTTCTCTTCTTTGAATTGTAGTGCCATCATTCTTCATATTACTGCTTAATGTTTGTGATCTATATTGACATCCTACAATTGATTTCAGATTTACATATCTGGTGCCTGGCAAAAACAAATCAAAGAATATACACAAGGCCAAAAGAGTTCCAAGTTTGGAATTCTAACATTTCACACTCAAGAAGCTTGGAATCCGAACTTCTGAATCCACATCCATGCTGTGAGAATTGGGCATTCTGGCAACACATTTGAAAAGGCATATTTTTACTTCTAAAACCAATGCACAACCAAGCAACAGCAGAGTTTGCCTGTTTAGTGAAGCTGAATGAGATGGCCACAGATGAGGGACGAGTCTGCTACTGTCCAAGTTCACTCAACCCAGGGAGGCCGCCCGCATGGGCTGGCAGTGTAGCAGGCCAGTGGGTGCCTTTGAATACTTCCTCCACAGATGCAGCTTGCCAAGGGGATGCCCCAATGCCACATGCCCCTTCCACCTGTGGAGATCCAAGACCAAGGAGGTTTGTGGCACCAACAACATTAAGAAGCATCCTGCTGGATGAGGCTGGGATCCATCTAGTTCAGCTTCTTGGCTTTACATAGCAGCCAACCAGAGCCCTCCCAGGAAACCCACAAGCAGGGCTTGAATTTATTCTTGCGGTCTGAGACCAGTACAAAACATCAAACATCATATAAAACTAATTAAAAGATTGTACATTTGCTAACTAGGAACCAGACTGTGTAGGCGGTTGAGCTAACAATATTCTACGGAGGGTAATTGCCATGGCACAGAATCTTGCAACACTGTGTGTAGTTTGAGGATGCTGGTCCGATGAAAGATAGCTGGTATAAAATGAGGAGTCCCGGCCCAGAATCAATTGGATAATTGGAGTTATGTTAGAAAGACGAAGATTGTGATAAAAGGGACAAGTTAAAAGTACATGGGTTACCGTTTCAACTTTTCCCATCCCGCAAGGGTATAGTCACTCCACAAGAGGAATTCCACGATATCTGCCCTCGAGGAGAGCTGACGGGAGCACATCAAGCTTCGCCAGTGTAAATGACAAGCAGGGCTTGGAAGCAAAAGCCCTCTCACTCTGTCACACACACACCCCAGCAACTGGCATTCAGTGGTATACTGTATGTTTTACTGGAGGCAGTATGTTGCCATCATGACTAGTAGCACTGATAGCTTTATTTTCCATGAATGTGTCTAATCCCCTTGTTCTCTGCTGCCCCAGAGGGTAGGACTAGGTCTAATGGTTTTAAGTTGCAGGAGCGTAGATTCAGATTGGACATTAGAAGGAACTTCTTGACAGTAAGAGCAGTTCGGCAATGGAACCGACTGCCTAGGGAGGTGGTGGGAATCCCCTTCGCTGGATGTCTTCAAGCAGAGGCTGGATAGCTATCTGCGGGAGATGCTCTAGCTGTGGATTTCCTGCTGTAAGCAGGGGGTTGGACTCGATGGTCTACAAGGCCCCTTCCAACTCTATGATTCTATGATACTAAAGGCATCCAAGCTGATGCCATCAAGACCAGTTCAACTGTTGGGACACTGTGCAAGTTTCCTTTGTGGGAAACACCTTACAGAGTGACCAGCCCACACAGCCATGGAAAAGGGGGGGGGGGTTGTCCCAACTCATCCACCCCGATTATCAAATTAGCACGGATCTCGGATTTGAAAAGGTGCAGCATTGTTATTTCAGGCACTGTACAGGCTGAAAAGACAGATAAGCCCCTGCCTACATGCTAAAATTCAAGTCATGTTCACTAGGAAGGTCTGTCCACGAATGCTAAAAATGGAACCTCTTTGCGTAGGCAGTATAGCTAGAAATCACCAGACGTTCAGGCCAAGCGATAGGAAATGGTTATCTCCAGCATGCAACAACTAGATCTTTCCCGGGGCATCCAACTGGCTCCTACTGGGAGACAAAATTTGATCCAGCCAGACAGCACTGCCTGAGGAAAGAACCCTGTGGCAGGAGAAGACCTGACATTCTGAGCCAGACGTTAACTGCACCACTCCTGGATTTGTTCCGGGTGGCAGATGCTTCAAGAGAGAGGCTGCTCTTTGCCCCACTGCCAACGCCAAGACAGCCAGAACCTCAATAGACATTAGGCACAGGGGGGGAAGGAACAGTAGCCGTCAGTGGGGCAGCAGTGCTTACCTGATCTCCCATCATCAGCATCACTGCAGCTTATGAGGAGGGAGAGGGAAGAGGTCAGTATGGTATAAGCGCCCCCACTCCACCAACCAGTTCCATGACGGAGTCTGTTCGTTCCCTTGTTCTAGAGATGAAGCTCTACATGTGGAAGCCTGTCACTGCTGAGACTGTAGCTTCGTACACACCATACATTCAAAGCTCACAACTTCCCGCAAAGAATCTTGGGAACTGTTAAGGGTGCTGAGAATTGTAGCTCTGTGAGGGGTAAACTACAGTTCCCACTATTCTTTGAGGAAGTCATGTGCTTTAAATGTATGGTATATGTAGCCTAAAAACAACTTTATTCAGATGCGTTTGTGAGCTGCCTTGAAGACCTACGTGGTGGAAACTGCGGAATACAAAACTGTTAAATAAATATATTCCAACGAGGAAATGTTTTTACAAAGGGTTTTTGGACACAATCAAGCATGATCACAGGATAAATGGAGCAGGCATGACATAAATAACATACAGCTTCATGATGTATTAAATATTTTAAATGTATTTATTTACTTAAAATTGTTTTTAAGCCATTCATCAAGTACACGGTATCAGGTTGGGGTAATCAAATAAAATAAAATAAAACAAGAATACAGTCAATATAGACAAGAACACAGATAAAAGGAGCAGATAAAAATAACCTTTTTTAAAAAATATATAAGGGATTTTATCTGTTTTCCTACTATAATTAATGGATATTTTAAGTTCACCACCCTGAAACCTTCAGAGGACGCTGAACTCAGACTAGAAGCTCTTAGGATGTTGACATTTAGACTGTAAGCTCTTTGGGGCAGGTCTGGTTTTCTTGCTTACAATATTCTGTACATGGTACACTGTGCATGGTACAATGTGCCGCGTATATTGGATTATACTGTAACACACATTAAAAGTCCATTCACGGTGCATGACAAACTTGCACCACACATTAAGTTTGGCAGACCTAGTGCCTCATTTTTCTCTCACCTCCCCACCCCAACACACACATCCAACACCATCTCCCCATCTCTTGCTGCAAGGAATTCAAAAACTAACTTAGGTGCATTCACAAGTACACAGTACCATGCATTGACTCCCTTTAAATACTGTCTAACTGACGGAATAAGCTCACCAAGCACAGATGCCTTTGGACACCTTTGCCAGAGAGGACCCCATAACAGTCCAGCTGTGGTGGAGGCAGGGCAGAGAGTAGAGAAGCATGCAAACTAAGAGACCATCCCAATGTGTTCTCTCTATCAACACAGAGGGTTTGGAGATGTACTTCTGTGTGGCTTAACCAGACTGGGCCCAACATCCAGTGAGAATCAAGAATGCAGCATTTGCTCTTGGTGGATGGGCCCCTTAATTGAGGCCCTGACAGATGCCCAGCTCCAGCAGTTTCTGGCACCAGTCACACAACCAGCTTCTCTCACCAGCACTCACTTCAAGAGAAAGAAAGGAATTCTGGACTGAAGAACTAAGAATATAAATTTTGATCATAGCCTTGCAAATGCCCACCGCTCCTCTTCCAACTAGTTTTACTAGTGCCATGGCCCTAGGGTAAAATGAACTTATTCCTACGCGATGCACAACAAGTCCACTTTTAATTCCACCACCACCGCTCCGCCAAACCCAGTAAACTGGGGGTTCTTTTCGATCCTTCCTTGTCACTGGAGGCTCAGGTAGCCTCGGTGGCTCGGAATGCATTCTACCACCTTCGGTTGGTAGCCCAACTACGCCCCTATCTGGACAGTGATGACCTCGCCTCAGTTGTTTATGCTCTGGTGACCTCTAGATTGGATTACTGTAATGCACTCTACGTGGGGCTGCCCTTGAAGACGGTTCAGAAGCTGCAGCTAGTGCAAAACGCAGCAGCCAGACTGTTGACGAGGACCAATCGGTCCTCACATATTACACCTGTTCTGGCCCGTTTGCACTGGTTGCCAATTTGTTTCCGGGCTAGATTCAAGGTGCTGGTATTGACCTATAAAGCCTTACACGGTGCGGGTCCGCAATACCTGATGGAACGCCTCTCCCGCTACGAACCTACCCGTGCACTTCGTTCGACATCTAAGGCCCTCCTCCGAGTACCGACTCATCGAGAAGCTCGGAGGGTAGTGACAAGATCCAGGGCCTTTTCAGTGGTGGCCCCCGAATTGTGGAATAGTCTCCCCGAGGAGGTACGCCTGGCGCCTACGTTGTTATCCTTTCGGCGCCAGGCTAAAACCTTTCTATTCTCCCAGGCATTTTAATTCATGTTAAAGTATTTTAATGTTTTAATGGTTTAGTGATCTTAATATTATATCATTGTTATTATGTATCTGTATTTTTATATTTTGTGATTTTTGTTGATTTATTGTATTATCTTATGTTGTACACCGCCCAGGGAGCCGTTGGTTATGGGCGGTTTATAAATGAAATTAAACTAAACTAAACTAAAACTAAACTTGTTGACAAGCAGAAGATTATTTAACAAGCCACCATGTGCGCTGGCACATGATCTGAACAGTTCCTGTTACAAGGGCGGGATTGATTGCTACCACATGGGCAGAGTGTATCACCTGCCAAGGGGCACTTCCAACAACCTTGGAACAAGCTGAAGCATCCAAATACTCAAATTAAGGCATGTTCTGTCAGGTAAAGAGGCATGAATCACATCTTTGAAGAACTCAAACAAACATCCCATCACTGGGCTTGCTCTGCAAATCCCTCAGATAGCAGAAAATGACAAACGAGTCGGCCCAAGCCGGACCCTCGGGCATGGCTCTCTGGTAAGGCCAACAATCAGATATTCAACTGCAGGGTTCAGGGCCTGGCCACCCAGCAGCAAAAGTAGAGCTCATTATCCGGTCCGGCTGGGGGTTAGGAAGGAGGGGGAAAGAGGGACAGGCAGCAGAGGCAGTCAAGGTCCACATGAATCAGCCCATAGTGAGAAAAGGAAGACTAGAAGTGGAGTTGGAGAGATCCACTCAGGCAAGAGCAGAGGACTGACCTGCTGCCCACATTGTGTTGTCTCCAATGTTAGTCCTCCTCAGAGTAGACCCACTGACAAAAATGGACATGACTAATTTAGGTGCATTCATTGAAATGGGCCTACTCTGAGTATAGCTTAGTAGCATATATTTCAACCCCATATATGCAATCTCTTCAGCAACCGGGGAGGGATGCTGTAGCAGCAAGGAGTTAGACCGGGGCGCTCTCCTTGGACTGCATACAACATTCTCTGTCTGCTCTTGCAATGGCAGACGGGAGAGTTTAAATGCTGTGCAACAGAGGAATCCAACGCAGCAGTGGCACTAGCAGAAACTTGTTGTGCAATCTATTCCACAACAAAGATACCAACTCATACTCTTGTGCAACAACCTTCCGCTGGCGCAAAACATTTTGCCAGCAGAACAAGTATACTGGTAAGTGACCTTAATTTAGTGCTACACTGGCTACAACCCACTGAGATCCCTTACCCGACTTCATGATAACATGGGCCAGACACTAATATCTCACAGTCTAAAAACCTTTTTTTTAAAAAGTATGGACTCCACCCCATTGATTAGCAACTGGCTTGCAACCAGTGAGTCAGGACCCAATAAAAGGTTGATGCTATCGCTGTTCCCTTCTTCCTTTTTGTTTCATGCACAGAGGGAGAAGGAGACTAACAAAGAGAGGAGGTAGTCAATGTGGCGCCCTCCAGATGTTGTGGACTACAACTCCCAGCATCCTAGACCACTGACCATGCTGAGTGGGGCTGATGGGAGTTGTAGTCCAAAACCTCTGGAAAGCACCACACTGCTCCTATTCTACAGAGGTTTGAAAAGGATTATTGGTCTAAGATGCATTAGTAGAAGTAGTTATTTTTTAAAAAAGGGATCAGCTGGAGTGAATTGCCTCTCACTTGTATGGAGTGGCCTTTTCTTTAGCCACTTCCTGGCTGGCCTTTCTGACTCGCCCTGTTTTGAGCTTCAGACTGTAAAAAGTTCGGACCCCAACAAGCATGGGCGACTTCTCTAGGTCAACTTCCTATTTTTTTATTTTTTAAAAAAGAGAGGAAAAATTTGCACATGAACGAAGCCTCTCCATGTTTCCATTTGGACATTTTGCTTTTTAAGACCCAGGAGGAAGCAAAGCCTGGCAGTCTAATAAAAGAGCTTTTCATCATTGTTCACAACCTTTTCGCGGAAGATGAAGTCACCAGTGAATGGACTTCAGAGCTGTTTCAAGCCACCTTGCCTTTTCCAGCATCACCCTGAGAAAAAAAACAAGAGAACGCCCCCGCCACTTCCAAATATTGGCCTTTTCAGCAGCACCTATTTCGGGATACGCTGGCAGCAATTCTTGAGTGAAATCCTTTTTTAAATGACTGGACCCAAAAGTGCTTCGCTCAGTAATGCTGGATTGCCACTGCTTGTTCGTGCAGTCATTTCAATTTTAAATGATCCGTTGCTGCTTAACACTGTGACTCAGCTAAAAGGAAAAGGCAGAGACAAACGTAAAAGCAGCTGGGAGGGAACATGGGTGTGAGGAAGAAGGGGTGTGTGTAAAAGGTTCAGGGTTTGGAAACAGGCCAGAGGAAACTGCAGGTGCCAACAGACTCACAAGCTGCTGCACGGAACGCCAACGTCTTTCTTCAGAACTACGGCAAGATCGCATTTCCCCATTTCTGAAACCACAATATTTACCAGGAATATGCCACTCCTGATCACACCCCACAATCAGCACATCTATCACTATACAGATGAGCGTGTGCAGCACAGCTGCAGCAGTCTCCCAGGCAACCTACTCCAAGAGAGCTAGGAAGATAAGAGCCCTGTCGCATTGGATGAAACCTCCATCTACCCCAGATTTACAACAGCAGCAATGGCCAGACCGACACCTCCTGGAAGCTCCAACAGCGGAACATTAAGGCAGAAGCTCTTCCGTGTTAACTGGTTCCCAACATAAGAAAAGCCCTGCTAGATCAAGCCAAAGGTCCATCTAGTCCAGCAGCCTGTTCTCACAGCGGCCAACCAGATGCCTGTAAGAAGCCCACAAGCAAGAAATGATTACAAGAGCGTTCTCCCCACTTGTGCTTCCCAGCAACTGGTATTGAGAGGCATATTGCCTCCAACAGTGGAGGTAGAGCATGGCCATTGTGGCTAGAAGACATTGATAGCCTTATCCTCCGTAATGGAGGCAATTGGGTGAACATCTGAGGGGAAACATTGCAAGCTGGGACAGTAACACTGAAAAGGCCTTCACGAGCATGGTCGTCCACCATGACGCATGCAGAGGTATATTTCCTCTGAAGAATTGGACTTTCATGGGTAAATAATAGCTGTTAATCGACTTATCCTCCATGATTTGTCCTGTTCTTTTTTCAGAGCCATCTAAACAAGCAGCCATTGTGACATCTTGCAGCAGAAAATCCCGTAGGTTAAGTGAAAACGAGTTCTCTCTTTAGATGTTGCGATGAGCAATCACTCACACATACACCCTTTTGTGACTGTTTTAAGTTTTGTTGTTGGTTTATTTTAAATGCTTTTGCATTTTCTTTTTAATTATTTTAGAAGCAGAGATCTCTCCCAGAGTATCAGTCTAATAGGCAACATCCTCTTGCCTCCATCCACACAAACGCCCTCCCGTTTCATGTAACTCTTGCTTTTTCCTTCCTTTCTCGTTCATTTTTTGAATGCTGTGTGTTGTCCCTTTCTGGTGCTGGAGCACTCTTACCCTGTTTTTCTCATGGGGGGGGTGCTGATAAATATGAGTAGACCTCTCCCCCTTGCCGTGATGCAACACACATATAACCCTCCAGCATGTGGCACTGGAATGTGGACATTGGCACTGGATCAAACCCAAATCACATAAAGCACCACAGAAAAGGTCTGGGAATTTCGTATCACCTAGAAAAGCCCTATTAAAGACCAATCTGACGACAAGATGCCACTAAACGCCGTAGAGCGGATAGGCTTCTCGGCTGTTGCACAGTAGCCCTGAAAGATCAAGAGGATGACTTTATGGGCCCCAAACGAAATTAAACCATTACACAAATCCAATCGTCAAAGTTGCCTTTGAAATGAGATCCAGATCCTTTCTCTACAGCAGAGGAAGCAAAGAAAAGGAGTAGCCAGCCTCATCTGGACACAGATATTCAGCTACCTTGTGTCCACATCTCACTGTCTGGATTACTGCAAGTGGAGAAAGTGGGCCCGCTGCCTACCTGCCTGATCCTCGCACAAGTAGACTAGAAGGAAAATCACTTCAAGGAACTGCAAGGACCATATCCTCCAAAGTGAAAGCTAGAGTAGTCCTACACCACATTTTGGGCATTGCTGGGCCACATACATCACTAGTAAAACCAGGGCTGTGGAGTCGGTACGCCAAACCTTCGACTCTGACTCCTCTGTTGTTCTACTGTCCAACTCTGACTCCTTCATAAATGGCAAATGTATATTAACTAGTAATAAATTTACTGTACCATAGTAAAATGGTAGCACAAGGCATTTCATCACCACCACATGATTCATCAAGCTAGATTCATAGAACATAAAATATATTTATTTGATTAAAATTTCTGAACAAGAAAACTTTCCTAAATTCCTATGAAAGTAAATGCAACAAACTATCCATATAATAAGTATAAAATGATATATTTACCATATATTGTTATAATATTGTAAGTTTTTATTTTGAAGCCGGAGTCGGAGTCGGTACATTTCTACCGACTCCACCCAAAATTGCTTCCGACTCCGACTCCAACTCCACGACTCCAACTCCCTGGGTAAAACACATGCTTTGTCTGTGCAGAAAATCCCAGGGTCAACCCCTGGCATATCCAGTCAAAAAGGATTTCAGTAGCAGGGTTAGGAAAGGCCTTCTGAGACCTTGGAAAGCCACTGCGAGGCACAGTACGGTAGACATCCCTCACCTGGTGCCCTCCAGATGTTCTGGACTACAACTCCCATGAGCTGTTGGGAGTTGTAGTCCAAAACCAGGCTCGAAGAAACAGTATTGGACTAGATGGGGCAATGATCGACTTGGTAGACTTGACTTGTCACAACCATCACTGGATAACCAGGTGCAGCTCTCAAGCACACTTAGTAGGGAGCAAACCCCACTGAAATCAGTGGTACTTAACTTCTGAATAAACATGAACGCTATTGTACTGCAAGTGCATCCTGTTCAAGGTAACAACGGTATCCTTGATAGCCAAACAGAACTGCCATGTTCAGAGGCAGTGCACTTTTGAACAGTACCAGACGCTGAGGACAAGCACCTGGGGGAAAGTCGTCTCCTCCATGCCCTGTCCCGTGAGCTTCTAAAAACATTCACTCAGCCACTGCTCAAGAGAGAAGTCAGCGGGGCTTGGTCTGAACCTGCAAGGCAATCCTCATGCTCCCATGGCATGAAATGGGATGCAAAGGGACTATGGGTAACACAGCCATAATACAGGGCTCTGGAAGCAACCAATTCATGTTCTTCTCTCTTGGCCACTCGAGAGCAAGACATGTGCACTTATATGGCACCTAGCACAATCCTGAACCAATACTCAAGTACTGTAATAAGAGTCTAGATCAGTGATTCTCAATTTTTTTGTTTTGCGGCGCACTGTGAAACATATAAAAATTTTCTGGCGCACTTTGTGTACAAAATCAAAAATATATTTATATATTTTAAACTATGAATAAAAATAAACTATAGAAAACTATTACTTACCCTATACAAATGGGTTTCTTCTCATTTTTAAAATATACTTTCATAATATTTGAGGCACACCTAGCCACCTCTTAGGGCACACCAGTGTGCCGCACCATTTGAGAATCACTGGGCTAGATCAAAAGGCAAGTATTATTATGGCTTTCACATCTGATATCCACAAATTATTCTCATTCTTATTATTCATTGCATTTATATCCCACTTTTTATCCAAAGAGCTCAGGGTGGCATACATGGTTTTTCCCTTCCTCATTTAATCCCCACAACAACCATGTGAGGTAGGTTAGGCTGAGAGGCAGTGACTGGCCCAAGGTCAACCTCATGGCTGAGTGGGGATTTGAACTCTGGTCTCCCAAATCCTAGTCCAACACTGTAACCACTACACCACAGTGAATTAGGGCAATCACTGTGAGTTTGCCTTGAAACAATGTTTTATCACAATATTAACATAACAGCATGAAGGGTCGGGCAAGAGGTCTCTTTTTTTTTTACATACCAATACCTGGAATATTCTGAATGAGGAAGAGATGCACCTTTCCCCAACTCCCAGCAAGAGATAAGAGAAGCTACATCTCTCTCTCTCTTTCTACACATGAACAAAGAAACTGCCGATTGGATTGGATTAGACAGCCTGAGTTCTGTGAAGGACACAGGGGAGGGGAGGGCTGACTCTCTAGGAGTTCTGATGTAGCACAGTGAATTTGCTGTTGGGAGTGTTTGAGCTTTCTACCTCCATCTGTGCTCATATACAGCACTGCCCCTAGGCACCGGGAAGGGGGGCAGTTGCTCCAGACCCTGTGCTTTGGGGGGACCCCGCGCTTGGCGATGAGAAGCTGGGCTGCGGCGGGTTTTTTCCTTTTAAGCCATGCAGTCTCGCCAGCCGCTTCCCTCTCTTGGGGAATCTCCCACTCTTCGGCTGCGTGCCTGAGCGGTTTTTCCCCTCTCCGCTCATCAGCTGTGGGGTGTTTGTGAAGCTTTTAGGTGGGAGGTTTGAATTCCCTGCCTGAATGTGGGGTAGGGTTGCCATATTGCCCGGTTAGCCAGGTTTTACCCAGATTCTTTGCATGCCACCCAGCACCCGTTTAGCCCCTTAGGTGGCCTGGATTCTCAGCTTTAATTTTTTTTAAAAAGTAAGTTTCTAGGTGGTCCGGTTCTCGAGATATACATAAAAACGTCAGCCCCCCGTTAAATCTTTTTTTAAACTACTGTATAGCACTTCGTAGCTTTAACCCCGCCCGTTCAGGACTGCAGCCAATCAGTGAAGTGTTTGGTTGACCTGTGGCAGTGTCTGCAAAACCTCATTGCAAGGCCAGAAAATGGTGGTTTCCCCCCGTTTATCTGAAAATCTCATAAATTGGGTAAGTATATACACTTCAGTTTTTTCCCCTCTTGTGTGTAGGAGTCAGATCCTGGGCAGTGTTTTGAAAACCTTCCCAATACTTGCTTTTGTGGGGGTAAAGCATTGCTTTTTTTTTTTTTACAATAATTTTTATTCAAATTTTCATAAAACATAGAAAACAAAATCATAAAACATTCAAAGACAAAAAACAAAACAAAACAAAAATGATTAAACAAAAAAAATAAAATGTTGACTTCCCATTTGTCACATATCAAATCAGTTATAGGTCTACAATATATAACAATCCTGTCTCTTAAATCATATTATAAAATCACTTTCCTCCAGTAGTTATCTTAATTAATCATCAAATCTCATAAACATTACTTTATTCTTTCCACAAAAAGTCAAAGAGAGGTTTCAATTCTTTAAGAAATATATCTATCATTTTTTCTCCAAATAAACATGTCAATTAATCCATCTCGTTAATAATTATAATAATCTTATTGTCATAACCATAGTCCAAATAAACATTTCGATTAATCCATCTCATCAGAATCTGTTAGGTCCAATAATTTCAATAGCCATTATTCCATTATCCCTATTAGTTCCATCTTCCATCTTCAATAGTCCTGTTAAGTCCAGTAATTTCAGTGTCCAATCTTCCATTATCAGTATTCCATAATAATCTTGCTGTTGTAACCATAGTCATATAATAAGAGTCTGATGGGAATTTCCTCTATCCCAAATATTTTCTTGCCATCCATTCTGAATAAGTTGCTGAAATACTGTTGTAAAGTCATATCTGTGTTCTTCTTTTTTACAAAATGCACAGGCTCATCTCTTAAGAGTTTTTCCATTGTCACATGGCTGCAGTTAATTCCATAGATTTTCTCTATATCAAGCTCCATCACATCATTCCAGTCCAGAAGATTATCCAAGCCATTGATAACTTTATCTCTAATATCTTCATTAATTTCTTCAGAGATAACGTTAAATTCCAAACAGTAGATTTTATTTCTAAAATCCATAAACTCCAGATCTTTTTCCAATTCCACATTTGTTCCAATCTCCAGGGCTTGTATCTTCCCTTTATTTTTTCTTTTCTCATCTCTGATCTCATTCTCCTCTCTCACAGGATCCCCTATTTCTTTAAGCTCCTGCGTCATTTTGCTCAGTTCAATTTTCAGCTCCTTACTACCCTGTCGCAGGGTTTGTTTCGTTATCTCAATCTCATCCATTATTTTCTGAAACATTGTTACTTCCAGATTCTCAGCCACTTTCTTGATTGCCATTTTTAAAGCCACGAAAACAAAGCAAAACAAAAATAAAGAAGAACCACTTCTTATTTCAGCAACAATTGGGTTAATATTCCAGGCTTGATGACATCACAGTATAAACAGAGCAGCCTGCCTTATCTCTCTATGTTCAAGAATGCAAAACAAATTTAGTTCCCAGCATCAAAACAGTTAGTGGCGTCGTGAAGAAGCAGATTCGTCAAAATAAAATAGACCAAAAAGAGAATAGTCCCAGACAATATAATATTCCTCGGAATAGAAATCAGGAATAGAAATCCCTCTTCTGTTTATTATCTTTAGAATGCACTTCCAGGACAGCTTTTTGCGACAGAAACAGAGATAAGCTGTTAATTTCGTGAATAACAGAAAAGAGTTATATCTCACCCTGAAGTTGTCCAAAGCCGATCAATCTGACAAATCTCCTTTTGCTGTAACAATTTAAACCAAGTAAAAAAAATAGAAAGAAGGGTGCTTGCCTGTTAGTCCGTTCTCTCTTTAAAGAAAAGATAAACGTATCGCTTAAGCAGATAGAGCTTGTTAGAAAGTCCGTCCGGCATTGTTGGCTGGACCTTATCTCATAAATTAATGAAATCCAGTCCTCCCAACAAAAACAGGCTTTTGAGGTTGATCTCTACGTTTCTCCCTGCCCGGGAGAAATTTCATCAGTCAAAAAAAAAAAATGTTCTGACTGATTTATATCTGAATAAGCTTCTTTTGAGGCGGCAGCCCGTCCCAAAAGCAGGCACAAGCGAAGTCACCCTTCCCGGAAGTCCGGGGGTAAAGCATTGCTAATCCCATACATCCAGAGTAAATCCCATTGAATTCAATAGGTGGTGGTGGGGAACAGGAGAGTAGTTGATAAGACAGACATCCTGGCATTGGTAATCTAAGTAGCAAGGTATGTGTGGGGTTGTTGCACACTTCCAGGCCCAGTTTCATTTTGAGTATGGAGGTGGAAACTGTGTAGATGTGGTTGATCAAAGGGAGAAGAAATTTTGAGTTAAGCAAAGCTCTGCTTTTATAAAACCTAAGAAACATACAGATACTTTGAATGTCTGAGTGCCTGCATCAGTGGAATACTGGTGGAACTTGTAAAACTTGCTGCAACAGTATTTACAACTGAGCATGTGGTGTGAAAGACTCCTTTTCCTAACATTTTGGCTTCTTGTTTTTCTCCACCCACCACATCTCTGAAATGTATCATATATGTAATGGTTAATCGTACTGCTGCCCTGACTTACGTTATGTTTGTTGCTATTTTGTGTTTTTATTATGTTTTTATATTGATTGTGTATTTTTATTGTTTTTATTATATTTGTAAGCTGTGCTGAGCTCTGTTTTTAACAGCAGAAGGGCAGGATTCTTAATCAATCAATAAATACTCCATAGTGTTGGAAACTAGAGTCTAGGCATTTAAGGCTGAAAATGTTAAGGTTTTTTTAAAAAAGATTTCTCACATCTTTCCCCAGTTTTTGGTGGTAATTCCTAGGCACAAAAACAAAACAACTGGACAATCCAAATATTAATATGCAAATATTTGCATAATAAGCAAATAATATGCAAATATTTGCATAATAAGCAAATTAGCCTACCCAGATTTGTGGAACTGGAATATGGCAACCCTAATGTGGGGGGCCCCCAACTATGCTTTTGCCCCAGGCCCTGCACAGGCTAAGGGAGGGCCTGCTCATATAGATAGATAGCTGGTATAGCCCAGTGGGGAGGAGAGCCTGGCTGGGAGTCCAGAGTCTGGGAGTTTAAATCCCCACTCGTGTCTCCTGGGTGTCAAGGGCCAGCTAAAGATCACCCCCACATGGAGTGGCTCAGGGGTTACGTGCCCTGCCACCTGTGCAGCCGTGGGCAAGCTGCATAGTCCCAAGGAGCCCAGTTGCCCCCCAGCTGGCAGTTGCAGACAAGGAAGGGGCTGGCTAGTGCAGCTGTCGCAAGCTGAGCAGGCTCTAGACAGCTGGGGAGGACTAGCCTCAGAGGAAGGCAATGGTAAACCCCCTCTGAATACTGCTTACCATGAAACCCCTATTCATAGGGAAGCCATAAGTCGGGATCAACTAGAAGGCAGTCCATGCATGCATGCATATATTTTTTTAAAAAGCAACTATTGCAGAAGCACCTTAAGTCTCCAGTCCTCTCTCCCTCCGAAAGAAACCAAACCTGCTTAAGCACTATGCCCCCAAAAAAGCTTCTCACTGGTTGGGGAAGTGTGGCGCATACAACAGTATCTTAGATTTAAGCTACACACATGTAACAAAACTTCCTACAACCACAGATGACCCTCAAGGATGTCATTACAATGCAGCTCTGAAGCTCCTAGACGTGCTGGTCGCAATCCCCCACATCAAGCAAGTTTCTAGGGTCAAACTAGTTGTCGTACAGGGGAAGTGGGGGACAGAAAGGCATGTAAAACAAATAATGTTCTCGTTTTGGCATGGGAATTGATGCAGAGAAAACCTTAAGGAAGCCCTTGTGCGTGCATGCATGCAAAGGTTTTAGCCGCAGCTGACCCTTCTAGATTGCAGCCACTGGGTCAGATCCAGGCTTCATCAGGCTTAGAACAGACCCACTGAAGTCAAGAGGATTTAAGTCAGCCATGACTATGTTTACTCCAACTGATTTCACCAGGTCAACTAGGATAACTATGCCTGGATCTAACCCATCATTTTCAAAGTCTCACGCTTTTGTTACAAGTATTGTGGAGAATGAGAAAACCAATCAGTCTCCAAGAGAACATCCACTGGAACATGGCATCTATCAATTGCAAAGTTACAAGAAACATATATGCCTCAAGGCAGGGCTGTCATGCCACAACCCAAAACTCTTTCCCTACATCCCAACAACCGCAGAGGTATGCCGTGCAGAGATTCCACCCTGACTCTCCTTCCCAAGGAAGTCTCGGGGTTTTTTAGACCTGTTAAAAGTTTTTTGGGAGCAGGGTCCCAGCATGTTCCCTATGTCTCCAACATCCTACAAGCCAATCAACATGAAAGGGGAGTGTGTTAGCCACTAAGAAGAGTCTTCTAGCATGCTTCCTTGTCCTTTCCAGCTGATTGCAGCCCATCAGAGTGAAAGGAAGCAAATCAGCCACCAAGAAGAGTTCTCAGTAGCTAACACTCTCACCTTTCATGCTGATTGGTTCCTAGGGACGTCTGTTATTGTGGGAGAAGGCATTAACAAGGATCTCATTCTGAACTCCACAGCAAAAAAAGGGGAGGAGGGGGCATGGTTGTGGCTAACCTGCAGGGACCCTGCACTTCTGAATTTGCCACTGCATTGCTGCTCCTTCCCAGCTACTTTGTGGGACGCACCCCTAAGAACACATACAAGGAAGCCAGACCAAGAAGCAGCCCTCCAGTTTCCATCTATTTAACAGCCATAGCCAGACCTTACCTCACAGAGATGTCCTGAAGAGAAGTGACAGAAAGGACATCACCATGCACATTTTTTTTAAAAAAAAAGCCAAAACAGAGAGATCGCATTTCTTATTCAAAATGCTTTTGGCAAAGTTGGCTGCACTGCCCAAAGCCAGGCAGTTGCTCTTTTCCCTTCCCCGGAAAAGTGGTCTCCGCTCCAAAGAAACCTAGCTTATCTTCTGAAGCAGCAGCCTTTATGCCATCAGAAACTGCTCCTCGTTATAAAAATATGCCAGAGTGGATGTTATCTGATTATGTAATCATATCTGATCAAAACCTTGCTTAAATTCTTGGCTAGAGTACTTGGCAACACATTCCATGTGTTAATTGTATTATTTCCTTTTGGCATTTTTGCGCTTGCATTTCAATACTAAATGTTGTTGTACTCTAAATAGGGCTCTTTTTTGCTCTACTGCCTATTTCGGCTTCCCACAAGTAACCAAAATGCTTCTCAGCTTCTTCTGCTCTCTATGTTATCATTATTATTATTTGACTTATATCCCGCCCTTCCTCCCAGCCCAGGGCGGCAAACAGAAACGATAAAAACACTTTAAAACATCATAAAAACAGACCTTAAATACATTAAAGCAAAACAATGTTAAAAACATTTTTTTTAAAAAGCTTTAAAAACATCTTTTAAAAAGGGTTAAAAACATATTACTGTATTAAAAAAACTCATATTAACAAGCAATTCTAACACAGACACAGACTGGGATAGGTCTCAACTTAAAAGGCTTGTTGAAAGAGGAAAGTTCTTAGAGGAAATGTTCTTAGAAAGGAATGTCAAAAGGTATACATAAAGCACTACAAAAATCAAAGATTTCTAAATTTTAGTGCAAACATATCTTCACAATGCTAAGAATACACCACTAATGTTTGACAAGCATTCACTAACCAGAGCTCTGCAAGCTAATAGTTAAGTCTTTTCCTTCTCCCCAATAATAACAACCAAGTTTACTAGCCTTGTAAATAAGCCTACTAAAGCTATTAGTCTACTATGAAGTTAGTTGCCTGTATTTCCATGCTGGCCATTCTCCTCCTTTTAGCCTCCTAATAGGCTTGGAGAGAGAGAAAAAGGCTGATCTCTCCCTCCAGACCTTTGCTTTTCAATGCTGAACAGTGTTAGAACAAATTAAACCAGAACTGTCACTAGAAGCTAAAATGATGAAACTGGGATTATCATACTTTGGACACATCATGAGAAGACATGATTCTCTAGAAAAGACAATAATGCTGGGAAAAGCAGAAGGGAGTAGAAAAAGAGGAAGGCCAGACAAGAGATGGATTGATTCCATAAAGGAAGCCACAGACCTGAACTTACAAGATCTGAACAGGGATGTTCACGACAGATGCTACTGGTAGTCGCTGATTCATAGGGTCGTCATAACACATAGTCAACTTGAAGGCACATAACAAATACTTCCAGTCATGGTTTTCCCTGAAGAATCCTAGGAACTGTAGTTTGAGTTTGGAGTTAGGAGACTTTTAACAAACCATATTTCTCAGGATTCTTTAGGGGAAGCCATGACTGTGGTAAGAGTGTGTTAAATGTATGGTGTGAACATGACCCTAGTTGACTGTGGCTAATAGGCAGGTTGGAAACATCCACTCTTTTACTAAGGCAGGAGCATGAATAATATTTCAAACGACTAACATTAAAATTTCTAGACCATTTTTTCCACACTATGCAATCACCTCATTTGCCACAGAACTACCAGAGCACTGCAGAAGATTCTTGGATATCCTCTTGGGCAGCCTTGTCCAACCTGGTTCCCTCTAGAAGATTTGGACTATAGCTCCCATCAGCTGCAGCCAGCACAGCCATGCTGACTGGGGCAGATGGGAGTTGTAGTCCAAAACATCTGGAAGATACCAGGTTGGGAAAGGCTGCTCTAGGAGAGGTGCACTCAGTATATGTGGCCCAACAGCCTATCCTGCTTGACATCACCATTGCCCCGCATGACCTGAAAGTATGCCAGAAAATACCTCCAAAACTCTCCAGTAGTTGTGCACATCACAGGGAGACATTTTATTAAACTGTAAGTGTGCATGTAGAACTATGTCTCAGAAAATTCTTCTGCAGCACATAGCATAAAGCCCCTGTGCATTCTGATTGGCCGTGGTAATCAGCCAAACTGATACTTGCCATTGGGCACGATCTCATCTCCAATGCCGTGCTGAGCTTCAGACACGAGCTGCTCAAATAGCTCCAAGGCCCAGCACAAATGCAGGGATATGCTTCCACCTTCCTTCCCATCTCTGAGGATTTATCAAAAATCATACTCAGCTTTACATCTGTCACATGAGGGGAAGCACCGTGGCACCTAATTTGTGGACCCCCTGAGTACAGCAATAAGCACAACAGAAATAATTAATGATTACCCAAACATAGGAAGATGCTTTGTCTCAAGTCAGGCCACATAGCTCAGTACTGTCAACTGGCGGCGGCAGCAGCTGTCCAAGGTTCCTACCTGGAGATGCCAAAGATTGGACCTGGGACCTTCTGCATGCAAAGCACATGTTCTACCACTGACCTATGCCTCTTCTCTAGAGATGACTGATGGAAGGCTGTCTTTTACGAAAACTTGTCCAGTCACTGAACTCCCGCTGTTTCCGGTGGACGTGGATTGAAACCCACTGTGTGGAGACAGATGTTTGAGGTTTCCCAGCCCCAGCCCAACAACAGAGTTTCGATTTGGTTTGGATTTTACCCTCTGACTCAGTATCAGAAACTTCTGTGTGCCAAGTTGCCCGGCGTCCGTTTGCCAACACCCCATGCTGAGAGAAGAGAGAACCTAACAGGGTAGACTATTTTTTTGTCTGAAGAGACTAGGTTAGTCCTTCAGCACCTTAGAGTTTTACTGCGGCAAGAGCTTTCAAAGGCAAAAAATGTATTTCCATCTGAATAAAGTTTGTTAGACTTTAAGATGCTAAAAGGGTTACTTTTTGGATGTTCTAACCAAATGCAGGAAGACGAAATGGAAATCACTTGGACCTCCCTCATTTGCTGCTTGGTTAGAGAATCTCCATATTTAGAGATCACCTGGGTTTTGCACCAATGCTTTTTAACCCCACCTTATTTTGCAATTTTCAGATCTTGTACCGTGCACTGCACCAACACAGTTTCCATTTAAAAAAACAGTTCTTTATTCTTTCCCCATTCCCCACCCCTTCAGAAACACCTGTGTCTTACAGAACCTTCCACTGTAGCAAGGAGAGTAATTTTGCTTATTGCATTGATCACGTTCCTCTCACTCTGCCACAGATTAGCTGTCCCAACTAACAGAATCCAGAGACCACACAGGGTTACATATTGCTATGATCACCGATGTTTCATCTTCCAATGTGCTTTTGCTTGCAAGGTGATCTTCTTCTTCTTACAAAGTAGTTTTGGAATGGTTCGCTTGACTCTAGACTTCAAAGAAGGCTGCTAAAGAGTTCTGTTAACATGCCACTCTGGTCATGGTGGGGGGGACCTCAAGCCTGGGGGGCCACATGCCCCTCTGTCTGGCCCTTGGAACTCTCCCCAGACTCCATCCCCTCACTAGCCCTGCTTTGCACCTTCCAGCCAGGCAAAAACACTTAAGGAATTTGTCCTTTAACTCTGACAATGCCACTTGCCTGCCTGAATGGAAAAATAGAAGGGGATGTGCGAGTGTGTGTGGTAACTTGCATAATGTACAAAGGTAGCATTTACATTCACTGCTCAAACCCACGTTTTGCATCTGGTTCCACCCACCGCTAGCATGTGGCCCTCAGGTGGTTGCCCAAAAGGGAATGCGGCCCTCAGGATGAAAAAGATCTGCACCTCTGGTGTATGGTATCAAGGCTAGCTAACTGGGCCCTTGAAGGACACGTGGTATACCCTAGGTCTGGAAAAACTGGGAGTCCGTTTGGTATTCTACAAATGTCCATATCACCTGGTTACAGAATTTTTAAAGAACGGTTCCGGTAGCCACACATCCATAGTCATGTATTACCAAAAAAAGCTCTAGAGAACACTTATTGAAACTTGCTAGTGGCCTCAACTTTAATCCCATTACACAGGGTTTCTTTAAAACAATGGGGTGGAGAGGGACACTGATTTTTGTCAAATGTCTTTGGGTCCACATGAACTCTCACTGTTAACTTCACTGCAAACTGTGAAAGGAAATGGCAGCCAGCCTCACAGGCTGCTGGTGGATTCAGCCAAGTTCAAAACAGTGAGGGCTTTGCACATTGAAAAGCTAAAATTTCAACAGTGCTGCATTTCTATTTTGATAAACCCAGTGTTTCTTGCTATAATTGCCATAGCATCAACTGTCGGGGCCAGGCTCTGGCTGTGGATGCTCATGCCCTAATCAGATCTGAAGTGTGCATTCTCCATAGCAGGGGCCCTGAAAACAGTTGTAGCAGGCTGAAGGCTCTGTTGATCAGACAAAAAAAACACACGAGTTCCCAGCATTTATAACAGGTTGTTGTTGTTGTTATGTGCCTTCCAATCGACCACGACTTATGGCGACCCTATGAATCAGTGACCTCCAGGTATGTGGCTTCCTTTATGGAATCAATCCATCTCTTGTTTGACCTTCCTCTTTTTCTACTCCCTTCTGCTTTTCCCAGCATTATTGTCTTTTCTAGTGAATATTTATAACAGGACCTGCCATAAATTACTCTTTTTCCTATCTCGTATCACAGGAACACCTCTAGCACAAAACAGGGCACTCAAATTCAGGAAGATCCTGGTTCAGACGAGATAAGCATATTAAATAGCAAGAGAGGAACAACGCCAAATCAAGTTCTGTTTGCAGAAATGAATTGTGAATTCCATAGTCAAACATAATGGGGCAGTTGTGCTCTCTTATATATGTATACATAATAAAGTCAAACCACTCTCCAATAAAGTCATTGCTTTTTTGCTGTCCCCTCCACACCCCTAGCTTTTGTGTTAATTTTTCAACTAAAACCAAGTACCACGCCTTTTGATACCAATAATTAATTGTTGGCCCAGCAAAATCCCTCCAACACCATGCAATGGTTAAGCATGCTCCCATTAGTAAGTGCCTAATCCAAAGCTTACTTTTTAAGTCCTGTTGCTCATCTACAAACTCTTTCATATTTTTTCTGAAAGCAATTTCTTTTCTCATAAATGGATGGAAAATGGTCAAAAAATGTAGGAGAATGTTTTGGGCAAAGCCCTGATTTTAACAGTATGGCCAATCCAAGAACCCATACTGTGGGCTGGCTAAAAGGGTCACTGTTGTACAAGCCTATTTTCTTCTGCCTGTGAAGAGGACGCCGAGGGCTGAGCATACTTTTTCCTAGGGAGTAGTTCCCAGCCTTGTAGCAAACTCCAGAATCCCTGATACTGTCCCATAATTGTTGATTTTCAGCTAACATGAGCATCGCATCCCCCTTGAACAGCTGAATTACTAACTTGTTGACAGCATGATATGTCAATTAGCTTAGGTAATCTAGAGGTACATTTCCCCCCCAAAAATAATCTGCAAAATAATGAACCATGAGGAACAGAACAAGCTTTTTCATTCAGCAAAATAATGAACCGTGAGGAGGGGAATAAACAATTTTTAGTTCTTACAGAAATAAAGTCTCACAAGCACTCATGATCTAGGCTGACAAACATTAAGGAGAATGTAGAGATGAGGAGGGGTGTTCCAAGCAGTTCCTCTCTTTTCATGCAACTCGTAAAAAAGCAGACTTAAATGACATTTTCAGGCCTTCAATACAGAATGTTACTTGTGATTAAGAGCTTTAAGCTTAAATGGAGCACTTCTGGGGTTTTTGACTGTACCCTGTGAGGGCATGATGTTCATGGAAATAAACATCACCCTTGCATGATGGTTTTACATTCAGACACACATGGAAAAGCAAACAGAAAATGGCAGAAGATGTGTGGCCTGTACTGTGCATGGCGTGAAGATGTAAGCCATGTGCTGTAAAGCCCCTTTGAAGCCGGCCCTGCAAGCACATGTCTCAGAGCTGATCTACATGTGCAGCACAATCACATGCTGCCGCCACTCTTGCCCTAGGTGTACCATTTCAGGCTGCCAAAGACACTGGGAAAACCTTACACCCTCATTAGCTTTCTACCTGCATATCTATTTTTGTAGTTTATTGAACTGGTTTACTTGGGAGGTTGGGAGATTTGTTAGGTCGAAGGGGAAGCGGAGTGCAGTGTAGTCTGCCCAGGCCTCCTCACCCTGCTGTCAAACTCACTTGGCTGCTTTACTTGCTTGTTAGCTTGACACTTTGTCACCAAGGCAGACAGAGACACTGGGGAGACTTCTAGGTTGTGGAGCAGACTCCCAGATTTCAGGGGCGTCCCTACCAGGGTGCGGAGGGTGCGGCCTGCACCCGGGTGTCACCATGAGGGGGGTGACACCCAGAGCCACCCCGCCCCGCGCCATTGCCCGGCAAGGCTGCGCCGATTCCTCCTCAGAGGCGGGCGGACGGACGAGAGCAGCGTCGGCGGGGCGAGGGAGGCGCGCCGGCGTTCCCAGGCCTTCTGCGGCTGGGTGCCCCTCCAGCGCGCGCCCTCCCAGGGGCATAGACAGGGTGGCTGGCCTCGAGTGCACACGCCCAGGCGCACGCACGCAAGCCCAGCCACCTCGTCCATGCCCCTGGGAGGGCGCGCGCCAGAGGTCCGCACCCTCCCACACTCCCGCTAGTGACGCCACTGCCAGATTTATATCCCTGGCTAGCTTCTCCCAGCTTCTAATGCAGCTAATTAGACTGGGCAGTACTCATCTGAATAAAACACAAGGGGGTGTCGCTTAACTACTAGGCTCATCCAAATACAAAAGAGTATGAATTTGAAAGGTGGGGTGGTCAGATTACTCCCCTAGGAATGGAGATATTTTCCACGGGATTGATAAGGAAGGAAGTGGGGGGGTTCACATGTTTTTTAAAAAAAAGTAATTCCTTGTTAGGATATTGGCATTTCAAGGAGACAACTCAGCTATAGTTTTCTTCTCCAGCTATCCTAGCTTTCAATGCACAGAGAGAGTTTACCAGTATGAAAATGATACAGTCCAGCAAAAGCTGCACTATGCGACTCTGTTGCACGCATAGATTAGCTGTCAGGATCATATCATAGCTGACTATGCCCATGCAAGAGTTATGCGATTCTCTGGTCATTCCCTGGCACTTTTACTGTATACATCGAAAAAGGAAGAGGACCCTAAAGTCCCACCTGTGCATAATCAGGGCTAGAGGAGGACAACAGCCACCAGGCTGCCACTATGGGGCATGTCTGTCTACAGCAGCCCTTGGAGCCTGCCAGCTTAATCCAACAAGACTACATCTGGCACCACTTCCACTCACTTTAAACTGAAAGCTTACCAACACGGAATGACCTACGAATGATTCACACAGCAACCCATGACCGAGTCTCAATATAGTTGGATGCCTCTGGGTGACTGTAGTAGTTATTAGCTCTGACAGCTGTTACAGCCACTCATAGGCTGCTCTCATCCAGCCCTCTCAACAACAGCACAAACCAACCTCTGTCAGCATCTGGAGTCTTGTGTGGCAGAGAAGAACTAGTTTGTGTGACTTTCACAGCTCTTTTCTTATTTCTTTCTGCTGCCTGAATGGGCAGTGGTGTTGCTGAGAGGGCTAGAAGGAGGTTCTTAGTGGGTGCTACAGGCATTCGGAGGCTTCAGATCTTCACGTTCATGGATTCCTGCATGAAACAGTCCATAACTACAAGTCGCACATCACACTAGACAAAACTTGCTACCAGATGCCAGTTGGATTACAGCAGCAAATAATGTCATTTAGACAGTGCTTTACAGCACAACCAAAAAAAGGATCCCTGCTCCAAGAAGCTTACACTTTAAGGTGTGACTCTAAGTGAGGAGAGCGCAGCAAATGAGTGCTGATGGGAAAGGCAAGGATAACAAGGTGTGAGAGCAAGCACATGCAGTTTTACATTTTTTTTGTGGTTGCAGATGAAGAATGGAGGTTAAGCAAAAACTCTGCGGAAAAGGTTGGGCTCCCAGGAGGTACACGAGTTAAGCCCACAAAGCCCTGTGTTCAGCCACTATGCTGATGACTGCCTGCCCTGCACAGGATGCCACTGGAGCTATGTCAGCACAAAATTAGCCCTTCCAGGAGGCAAGGAATTCCTTCAAATAAATGTAAGAGATTCCATTTTAGCACTGGGATACCAGGCATTTTTTTCATCTTTCAAAGCTTCAGTTTGTAAACAGCACACCCCTAACATGGAAATTATGAATGACATATACCAAGACCACTCTCTGTCTAAATTACAGCTGTCACAAGGTCACCATTCAAAATAGAACAATTTAAATGGGTAAAAAATGGTCACACCCAGGGCCGGTTCTAAAGGGCGGCCAGGTGGGGCACTGGCCTGAGGGCCCCTGGAGCTACAGGGGCCCCTCCACTCCTCTTCTGCGATTCGTGGAAGCAGGACAGGAGCCACAGATCGCAGGACAGGAGCTTCTGAGCCACCCGCCATTCATCCGGTTCACCTACCTTTCTCTCCGCTGTTTTTTGCAGTTTGCCATCAGTCAAGATGGCACGCATTGCTGCCATCAACCAAGATGGCGGCAGAGGCTTCAGCCCATTAGGGAAACCTTGGCTGCCATCTTGATTGATGGCAAACCTGTGCGCGCAGTGTGCGCAGCTGCAAAAAACAGCAGAGAGAAAGGTAGGTCAAGCGGGAGGATGGCAGGCGGCTCGGAAGCTGCTGTCCTGCAATCCCTCCCGCGGCTGCTTCCACAGATTGCGGAAGGGGAGCGAAGGGGCCTAGGGCAGGCTAGTGCCCAAGGGCCCCAGCATGCCTGGGGCCAGCCCTGGTCACACCTTAGAGTGAACTACAACTCGAACATCTGCGACTATAGGCGATACTTGCTGGACCCGATGGGAGTTTGAGTCCAACATCTGGAGGGACTAGATTCCCCATCCCAACTTAAGTGAAGGAAATGAAGGCTGCAATCCTTTGCAACGGTATCTGAAGGAAGTCTCACTGAACTGGGGATGCACATGTATAGGGTTGCACTGTAAATTTAAAAGCTAGAAGCATCTTGCCCTTAGGCCAAAATGTAGAAAAAGGTAGCATCAGTCAATAGTATGATCTGAATTGATATTTAGTTACAATACATCAAGCTAAATGCTCTCACAATATAGTTGAGCATCTGATCCATCAAATTTTTTTATTTTGGTCAAGTATCACTTCAGTAATGGGCAAGAATTTTCAATGCATGGGGTGGTATTCAATGCACTCATTTCATGGGCTTGCCCCCTGCTCCTCCCCCCCCCACACACACACCATGCACCCTCCCCAAATCTGCTCCAGAGGAGTGGAGGAACCCCCAGAACAAATTTAGGGGCACATGGAGGAAGGTGAGAGGGGAAGTTCCATTGCACGAGCATAAGTCCTTGCACTAACGGAATGAGTTTCTTAGCACTATATTGGATACAAGCCATTGGCTTTATTAGAACAAAAAATATATATTTCAACTATCAACAGGTTTGAAGCAAGCCAATTACAAAAACAAATTAGCTAGCCATTATTATGAAGCAATGAGACTAACTTAAAAATGCAGTGAAACCAATAGTCCAGCCACATTTAGAATACTGTGTACAGTTCTAGCCACTCCTCCTCAAAAAGATATCAGAGATGGAAAAGGTATAGAACAGGGCAACCAAAAATGATCAGGGGACTGGAGCACCTCCCCTACAAAGGAAGCTTAAGTGTTATGGGCATTTTGATTTTTTTAAAAAAATGACTAAGGGATTTATAAAAGTATGCATGTTTTGGAAAAAGTGGATAGAGAAATTTTTCTCCTTCTCTCATATAACTAAGGGCACCAGATTACACAATGAAATAGATCAGCAACAGATTCAGAACAAAGTAAAATACTACTTCACACAACACAATAAATTTACCAATTTTGCTGCCACAAGATGTGGTGATGGCTGTTGGCTCGCATGACCTTAAAGGGAGATGAGACAAATTCATAGAGGAGATGTCCTGCCCAAACCCACTGAAGCCAGGCATGAACACGGAGGTCTGCTTTTCTTTAGTAGATTTAATGGAAAGAATCAGTTCAGAGCGCTTCATGAATCAGCTTACAGGTTACACAGCATAATTATTAAGAATAACAAGACATGACTACACTGCACTAAGACGTTGTCGCAGCAACTAGACATGTCTCCTAACTGACCTGGGGTAAGGATAGTCAGGTGCCCTACTTGCGAGAACTGACTGTCGATGTGGAGAGCATGTATGCAAAAGGGTGCTGCACCTTAGACGGAGAGTGATGGCTTGGTGAGATTTCCAGCGCCACAGCTGACATGTACAAGGCTAGTGCAGCTGCTCTGCCTCAGCAAGATCCTCCTCATCAGGGGAGGGGGGCTGTGCAGCAGCGGAAGCATGGGTATAGGAAGGGGGTGAACGTTGGGCAGAGAGGCAACCGCCTGACTGGGCTGAGCCTCCTCAGTGGTAACTGGACCTATAAGGGCGGAGCTGTCACTGTCCAAGGCACAAGAGTTTCAGAGTCCAGTGCATCCACAGGTGCATCACTGGAACCTTCATCCCATTCAAAGTCCTCCTCCTCTTCGTTCTCATTGCTCTTTCCACGGGGCCCATGACAGGAGAGGTCTATCAATGGCTATTCACCTAAGTGGAACCTCCAGATTCAGAGGCAGTATAACAATGAATACCACTTGCTAGGTGGCAACAGCAGGGAAGGGTCATTACCTTCATGGCCTTTTGGGCTTCCAAGGACCCTCTGGGTGGGCCAGATTGAAAAAGAGGAAGGACTAGATGGGACTGGTCCAATCCAAGAGGGCTGCTCTCGTATTAAGATTTCCATCACTTCTAGGTCATTACCCGACTGTGGGGGAAGAAGCCCCCGCGCCTCTCTTTGCTAACAAAATAACGCCATGATTAAATTTAAAGGGTAATCTGACATTGGAGCATTCATGCCTTTATGCAATACTGACAATATTTAACAGGTAGCCAACTGACCGGTCAACTGACAATATTTGACCAATCAATTGATTTAAATGTGCCAACCTCTTCTCAAAAATATGTTGTAACAAGAGAAAAATAACAGTAGGTGCTCAGATGCCCAGTTAATTACGCTCTCTTTAAAAACCAAGGGTTTTTCCTTGTTAGACCATTATTTTCCATTTTAGGGAGAAGAGATCGTTCTATTTCCAGGTGAGAAAATGGATTTAGCACTGGGACGAAAACAGGGTTAAAAAAAATATTGAGTGCCTGCAATTTTCTACCTTTAGCTGGAACATCAACTGACAGCATGATCCCATGCAGAAGTAAATTCCCCCAAAGTTCAGTCGGGCTTACTCTCCAGTAAGCGTGTTTAGAATTGCAGCCAGACTGGTTTACAACAATCTATATAGCTGTTCCAATTCAGGCAATGTCTTTTGATAATGTAAAAATAAGTTGTTTAACCTTCAAATTAACCCCTGTATTAATACTGTAATATTAGCATTGTAATACTTTAATTACCAAATCATTTACAAACGAGATTGCATTCCAATCCAAAACAAATATATAGCCAGGCTTTTAGGGCTTAATGCGAAGGGTTTCAGGTACTGGTGGCCTCTTTTAGTGCGCAGGATCTGTAGACCTGTCTGTTATTTGTACAGATGTGTGCTTTAGGTTTTTATTGGTTGTGTTTGTTTTACCTGGTTTAAAGTAAGTTGCTTTGGACCACTTTTGTGGGGGAAAGTGACTAACATACAGGGCTGTGGAGTCGGAGTCGTGGAGTCGGAGTTGGGAGCAATTTTGGGTGGAGTCGGAAGAAATGTACTGACTCCGACTTCAAAATAAATTTTGATTGACAAATTTTTTAAAATATAAATTCAAAATGTCAAAGAAGCGTCCCATGAAGTCAGCTGTAGTTGAGCATTTCACCATAACTCAAGATGGAAAACATTTTGTGTGTCAGTGTATGACACCGGACCCAGATGAAGACAAATGCTGTGATGCCAAGATCAGCGCATATTCAGTCAGCGATAAAAATGCTCCTATGAGAGCTTCCAATTTAAAAAGACATTTACAGCCCTTTCCAGGGCTGTGGAGTTGGAAGCAATTTTGGGTGGAGTCGGAGTCAGACAGTAGAAAAATAGAGGAGTCGGAGTCGAAGGTTTGGCATACCGACTCCACAGCCCTGCTAACATATATTTAAAAAATGGTCCCAGGCTATGGTCTGAATCCCTGCTGAAGCTAAGCAGGGTCAGGTCTGGTCAGCGCCTGGATGGGAGACCACCTGGGAACCATATGTAAGCTGCCTTGGGTTTCTATCATGAAAAGAACGGCAGGGTATAAATGTAATAAATAAATAAATACATAAATAATAAATTAAGTAAATAAATAAATAACATTCTCTTGACAACAAAAAACACCAGCTCTGTAATCCTAAATTAGCCATGGAGTCATCGGGCCAACCCTTGAGTTCTCAGCCCCAGTTTTCCATCTGTAAAATGGAGCAATGTCAAAGACAAAATACGTAATTTTAAAACAATATAATTTACTGCAAAGAAATTTTCACCTATCCTGCCAGGGCTCTGTTAGATTTGAACAGTCTGAAAATGAAAAGGCTAAACATAAAATATAAATATCAGTGTTGATAAAAACAAGCAGTAGACTTCATATAAGCTGTTTTCTTTACACTCTTATCAAATTCTATTGGCCCACTATGTCCTTAACGTAACCTTACACATTATTCTTTAAATATAGTACTTCACACTGAGCCCAGCAACACTATGTAAACATGGGATTAACAGGGTGAAAGGAGGACACCCTTTCGACTTAATCTTTGCTCTTAACAGCAGATCAGAAAATAAAAAAGAAAGAAATAACAGGTAGACAAGAACATAGGAAGCTGCCTTATATTGAATCAGACCATTGGTCCACCTAGCTCAATACTGCCCACACTGACAGGCAGCGACTCTCCAGGTTTTTAGGCAGGATTGTCTCCCAGCCCTACCTGGAGATGCTGGGGATTGAAACTGGGACCTTCTGTATGCAAAGCAGATGCACTGCCACTGAACTATGGCCCTTCCCCAAATGACTGCATACAGAGAGTACTATGGGATTAACTGCATATTACATGCAAACATGCACTATCAGGCAGTGCTGTTTGTTAAAAATGAAAAAGAAAAAAGAAAGCTTCAAGATGGGACGGGGAATTCACAGCAGAAAAGTAGCAAGGAAAGAGGGTGCGATGCTCCGCTCCAAACTACATGCCACAACCATCACTACTCCTTCTTCCTCGGGGGTCCCAAACGTGTATTTACCTTATACCAGTGGTGTTCTGGTGCTAACAGGAGACGCAGGTTGCAATCCTGTGCACACTTACTGGAGAGCGAGCCCAGAACTCGGAACTTACTTCTCGGTCAACATTGTTAGGCCCAATCTGTAAATGTTACAATGATCACAGTATCATCCACAACAAGGTCTTCAACAATAGGTTGTGCACCTTTCTCTTGGTGGGTAGCTCTAGGTTGCTGTTTCAATCATTATAGGTCTGAGAAGGGTTGCCAAAACCCACACACATTAATTAACTTGCTCTAGGAAATCAAGAGGTATCAAAAGTAAGGTGCAGTTAAACTGCTGTTCCTTTGCTGGAATCAACAGCATTTCAGGTTCTTACATGAAATGTAACAGTAAGGCTGCAATCCTACACCCACTTATTGGGACTTCCTTGAATCCAGTGGGACTTACTTCCAAGTAGACATATATAGGTTTAAGAGCATAAGAAGAGGCTGCTAGGTCAGGCCAAAGGCCTATCTAGTCGCATCCTGTTCTCACAAAGGCCAGCAAGATGCCTCTGGGAAGCCCAAATGCCGCACCTGAGAGCAACAGCACTCTCCCCACTTGAGATTCCCAGCCATTGGCATTCAGGGATGTGTGGCCTCCGACAATGGAGTCAGTATGTAAGAGACTCTTGCCAGAGTACCAGGAGAGAACAAAAAAAAATATTAAGAGCCAATATGGAATAACCCAGCTCCTTCAATTGAATATCCCATCTGCTATGAATCTGGGCAGATGGAATTTTTATCCCTATTATTGTTATTATCATTAATTAACATCCCACCCTTTCTTCCAAAGGAGCCCAGAGCAGCAATCACACAATAAAACAACTGAAACGTCTAAAAACAATTTCAATACAAATGCAGACTGGAAAAGAACACTAATAGCATTATTAGCACATTCTTTGACATTATTGCAACACTGAGATTGCTAACATAACCTTATGTACAGTGCTTTGAACACTTGAAATGTGCTATATAAATCTTAGTATCATTATGTGCAAAAAGGTCATTGGCTTAGGCTTGATCTATACTCTTATGGGGAGACACATCAGTACTGGCAACCCATATCTTCCTGGTGATGTACAGCTGAAAAAACGCACGATGTGACATCAATGGGTGCCCACCCCTTGCTCTACTTCAACGGCTGCAGGTTATCGCACAGTAACCCTAACACAAAGATGTGACAGTATTTTTTTCTATTACAAAGAAGATACGCTATCACTGCACAAAGAATTATTATTGTTATTGCGTTTGAATGCTGCACACCACCTTGTTCTATTTTTGATGAAAGTGTGGTTTATAAATATTTAACATAAATAAAAAACTGGTTTGCCAAAAAATGATGTCACATCACACCTTTTTTTAGAGAGAGATGGGGGGGAGAGACCTAGGGTTACAGTACCCACACACGTCCCCATACATGCAGACTGAGCCTTAGTTGTCTTTTTTTTTCCTTCAAAAAGTCCATCATACTTGACTTTGTTTATCTTTGGTTATTTGCCATCACAGGTAAAGGACACAACAATGTAGAAGCAGCAATTATTTTGCATACCAGATGCTAGACCCAAATAACAAAGGAAAAGGCCACACCTTCAGATCGCATTTGCAAGCTATATGGGCTATCCACTGCCAGAAACAAGACACTGCCATCCAGCCAAGCAATTCTTATATTCCGTCCTCAGAATCAGGGTACAATCAAATATTTAATGAAAAAGCTCTAGTATGTCAAACACTTATTTTCCCAAGCCCAGCCACTATCTGCTTGAACTGCATACGAACAGGCTGTTTCGTACACATCAGCAATTTGAGCTGGCTAAACTACAACCCCCTTGTAGATGAGGTTCTCTTTGGAACACTTCCACCAACACATAATGCTGTACGTAGACCCAGCCACCACATTATCTCAACACAAAGCATACCAGGCTGATGCAGCAGAAGTGGGTGACGAAACTCCCATCTCACAGTCTTATTGGGGGAAGAGAAAGGCTTTGTTTGCAGATCTCTGCCTTGTTGCCTTCCATCAATCCACCCAAAGAAAAGTGCAGAAATATAGAAAACCCATCACTCAACCCAATCTCTCCTACCGTGTCTAATGATTCACTCACATTACTTAATACTTAATATTACTCAGGTGTAAAGGGAAGACCAGAAGAGAGGGCAAACAGTCCCCCTCTTCTGACAGACGTGCAACATTGACTAAGACAACATACCCTATAAAGAGCAGCACAGAACTTCATATTTCTTTGTTCTGGTTTTTAAATGATTTTATAATCTGTGCTTTACTGCTTGGCTTGAAAAAAACCCCTCTTTTTATGCGTTTGCGTCCATCACCTTTAGCGAATTAACCTTTTCCAGAGCCAACTCCGGACATTTCATTTCAAACAAATATTTGTATTTTAACAGTCACAAATGTATTACTATCATTATTTCATCATAATTTTCATGGCTCTGAGGAGCTGTCTACTTCATATATATATTTAATCTTTTGTGACATTTGGAAGGGAAATAATATTAGAGAGCGATTAATGTGAGCATAAAGTAATCGTTATTCTCTGGGAAAGAGCTGGGCGTGTTACTAGCGCTACTGGAATCTCACGCACTCAAGACACATAAAGAGGAAATGATCCTGAAATTAGATGGGGGGCACAGGGGGGGAGAGAAAGAGGGGGGGAGAGAAAGGTGTTGTGAATAAAGGTGAAAAAGGAAGGAGATCCTCTGTGGGTGTAACAGAGCACACTAGCCGATCTCTCCATCAACACCTCCACAGCAATGGCAACCCTAAGGTTTCTCAGCCCCAATCCAAGCCCTCACATGAATGGGGAGGCACTTGTGTGGGAGACAGCACTAAGCAACAATGCAAACAGCTGCCCTCTCCCCCCCAAAAAATAATATACACACATTTGAGCTTCAATGAAGCTCAGGAATCATGACAAAAAGGTCTCTAATCCCCTAAAATGGTAATCGCAACACCCCTGGCTCCACTACAGAACCCTACATGATGGGAGAATTAGAGGATACTGGGAGCAGAGGCATTGATACCTAAAATGGTAACGGGAATGCTAATTCCCTCTAAATTAAATTGGGGAGTGGGGGGGTGAGAAAGGGGAGAGTGAAGTACCTGCAGTCTCCAAGAGGACCTCTCCTGCCGTCCAAGGTCCCAAACGATTAGGGGAAATGAAAATGGAAACATATGGCTCCAATGCCCCTCCACATTGCTCCATTGTGAAATGCTGGGGGGGGGAGTGTGTAAACCCTCCCCCTTTTTTAAAAAAAAAAAGGCAGCATCCCCCTACCCAAAGTGAGCAAGGTGAAGGGATAGGGAGAGAAAAAGATAGATTTGCTACTTCATATATCAGGTAACATTTACACACCTCCAAGAGGCTGGAGGAATATTGAGGAGAGGGGCTCCTAAGCCCTTCCCCCCCAAAAAAAAAATAACAGGAGCCCCACAGAGAGAGAGAGAGTCTGAGGAAGATTGAGAGGGGGGCTTTATTGCCTATCACAATCACACATCCCCATCAGTTGAGAAGGGGGGAGCCTCCATTCATAAGCCCCCAGGACATAAAAAATAATAGGGCTTCGCCCCCTGCCTGAGAAGAAAGAAGGGAGTGAGGAGAGGCGCCTTTCCTGCCTGATGTGAACAGCTCCAGGAGAGTCCTGGACTGGGGCGAGGTTCCCCCTTAAAATGCTAACAGGCCCTCCTCCCCAAATCGAGGGGGGGCTTTTGCCACCTAACAGGAAGAGAAGCCCCCTCCTCAAAATGGCTCTCAGGAGTGCGCCAAGCCTGAGGGGAAAGCGAGTGAGGCGGCGGGGAGGGTGTCATTGCCTCCTAGGAGACCCCCCCCCATAACGAAGAGATACTGGAGGGGGGTCTCTAAAAGAGGATGGGGAGGAGGACCCTCCCTCGTCTTGGGGACGGCGCAGGAAGGGAGCGGGAGGAGGAGGAGGACGAAGATGACATGGGTGCGGGGGGAGGCAGCCGGGTCCGACCCAGAGGGGCGGTGGGGGGCGCCCGGTACCTCTCTCTTGCGGTGACGGGGGGAGAAGGGCTCTTGAGCCGTGCGGCTGGCGGTGCTGGGGGTGGTGGTGGTGGCGGCGCCCTCCGGACCCCGCGACGACGACCGGCGGCGACGGCGGCTGCTGGCTCTGCTGCGAGGCGACGACCGGCGGCCTGCTCGTCGGCAGCCCGTCCTTCCTCCTCCTCCTCCTCGGCCGCCCACCGGCGCGGGACTCCTCCTCGCAGGCGGGCCCGCCGGCCACGCCTCGCCGAGAGGCAGGCCTAGAGGTCGGCTGGCTGCTGGGGCCGAGCGCACGCTCCTCGGGCCCTGCCATAGCGCTCCGAAAAGGGCTCTGAAAGTGGAGTGGGAGAGGTGCCGGGGCTCAAGCAGCCGCCTTTGCCGGGGGGGGGGTCGGTCCTCAGCAGCTTGACTCTGAGCGCGAACAGAGTGTCTGCCGCCGCCGCCGCCATACACATCCCAATTTTGACCCCGAGGTTTTGTATTCCTTCCCCCAAGATAAGGGCCCTAACTTGAGCATAGCGGCCTTGCTTGCATGCCTGTGGTGCCCCCCCCCGATGTAGCTGGACTCCCAGCTCTCATCGGACTCAGCCAGCATGGCCAGTGGTCAGGCATACGGGTTAGGGGTCTGAAAATGGGGTTGGGGAGAAAAAGAGAGTTATTTCCCCACATTCGAGGGAGGGGGGTCCAGAGTAGGGTATATCTGAGCATATGCAGGGTGCCTTTGCCCATCCCCCCCGCCAATTTTTGGGCCCAATAGTGTTTGCTTCTCCTCCCCCAAAGAAAGGGCCCTATGGGTACAGTGTTCTCCAGGCCTGAGAAACCTGTGGCCCCCCAGATGTTGGACTCCCAACACCCATCAGCCCCAGCCAGTATGGCCAATGGTTAGAAATGATGGAAGGTGAAGTCTGACAACATCTGGAGAGCCACAGGTTCCCCATCCCTGCATTAAATCAGGGTAGAGTCTCTGGCCCTCCATATGGTTTTGGCCATTGGTCATGCTGGCTGTGGCTGATGGGAATTTGAGTCCAAGAATATTGGGGGGGGGCTGTCTCTGCAGCAAACCATAATTAATAATCTCTTGTGAAAGCTGGAACATAGAGTGGTCAATACATGATAGTGTTAACATAATTCTAGACCAAGGATATGGTTTGTTTTGCTCCAAACAAACCACAATCTGTAGCCAAGATTCGTTCTTGGCTTACTGGTCATGGGTTGCCTTAGATTGTGGACCCAAGACTAAGCCAGGAATTGTGGTTTGCTTCTCCAAAAGCAGGCAATATTGGTGCTTTTACATTAAGGTAAATTATTTACTATGATTTGCCATGATTTGGGAGCTGGCAGGTGCCTCAAAGCAGGTGTGGGCATCTGGTGCTAGATCTCTCTGGCAATTTACAATAGATTAGCCAGGATTCTTGCTTCCAATTGCAACAGCAAAAAAATGCTTTCTTCTAAGATGGGCTGTTGAAATGAAGAAAGCTTGAGGTGAAAACCAGGAGTAAATTTTTGTGTGACAGGACTATGTGCTCAGTTCTCAAACTAATCAGAGACACCCTGTTCTTGAAGGCTACCTACACACCATACATTTAAGGCAAATTTAAAGCATACGGCTTTCTCCATTGAATCATGGGAACTGTAGTGTACCACTCAAAGAACTACAATTCCCATCACCTTTAACAAACTGCAGTTCCCAGGATTATTTTGGGGAAGTCGTGCTTTAAATGTATAGTGTATACACAGCCAATATCTAAGAATATGCCCTATCACCACCACAATTTTACACCTGGATCCACTTGGTGGATCTCAGGAGTTCAAGTAAAAAAAAGCCCTAAGGACACAGCCTCTGAGCATGCACAAAGCTTTTTCCTTGGGCAGAACCAATTCTTTGTTAAAATTGTATCTTGTATCTCAGGGATCTCAGAGCAGCAGTTTAGACTCGCAACAAGCCTGTACGGAAGTTAGGCAGGGAAAGAGTGGCTCACCCAGTCAGCATCCAAACTCAGTATGCTGCAGTCATTACATTAAACTTCATTCAGAATGTACCTTCCTAAAGACAGGACCTAAGAACAAGTGCCTCTTAGCAGTTGCTAAATACCTTTTCCATGGGAGTTGCTTAGTCCATAGGTCTGTTTTTAAAAACAGAAGTTAAAAAGTGGGATCTGCAGCAGAATATTGCACTGCGTCGTCGCCTAACAGGAGTGCTCTTGTTCAGGGTTCCAGTCACCGAGGTCCTCCTTCATTGCATTCACCTACAAACATGTTTTTCATTTTTCTTTTCCAACTGATAACCAATGGTCTGTGGCTACTGAGCATACTCTTTTTGAGGAGTCCCCCCCATAGAACTTTTTTTAACACTTTTTCTAACTCCCTTAACCAGGCTGATACTTCCCTCTTGTTTCTTGCTGACCGCACTTTGACTCCAGTCCTGTCAGCACTCACCCCCTGAGTTTGCTATTAGAAGGATTGCTTCACTTCCCTGCACACAGACACACCACACTAAAAAAAAGAAGTCAGTGTCAATACATCCTAGTGTACACATTTAAAGTCATCAGGGTAACCTGATTTTTCCAACAAGAAGGATGCTTATCCAATAATGAATGGCATCTTAACATCCCAATTTAACATGGAGGATGGTGGGGAAAAGCATAGTATGTACAAGATGGGACATTAGTTGTACCTTTTGGGACATTAGTTGGCCATACCTATGCTGCAACATCCCTAACTTCATCCAAATCCACAGCATAACCACTGGATTTTTTTAGTTCTCTGATTTTCATCTTACCAACATACATTAGTGCACAAATTGTAAAATCGCTAGGACTCAGCTGTATATACATTCTTTGTCTCTTTTTCTTTTTTAGAGGGGTTTAGTGCCAAAACCCCTTCAGGCAGCATGAAATGCATCATTGTGCATGCCAAAAGCAATGAAAGATTTTTCCATACAGGTGGATGGCTTATTTCCATTAGCAGCTAAGTTGATTAGAAGAGAATTCCATGCAGATCTGAAACAGATTTTTATGGGTTACCAGAGTGAAGCACTTGATTCTCTGGGGGAACCTTGAGGCAGCATGCAAGAGATGAGGCCAAGATTATTTTTATATTAAAAAAATACGGATGCCTGCTTCTATTTGTACTTCTACAAACCTAGCTGACTTTTAGTGTTCTCCGGCTAGTCACATACATTATCAGTAATCTACAACTGTCCTGTAAAGTAGGCTAGTATATAATTGACACCATACTGTAGATTTGGGGCAGGTGGGGAGACTTTGATGCTTAGACAATAATGATTTGCCTAATACCATTTACACAGTATATACACTTTCGTAGTAAGCAGTACCACTAAACTCTGGGATTTTCTTCTGAGTAAATATTCATGGGCTTAGGCTACATGTGGGTTTGTTGCTGAAATTTGAAACAAAGACTTTGTTCTAGCACAAGCCTAAGCATACTCACTCAGAAGCAAGTCCTGCCAAGTTCACCCAGTGGGCATAGTTTAGTGGTAGAGCATCTGATCTGTTTGCAGAAAATCCCCACTTCAATCCCTGACATGTTCATCTGAAATCTGAAGACCCACTGCTGCCAGTCAGGTACAGTAGGGCCCCACTCATACGGTGGGTTATGTTCCAGACCCCCGCCTAAAAGTGAAACCCGCCAAAAAGCAGAACTCCTTCAATAAAATGGCACCCAACACCCGAAAAACGCTGTAAAAGTGGAACGAGCACCATATGAGTGGGGCCTTACTCTAATTTTAACAGCTGTATTAGTGGAACACTGAAAAGCGGGGCCCTACTGTATAGGCAGTACTGAGCTAGCTGGATCAGCTGGTCTGACTCTGTACAAAACAGCTTCATATGTTCCTAACCTCAGGAAAGTGTGGCCAGGATTGTAGATGTAGCCGCTAAAGTACAGCTGTTATCACAGTATGGGCACTTCCAAATGACCTGTTGATTAAGCATCCAGAATTGTTTTCAGGGAGATTAGACAATGGCTGTAAGCACACTAGTTGCCTACAGCAAAGCATTTCCATTGGCCACACCTGGAAGGGGAACAGGTTGATCTGCCAATCAGTTGGGAAATATCTTTGAAGCAATTTTTTTTAAAAATGCACCCAAGCTGATCCCACAAGGTTTTACAGTAAAAAGGGGTAGGGTTTGATTAGCACCGTGTGCCCCCATTTTCAGAAAAGAGAGGTGGAAACGCGTTGGAAGCGGCTGAGAATGTCTCTACCCACCGTTGGCTATTTAATGAACATTCATTCTGATTTGTTTTCAGAGAGGCTAGATGATGCCATGTCCAAGCAAGAGTTATGCCACACTTTCTACTCCGTATCACCCTTCGCTTTCCTTATCACAAAAAGTCTGATCTTTTGGGAAAGCGGGTTTGTTGTGCAAGAGTTCCAAATCAGCTTTAACTGTGCAACCTGAATGTGCCAGTATGTGATTGAATCCCACCCAAAAATAGCAACAGTCCGGAAGCACCCTATACCAGCTAAGGGTGTGTTTGCACCTACCTGATCACACAGCAGTAGCTTGCTCCAGCATTAAAAAAAACTTCACTTCTGTATGCTCCACGCTGGCACTTGTAGAATGAACTCTTGCTGTTCGCTCCTCAAACTGGGAAGAAAATATAACACCAAACCACTGCTGTCTGATGCAAATGCTACAGCGGCAAGAGCGGAGTAGAAAATGTAGCACTAAACTACCATTGTCTGATGCAAACGCTACAGCTGCCAGAGCAAAACCAGTAGTGGTTCCAGCAATAAACTGACAGAGGGAAACACCCATAGGAATTAGGAACCAGGTGCGCTAGCTTGAACCTGGAGAAATGTGCTGCTAGTACTGGTTGAGACAATTGCGTATTAAGACCGAGGAAATCATCTATCCTACCCTGGAGTATTAAACAGCATTTTGCAAATGTCATGATACCTGCTCCCTACTGATCCTGCCAAAATTTCAAACGGCCAATTATTCCTCCTGGCAAGGAAAAAAGTTTAGAAGGAAAATTCTGCAGCCTTCTTATCACAACAGCACTGAAACGCTTGGGGGAGGGATTTAAACTTCACTCAGACTTGTCCGTCTGATTCACAATCAGCTCTAGCGTTGCCAAGGATGATGTCACAAACAGCTGAGACAGGAAAGGACATGTAGATGGAGAGAGAGACATCATAATTAAAGAAGGGTCACTGGGTTCTCCACTCGGCCACGGAGCAAGCCCAATTTTGCTGTCTGCATGGCAGATGTACATTCTTCAAGTCAATTCCTCAGTCAACTGCCATCCTTCCAACCACCCCCATCCATTCTTCAATAGGGCGATCAATCCTTCTCTTTGTTTTTCCTCCTTTGCTTAAAGCACCACATGTATTTCTATATATTTTTTCTTTTTAAGAAAAGAAAACTTTTTAAAGCTGTTGTAAAACAGATCAGGGATTGGACAGAGAGTTTCCTCATGATGTCACAAGAGCTAGCCCAATGGCACTGCCTACAGCGGCCCTTTTATTGTGGTTGCGCCCACGCCCTCCCCATATATGGAATGTTCCCCCCATGGAGGCCCACCTGGCACCAACTTTGTCATTGTTTAGGTGCCAGGAGAAGGTGTTTTTATTTTCCCTGGGCTGAGCTCTGATCAATTCTGTTCCCATTCTCCTCCAGTTCTTTGCTGTCACTTCTGATGCCAGACTACCCAGGAGGGGCATAGCTCAGTCGCAGAGCATCTGCTTTGCATTATCAGTCTCCAGGTAGAGCTGGGAACATTCCCTGTTTGAAACCCTGGAGAGCTGCTGCCACTCAGTGTAGACAATATTCAGATAGATGAACCAATGGTCTAACTATAAGGCATGTTCCAATGATAGAGCCTCTTGCCACCCTGGACTGCAGGATGTTGCAGTCCCTTTGGCCCTGCAGATGTCACTGAACAACAACTTCCATAAGCCATGGTAGGATTTGTAGTGCAGCAATAACTGGAGGGCTAAAGAATCTCCACACCTGCCAGACTGGATACTCTTCATCTGGGCTTCTAGATCAGTCCTGAACCATTACAGCGTGTGATGTTACATGACCCTCACCTCCTCCAGACTGAGATTCCAGGCTTTGCATCAGTCCCTCAAAAAACTGAGGTTTTGTGACCACAGGCCTTTATTTTTTTGTCAAGATGCTGGCTTTGCTGTTGCAACTTGGCCTCCAAGCTGTTCCTACTGGATTCAAGGCCCTCTTTTAGCTGCTGTTACAAGGTCTCGTTTTTTGCTTCAAGACACAGGAACACCAACCTGAATTGCTCTAGGCGTGTTGCTCTTACTTCCTCCATTCTTGCTGAGTCAATCCAGCTCACAGTTCCTCTCCAAGGGAAAAAAAAGCCCAGCACTAACACGTGTTACACTCACCCCACTTCTCCCAATAGTACTCGGGTTAGTTTCCTACAGAAGGAGGTCATTGGAGGCTTATCAGTGTTTCATAGTTAGGGATGGAGGAGAATTTCAATTCTGTTCATATTTAAAGCCGCATCTATCAATTGTGCACTTTCTGAAACAATATGAGAACTGAAACACAGCTATCCTTTAAAATTCACACGTATCTTGAGTTTTGGAGTGCAGTTCTCCAACCAAGCAATGTTGACAAACGTGAATATATTAGGGGAAAGTGTACATAAAAATGAATATATTAGTTAAAGCAACGTACAAAAATGCATCGTATTAGGAGAAAATGTTTGCAAAAACATGTACATTAGTCAAAACTGCATACCACAATGTATTTATTTCAACAAGCCTTTTAAGTTGAGACCTATCCCAGTCTGCGTCTGTGTTAGAATTGCTTGTTAATATGTTTTGTTAATAATATGTTTTAACCTTTTTTCAAAGATGTTTTTAAAGCTTTTTTTAAAAAAATGTTTTTAACGTTTTGTTTTAATGTATTTAAGGTCTGTTTTTATGATGTTTTAAAGTGTTTTTAGCATTTCTGTTTGCTGCCCTGGGCCCCTGCTGGGAGGTAGGGCAGGATATCAATCAAATAATAAATAAATAAATTTATTAGGAGAAATTCACCCTAAAATGCTGAAGAGTTTCTTGAGGATTAAAAAAAAAAAAACCAAATTGCTGCATAAATGCGGAAAACCAAATTTAAGATTGGGAAAATGAAAAACTGGGAGAACTGAAAATGACTGATCCTTCCTTCCCTATTCAAAGTATTTGGGTTCATCTACAAATATATAGGTTGCGTATAGGTGGAGGCACAACTTGTATGAGGTGTGGGGAACCTCAGTCCCATAGGCTAAATGCATAGGTTGCCATATTCCAGTTCCATAAATTCCTAGGCCCAATAATTTGCATATCATGTAAATTATTTTCTAATTATGCAAATTAAGCATATTAATGGTTTCATTGTTTTGTTTTTGTGACTAATAATTGCCACCAAAACTGGGGGAGGATGTGAGGAATCTTTTTTTTTTAATTACATTTTCAGTCTTAAATGCCTAGACTCTAGTTTCCAACACTGTGGAATGTTTATTTATTAAGAGGATTGATATCCTGCCTGTCAGTCTCTGCCGGCTGCACCGAGGTGATATATGGTGCTGTAAAACATTTAGCCAGCAGCTGCCTGAGCAAGGGCTTGGTTGTAAAGCAGATAGGCAAGGGAGAGGGTCAAGGGGTCTCAGTGCATGTACCAGGTCATCTTCCAAAAGGCAAAGTCAGTTAACAAAGCAAGGTTCGATATTCTAACAAGGTAATCAGCTTCAAGGCACAGCTGGCGAGGGTCTGACGCTGGACTGGGAGCCCAAGGAGGGGAGGACACTGGGGTGGACTTGCAGGGAGCCCCAAACCCTGTCTCAGACAGTACAGTTTCCCCTGCTCCTGATTTCCCTGCCGAAACACCACCTAGCTCATCAGACACTCCCCAGTGAGTGACACCCTCACCGCCCACCTCTGAGATGCAGCCGGGTGCATCAGACATTTCCCCGCCCAGCACTGCCCAGTTTCCCATTCCTGAACTGACTGTTAGGAGCTCCCCTCCATCAGATGGGGAACCGGAGATCAAACCACCACCCCAAATGCAGAGGCGCCATAGGCAGGAAGTTCAACATGTGAAGTTGAGAAGGAGCCTCTGTGTGCATGCAATCCAAGCCTACTTAAGCTGACTTGGGGGAGGAGCCCCTTTGCTGAGTCAACATCTTAGTGCTGCTTTAGCAAGCTTAGTCAGTGTTAGTTTAGGGCCGAAGTTCCTAGCAAGCTTAGGTGAATGAGGCGTACTGCTTTCAATGTATTCATAACTTTAATTAAAAAAGAAAAAATCAGACACGTCTGTGATTGAGTCTTTCGACAATGGGAATATTTGGGAGTAGAACACGCAGAGAAGTAGGGACTGACCCTTACCACCGCTGCTACGGCCTTGTCTGATGCATCAGCTTCCACGATGAACGGTCTGGCAGGGTCAGGCTGTTGCAGGATGGGTTCTGAGGTGAAGGCCTCTTTGAGGTGATTAATTGCCTTTTGAGCCACATCTGTCCGGTAGAACTTTTCCTTGGACCGGAGGAGGTCTGAGATGGGCACAGTTAACTCGGAGCAGTGGGAGATGAATTGGTGGTAATAGTTGGCAAAGCCCAATAAGTGTTGCATGTCCTTGATGTAGCAGGGTGCTTGCCATTGCAAGATGGTTTCTACCTTGGCTGGGTCCATCTGGATACCAGAGGGGGAGATATGATGGCCTAGGAGCTCCTACTGGGAGAAAGGGCAGGATATAAACCTAATAAATATAAATAAATAAATAGGAAGTTGATGATGGTCAGGTCACACTCACACTTCTCTAGCTCCCTCAGGTGCTGCAACACTGCTTGAACATGCTTCTCATGTTCGTGGGGGTTTTGTGAGTATAACAGGATGTCATCCAGGTAAATCACCAGGAAATGGTCTAGGAAATCCTGGAAGATATCGTTAATGAAATGCTGGAAGACCACAGAAGCATTACACAAGCCAAACAGCATCACAGTATACTCCAAAGAGCCCATACCTGGTGTGAAAGGCCATCTTCCACTCATCTCCCTCTCGGATGCACGCTAGATTATAGGCCCCCCTCAGGTCCAACTTGGTAAATATTCGGGTTCCACATAACTGCTCCAGGAGCTCCAGAATCAAAGGCTCAGTGATCACTGCAAACCTGGAGTCCAGGGAGGTCTGACACAGAGTGTTTCTGTGCCGGTCCCTCCTGTTCTCCCAGAAGTCTGGATCTCCCACTTCCATTCAATCTTTGGGAACGTGGAATTAACATTCCCCAATATTAATGTAGTCCCCCAAGACTTGCCTCCCTGGCCACCAGTCACTTGTGCGGACATTGGAGATTTAATATCCTCCCTCCGCTCGGGTAAAGCCCCAGGAGAGGATATGATACTGCCCAAATTACTCCTCCTTGATCCTTCATGGTCCAATTCTTGCAATACTTTTTATAAATATCAATTCTACCGGTACCATCCCCCCTGGCTGGCACACCAGTATAGTAGTGCCCACATTCAAGAAAGGAGACCCCACTGATCCACGCAACTATAGACCTATCAGTTTTCTTGACGTAATATCCAAACTATATGGCCATTTATTATTAAACAAACTATTAGACTGGGATAACAATCGTTCCATCATTCATGAAGAACAGGCAGGGTTTAGGAAAGGTAGAAGTACACTCGATCATGCGTTTGTGCTTTCCAATCTTATAAACATGACCAAAACAGGGGCACTCAAGTCCCTGTACCTGGCATTTATCAACTTTTCCTCTGCCTTTGATTCAATTGACAGGACTCAACCAGGCGGGTATCGAGAAGAGATTGTTGTGGTTACTTCAAGCCTTACACCGTGACACATCTCTAAGGATCCATTTAGGCCTGAATGGATCCCTTTCTCGCGAAATCCCAGCTAAGAGAGGCATTAAGCAAGGTTGTATTTTGGCCCCTTTTTTGTTCAATTTTTTCATTAACAATATTATCCCCTGAATGGTTTCTCCTGCTTTTTTCCCCCCATCACTGAGGCATAGGAAGATCTCAGCATTACTCTACGTGGATGATCTGGTCCTCCTCTCCCTAAATAAGATTGGACTAAAAAGAATGCTGTTTCGCCTACACGAATATAGTGAGGCCCAGCACTTACAGGTTAACTATTCCAAATCTAAAATCATGGTCTGCGGGAAAAATTGTAGAATAAAATCTAATTGGTCACTAAATGGCCAGCCACTTGAGCAGGTGAATGCCTTCAAATACCTAGGCATATGTTTTAGTAATAGACTACAGTGGACTTCCCACCTGGAAACTACTAAGCTTCAGGCCTCTAGATCTAGTGGCCAACTAAAGAAATTTTTTTATTCTCGTGGCGGCCAATTAATAAGACCAATGATTAAACTCTATGTGGCCAAAATTCTTGCCAAAATCCTTTATGGAGCAGAATTGTGGGGCTATTCTGCACGTCTTAGCCTTGAAGTCCTTCAAAATACCTTTTTGAAGCAGCTCATGGGGCTCCCTAAAGGCACTCCATCAGCCCACATCAGAGCAGAACTTGGTCTCCCTTCCTTAATGGCCAGGATTGACCTGGCATACCTAAGATATTGGAAAAAGCTATCTATGTTGAAGGACTCATCCCTTGCAAAATTGTGCTGGACCGACCAGTTGGAGAAAAGGGGCTGGGCTTCTAAATTTGACGAATTAGCGATTCTTTATGACCTCACCCAAAGTAAACTCTTCAGTCTTAATCACACTGAGCTGCGCAATAGAATTTTTGATTACAATGCTCAACAAGATAGAGCCTCGATAGTAGTTGCCTCCTTTTCTCCTTGGTTTTCCCATATCAAACCCAACCATGTTGTGGCTCCCTATTTTGACACCTTGACTTGCGCCCCTCTTCGCAGGGCCTTTATTGAATTGAGATTCCAAACAATGCCCACTGCTTTCCTTCAAGGCAGGTATGCTGGCATCCCGCCTGCGGAACGTTATTGTATTTACGGCTGTATGGTTCCTGAAGATCTAGTTCACTATATGTTTATTTGTCCCTTATATCATCTCCTGAGAGAGAAGTTCATAGCTTCCTTCATAAGTTTGAACGAGGGGATTCCCTTCGATAAACTAGTAATTAGTTTATTATCGGCCTCACAAAAGCATATTATAAATTCTGTAGCCAACTTTGCACTGGCTGCCAAAAAGATAAGAGCTGCACTTGTTAAAACTGTTTAAATTTGTATGGAGTCTTGCTTAAGTCTATGGTTTTAAATACTTATCCTGTATAGATGATTTTAACCTTGCCTGTTTTATATTTCCCCTCTCTTTGTTTATGTTGCACCGGCTTATCGGCTATATGCAATAAAATTTACTTACAGGTGATTACAGGCAAACCTGGAATTGTCCACACTTTTTTTTTTCCACAGACAGTACTGGGGCAGTAGCTGGTGATGTGGAGAGTTGGATAAACCCTCGGTGCACATTCCTGTCTATGAACTTCAATAGGACTGCCAATTTGGGCTCAGACAAGGAGTAAATCCACCCAACTGAGATCTTGGCCCCTGGGAGCAATTCAGTTGGGCAGTCATAGGGCCAATGGGGAGGTAGCTGATCGGCCTCCCATTTCCTGAACATGTCACAGAACTCCCAATACTTTTCTGGCAGTTCTCCAGCAGAGCTTGGAAGTAACTCGTTAGAATTAACGAGTTACTTGTAATTCACTTCTTTTTTGAGTAACGAATGGGTAACTTCATTACATTTTGCTGGTAATAGAATGAGGAGTAACTTCATTACTTTTGAACTGTAACTTTAACGTTTCCAGAGACGTTACGGGGGGGGGAGCAGGGGAAGTCTTCGGCTTCTCTGATTTGTGGATAAAAACCATGTGCTTCCAATTGGGCTTCTGTGCAATCAGAGAGGAGGTGGAGAGCGAAACGGGATTGAGAAAACAATTGTTTAAAAATGGAGTGAGGGAGAAAAGAGCTGGAGAGCAAAGAGGCATTAGTAAAATGGGCATGAAGAACTGGCTGCAGAGATGAGTGACAACAATGTGTGTGTGTTTGGCGCACAAAGCTCCCTGTCTTACCAGCGGAGAGAGCAGAGCCAAAAGCAGGGCTTCAGGATGGCAGGCAGAAGTTGCAGCAGGGTCCTAAAGAGCTGCTGCTTTGTTTCCTGCCCTTCCTTTTCCTAACAAGCAGAATGGCATCTTCATCTTGTAAGGAAGATATTGCCTGGAAGCTCTTTTGTGTAAATCCTTCTCCCCATGGCAAATGCAAAGAGTTCCAAACAGGCACTTGTTAAAAATGACTGTATAGCTGACTTACAGTACAATATATACCAGTCTACTCAGAAGTAAGTCTCTTTATGTTTAATACAGCTTACTCCCAGGTAGATCAAATTGGGTATAGGATTGCACTAATTAGGCAACATGAGGACTGGATGAAGCTGTACCAATTTGCGGGGGGAGGGGGGAGAAAAATATGACCCTTTATAGCACAAAGATGCATCAATCTGGTTAAGGCAAGTAAAATTTGATGCATGTAATACAAGGACTAACCTGCAATCCAGTACCTGTCTACTCAGAAGTAAGTCCCACTGAGTTTAATGGGACTTACTCTCAGGCAAGTGTGTATTGAGTACACACTTACCTGGGAGTAAGTCCCATTGAACCCAATAAAGCTTACTTCTGAGCAGACATGTATTGGATTGCAGCCTTAGTTTCCTTTTTCTCCCATTTTAATTCTGCCTTCTGTATCTTCACAACAGCCCTGTAAGGTAGGTTAGGCTGAGAGTTAGGGACTGGCCCAAGGCAATAAATAAGCAAAAACAATGATGAGTAAAAATTTAAAATGTGAAAATGCTCATGCTCAGAGTATTTTTGTTGCTCTTTATCAATGCTTTGTGTGGGGGTTTTTATGTCTACTGTCTCATAACTTCTTTTTGCCTGAGAATGTCGTATTTCTTACTGTTATAGATGTTCTTTTTTAAAAAGAATTTGCCCAAATTCTGTGGTGTTTATTTTTTAACTTGAGTTCTTTGCATGGTTTAGGGGTGGCATTGCAGGAGATCAGGCTCTTATGGACAGCTGTGGGGCAGGTAGAAATTAAATGGAGTAAGCCTTTTTTGTATGGAAATACAATTATGGGGAAAGCTTCACCTGTTAACATTCTATCTGTCAGACATCTTATTACTTGTGTGTGCCCCCCTTCCCAGATTTATTTTTGATTTTTGAGTGCCATGACCATTGCCATTCCCTCCCCCCGTTTATCTTTGCAACAACCCTGTGAGGTAGCTTAGGCTGAGACAATATATGTACATAAGCAGCAGTTGGTAGTTGTAGTTGGTACAGCATTAATAAAGTATAGTCCCTGAAATGTATTCTGGTAGAGTCCAGTCCTATATATGTCCGCTCCAAATTAAGCCTCATTGGGTTAAATGGATAAGTATATAGGATTGCAGATTAATTTTTACCTCTGAAAGGAACGCACTGTCATAGAATTTAAGAGACATACTTTTCTGGATGTGTTTGAAACAGATGGGTAGGTGGGAAGAGAGTTGGATCTTCAACATAGTGCCCTCTGGATGTTGTTGGACTACAACTCCCATCAGTCTCAGATAACATAATGATGCTGAAGTTGGTTCCTAGTTCCCAGTTCACAGCTACAGTAACTCCAAGCCAAAGTTAACATGTCTCTAAACCCCAAAATATATGTCGGAGTACCCCATATCATATGTCACGGTGATCTGGGGAGTCTCCCTGTCAATAATAACAAAAAATTTATTCAATCAAAATTATCAGGCTTCTGAAATGCTCATAAATGCATAATGATGTCATAAAATCATAAAAAATAAGTAACTGGGTGTGCCCACCCCATAGTCTGTTCTGGGCCAGGACAACTCATACACCCCGGGGAAGGGGAGGGTGTCTTTTACAAGATGCCAGTGCGTCCTGCCTGGCCCAGAGCTTTTGCTGGGTGCAGGGCAGGGATAAGCGCATATATGTACAACCCAAAGCGACAAAAATATGCAGAAAACAATAAGCAACTGGGGGTGCCCACCCAAAAATCTGCACTGTGCCAGGCAGTAGTATAGTGACAAATTCAGAAGTGCAAGGTCCCTTCATGATAGTATCAGCCATAGCCAGACCCCCCTCTCCCCTTATTTTGCTCCTGGGTTGAGAATGAGGTCCTTGTTAATGCCTACTCCCATACTCCCATAACAACTGATGTCCCTAGGAGACAATCAGTATGAAAGGGGAGAGTATTAGCTACTGAAAAGAGACTTCTCAGTGGATGACTCATCTCCTTTCACTCTGATTGGCTCCAGTCAGCAGGAAAGGACAAGGAAGCATATTAGAAGACTCTTCTCAGTGGCTAACACACTCCCCTTTCATGCCAATCAGCTCATATGATGCTGGAGACATAGGGACCCTGCTCCCAAAAAAGTAAGGGGAAACTTACTGGACAACTACACCCATGCTGCCGTGACAAATCATGCATCCCAGGAAGGGGGAGGGTGGCCTCTACAAGATGCCAGTACTTCCCACCTGGCCTATAGTTTCTGCTGGGTGCAAGGCACCCATAAGGTCATCTGCGCAGAACTAAAATAATGAAGAGTAAGTAGAGAAAAATATGTAATTTGGGGTGACCACTCCAAAATCTGCTGTGGGCCATGAAACATCATTCACCTGAGCAAAGGAGAGAATGTCCTCAACGAGATGCCACTGCATCCTGCCTGGAATGGATTTTCTTGTGGACACACAAAACAGATATGTGCATCTATGCACAACAAGCAATGTAGAACGTATATAAGGAACTGCAGGTTCCCACCCCGAAACATGCTTTGGGCACTACAAGTCATCCATCCATCCATGCAGGAGAGGGTTCCTACCCAGTTCAGAGCTTCTCTTGTATGTATGCTACAGACAAGGGCATATATGTATTAGAAAAATAGTGAATATGTAGAGGAAAGAAAATCAGAAACAGGAGTGCCCATCCTAAAAGATGATTTGGGGCACCACATATCATACTTCCCTGCATCTGGGAGAGTGTGTTCTATGAGATGCCATCCATGCATACTTTAGAGTATCATCTATGAAATTACATCTTCTTCAAGAAATCATTGTTTGTTGACCCTGCCGCAAGTCCTTCTGTCACCAACATGAATGGCTTTTAAAAATAATAATAACTGAGCTATAACAAAGTAAGTAACAGGGAAGACCAATACACAATTTTTAAAAATCCACATAGATCATAAGCATTGGCCGTAAGCACTGGCATAGCATAGAAGACACCCTGTCATTTTCTGGGGTGTCTGATTTATCTTGGCCCAGAGAAGATTTTGTGGTGAACACCCCCAGATATTTATTCTTTGCTTTGCTTTTTGTCTCTTTTGGTTGTGCATAGATGCTCTTATACACGCCCTGAATCAAACAGAAACTCTGGGCTAGGTGGGAAGCATTGGCATCTTGTAGAAGATATCCTCCACTTTCCTGTATGATTTGTCCTGACCCAGAGCAGATTGTGGGGTAGGCACCCTCAGTTTCTTATTTTTGTCTGCATCTTTTTGTCAATTTTGGTTGTGCATAGATGCCCTTATTCCTGCCCTGCACCCAGCAAACGTTGTGGGCAAGGCGGGACGTACTGGCATCTCGTAGAGGACACCCTCCTCTTTCCTGGGGTATATGATTTGTCCCAGCCCAGAGCAGATTTTGTCTGATGTGCTCTTTGAGCATCCTGTTCTTTTGAAACATAACAGAAATGTATTGTAAAAGCAACATTTCAAGTGTAAAATTTTATTTCAAGTGAATTGTATGTTTGTTGGGGTATCACCATTGCTGGTGGTGGGGTGGGAGGATGTGAGATTCTGTTAATCTTACAGATAAAAAAAAATATTCTACTACCCTCTGTGTGTGTGTTCTTGTTTTTAATGTTGTTTTAGGCTACTTAGATGTGCAGCAGCCAAGGCCAGCACCTTGTAGGCAATTTTTTAAAAAAGTAACTAAAATGTAATTGTAGTGATTACTTTTGAGTAAAAGTAAAGTAATCAGTTACTTTCAGAGCAATTGTAATTGTAACGGTAACTACTACTTTTTTGGGCCATGTAACTATAACTGTAATTTATTACTTCTTAAAAGTAATCTTCCAAGCTCTGTTCTCCAGCTTGGGACCCTCTTCCAGGGTGGTCAGGACTAGCTCCGACTGTCCCCGGCAAGTGGTTTGACAGTATTAGGAGTTGAAGGACCATAGGCCTGTGGACCACTGGATACTTGGGTCATGGCATTGGAGCCAAGCCGGACCGAGCACTAAGGAGAACTGGGGAGCTGCCGCCAAGTAGGATTGGATGCTTTCTTGATGTCCTCCCAGGGCCATCATCAGGTGTATAGTCTCCTGTACCACCGGTCCGGATGTAAGCAGTCAACCATCAATTGTTTCCACCAGTACCAGTAGGTTGTCATGGGTTGTGGTGCAGGTCTGCAAAGGATGTCCATCAAGTTGCTGGATGAGCCTGAGTCCATCAGGGCTTATACTTGCAGGGTCCCCTGCCCAGGGAAACAGGCACAGTCAGGTGTTTGGGCAGCGAAGGCCTGTGTTGGCAGGCCCTCTTGATGGCAGGATCACCCCTTCTAGGAGTCCATACAGACTGGGGTTTCCTGGAGTTGAGGGTGATTGTTGTCTGGCTGAGCACTGGGCTGCAAAATGTCCTCGGGTTCCCAGCCGCCTGTGTCTCTGCTTCTCCATGGGGGATAGGCATGGCCGAGCCCCTCCCAGCTTCATGGGTTCCTTGGGCAGGATGGGGTCCCTGCAGGAAGGCTCCAGGGAGGGTCTCTGTGGGGCAGGATCTCCCCATGCAGACCGGGCCTGGGTCGAAGCTCATCTGCTTTCCAAACTCTCCTCAATCTGCAGACACAGGTGGATCAGTTTGCAGGGTTGCCGGTTGCTTTACCCGAGCCAGCTCATCCGGAAGCTTGTCCAACAGGCCCTCCTGGAATTGATCCATGAGCACAGTTTCATTCCATCCCAAGTCTTGTTGCAGCAGGCGGAACTTTGTCACATACTCTGCAAGGGGCTTCTGGCCCTGCCTCAGCTGATGGATATGGCAGTTGGTGGTGGCCAACCTCACTGGATCCTCAAGCATGGCCCACAGTTCCCTGGTGAATGCAACCAGGGTTGGTTAGCAGTGGGATGTGCTCCAGTAACAAGGGCATAGCCCACCTAGCCGCTGTTCCTGTGAACAATCTAATTATAAACCCAACCCAGGTCTTATCATCAGAGAAGGCTTGTGGCTTCAAGTCCATAAAGAGTTGGGTTTGTGCCAGAAATGCTGAGAGCTGGTCGGAAGCCCTGGAGAACTTCTCTAGAACCACCACCAGGCATTTGACTTTCAGAGTTGGGGGGGGCAGCTTCTCCCAGCTGAGCTTGCAAAGCCTGAACAACCATCAGCTGGTTTACCTGCAAGCACAGAAGTAGATTTTCCTGCTGGAGATGTTCCATAGCAGACAAATTCCCAGCCCTTGCTTCTCCTATTTTGGCTGGAAGCAAGCTATCAATCTCTGCTGGCTGCACCAAGGTGATATATGGCGCTGCAAAACAATTAGCCGACAGCTGCCTAACAGGGGCTTGGTTGCAAAGCAGATAAGCAAGGGAGAGGGTCAAGGGGCCTCAGTGCACGCACCAGGTCGTTGTCCAAAGGCAAAGTCAGTTAAAGCAAGGTTTGATATTCTAACCAGAGCTGGAAAAGTTACTTTTTTGAACTACAACACCCATCAGCCCCAGCCACCATGGCCACTGCATTGGGCTGATGGGAGTTGTAGTTCAAAAGAGTAACTTTTCCAAGCTCTGGTTCTAACAAGGTAATCCAGGTGGCTCACTGCCTTTTAAGCTCCCCTCCCTGGTTCAGGTGCTAGCAGTCAGCCCTCTGACTCCCATGAGCTTGTAGCCTGAAACACCTGCATTGCTCTGGTACTCACAGGCATCTTTGCTCTGCAGGGAGTGGAGGGGCTCCAACTGTATCCTGGATGTCTTCCAGTGATGGGAGGTCTGGAGCTGCTTCTGGGTGGGTCTGCCTGTTTCTTCTCCTGGATCTACTGTGCCATTCCCCTAATCCTCCTCTCATCTCATTGGAGGGACTTATCCGATGGAGGCATGACACTGCCAGAGCTCAGGGTAGTTTATAAACATAATAAAAACAATAAAAATACACAGTCAGTATAAAAACATAATAAAACACAAAATAGAAACAAACATAAAACAGGTCAATGCAGCAGTATAAAAATCCGGCATAAAACAAAAAGCCAGCAAAGCATCAATTAAAATCAATATTGTGATGGAGAGGTTGTCTGTACCAACAACTAGGAAATGTGAAATGAACATACCACTACAACTTGTAATGCAGATAGAAATAAATATTTCAATATTAACAGTTCAGTCAATCATCTTATCTAATGAGAGTAGTGACTGAGAAGTGTCTCTAGTACACTGATTCTCACATACCAGATCAGGGAGAGGGAAAAAGCAGCCTTCTATGATAAGGCTGGAACTTGATGGAGACTTGAATGCTGTTGTTTTTTTAAATGCAGTGAATTCTAGAGACCTGACAAGCTGTGCTAGCATTAGACAGGGCAACTGTTCCATTCCTATTGGTCTCCCTATTGGTCTCTCTGTGTATATATGTACATGTGTGTGTGTGAACACACATCCCTCACTTGGGACAAAATGAAGTAGGGTGATCTCTGGTGGAGAGATGGCTGCCAGTCATTTTGAAGAAGGATATGTATCAAAAATACTTTTTAGCCTTTTCTGAATTGCTGAACAGAGACTGAGTGAGGCTGCATTCCAATGCAACTTTACTTGGGAGTAAGTACCATTTAACACGGTGGGGGCAGGGCTGACAAATGCAAATGCTAATGCTGCAGCCTTTTCTACAGAGATGTTTGCTTTTATATCTTGTATTTGTTCAGGGAAGGGAGCATTTGGTGGATTCCCCATTATTCCATCCTCCATGACGGCAGGCTACATTTCCCAGAGTGGTTTAAAATTCAATCCCTCTTCCCAGGAAACTGTGAGAGCTGTAGCTCTGTGAAGGGAATAAGGGTCTGCTAACAACTCTCAGCACCCTTAACAAACTAAAGTTCCCAGGATTCTTTGGGGAATCCATGATGGTTTAAAGTGTGATGATACTGGTTTAAAGGAACAGTGCAGATGGGGCCTAAGAAGGCTGCAGATTTTAAGGGGCAAAGTCAGGGAATCCGACAACCACAAAGCAGAACACAAAGGACAGCACAGGTTGGAAAAATCACATTGCCAACAACCTCAGCAGGGTAGGAACAAAAGTTGCTGAAGTGGAGAGAGAGAAGCTGGGTGGAGTTGTCCAGATAGAGAGAGAACAGCTGGAGGGTCAGAGAGCAGACTGGATTCTTTGGGTGTAGCCCTCAAAAGTCTGACAAGACAGGTCCTAGTGACAACCTGTTCAGAGACGGAAACAGGGAAGGAACACAGAAGTCATAAACTCTGTGTCTCCAAAAGTGTTCAGTTGTGATTGCGTGAAGGGACACCTGATGCCCGATTCAGCAAAAGCATCGCCTAATGGCAGAGCCTGGAGCCAAGTTGCATCTTGATCCCACAGAGTCACATCACGACGATTGCCAGATACTTAAGGAACTTGCACTGACACATTTGAAAGCAGCAACGTGTTACCAAGGCAAGTGAAACAGACCTGTCTGGAGAGCTGAAATCCCATTAGAGGACCTGATAAAATCTACTCACGGGGTGTAGGATCACACCAATGTAGCTGGCTGCACAGTTTATCTTTACCTGGCACTCTTAGTAAAAAAAAAAGTATTCTCATTTATACTCCAAAACCATCTTACTGGTGGAGGTGCAAGGCACTGGTTGTTCGGATAAGGCAGAGGTAGGTAAAGGAAATAGCAGAGCAAAGAGAAATGAAAGGGTTTCCAATGCAAATGTGCTCTCTGTTTCAGGTTCAAGACTGGGATCTGATGTACCAGGGCCAGCCCAAGACATTTGCTACTTGAGGCACAGGACAAGATGGTGCTGTCCCATGACATATACATAAGCCAACTGGACTTAACTTCCACACTGAGGACAGTAGGCTAGCTTAGAGGGTGAAGAGCGGGCTGCGCGACACACTCAACTCTGTCCTCCAACATCTCGCCCCTGCCAACACAAAGATGGGAGTCATAGTCCAATAACATACAACGCAGGCAGGTGACAGCCCCGTCCTTTGTGGCTTATTCCCAGCACCTGACATTCAGACAGAGCTTAGAAAAGTTACTTTTTTGAACTACAACTCCCACCAGCCCAATCCAGTGGCCATGCTGGCAGGGGCTGGTGGGAGTTGTAGTTCAAAAAAGTAACTTTTCCAAGCTCTGCATTCAGAGGCACAGTACCTCTAAACATGGAGGCTGTATTAAGGCAGGAAAACAGGGATCGATTCCTTGACTAAAAGAGCCTCCATGTTTACAGCTACTGTACCCTGGAGTACCAGATACTGGGAACAAGCTGCGTCTGAATCCTAGCAAGACAGAGGTGCTATGGGTTGGTGGTTCCCAAGTTTGAATAATTAGTCAGTTGCCTGCTTTCGATGGGGCCATACTCATAGTCTGTGTGTGCTCCTCGACCCATCTTTGTTACTAGAAGCCCAGGTGACCTCAGCGGCCAGGAGTGCCTTTTACCAGTTTTGGCTGCTAAGACAGCTGCAGCCGTTTCTGGACCAGAATAGCCTGACCACTGTTGTCCGTGCACTGGTAACTTCCAGGCTGGATTACTGTAATGCACTCTATGTGGGGCTGCCCTTGAGGTTGGTCGGGAAGCTGCAGCTGGTGCAAAATGCAGTGGCGAGACTGCTCACTGGGGCAGGGCATTGCCAATATGTTGCCCCGCTGCTGAAAGAATTGCACTGGCTGCCCATTAAGTACCTGGCCAAGTTCAAGGCTCTGGTTTTAGTGTACCAAATCCTATACAGCTTGGTACTAGGATACCTGAAAGATATTCTTACCCTTTATATACCCACTCGATCACTGCACTGTGCAGGTGAGGGCTGTGACATCCTTCCCTGGCACCACCTGTGAAGCTCTCACTTTGTGGCTACCAGCAGACAGGAATGTCAGGTTTATTCTTACCCTTTACAGCACTAGCACCAATCTCAAAAGATCCCACTGCTAGGCAGCACCACCCGACACTCTATAACCCTTTTAGCCAATAGACTGTGCCTAGTCTCTGCCTGGCTATTCCGATACCTTGTGTCAATGGGTATAGGTAATTTGTAAAAAAACCCTGCAGCCCTTTGACTCTGAAGCATACAGCCCTGGGTTTCTCTGTGGGACTGGATACACTTTCCTCCGATCCGCCGCTGCCACCATTTGATACAACTGTTCAGCCTTGGTTACTTTGCTATTCCCCCTGGTATGTGTATCCCAGCTGAAGGAATCAGGCTTTTGTTTAACCAAGAAATATTTATTTAGTATTAGAAATAACAAGATTACTTAAGGAATGTTTCACAAGTGTATGGTTTCATCTATATTCTGTTATGTACTTGACTTCTTACTAATTGCCTCAGAACTCCGACTCACTTTCAACAACAACAACAACAACAACCTCCAAACACCACCTCACAGCCACCACCTCAATTCACCACCAAACCTCCACCATCCACCACCCTGATTCAACTGTCATTCTTCCATTTATACTCCCAGCCATTCAAATGCTCAGCCAATCATCCAGCATTCTACTGCTCATGTACTCCCCCTCCTCTTTCACTCCACTTACCATATGTCTTCTATATAACCAGAACTTACCATATTTACAATATAAGCAGGAACATCACAAGGGCCTCCTGCAGTTACCATCTTATCAGGAGGTCCATTCCGCACAACATAGGAAGTGGACCTTTAGTGTACTGGCACCTACCCATTGGAATTCCCTCCTTTTAAATATTAGACAGGTGCCATCTCTGTTATCTTTTCAGTACCTGCTGAAGACTTTCCTCTTTCAACAAGCCTTTTAAGTAGAGACCTTATCCCAGTCTGTGTTTGTGCTGGAATTGCTTTTTAAGATGTTTTTAAAGATGTCTTATTTTAATATATTTTAAAGTCTGTTTTTATTATGTTTTAGAGTGTATTTATTGTTTTTGTTTGCCTCCCTGGGCTCCTAATAGGAGGAAAGGCAGGATATAAATTTAAGAAGCAAATAAACAACAGGGAAAGGAGCTGTCACCTGAATGCCTTGCTGGTTTGCTCCCATCACTAATCTGGCTGACCACCACTGGAAGGAGAATACTGGGTTTGATAATGAAGATGATGATGATAATTAGATTGATTCGTTGCTTGTGACCCAAAGGTCTCCAAGTGACTTACAACAATGTTAAAAACAAAATACAAAATATATAAAAACAAAACAGCACCCCCGCCCCCATGCAGCTATCAGAAGATTTGGCAGCATACTAATAACATCATCTCAGTCTATCAAAGGCCTGGGGGGGAAAGGTCTTTATCTGGTACCAAAAAGATACCAATGAAGGCACTAGGCGAACCTCACTGGGGAGCTCATTGCACAAGTGGGGAGCCAAAACTGGGAAGGCCCTCTCTACCTTGCTCTGTATGATGTTCCATGCTGCTATAGAAATAATTGATGCTGTTTTATTTTAATATTTATGGTAAATGAGGTTTAATATGTTAGTATGGTAAGTGGTAAGTGTTGGGAGATGGGACTGAGTGAGATAGGGCTTTGACTTGGTAGAGAGAGGGAAGCTTTTGTAGGGAGGTAGGGCTGGACATTTGAGAGAGAGGGCTGGCGGGAGTGTGGGATTAGGTAGACAGGTTAACTGTTATTGGTAACTGAGTAAAGAATTGTTGGAACTATATAAGTAAGGAACATATATCTGAAACTGCATGCTTAAGTACTTGGAACCAAAATATTCTTGCTGAAGTAAAATCTGTTCAATAAATAAACTTGTTTGTTTTCCAAAAATGTGCCCGGTTTTTGGCTGGCTACTCAGGGGCCCATAAGGTGGCAGAACATAAACAAGTGTGAGGTATAAGGTATCAAATGGTAGCAAAAAGTACCTCTGAGTTACAGTAGACTGTGAAGGAAGCTAACCCATAGCTGTGTCCTTAGGGAAAGTACGAAAGATGGCACAGGGGGACAAAGCTTGCAAGGGCTGGAGAAACAGAGGAGCTTTTTAGCTGTACATAAAAGTGTGCTTGGGAAGTATGGATAACATGCCCACCCCCATCTACCACTGCTGGCAAGGTGGTGGTGTGTGGGGATAGGTGTGGGGAGGCATGACAATCTGCCTAAGCAAAAGCTATTCTTACATTCCTTATCTTCATGCTATTATTATTACTGCTGCTACTACTACTACTAATGCTGCTGCTACTGCTACTACTACTACTACTGTTATTATTATATCCCACCTTTCCTCCAAGGAGCTCAAAGTGGCATACATGGTTCTCCTCTTCCCCATTTTATCCTCACAACAACCCTGTGAGGTAGGTTAGCCTGAGAGACTGTGACTGGCCCAAGGCCAGCCAGTGAGCTTCATGGCTGAGTGGGGATTTGAACCCTGGTCTCCCAGGTCCTAGTCCAACCCCTACACTACACTTGGCCACTATAATTAGATAGTATAAGGCAGCATGGGCCACGCACATGGGTACTGCAACTCCCTTTGTGCCTTGGCATCCCTACACTGATCATTTCTCCTGCCCCTGCCAGTGTGAGCCGGTGCCAGGGCTACAGGAGTTTTGTGCGGGACTGCCAGTTTCAGCAGCAGCTCTGTGCTTCTTGCAGCATAAGGCTCTGCCGTTAGTTCCTGAGCTGCACTGCTTGTTGTTGTTGGTTTTTGGCTTGCCTTTTCCAAGCACGCCATCAAGATATAGCAATGTCAGTCTTTTAAGGAAAAGGCGCTTTAAAATGGTTTCAGATGGCATTTCCCCAGCCCATAAGGAAAACATTTTCTGTTGCCGCCAGTTAGGTTATTTTAAAACTCTTTTGGCATTACATTGGTCTGGCCAGGTCCTTTTTTAATACCTTCCATTGTTCTGCGTGTGGGTGGGTGCGCACAAGCAGGCATGCGCACAAGTCAAACGTTTGTTTTATCTTTTGAAAAAAAGCTACAGGTTTGCCAAGCCACATGCCTGGAAGATTATGGATTGTTAAAGGGGAGCCACGTGTCAGCCAGAGGAGACAGGAAGCGCCTCGTTCTTGACCTTTGTTCAGAGTAGGAAAAGAAAATGGTTTCGTGGCACACCATTAAGTGATCTAATCATTCTCCAGAGCCATCCAATCAATTGCATATGTGGGCTGTCTTCCATCAATGACAACTAAAGCAATGCTTTATGTAGGTCAAAAAGAAGCAGAAGCCCTTATATGCCTCTTATTCCAATGCATAAGGTCATAAGAAGCTGCTTTATAATGGTCCATCCGGCACACTATTGCAGTGGCGGCTGGCGGCTCCATGTCAGTAGGGTAGTGGAATCCACTCCAGGTTTTAGTCCGAACTTTCAAGGAGCAGTAGAAAGTGCTTGGAGCCACTACTCTACACTGAAGAGGACACAGATTTGCATAAACATACCAGTGATTATTTACATGTATAGAAACAAATTTAGAAATAATTATCATCATTCAAATAGAAATGCAGTACATCTTACCAAGCTGGGTTCCTTTGGAAGGAAAGGCAAGATAGAACTTTAATAAAATAAAATTAAAGTTAAATAAACAGCAGAGAAGGTGTGGCCAAGTGACCTGGGTGTCTGTGCAGTCTGCTGCCCAGTTGGCCAGTGTTGATGGACAGCTTCAAGGCCTCTCCTGAACTCCCTGGTTAGGTTCCTTTATCTTTAAACCAGACTTGGACTAGATAGCCCTTCAAGCAGAGGACTGTCCTCCTTAAAACAGGACACATGGTCACTCATGGTGTCTGTATGTTAATGCCCAGAGTATGGGAAACAAACAGGACGAACTTGAACTCTTAATACAGGAGGGTAAATATGACTTGATAGGTATAACTGAAACTTGGTGGGAAGATTCCCATGACTGGAATACAGCAACTGAAGGACATAGCTTGTTCAAAAAGAACAGAAGGAATAGAAAGAGAGGCAGAGTCATGCTATATGTTAAAAATATCTATCCCTGCACAGAAATACAGGAGGGTGACCTTGGAAGCCCCACCAAGAGTATCTAGATTAAAATAAATAGGGCAAGGAATAAAAGGGACATGGTAGATGGAGTCTACTACCAACCACCCAATCAAGGAGAAGACAAGGATGAAACTTTTGAAATGCAAATTGCCAATGTTTCAAGGAGGGATGATATAGTACTAATGTGGGACTTCAATTACCCCGTTATCAGTTGGGAGACAAATTCTGCCAAACACGGCCCCTCCAAGAAATTCCTGACTTGTTGCTGATATCTTTCTCCTACAGAAAGTGGACGAAGCGACTAGAGGATCAGCTATCCTGGACTTGATTCTAACCAATAGGGATAACTTAATGGATGAAGAGGCTATTGTGGGAACTCTGGGGGAATGTGATCATGTTATACGCTGCACTTCAGGAAAGCTGATTGTAATAAACATAGGGCAGGAAATAAATTTTAAAATAACAATGATGACGATGATGATCTCAGAACACTGACAAGTTAGGTTCTATGGCAAGCGACCCTAGTGAGAAAAGAAGTGCAAGATGGGTGGGAGTTTATAAAAAAAAAGGAATTCTAAAGGCACAATGGCAAACAATTCCAACAAGGAAAAAAGGTGCAAGATAACGTGGCTCCACAAAAAGTTTAGAGATGACCTGAAAACAAAAAAGGGTGCGAATAGGAAGTGGAAGTAAGGCCAGGCCACAAAGGAAGAGTACAAGCAGATATCACGGAATTGCAGGGATGGTGTCAGGAAGGCTTAAGCTAAGAATGAGCTGAGGTTAGCGAGGGATGCTAAAAGCAACAAAAAAGCTTTCTTCAGTTATATGCATAGTAAGAAAAGACACTGGAGGCATTCAAGAGGCAGCCACCTGTTGGGTATGCTGTAACTTGGATTCCTGCATTGAGCAGGGGATTGGACTCAATGGTCTGATAGGCCCCTTCCATAAGAACATAAGAACATAAGAAGAGCCTGCTGGATCAGGCCAGTGGCCCATCTAGTCCAGCATCCTGTTCTCACAGTGGCCAACCAGGTGCCTGGGGGAAGCCTGCAAGCAGGACCCGAGTGCAAGAACACTCTCCCCTCCTGAGGCTTCCGGCAACTGGTTTTCAGAAGCATGCTGCCTCTGACTAGGGTGGCAGAGCACAGCCATCATGGCTAGTAGCCATTGATAGCCCTGTCCTCCATGAATTTGTCTAATCTTCTTTTAAAGCCATCCAAGCTGGTGGCCATTACTGCATCTTGTGGGAGCAAATTCCATAGTTTAACTATGCGCTGAGTAAAGAAGTACTTCCTTTTGTCTGTCCTGAATCTTCCAACATTCAGCTTCTTTGAATGTCCACGAGTTCTAGTATTATGAGAGAGAGAGAAGAACTTTTCTCTATCCACTTTCTCAATGCCATGCATAATTTTATACACTTCTATCATGTCTCCTCTGACCCGCCTTTTCTCTAAACTAAAAAGCCCCAAATGCTGCAACCTTTCCTCGTAAGGGAGTCGCTCCATCCCCTACTATTCTATGATTCTATCGTCATTTTCATCACCCTAACCACCATTTGCATCACTGAGCCAGTAGCCGCAGTACCTAATTCTGAACGCTCTATTGATGGCGCTCAAGAGCAGAGGATAGTAAGGCAATGACTCTCTCTTTTGTTGGAATGCTACAGGGGCACAGAGACCGAGGGCTTGAATCTGTTTGCCTGAGTCCCTGGTTTGAAATCCAGAAGCGCCTTGCACTTTCCAGCCTTCAGTTTCCCCTCATCCTGACTAGCATTTAATCCAAGATAATAGATTCCATTCTCTTCTTTGAAGCTCATGTTGATGGCTGCACACAGAAAATTTAGAATCGGTTCCAGCCTATTGGATAAGAGACCCTGTCATTCAGGGTACAGGACCTGGCAACACACTATTGCATGTACACTATACTAGCTAGGATCAAGGAATGATTTCCTCACAAAAATGATATATCCCATCCCTAGTCTTGTTGTGGTGGCTATACTGCAACACCCCAGCTGGTTGTTCTATCAGCTGTGGAGGTAAATAGAGGAGACAGAGGGAGAACGTATTTGCAGAGCTTGGAAAAGTTACTTTTTTTGAACTACAATTCCCATCAGCCCCAGCCAGCATGGCCACTGGATTGGCTTGATGGGAGTTGTAGTTCAAAAAAGTAACTTTTCCAAGCTCTGCTCTTGGGGGGGGGGACTTTTCTTGGACCCCAACAATCTTAACTATAGGCTGATGTCTAACATCCTCTTGCTGGTCAAGGTACTCGAGGGAGCGGTCATCACCCAACTCCAGACACACTTGGATGAAATGGATTTTCTATAGGCCTGGTTTGAGCCTTGAAACTACCTTGGTCACCCTGAGGGATGGCCAAGAAGGGTGGGGGAGTGTGACCCTGTTCATTCTCTGTGATCTCTTATAGGGAAGGGGTTCGCTATCTGATTACATTTCATGTTTCAGTTTGTCGAATTGGCTGTAGGTTACTATTCACCATAAATTGTATGTCTTTAGTTATTCCAATTGACAATTCTTCCCTTTTTTCAAAAACGTTCCCAAAACAATTGTGTATTTTTTACCTTATTCCTTATGCTGTTATTATGCAGTTGTTGTGCAGTGCAGAGGGAAGCTGATTATGAAGATAATTACATAATTCTTGGCACGATTTACAAAAAAACAACCTGGTGTCGCTGACAACCGCAAATACATGCAAAGAGCTGGACCCTATTCAAAGACAAAGCGAACTTGTGCATTCACTCATAGTTCAATAACAAATCTGATTTTGCGAAAATTCTACCCCATCTCTAATTTTATCAGCTTTCAGCACAATCAAACATGGTATCCTTCTGAAGAGACTGTCCAAGATGGGTGTAGAATAGGGTTGCCAGGTTCCTGGCCTGAGACTGATCCTGTATCTTTAGGAGAAGAGAAAGTCAGCCAAGTGCAGTTGTTCTTCCAACACTGTAATGAGAAAAACTACAAGGTGGAATTCCCCTTCTCAATGCACAACTTTGAAAGATACAGAAGACCTCTTGGTTGCCAGGCCCAGCCTCCAAGCGGTCTTCTGTATCTTTCAAAGTTGTGGAGGGGGAAGGGAGAATTCCACCTTGTGGTTTTTCCCATTAAAGAGTTGCAAGAACACCTGCACTTGGCTGACTTTCTCTTCTCCTAAAGATACAGGATCAGCCTCAGGCCATGAACCTGGCAACCCTAAGGCATTGCTTGACAGTGATTCCGCTCCTGTTTGGATGCTCATGGTTTCACTACCTGCTGAAGGAGAAGATAATCCTTCAGATATCCTAGTCCCAGTCTATTTCTGAATCTGTCTATATGAATTCACCCCTACCTAGCCTTTTTCCTAAGGAGTTACAAAAAATACCATACAAAGGGTCTTGCAGGGTACCATCAATTTAAATTTGCCTCAAGCTGGAAATGTCATAAAGCAGAAAAGGATAGTTGCCACAGGATATTTCCAAGAAACTCAGGGCAGGGAGTAAAATGGACACAATTTTCACAGGATAGGACATCCCAGATAATTCAGCACAGCAAAATCGTCCGTTGGGCATGTGCCCCAGCTCTGAAGAGTACTTAGCATAATGGTTAATCCAGCCGTAATTGCTTCACCAGCTCCTGCAGTTCATAATTCACCAGCCTAATTGGAGCCAGTCATTGCTTTTCCAAGCACTGAAAAAAATTGCAATTAGTCCACTTTATTCTACTTTGGACATCATTATGCACCATTACATTTGGCAAGCGGGTTGACTTCCACGCTTGCACTTGTGACTGAACACATGCACAAACATCTTGTTTAAGTGGCATTGTACGCATTCAATTGCCTCAAGGGATTGTCAGTCATAGAGCTATAATATAATTTGATCCCAAATGTTCTCCTCTCAACTGAAAACTTTAGTGTAAAAAAAAAAATCCTTTCTAGTGATACTTGAATATTTGCCAAATATGTCTGTGTTTGGCACTGAAGGCAAATATAATCAGTACTCATTATATGAGAGCACTTAGAAAATGACATGCAATGGCATTTAGTAACTGGCAGTGTTTCACAGCAGGCATGCAGTAGTATATAGTATCAGGGAGGGGGAATCTGAAGGTTTATGGGATTTCTTAGTTGATGCCAAAATCAAAATAACTAAAGAGGTAGCAACAAATATCTGCAACATTCTAAACTGGGATAATTTTACATTCAAAATATGAATCTGAATTTCACATTTGACATTCAAACTCAGGAAAGATTTTAAATTTTCCCCAATTTTGAGGATTCATATGTTGTTCTTTATAGGACTTACTGATGTGTTGATCACTGGTGCATCTGCAAAATACACTATGAGAAACACTCCTTAGAGGTTTAAAAGAGAAGATATTTGGAAGTGAATACAATCATAATAAAGAACAAAATACTGCCCCAAAAGTGCTCAGGTATTCATAAGAAATGGATGTAGAACAGCAATTCCTTGAGGCATTAAAAACAAAGTCCTTCATTCTCTTGCCAGGGCTTATTTCGTATTCCAATCCCTTTCTTAGAAAGAATTTGCACTTCTGCATTTTTTAAAAAATCAATGCTAAAGCAGGCTTTCAACCCCACAATATTAACTCCTAAAAATAGCTATCTTTCTGAGCCTGCTGTCCAGTTTCATTCCGTTCCGGTGGAAAATTTCCTGGTCCCACTGTCAGCAGGATCTCATCTCAGTCACTTGTTGTTGTTATGTGCCTTCAGGTGGATCATGACTAATGGCGACCCTATGAATCAGCAACCTCCAAGAGCATCAGTCGTGAACCACCCTGTTCAGATCTTGTAAGTTCAAGTCTGTGGCTTACTTTATGGAATCAATCCATCTCTTGTTTGGCCTTCCTCTTTTTCTACTCCCTTCTGTTTTTCCCAGCATTGTTGTCTTTTCTAGTGAATCATGTGAAGATCCTCCGTGGCACAGAGTGGTAAGCGGCGGTAACACAGCTGAAGCTCTGCTCATGGCCGGAGTTCGATTCCAACGGAAGAAAGAAGTCGAATCTCCGGTAATAATAAATAATAATAATAAATTTTAATTTATGTGTCGCCTATCTGGCCAATGGCCACTCTAGGCGACGTACATATAGTAAAATACAGCAAAATACAATACAATAAAATACAATATAACAATATAAATTATAATAACAACAATACAGAGTAGGAGGCATTTTGATCATAAGAACATTAAGCCTCCCCAGACGTCCCAAAGGCCTGTTGAAAAAGCCAGGTCTTTAAGGCCTTGCGGAACATATTCAGGGAAGAGACGTGCCGAAGATCTTGTGGAAGGGAGTTCCAGAGGGTGGGGGCCGCCACTGAAAAGGCCCTCTCTCTAGTTCCCGCCAACTTAGCTGATTTGGTTGGCGGGACTGAGAGAAGGCCTTGTGTGGCCGATCTTGTCAGGCGGCATAATTGGTGGCGTTGTAGGCGCTCCTTTAGATAAACTGGGCTGAGACCGTATAGGGATTTAAAGGTTAATACCAACACCTTGAATTGGGCCCGGAAAACAACTGGAAGCCAGTGTAGATCGAACAACACTGGCGTGATGTGGTCCCGGCGACGACTGTTTGTAAGTAGTCGAGCCGCCGCATTTTGAATAAGTTGTAGTTTCCGGACCGTTTTCAAGGGTAACCCCACATAGAGTGCATTACAGTAATCTAATCGAGAGGTGACCAGGGCATGTACTACCAGTGGGAGCTGATGAACAGGAAGGTAGGGTTGCAGCCTACGTATAAGGTGTAGTTGATACCAAGCTGCCCGGCTCACTGCCGAAAGGGGTCGAGGTCCACTCAGCCTTCCATCCATCCGTGGTCGGTAAAATGAGTACCCGGCATACTCTGGGGGGTAAAGAAAGGCCGGGGAAGGAACTGGCAATCCCACCCCATATATATTGTCTGCATAGCAAACGTCGCAATACATCACCCTAAGAGTCGGAAACGACTGGCACTATAAGTGCGGGGACACCTTTACCTTTTTTAGTGAATCATGTCTTCTCATGATGTGTCCAAAGTATGATAACCTCAGTTTCATCATTTTAGCTTCTAATGATAGTTCTACTTTAATTTGTTCTAACACCCAATTATTTGTCTTTTTCGCAGTTCATGGTATGCGCAAAGCCCTTCTCCAACACCACATTTCAAATGTTTCATTTCAAATCTCAGTCTCTGGACACACAAAAATCCTCTCTCTACTGCCAAGTGAGCTCCTCTGTTGCAGTTGTAAGCCACAATCGCATTCCTTTCAAGGGTGCCACACACACCCTGATATCCCGTTGCTGTGGAAACAATCTCATCACATCCTTATCCTTTGCAATGTGTCACACTGAGGACACAAAAGGTTATGAAACCATCTCTGGCATTTAGGAGGAAATTGTGCATCTGGTTGACCAAACGGGAGGGGATTCCCATTATGAATCAAAGTTGCAGGAATTGGGGCTGGGAGAGACCCGACGTGAAACAGCTACAACGGGGGATGAGCAACGTTAGGCCAGGGACAAAATGTGGCCCTCCAGGACTCTTTATTTGACCCTCTGGACTCTTCCCAGCCCACACATGCTTCCGGTCGTACAACCTCTTTCCCTAGGATGCACCCCTTACCAGCTTTGCTTTGCACTGTCCCTGAGTATCTTTGCCTGGCTGAATGTGCCCTTGAGCTCTGAGGATGCCTCATGTTTGCCTGCGTGGAGAACAGAGTAGAGTGTCCAAGTGTGTGTAGAAACCAGGCTCCTGTAGTATTTTATATTCATGGCTCTGTCCACATTTGCCTTTAACCCTGCCTATCCCTGCCATGTGGTCCCCGGAAGATTCTGCAGAAGGGAATCCGGCCTTCGGGTTGCAAAAAAGGCTTTGCTGACGCGTCCAGCAAGCGTGCTGCCTTTGCGAGCCCACCTAAGTGCCAGCTTAAGGTTTCTAGGAGGCAGAATTGAACCAACAAGCTGGAGCACCTGAACACACAACACTGTTAAGCTAGGGATGGTACCCAAGCAACATGGCTTCTCCTGGCCTGCCCCACATCAGATTGCAGGCGGTGGTAGTAAGTGGGTATTTTTTTAATCATTATTTTGCTTTTTATCACACATAAACAGCATAAACAAATGCAGCAACAAAAACTTTCGGAGTCTTCCCTCTTTTGCTACAATTTCAGATGCCAAGGGCATACAGTAGCTTCTGTTGAAGTGGAGGCAACTTTCTGTGCATTCCCCACCACTGCAAGAATGAAGCACTTGGCTTAGTTCTGACTATTTTGTGGCCAAGCCAACAGCCCCCACGATCCTGAATACATTTAGAGCAGTGGTGGGGAACCATTTTCATTCTCAGGGCTGCATTTCCTCATGGGCAACCTTCTTTGGGGGGGGGGGATGGATGCCAGTGGTGGGCAGGGCCAGGAGCCAAAGCAGGCAGAGCAAGAGCCATGATCTTTGTACAATAGGCTACATTCAAGCCATGTGAGAGGCAGATGTTTCTCCACACATGCACTCATCTCTCCATCCAGCAAGAAGGGGGTGTCATTACAGCTCAAGGATGCATTCCAGCCATGCAAAAACATTTTGCATATTACTTTCATGAATGCAATGCATTTTACGCTACTTTCCCCTAATATGTGCATTTTTGTACACATTTTTGGGCTGGAGAGCTGCATTTAGAGAAATGTGAATTTTGAACTATAGCTTTGTTTCTCTTTGCGTGTTGTTTCAGGAAGTCCAAATCAGGTGGGGTTTGCATTAAATTTGAACCAAACCTTCCCACCTGCCACCATAACAGATGTCTAGAAAAAGGAATTTCAGCACATGGAGATAGCATGAGAACCTATGCTGAGACTCTCACTTCCACACAGCTGTTACAGGTTCAGGTGCCCAATTCATCTTATGCATCTGGCTGCTCTAGTGAGGAAGGACTTTGGGGAATTAATGCGGTAAAAGTTATCCCTTGCTGATCTTTCTTCTAAAGCATGATCAACAATTCCCCTTTTCAAAAATGCCATGCATGTTACTGGAGGTCAGAACAAAAACGACATCCGTACTACTTCCTTTTTGTTTTTGTTTTGTTTTCAAGACAGCTGAAGACAGGAACGATGACCCTATGACATTCTTGCTTCCCCTCTGAAGTTTCAGCAGCTGTGAGTGGAAGCTGGCCAAATTTGAAACAGCTGCCTTAGAAGGGCATCATGGTCAACCTCTATTCCAATAACCATTGGGGGCTGGTAGCTCCATGTCAGTGGGGCAGTGGAATCCGCTCTGGGTTTTAGCCCAAACTTTCAAGGATCTGAAGTGCCTTGGGCAGCTCCTTGAAAGTTTGGACTAAACCCAGAGCAGATTCCACTGCTCCACCACTGACATCGGAGCCACCAGTTGCTACTACCAATAAGCAAACACATCAACACTGCCCCAAACCCAGAGCTTGGAAAAGTTTAAACTACAACTCCCATCAGCCCCAGCCAGCATGGCCACTGGATTGGGCTGATGGGAGTTGTAGTTCAAAAAAGTAACTTTTCCAAGCTCTGCCCAAACCTGATAACGCTGAGGACCTTTTCTTGTGTTGTCCTTTAGTTAAGACCATCCTGTTTGTACACACCAGTCATCACCAATCTGGTGCTGTCCAGATATTTTTGACCACAACTCACATCAGCCCCAACCAGCATGGAACTCTGGGAATTGTAGCTCTGTGACAGGAATAGGGAGGGGGTCTCCTAACAGTTCTCACCACCCTTAACAAACTACATTTCCTAGGATGGTTTTGGGAAAGTCATGACCGTTGAAGTGGTATCATAGTGCTTTAAAGTTCTGGTGTGAATGCGGCCAAAATGTGATTATGGATTCATGTGACCCTGTTACTGAAACAACTGGTCTGCTGCTGTGTTTTGGGGTCTGATTCAAAGTGCTGTTTTTTAAAATATAATGGCCTAAGCCCAGGTGAGGAATGGAGGAGAAATTTAGTTCAGTTCATATTTAAAGGCAAACTTACCTGTTTCACACTTTCCAGAATACTAGGAAAACTGAAAGACAGCCATCCTTTGAAATTCACATTTCTCCGAATTTTGCAACGCAGTTACCCAGACCAGTAACATGGACAAAAATGCAGATATCAGGATAAAGTGTGCCTAAAATGCCTATGATAGTGAAATCAGCATGCAAAAATGCATCACATCAGGGGAAATTTATTTGCAAAAATGTTTATATTAGGCAAACTTGCATACAGTTTGCACTATAATGCTGATTAATTTTCAGGAGGACTTTTTGTAAAAAAAAAAAAAGTCACAAATTGTAGTGGAAGTATGGAGAACAACTTAAGACTGGAAAAATGAGGAACTAAAATTGACAGATTCGCCCATTCCTAGCCTGGGATATCACAGGATATTCCCTCTGAAACTCTAACCCCCACAAGTTCATAGAATCATAGAGCTCGAAGTCTCCTTTGAAATGAAAGCCTTTTATAGTCCTTCCTAGTGAGGATGCCAATGTCCAGCCTATGGGCAGAATTACTCAAGTACCTGGGAACAGAACCATTGCTAGTTGCTTTAAAAGATTCAAGGCACAGGTCCAAGAAACAAATTTGCACAATATCTCCATATGCTAATAAAGATGTACAGATAAAAATATAGGCCTCTGAGCAAGCTAGGCTGGTGGGTGGCTGGGGTTTCACCAGAATTGTGCTTTGCTACATGCCCAGCTGCCCTGCAAGCAAACATATACATTAGCCCACTGGACAAGCCATTCCTGTCTGCCTCCACTGTCAGAAGTAGTGTGCCTCTGAATTAGTGGCTGCTGGTGACTCCATGTCAGTGGAGCAGTGGAATCTGTTCCAGGTTTTAGTCTGAACTTTCAAGGAGCTGCCCAGGGTGCTTCAGCTGATTGGAATACCAGTTGCTGGGAATTGCAGTTGGGGAGAGTGCTATTGCACTCAGGTCCTGCCTGTGGGCTTCCCATGGGCATCTGGTTGGCCACTGGGAGAACAGGAAAGCTAGACTAGATGGGCCACTGTTCTCATCCAGCAGCCAGGCTCTTCTTATGTGTGTATGTTATGTTCTCATGTTCTTATGTCTTTTGTACATGACTCTGGTCAGTAGATCTAGTTTTGTTTTGTTTTTAAAGTCTATCTGCAATTGTAACATCTACCTACCCCTGCTTTATGACTCATTTTTTAAAAAAAAAAATAACCACGGCAAGTGCTCTTAAAATACACAGCTTTCTTGCAACATAACTCTGAATATATCCAAAAGCAAGCCTCGTTCCCACATCTCACTCGGTCCTGAAACAACACCCTTGCTCAGAAAGCAGATTAGGCTTGCCGAAAGCGGATGTCTCTCGAGAAGCCAAAAGGTCTGTAGTCAACAAAAGTCCAGGCTGAACAATTCCAGGCAGCAGCGGCTTCTCTTTGGTTGAGCAGTGCCCTAAAGGGAGATGGGCCTCGTGCCAGGGCTTTTGTGCTTTGCAACCTGCAGGCTTTGGGCTTTTGCAGTGGCAACGCTCAGCACGAGCCTCTCCTACAGTTTTACGGCTTAGTCAGCAGCAGCCAAAGGGGCATATTTAAGCTTTTAAGGTCACCGCCAGCAAAGCTGAGTAGCTATGGACACAGGAAGGGCTCAGCGAGCAGAGCTCCAGGATCAACATGCATGCTCGCTTCTTTGTTCATTATGCATTTATATTCCCACCGTTCCTCCAAGGAGCTCAGGGTCATGTATATATATGGTTCTCCACCCCCCCTCCACTTTATCCTTGCAACAACCCTGTGTGGTAGGTCAGGCTGAGAGACAGTGACTGGCCCACAGTCACCCTGTGAGCTTCACGACTGTGTGAGGATTCACATCGTGGTCTCCAGAGCTTGGAAAAGTTACTTTTTTAAACCACAACTCCCATCAGCCCCAGCCAGCACGGCCACTGGATTGGGCTGATGGGAGTTGTAGTTCAAAAAAGTAACTTTTCCAAGCTCTGGTGGTGTCCCAGATCATCATCCGACACCCGAAACCATCCCATCACTCTGGTGCACTTACCACACTGTACAAAGATGCTCTTAATGCCCTAACAGGTTGGGACCCAAAAAGGAGGGCCATCCATCTCTATAACGAACTATGAGGAAAGCTTTTTCAACCCGAGGGCCGCATTCCCTCTAGGTAACCTTCCAGGGGCCGCATGACAGAAGTGGGTAGGACAGAGGCAAAAGTGAGTGGAACAACGTATATATCAATTTTACCTTTGTACAGAAGGCGAGCTTCTACACACACACACACACACAAACAAACACACACTCCATCAGGCAAACAAGAAATATTTTGAGTCCATGGATGCATTCCAGCCAGCCAAAAGCACTCAAGAGACAGTGAAGAGTGTGGCCTTGGAAGAGGGGGTGTGGCTGGAGAGGGACTTTGGCTTGAGGAAAGTCCCAAGGGCCAGATAGAGATGAATGGAGGGTCGTGTGATGTCCCTATAGTTTGATAACTGTAAATATGGTAAGTGCCGGTTTATTAAGCGATATATGGTGACTGAGTGAGAGGGGGGAGTACATGGGCTAGAATGCTGGAGAATGCTGTATGATGATTGGCTGAGCGTTTGAATGGCTGAAGGTATAAATGAGAGGATGACAGTTGAGAGGAGGTTGGTTGGTTGGGGAGTTGTTGAGAGGAGTGATTGGCAGAGTTCTGAGGGAGGTTTGAATTATATTTGGCTGGTATTTAGGCAGAATATATAAGACTGGAAACATAAAGAGTGACACTATATGAAACCATACGCTTGTTGAACATTCCTAAAGTAATCTTGTTATTTCCTGGTGTTATCAAATAAATACTTTTATTGGTTTACCAAAAGCCTGATCCGTGGCTGGGAATACACAGACCAGAAGGGAGGGCAGGTTAATTACCAAGGCGGAAGGAAAACTGTATCAAATAAATGGTGGCAGTGGTGAAGGGAGATATTGTAACATTGTCAAGTATCCAGAGTAACCCAGGATTGTATGCTTTATAGACAAAGATACAAGGAGGGTTGTGGACGGCAAGGGCACCCAGACACAAAGTAACAATAAGCCATAGGGAGACTAGGCAAAGTCTCTAGCAGTATTGTTTACAGGGAGTGGCTGGTGGTGCTGCCTAGCAGTGGGATCTTGTGAGATCTGTGCGAGAGCGTGTGAGAGAACAAATAAAAACGAGGATCCTGACTGGAGGGACCTGACAGGAGGAGGTCTGAGATGAGATCGTCACAGGCCGCATGGGGTTTTCCACCCCTCATTGGCACTTCAAGCTACAAAGTCATTTCACTCACTGACTACCATACTGAACTGGCCCCAAAAACAGCATTTCACTTAGCCCAAATTGATTGATTGATTGATTGATTGATTGATTGATTGACTGGGTTTATTTATATGCCATCTTTCCACAGTGACCTGTGCCCAAAGTGGCTTACGACAAACACTCAAAATAGAAGCCCTGGGGTAGGGGAGAGAAGTCAGTTTACAAAACGTAGCAATAGATTCAAATAAGACAAAAATAAACAATTTAGCAAACATAAAATAAATTCAATATTACAAAAGAAATAACCTAGACTTAAATACTTAAGTACAAAGAAGAAAGCCGACAGAGCTCCAGATGTGCATCTTGTTACACTCCAAGGAACCTCAGCAGCTGGCTTAAGTCTACTTCAGAGGGAAGGGAGTCATTTCATCAGGCCAGATGACTTACACCTGGCGTGCTCTTCTCTCCTCCACAGGAGACCAACAGCAGCAAAATGGACATGCTTTCTAGGGCTTCAAGGAAGATACAGCCTCTAATAAACCTGGTCCACTTCTCAGGCATCCCCGCCTCAAGTTCAGTTTCTCTCCGATTGATAACACCTGTAGATTGATCCAACTTTTCTAGTTCCCCCTGAATCCTGGGTACGGTTGCCAGGTTCAGGGCCTGAGACTGTTCCTGTATCTTTAGGAGAAGAGAAGGTCAGCCACGTGCAGGTGTTCTTGCAACACTGTAATGGGAAAAACCACAAGGAGGAATTCTCCCTTCCCCCTGCACAACTTTGAAAGAGACAGAAGACCTCTTGGTTGCCAGGCCCAGCCTCCAAGAGGTCTTCTGTATCTTTAAAAGTTGTGCAGGGGGAAGGGAGAATTCCACCTTGTGGTTTTTCCCATTACAGTGTTGCAAGAACACCTGCACGTGGCTGACTTTCTCTTCTCTTAAAGATACAGGATCAGCCTCAGGCCAAGAACCTGGCAACCCTAATCCTGGGGTCCACTTCTTCCTCTGCCTTGGTCCTCCAAGATCTCTGCACTGCCATCCAAAATGAAGCTGAATTCTGGATTTTCCCTTCGCGCATACAGCAACCACAGAGCTTTCCAGCATTCTGCCCCTATGGCCAATGAAGGAGGAGAAATTGATGCTCAGTTGGCGTTTGCTATTTTCCCCAAGCCATTAAGAACATAAGAAGAGCCTGCTGGATCAGGCCAGTGGCCCGTCTAGTCCAGCATCCTGTTCTCACAGTGGCCAACCAGGTGCCTGGGGGAAGCCCGCAAGCAGGACCCGAGTGCAAGAACACTCTCCCCTCCTGAGGCTTCCGGCAACTGCTTTTCAGAAGCATGCTGCCTCTGACTAGGGTGGCAGAGCACAGCCATCACAGCTAGTAGCCATTGATAGCCCTGTCCCCCATGAATTTGTGTGTGCTCTGGTGTGCGGCAATGTCCATATTAAAGATCCCAAACACACTATGCCTCCATGGGCAGTGATAGATGGTGCCCCTTGGAATTGGTCGGAGCAGGAGGCACAGGGGCCAACGATAGGTGGAAGCAGCACCAATAACAGGCAAAGCGAAATAAACGCTCGTTTGGTCAACATCCTCCTCCCTGCTAAGTTCTGCAAGGGCAACACTAAGACTAAGGAAGAGGAAGCTGATAGGCAGTGCCCCCACAAGTGGTTGTAAGGAAGAAGGCAAGCAGGTGGGGGCTGGCTGAGGGTAGAATGAGGTAGGCAGGGCAGCGTCCCATTCGCCCTAAAGGACCAACCTCCACTGATACTGACATTTCTTTATAAACATCTGGAAGCCTGAGGAGGCCAATCCTCTCCAAGGAGACCTGGACGCAGCAACACCACCCCACCTGCAAAGACTCTGTCCTAGGTCTCCAAACCGTTGGAAGTGGGGCAAGAGCAACTCCTGTTTTGTTCTTTTGTTTACGTTCCAGAAGGGAGATAGAGTTAGGGTCCTCCAGATGGATAGGCTTGACTACCCTTACCTGTGATGCTCTGACTGACTTCCTTCCGTCTTTTAGACTGATATGTCTTAAGAAAGCTTATCTGCCCCTCCTCCTTCCGCCCTTTCCTCTCTTCTCTTTTTCAACTGTCCAAGAGAGGAGACACCTTTGTCTCTGCTCTCTCCCTCCTAGCTATGAGGGCAACTCCCAAGCCTGGGCATTGCGCCTCCAACTTAGTTAGTTAGAACTAGGTTTGCCTTTCTATCTGCTATGTATTTCTATAAATAAAGTAGCTTTTCTAATTTTACTAAGCCTCAAGTCTCAGTGATCCTGATGCAGAGTAAAAGCCTGCTTTCTTAGGCAAACACACGCACATGCTGGCACACTCGCATTTCAGCATCCACTGTTACTCTGCTGCTGTGCTGCTTTAAACTAGATTTAGCGCACGCACACGGCGACACAAACAGCCATGCAAGCCCAGAACCGTGCCCAGGCCCTTTCCCTCATAGCTTAGTCCATGTGGGAACACGGTGATGCCCCAGCGACACCCCTTATTACCAGCCCTCACTGCTGTGTGATGTAGGTTTGCTTGGCAGAAGGGAAGGCACCACGACTGCCAAGTTCCCGCAAGCGAGACCAGGATATGAGTAGAAGAGGTGATGCCTGGCCAAGGATGCTTGTGCAACTGTGACCCAGTTCATGTCTGTCATTTGAACAAGGTTGCATGTGCTCAGTGGGAGAGGAGAGGCAGGGGGTAGTCACCGTTATGGGCAGTTAGTTTATTAGAGCAGCTGGGATGATGCCTGTTGTCTTCTTTCTGTAGACCCTGAACTTAATGGTTTATGTTTAAAATGATAGATGTTATTTGTCTGTCACTGTCTTTGCTGTGAATCCCTTCAGAAACCCTGGGAAAAAAGTTGACTATATGTAAGAACATTAAGAACCATCCCAAACTAGTGACACAACCATCAGCCATCATTGTCTTTATACTGTCAGATGCCTCCTAGATACACAGTTACAGACAAAGAGGCAGCAGCAACACACCTCCCACCCTGGATGTGACATAAGAGGGTAGGCCAACCAATCAACCAGCGCTTCACCGCCTGCTTAAAAATCCAGGACCTAAATTCTAGAATGTAGTAGAGCTCCTTTGCAACACGCCATCCCTAACTTTATTTTGGTGGATGGGCAAAGAGATTTTTGAGGAAGAGGCACAGCTCCGTGTTAGAGCATATGTTTTGCAAGCAGAAGGTCCCAGGTTCAATCTCTGGCATCTCCAGATCAGGCTAGGAGAGACCCTTGCCTGAAGCCCTGGAGAAGTCCTGCCGGTCAGTGCAGACGATGCAAAGCTGGATGGACCAATGGTCTGACTCTGTATAAGGCAGCATCCTATCTGCGACCTCCAAGAGCATCTGTTGTAAGCCACCCTGTTCAGATCTTGTAAGTTCAGGTCTCTGGCTTCCTTTATGGAATCAATCCATCTCTGGTTTGGTCTTCCTCTTTTCTACTCCCTTCTGTTTTTCCCAGCATTATGGTCTTTTCTAATGAATCATGTTTTCTCATTATGTGTCCAAAGTAGGATAACCTCACTTTCATCATTTTAGCTTCTAGCGACAGTTCTGGTTTAATTTGTTCTAACACCTAATTATTTGTCTTTTTCACAGCAACCAGTTATTTATCTACCAGTGGATGCCACCACATGGTGGGCATGTGTAGAGGTGGCTGGCTGTTAAGGATGCTGCTGACGAAAGCAGAAACAGGAGCAGAAATTGCTCCTGTTTGTTTATTTGTCTCCCATCCAATGAATGAATGAATTAATTAATTAATGATACATGATTGGTTACTTTTCCCATGTTGGCATTCTGTTTCCTTTACATTGAAATAAATGGGGTGGAATAATGTAATTTACGTGATTTTACATAATAAATTGGGTGAAATTATTTTCCCACAGCTGACAGCAAGCCAAATAGCATAGTTTTGGCAGAAGACAAGCTGCAGGAGAATGGAAACAGTTCTGCATGCGACAAATGTAGAGCAGAACCAAACATTATTTATTTATTTATTTATTACATTTATATCCCGCCCTTCCTCCCAGTAGAGCCCAGGGCAGCAAACAAAAGCACTAAAAACATTTTAGACCATCATATGACACCTTCTTGCATCCCTAGTGGTGCAGCCTCTGTCCTCTAAGTGCAGCAATCTGCAATACAGACAGGTGGGCGACAAGCGATCTGCAGCATGATGAAGATTACCCAGGCCAAATGGCATCCTGTGTGAATTGGACCTGCAAATTAGCACTAGAGCAGGCAAAATAAACATCTCATTTTGTGACTCTTCCAGGATTTGCTTTGTCTCATACAATGTGCACGACTTCACAGTTATGAAACAAATAGTTCCCAAGCTTCTAATATTTGCAGGAAGGGTTATGTTTACTGTCTAATGCAGAGGCAGGAAGGTCAATCCTGCACACCCAGCCAGAAACATGCACCTGCTTAGCAAGTGTCTGTTTGTTTATATCCTTCCAAGTCAGAAATGTTCACATAGAGAAGAGTACAGAGGGGTACATGATTTGATGATTTGTTTGTTTAAAGCAGGGTGCGTAACCTTTTTCAGACCAAGGGCCACGTTGCCTTCTAGGCAAACTTCTGGGGCCCACATGTAAGGATGTGGCTAATTCCCTGGGAAACGGAAGCAAAAATCCCTGCAATTTGCATGTTCATCTAAGGTCAGAAACGGAAATAACGCAAGCATCCCAGGGTGGGATGGAAATCACAGCCTCCTTGCATGCCAGTGGAAGGCAAAAGTGGACAGAGCAAGGAATGTGAATTTTACCAGGCATACGGGAAGCAAGATCAGTTCAAGGACACATTCCAGCCAAGCAAAATCACCCACACCGAACAGGATTGAACTCCCTGCGCATCAGCAGATGAATGGGGAGTCCAAACCTGCTTTCCGCTCCTGCATCTCTACCTGCCCCTCACCTGATTTCACATATGACAGGTGCAGGTGGGTGTGGTTTCAGGAAAACAGGATGCCACCTTTGGGTTGTAAATCCTTTTTTTAAAAAGTGCGTGGGTAGTATCCAACTAAGCTCTACTCAGAGCAGTCCCATTAAAATGAATGGACCTCAGTTAATCATGCCCATTAATGTTAATGTGTCTGCTCTGAACAACATTAGATGCAACTCTATGGTTCCAATTTCTGTTTTTTTAAGGATGTGCCATTAAAAATCCACACGGAAATGCAGTGAGGCGGACTTAGCCCATCTCTTCTGAGAACTGGGACAGGCTGGAACCAAGGAAGCTGCCTTCTACTGAGTCAGACCATTGGTCCATCTAGCTCAATATTATCTACACTGACTGGCAGCAGCTTTCTAAGGCTTCAGGCAGGGAATCTTTCTCAGTGATACCTGGGAATTGAACCAGGGACCTTCTGCATGAATGGTGGATGCTTTACCACTGAACTACAGGTCCTCCCCAACGTTAGCGAGTCCGTCTATCACTAGGCTTAAGTGAGCCAAAGGTCACACACGGGTTTGGGAACTATCTTCTGTAAAGTGAGATTAAATTCCTAAAAAAATTAATTAAATCAGACAACTCATATGGAAAGCCCCTAGATGGTTGTTTGGCTGGCTGGCTGATTCTTATCCTACACATTCAGCACACAAGTGTTTTAGGATCACAGAGCTAGAAGGTACTTCAGAGGTCATCTAGGCCAGCCCTCTTTTGATGCAGGAAATCCCCTGCTACAGCATCCCTGATATGTGGATGTCCAGCCTCAGCTTAAGAACCTCCAACAAAGGAGAGGGTACTATTTTCTGAGACCATCCATTCCACAGGGAAACAACTAGAACCGCATGAATAGATTGGGCCCTCAGGACAACTCACAAGAAAAGATAAAAACAATGAGTTGTGTCCAACATTAGTCATGCTCAGAATAGACCTACTGAAATCAGTTTGACATGACTCACTTAAGTCCATTGATTTCAATGGGTCTAGTCTGCTTAAGCTTAATGTTGGATATCACCTGATGTACTCAAATATTATAATTTTTAAAAAGCAGATAAACACAGCAAAAAATAACAGTATCTAAGAGCACAATCCTATATATGCTCAGAATAAAGTTCCTTTGAGTTCAGTGTTACTAACTCCCAGGTGAATGCTTATAGGATTTCAACCTACAACACAGCTCGACAGTGGCTTAAAAGGTTTAAAAGCTTGGCAATGTGCATGCCCATTCCCTCTATCTCTTTTATTTTCACAACAATCTTGTGAGGAAGGTCACAGATAGTGACTGGCCCGAGGTCACCCAGTGAGCTTAATAGCTGAGTGGAATTAAACCTATCAACTGCACAAGACTGCCACATGTTTAGCAGTGGCTAATATATATTTACTTTTATTTTTTCTAAAGAGTGCGTGATTGGTATACCAACTTATAAATCAACAGGAAGGAAACTCAAGCCAGCAGGCCTAATTCGGCCCAGCAAATTAATTATAATTCGTTAAAAGTGAATACATTTACATAACTTCTTCTTCTTTTTGAGATGTGTGAAATAATGTTACAATTTAAAATACAAAGCCGACTGATCATTTGTTAGAAGGGACAGCCATCTTTAATATTTTAGTTTTCATTCCCTGGGCCAGTAATGGTTCCAAACTAGCTTCAAAATCTGAACGCAGGAGCACTGCACTTGCAGCCTTACTCGTTAATACATGCTGATTATATAATTGATAACTTGCATCTCCTACCTGTGTATGTGTGTGCATACAATCAATAAACTATAATTTTAGGAGCAGTGCTGTACCTCAGGTCCTAGGTTCAATCCCTGGCATCTCCAGGTAGGGTTGAGAGAGAACCTGATCAGAAATCCTGGAGAGCTCCTTCCAATCAGTCTACTAGACCAAGGGTGAGGAGCCTCCAGACCTCAGGCCAAATTTGGCCCAGCAGAGGCCCCAATTTGTCCCACAAGGCCATTTTCCGCAAGCCACACCCACCTGCCCAACACCTAACGGCATATATGACATCAGGTGTGGGGCAGGTGATGATGCTGCCAGAAAGGAACAAATGGGAGCTCAAAGTGTGCTCCTGATTACCCCTTGGGAGGTGGGGCTGGAAGAAAGTGGCAATCAGGCTAACAGGTGGCATCTATTATGTGCTGAGTGCCGTACATCTGGGGAAGAAAGAAGGCATCATTTTCTGTTCCTTCCTGTATATGTTGCAGGCAGCATTGTTTCCATTCCTCTGCAGTTCAGCATCCTCCAGAGCCTACATTATTTGTCTCGCTATCTGCTGTGGCGAAATTACATAGCATACAAATGAATTGTAAACGATGTTGTGATTATGTTAATCTACCCCCCATTCACTTCAATGCAAAGGAAACACAACTCAATTACGTATCATTTGCAGGCTGAAAGCAACAACAACAGTGAATCCCAATTGTATTTGCTGGATTGGTTTCTGCCCCAGACATGGGACGAACATGTGAAAGTCAGCAATTTCCACTCCTGTTTCCAGTTTTGTCAGAATTCCCTGACCTCCCTACATACAACAGGCACTTGTCTTTATCTGGTACCTTCGCTGTGCATCCCTGCACTCCATTCCACCCCTTGTTTTCCCTGTTTCCTCCCATCCATCTTGGACAACTTCACCATCCTCATTAAAGGACTTTCCTCATGGGAGAAGGAAAACAAGGTCAGGGACAGCTATGGCTGATAATGCCTCTTCAAGTTATCTGTGCCCTTCTCCACCCTTTCCTGTTTTTGGCTCACCGGAGGAATCTGCCATTTGTCTGCCTTGACCTTCTCCATCCATCCCTTTCGGATTCCTATTTTGTTTTGTTTTGTACTCTTACATTCCCAGGAGGAAGGAAGAATCTCTTACACTTTTCTCCCAGAGATGGGGGCTCAGTTTTATGGAGAGGGGGCATTTCTGCAGCAATTTGCCATTCCATGGGCGGGACCTCATGAAAATTCTCCAGCATTTTAGTGTGAATTTCTCCTAATAAACACATTTTCGTAGGCAGCTTTTCTAATGTACACATATTTGCAAGCAATTTCTCATGTAATGCATTTTTACATGTTATTTTCACTCATATATTCATGTTTATGCAAACTGTCCCCTAACATGTACATTTTTAAAAAACATGTTTTGGTTGGCGAACTGCATTGCAAAATTCAAATAAGTGCAAATCTTGAAGAATGCCTGTTTCAGTTCTTATATTGTTTTTGGAAAGGCGAATTTGATAGACTCAGCTTCAAGTTTAAACTAAATCAAATTTCCCATCCATTCCTACCCTGGATATAATCATACTGAGGTTCTGGTTTTAGGAAAACAAGAAAGCTTACACTTATTGTAGGGAATGCATACTGGATAGGGAAGATCCTAGTTCTATCTAACTAGGGGAACCATACTTGGTCTTTCATCTCTGCAGGAGAGAGAGATAAAGGAAAGATGTCTCCTCTCCCGATGTGGGATGAAGAAAAAGGGAAGCGAAGGAAATGAGGTCACAAACCCCTAAGAGTATCCTCCTAGCACTTGAAGGAAGATCAGCACAGGTTAGGTCAGAAAGGCAGTCTAGGAAGCACAGCGGTTCCCCTCTCTATCTACCTTTCCCAGAAATGTTTTAAGCAGGTTTATAATATTGTTATAAACTATTAAATGGGACAACATAGTGGGTCTGCATGCACCAAAGGGACAAATTGCTTAAAAGCGTGTGTGTGTGCATAGATGCAAAACACAAAAGGAAAAAGAATTGAGGAGAGAAGAGGAAAACAAGAAAACAGCCCCCAAATTCTTCTTATTGCAATGTTTTTATAATGGCTGGCTTGGGTAGGAAAGCACTGCTTTTGTGTAATTTAAGTTTAACCTTGCACGTAGGCAAGCCTCTATTGCAAAGATTCTCTCTCTCTCACTCTCTCTCTCTCTCTCTCTCACACACACACACACACATTGAATCTTACTAGTTTCAAGGTGGGAAAGAAGCAAATTATATTTTGTTAGCAAGCAACTCCCCCAACCTCATCTGGACCAGCTTGAAATCATGGCATGTAGATTGGCATCACAATAACCATTATTTGTTGTACAACTGTATGGATTTTTTTTTTTGCATTAAAAAAAAGGTCAAAATCCAAAATGTCTTCTGTCTGATGTAGCCTTTTCAGATGGGAGTGCTTTCAAACAAATCACACAGACTATCTGGAAACTGTGCATGGTGTGGTCCTCACATCGGGAGTTCGTCATCTTACTTAAGCATTGTGAACCAACCATTAGGTGCATTTCAAGAGTGTCCTGCTTGGATTAATGATAGGGATGAGGAATTGTAGCTTGGCAACAGAGCACATGCTTTGCATTGTGGTAACACAGAGGCAGTTTTTCTTCATTGGCGACACCAGTGTTGTGGAATGGCCTCCCTGCTGAAATACAACAAGCCCCCATCCTTATTGGCATTCCGCTGGCTCCTGAAGACACATCTGGTTTAGGCAAGCCTTCCCCTAAACTTAAACATCTTGATCCAACTGTTTTAATTGCTTTTTAAACGGATTTATGCTTTTTAAAAGGCTTGTTTTATTGTATATTTTATATATGGGTGTTTTTACTGTTTTCATGGAATTGGTTTATTGTGTATTTTAATTATGTGTGAATTTTATAAATGTTTTTGTAGTTGCAAAACACTTAGAAGCCATTATGGCATGTAAGCAGTATATCTATCTATCAATCAATCATTTATGTTTCTGACCCCTAGGACCATCTGTTCTTTTGGTTATGCTCCACTCCCTGAGGCACTGCACAATCCATGTATGGGAATCGCATGTTGAACTTGCAGTGTGATGTAACACAAGTGGTTGACACCGCTTCGTTACTATTGTATGCCCTGCTTTCTCTTCCAGTTTAATTTAATGTCCTTCTGCTAGTGAAAGGGGATTAAATCCTCCCCCCAGGCTGTGTGATCTTGTCCCTTGATGGGAACAGGATCATGCAGCCAAGGCAGGATTAATCCCTGCCCTCCTGCCCATCAACTGACATTTATTTATTTATTATTTATTTATTAAATTTATATCCCACTCTTCCTCCCAGAAGGAGCCCAGGGCGGCAAAAACCAAAACACCAAAAGCACTTTAAAACATCCTAAAAACAAAAGCCTTTAAAACATATTAAACATATTAAAACAAAACAACTTTCCAAACACATCAGCTGGTGGGCAAGGTGGGCGTGGTTTGGAGAAAATGGCCTCACAAACCAAATTGAACACCCTGGGGGCCATGAATGGTCTTCAGGCTAGAGGTTTCCCCACCTCTGGTCTATCGGATGTCTTCTTGTACTTCAATACCCATCATGCTCTATTGAACAAGTGAGAGAGAGAGGATTCTGAATCCTATCGCCAAGAAAGCAAGGTCTCGATAACTCTGATTTTCTACTTTAATTCACTTCAAGCTTGGCAAGAAAAGGAATTAACAAAAGGAAGGAATTAACAACACTACAGGAAGGTAGGGACCGGCAAATTGATTGATTTTGATTGATTTCTTTCACATTTTTCCACTCTCAAGTTTGGTCCTTCACATTTCCACCTCAGATTTTTTTTTTAAAAAAAGAAGTCGTCATGAAAATTCATCAGCATTTTAGTATTAATTTCTCCTGTTAAAACACATATTCAGTTTTGCCTGATGTACCCATCTGTGCAGAGCAATATTCCCTAACATAGTGCATGTCTGTATGCTAGCTTTCACTAACATATGCACTTATATGTAGACCTCCTTTGGAGAACTGCACCACAAAATTCTTGTAAGTCCAAATGTCGAAGGATGGCTGCATTTCAGTTCTCTTATTGTTCCCGAGACTGTGAATTTGATGGATTCAGCTTCCAATGTGAACTGAATTGAATTTTTCCCCCATGCCTACTCCCACATCACCTCCACAGTGATACTGTCAAAAAAAACCTGTACCATTTCACTCTGCTGATCATAGAAGAAAACCTGCCCTCCAGGTGCTGACTCAACTGTTCTTGAACTAGCCAGATGGCCTAGAAGGGGAAACCCAGGAGTTTCCTTACATCTTTACACCCTTCCTTGAGAGTGCAATTCAGACTTTTTTTTTTAACACTGCCTGCCAGCTTAATGAGAAAGGTGTTTTCCACCCATGACAGATACGAGTCAGCCTTCGCTGCAGGCAGGAGGGATAGGAGGGATCTGCGAGAGAGCAATTGCTTTATTCGACAGCCACATGAGTCACTTTGCTTCTCTCGTGTTGTACCAGGAAGGATCTGAGGGTTCCTGTCCCTTGTCAGCTCATGTACATCTTGTCTCCTTAATTGCTTTCTTTACCCTTGAATTAATTTCTTGGGCGGGTGGGGAGGGAGGAAGGGGCACCTCCGGCAGATTAGAGGCTTCCAAAATTTCTCATGAACCAAACCAGCTTGCCAGCTGCTGGAAACAAGAAGTTCCAACCACATCACTTTGGTAGTTATGGGGTATTAAATGAACACTTTCCCCTTCCTTCTGCTGGTCAGCATCTTATGGACATCAGAAATTGCCTCATTCCAAGTCAAGCCATTGGGTCCATCTAGCTCAGTACTGTTTACACCAGACCAGCAATGGACATCCCCAGTCCTATCTGGAGGTGCCATTGGGGGTTGAACCTGGGATCTTTCTGCATGCAAAGCAGATGCTCTACCACTGAGTTATGGTCCTTCATGTTGTCTAAACTGATAGCTGGATTTCAGACGGCTTTCCCAACCCTACTTGGAGATGGCAGGGACTGAGCCTGGGATCTTCTCCATGCAAAGGTGATGCTCTGCCACTGAGCTATGGCCCTTACCTTACAACATTAATGTCCCATCAAACCAGGCACCAGATTGCATTATGGGGAAAGAGCAGAAGAAGGCCTTAGTAGGTAGACTGAATACGTATCTTTTTATTTGATTTATTATTTATTATTTGATTTATGTTGCCCTGGTCTCCTGCTGGGAGGGAGGGTGGGATATAAATCAAACAATAACAATAGCAATAACAATAATATCTGCTTCTGTGTTGGAATTGCATTTCAATATGTTTTTAAAACTTAAAACCCCCCAATGTTTTTAACGTTTTTTTAAAAAAAGTCGTGAAAGCTTTTTAAAAAAATGTATTTAAAGATGTTTTGTTTTAATGTATTTTAAAGTCTGTTTTTATGAAGTTTAAAGTGTTTTAGTGCTTTTGTTCGCCGCACTGGGCTCCTGCTGGGAGGAAGGGCGGGATATAAATCAAATAAATAAATAAATAAAAATAATGTCCCGTCCTTCCTCCCAGCAGGAGCCCAGGGTGGCAACACTTAGGGCAGAAGGCAATAAATAACAATAAAGGTTCTTTCTTTCCCAGAATGCCTCTTGGCATGTGCGTTGACTGGAAGGTCTTTGGGCCAGACGTCCTCCAATGCCCCCCTCACTCTGTGAGTCTACCTCCTTGCCTCAGCAGGCCCAACGGGCTTCTGACAGTAAGCCCTTTCTTAGGCTGTGGTCTCTCAGCAGATGCCCAACTATACCAACTCTTGACTTCGGCCCTGCTTGGCATGATGCTACATCATGATGAGATGTCATTGCAGGCATTCTGGAGAAATAAATATGGCAGCCACCAGTCTAGGAACACTGGTGAGGTCCATGAGTTCCCCATCTCTGCACTCTTAAAATGTATCCTCATTTAAGGAATATGGTCCATTGTAGCCCATGTTATGCACAGTTGTCCCCCACCTGGTGCCCTCCTGATGTTTGGACTACAACTCCCATCATTCCTCACCACTGGCCATTCTGGCAGGGGCTGGCAGCAGCCGTAGCCCAATAACGTCTCCAGAAAGGCTGCTAAACAAGTCCTGACAATCCTCTGCTTTATTATTTAAAAAAGCAGGCTTCAGATGTCAACAAGGATTTGACCTCACACGTTCCGCAAGCAGGCAGAATATATACCGATCCTGTTGTGAATCATCACAGACTCACAGCCCTGGGAGCGGTCTGTTGCTGTGCCAGCATTTCCAGCAGTGAATTTAATATGAGAAATGTTGTTTGCAGCCAGAGCCTTGATCTGCTGTTGCTTATTCACTCCTTCTTCTGTTCCAGGCCATGGTCCCACCAGGAGGAGAAGTGGGTCTTACCCAGCGGGACTTGAGCTAGGCAGAGTCCAGGGACCTCAGATCACATACCACATACACACACACACCAGATCCAAGAAGGGGAGTCTAATCAGGCATTGGCCGACAGCCAGTCAAGAATGGGTGTGTTACCACCTCTTATAGAAGGGAAGGCAGGTTCCTTAGTAATCAGGTTAGGTCAAGGGTAGCCAATGTGGTGCCCACTAGCTTTTGTGGACTCCAACCCACATCAGTCCCAACCAGCATGGCTAGGGATGATGGGAGCTGTAGTCAACCACATCTGGAAGGCACCACATTGGCTGCCCGTGGGATAGGTCCTGCTTTGTATGTGCATATTCCTCAGGTGAAAGAGCTGTGGCTCAGTGGTAGAACATCTGTTTTGTACCTCCAGAACATCCCTGGCTCAGGCCCCAACACCTCCAGGAGTTCTGCCAGAAATGCTGGGGAGCAGCTGCCAATCAGAGTGGAAATAACTGAACTAGGTGGCCTAGTTCGGTATAATGCAGCTTCCTATGTGTGAAGGAGCTGTTACAAATATACCGCCATAGTATCGCCTCACTTACAATGCTTTTCAGTGGAGCTGAGTTCACATGTTCAGTGACCAGACACTCAGGGTACATCAAGTGAATGTAGAGTAGGAATAGACAACCTGTGGCCCTCTAGATATTGGTGGACTCCCCTCAGCCCCAGCCAGTATGACTAATGGTGAGGAATCTGGGTGTAGGCCAAGAACATCCCAAGGGCTGCAGGTGCCTCATCCACAAGAAGGCCAATGGCCCGTCTAGTCCAGCATCTTGTTCTCACAGTGGCCAATCAGATGTCCATGGGAAGCCCATCCCTGTGACAGAAAAATCAAGTCACACGTGCAACATTTAAACTATCAGAAAGAAAGAAATTTGGAGTAGCAGGTTTACCTAGGGATGAATGAAATCTGTCAAACTTGGCTTCTTTCTGTTTCTCATTTTCCCAAACTTAAGTTCAGTTCTCCACATTTCTGCATCAGTTCGGACATTTTTTAAAAAGGAATTGCCCTTATGACAATTCATTGGCATTTTAGTGCACTTTTCTCCTAATAATATTTTTGAACGCATTTTCCTCCAATGGACATTTTGGCAAGCAATATATAATATGGTTTTGTTCATGACTATATGCAATTTTATGGCCAGTGTGGTATAGTGGTTAGAGTGTTGGACTACGACCTGGGAGACCAGGGTTCGAATCTCCACACAGCCATGAAGCTCCCTGGGTGATCTTGGGCCAGTCACTGCCTCTCAGCCTCATGAAAACCCTATTCATACAGTCGCCATAAGTCGGGATCGACTTGAAGGCAGTCCATTTACATTACATTCCCCTAAAATATATGCATTTTTAAAGCCTTATTTGGTTGGAGAACAGCACCAAAAAATTCGGAGAAGTGCGGCATTTCAAGGATGGCTGCATTGCAGTTCAGATATTGTTTGGGGAAGTGCAAATAATTGCAAACTCAATCAAACATTTAAAATACAAACTCCATTAATTCTCTCCCCTACCTCTACCTGGGGTAGAGTACATGAACACATGAAGTAGTTTCATTGCTCCCTCCCATGGCAGCTGAACATAAGAAGAGACATTCGAAATTCAGGTCTATCGAATTCAGCATCCTAAGGTGGCTAACTTCATTCTGGGGTAAGCAATGTGATGCCCTCCAGATGCACCAGGTTTAGCTTTGCAGAGTGTGTGAAACAGTACACATCTGTCAGCAACCAATCATCAGCCCATAGTGACTTAGGAAAGTTGTCTGCTGAATGCTCTTATCTGCGGATGTCGGCAACTTCAAAGCTTGGCTAGCATGCCAAGTGAGGATATCTCTTTGGTCAAATGTTTTGCTTCGGATGTGAATTTTCCACCACCTTGCAAATTCTCACAGGGGATGCATGCAACAGCTCGTTGCCTCCTTTCCCAATATTAACATGGGATCCTGCAGACAGCTAGTAATTTCTCTTCTAGTCCTCTGTCACATTGTAGAAGTTTCCACTTGGCAAAGGTCAGTATAAGTTCTTCCTCAAGCCTGAAAATTCCCCATCCCCCCAAGAGTGCAAAATCCTGGGTGCAGCTTTCCTTTTTTAAAAAAAAAATATCATTTTTTAAAAAGCAAGGTTCTAGACCTCATGGGTACTAATATCTGTAAATGTATGCTTGAAAGTGGATGGTCAAATACACTTTCATTTTTCTTTTCATTTTTAATTTGTATACCACCTTTCTACATTACTGTACTCAAGGTGGTTTACAACCATAGAAATGACAAAATATACCAAAAATAAAATAGTCATCCTATAATAATTCAAAATATAAGTAAAAATAAACAACTGGCAAAATTCAAGGATCTATTTCACTTATTATCATAATGTCAAAATATCCACAAATGACAACAAAACAAAAACACCTTCATCAATTACAATAAATCGTTAAGATTACTGTGCAGATCAGAACATAGTAATGCTAATGTCTCTGAGCAAATTAAGATGGTGGCTGGTTGGGGCTCTCAACAGCCATGTAAAGTGAAGCAAACAAATAAATAAAACAAAAAGGTGCAGGTTCTAGCCCAGCCCCAAAGGTCCAGGACTTGACTCTCCCATGCTTGAAAGTGGACTAAAACCCGGAGCGGATTCCACTGCCCCACTGACATGGAGCCACCAGCCACCACTACGTGAAAGTGAATGGTGCTCAACAGCTCTATGAGCAATAATCCCAGCAGTGCTGAGAATGGGTGGAAGAGCAGCAGAGAGTTTGTGGAGCTGTGAGTTTTTCCCAACAGAAAGCAAATAAGATAAAATAAAATAAAGCCTCCCTCCCTAAGAAAGGGAAAGGATCCTATAACTACAAGTATAAGGCCAAAAAGCAGGTCGCTCAGATGCAGAGGAGGAGGAGGAGGCGCCGTGTCCTCAGCTAACCTCGCACGTGCTTCTCTGACGGCACAATGCCGTGTGCTTAGCTTACTAAACAGGCTTTCTCCAGAAGGGACAAAGGGAAAGTTTGTCCTGATGTTCAGAGATTTCAGCCAACGCTTAAGAAGAAGAAGAATGAATGAAAGAAAAAAAAATAAGAGCTTCGTCCTCCTCCCTGTCTGGGTGTTACAAAGCTTGCACTGTGACTCTTTGTGGGGACACTGGGGGTTCATCCACAGGGCGATTTAGTGTGTGTGTCTGGTGCTACTTGCATCCCTTTGTAATTTGCATGGTTCACATGATGTTGCAGGCAAGCAGAAGCTAGAACGCAGTTTCCCCCTTTAAATCCGTATCAACCCAATCTAAATATAATGCCCAAAGGAAAGGAAAAACCATCTCAGCCTCGCTGCGCTCCTCTGTGTAGGTGCCTTGCTTTGATATTTTTTTAGTGGGTGGGCTCTCTTATGCCCCATCACCCACTCCCTCTCTCTCTGCCACCCGCAAAAGCTGCAGCAGCCGCTGCCTACTTTGCCTTTCACCCACTCCCCCCTCTAATCAGTTTCATACAGTTACATATCAATTGCAACCCAAGACTCTCTGGCTTCAGCTGGGAGAGGCGTGCAATTGATAAGAAACAATGAAACTGACCCAAAAAAGCCTCCCCTTCTCCATTAGCAATATAGATACTCAGGAGGGAGTAAACATGTAAAATTGGGGGTGGGGCCACAAGGAAACAGCAATACTAAACTTTTTCAGAGGAACTCCGGCTTGTGTGAATGGAAAACAGTGGATTGGAAGCTACCATTGAGCAAGAAGTGTGGATCTTGAAAAGCTTTTTGCGATGGTAAAAACAGCTCCATTAGTACGAAGTTAAGCTCCCATGTGGATAGGCCCTGGGTGTTAGACGTCTTGGAGCAAGGAGCAAGTCAGCAGCAAGCTGCTTGAGATTCAGAGCTCACAGTCCCAGCCCCCATCTGCACTGTACTTTTCAAGCAGTGTGATTCCACTTTAAGCAGTCACAGCTTCCCCAAAAGAATCCTGGAAAGTGTAGTTTGTGAAGGGTGCTGAGAGTTGTTAAGGGACTCCCCCAGTCCCCATACAGAGCTACAGTTCCCAGAGTTCCCTGGGAAAAGGGATTGATGGTTAAACCACTCTGGGAATTGTAGCTTTCTGCAGGCAATAGGGGGTTTGGTAACAATTCCCAGGACCCTTAACAAACAACGGTTGCCAGGGTTCTTTGGGAGAAGCCATGACTCTTTGAAGTGGCACCACACTACTGTAAATGTATAGTGCAGTTGTGGCACCACGGTAGGCAGGTTGACAATCCATGAGGGTTGGAGGAAACAGCCAACAGCTGGGGGGGAGAGGGAGAGCTCATGAAGCAATAGGGTTGCCATCTTTATCCCCAGCCCCACCCCACCAATGACTTTGCCCCTGGGCTTTTGGAACACAAACATTTAGCAAGGGCAATGTTTCCCCACAAACAACCTCCTTGCAAAGAAGGGTGATAGTTCAGTGGCAGAGTCCCAGGTTCAATTCCCTGGCGCCTCCAGGTTAAGGCAAGGAGAGATTCCTTCCTGAAACTCTGGAGAGCTGCTGCCAATCAGTGTAGACAATACTGAGCTAGATGGACCAATGGCCTGACTGAGCACAAGGCAGCATCCTATGTACAACAGATCAGTAGCAGAGACTATGCTCTGCATGTAGAAGGTCCCAGGTCCAGTCCCTGGCATATCCAGGTAGGGCAGGGAACAACCCCTGTCTGAAGTCCTGGATGGTCTCTGCTAAGTGTAGGCAGCAGCGAGCCAGATGGGCCCAATGTTTTGACTCGTTAGAAGGCAGCTTCCTATGATCCTACTGATGTATATCTCTTTTTGTTTATTTATTTATTTTAAATATAAATTATAAATAATTTATTATTCTAAATCTAAATTATAAATAAATAAATAAATAATTGTGTGTGTGTATATATATATATATACAGAGAGAGAGAGAGAGAGAGACAGAGACAGACAGAGACAGACAGACAGACATGAGTACATATATATATATATATATATATATTATTTATTTATTTATTTATTATTTGATTTATATCCCACCTTTCCTCTCAGCAGGAGCCCAGGACAGCAAATATGCGTACATATTCAGGATACCTGAAAGACAGTCTTACCCTTTATATGCCCAGTCGATCACTGCGCTCTGCAGGTGAGGGCCTCCTGCAGATACCATCTTATCAGGAGGTCCATTCTGCACAATATAGGAAACGGACCTTTAGTGTGGCAGCACCTGCCCTGTGGAATCCCCTCCCTTTGAATAGTAGGCAGGCGCCATCTCTGCTATCTTTTCGGCGCCTTTTAAAGACTTTCCTCTTTCAACAAGCCTTTTATGTGCAGACCTATCCCAGTCTGCGTCTGTGTTAGAATTGCTTAATATGTTTTTAATACTGTTTTTATCCCTTTTTTAAAGTTGTTTTTTTAAAAAATGTTTTTAACGCTGTTTTGCTTTAATGTATTTTAAGATCTGTTTTTATGATGTTTTAAAGTGTTTTAAGTGCTTTGTTTGCCACCCTGGGCTCCTGCTGGGAGGAAGGGCGGGATACAAATTAAATAATCACCCTAAGAAAACTAGTTTTGCACCCTAAGACTAGTTTTGTATTTTCAGAGGTGAGAGATTTCCATTCATATCTCCAATCCAGCAATGAAGCTTCCTGGGTAGCCTAAAGTCTCGCCTTTCTTGCACCACCCTACCGCACAAGGGCATTATCATGGAATAAATCAAAATCGATTTGAACCCTCCCTGTGTTTCTGGAGGCAGAGAGGAGAGGAGTCTAGGGTAGCTGTCTCAATAAGCAGACCTCGATGTAGGTGGCAGAGCTGTAGAGAGTGCGACATATCATTAATCCTGTCTCATGCTCTGTATTTTAAGACAGCTGACTAATCGGTTTCTGAGCCTACGCTGACTAGCGGGAGCAGAAATTGCAAATGAAGACCGAAGAAAAGGATCACGTGCATAGGAATGAGTCAGATAATATACCCCTGAAGCTCTGTGGAAGTTTCACAATATTGTGTTGTTTTTGCAGAAATTCAGACCAAGTGCATTTCAGCACAAACACTCCATCGTGCAAGGACTGAGGTTAATGGGCCCTACTAGTGTTTTATTTGTTTATGAATGTGTTTATTAAAATACTTCTCTTCCATCTTTCCACTCTGCCATGAGACTTTCTTGGTGGAGTAGGGCCATGGCTGTGTGGCCTGCTTTGCATGCAGAAGGTCCCAAGTTCAATCCCCCACATCTCCAGGTAGGGTGGGAAGGTCTCCCATCTGAAACCCTGCCAATCAGTGTAGACAACACTGAATTAGATGCATCGTTGGGTTGAGCCAGTATAAGAACAGATTCCTATAAGCCTGCCAAAATAAGAACCTTTTGGCCTGGTGCTTAGCAGCCATAAGGGAAGGGATCAGTCTAATCTCCCAGAAAAGTGAGTTCCCATCCCAGCCACCACAATGGAGAAGATTCTCTCCTCCATCACCCCAACTACACTACTGCTGATGACAGGACACAAGGCCAAGTGTGTAGTCGTCTGGGTTCGCAAGGAGGGGGGATCATAGGCACCTTACTTTTTTGGGAGAAGTGTCCCAGCAGGGTCCCTAAGTACAGGCCAATCAGCATGAAAGGGGAAAATGTTAGCCACTGAGAAGAGTCTTCTCACTTTGCTAACAACATGTTTCCTTGCCCTTTTGTGCTGATTGGAGCTGACCAGAGTGAAAGGAGGTGAGTCAGTCTCTGAGAAGACTCTTTTCAGTAGCTAACACATGCCTCCCCTTCCATGCTGATGGGCTCCTAGGGTTAGTGAGAAGTGAGTTTCACGGCAAAGTACCTTTGTCTCCCAAATCCTTGTCCCGCACTTAGCTTCATTTCAGAGTTCTTAAAATCAAAATGTTTCTGGCAGTGTTTAACCCCCATAGAGAGAGACTGAGGGGGAAGCCTATACACTCTGTAGTTCTATTCTGGTTCTGTAATTCTGTAACTAAAGAAGAGATGGCGAACGATCATGAGGGGACCCTGCGCTTCTGAATCTGCCACTACGCCACTGCACAAGGCTGATTAAAGTTGCACTGTTGAGATGGATGTGGTCTGAATGCAAGATACTCCCAAGTGCAACCAATGACTATTATTGCCGCCCTGGGCTCCTACTAGGAGGAAGGGCAGGATATAAATCTAATAAATAAATAGATGTTCTCATTTATTTATTTATTTATTATTTGATTTATATCCTGCCCTTCCTCCCGGCAGGAGCCCAGGGTAGCATTATGGCATACACAGTTCTCCCTCCTCTACGTTTTATCCTCACAACAACCCTGTGGGGTAGGTTAGGCTGAGAGACTGTGACTGGATCAAGATCAACCAGCAGGCTTCACGGCTGAGTGCGGATTTGAACCCTGGTCTCCTGATTCTTTAACCACCACACCACATCAGCGGAGCCGTTACAATGACATATCTTCACTGGTCCAACAGCTGCATCGGTGGATTGTTCCACAAGGGTATCTGGCATTGCCAGATATAGGGCTGCCACCATATCCTATTGCTCCTCAGCCTGGCATAACTGAAAGAGAGGCTTGCACCCTGCAGGTCATAACCAGAACTTTGAACTGGGCTCAGAAATGAACTGGAAGCCAGCACATGTGGGACAGCAATGGAGTTTCAGGCGCCAAAAGAAATGGTTCCAATTAGACTTCCAAATGTAGAAATTTGAACTAGCTGAAATTTTCCATGCACTTTCCAAAGGCAGACCCAGTTCCAGCATGTTACAATAATCAAACTTTGATGTTACCTAAGTCATATCTGATCATGGCCAGATCCACCTTTCTGCTAAAGTGGGCAAAAGAGCTCCTGGCCACAGCTGCCAAGTGATCATCCTGGAGCAAAGCCAGGTCCAGGCCCGATGTAAGCTTCAAGGAAGGTCCTTCAGGAAAAGTACAACAACCTCATTCAAAACAGGTTATATCTCTATCCCAGGGCTTGTAGTCCTACTGCACCTCTGCCTTGTCTGGATCAAATCTCAGTTTTTTAGCCCACATGCTGCAAACATTAGGAACTGACAGTCTTTTGGTTTGGGGAAATTTTAATTGATTAATTAATATCCCACCCTTCCTCCTGAAGGAGCCAGAGCAGCAAACACACAAGAGATAAACATTTAAAAACATCTTAGAAAGCACTTCCAACACAGAAGCAGACTGCGATGAGGTCTCTATTTAAAAGGCTTGTTGGAAGAGAAAGGTCTTTATTAGGTGCTGAAAAGACAGCAGAGATGGCGCCTGTCTAATATTTAAGGGGAGGGAATTCCAAATGATAGGTGCCACCACACTAAAGGTCCACTTTCTATGTTGTGCTGAATGGACCTTCTGATAAGATGGTATCTGCAGGAGGCCCTCATCTGCAGTGCAGTGATCGACTGAGTGTATAGGGGGGGTAAGATGATCTTTTAGGTATTCTGCTAAAGCTAAACTGATGCATTTTAGGGCCAATTGTGCCCAACACACATTCACACAATGCCACAAGTAAAGCTTCCAAGGCCATCCTGAAAGGTCCATCTTACAAGGTCAAACCAAAAGGTCCATCATGTCTGCAATCCTGTATGTTCGTCAGCATCAGGAAATACAACAGCAGAAGTTCCTAATAGCAACAGCATCTCAACATGTTCAGGATAGCATGGAAGAGTTGATGCCATCACCTCCATGCGGGAATCTGTGTGCAGCTGAACAACGTTCACAAAAAATTGCCTGCCACCATTGTGTGAAATGTGGCAGCCGCATCTAGAACCCACAGGGTGCAGGTGCCGCTTCATCAAAGCACTCTGTGAACCTTTCTTAGCTGTGAGCCCACCAGCAACCTTGCACTCCAGGAGATGACTGCATGGCGGCTGTCAGGCTCCTGAGTAGCTCAGCAGTAAAGCAACTGCTTTGCATGGGGAAGATCCCAGGCTCCATCCCTACCATCTCCAAGTAAGGACAGGAATGTCCCCTACCCAAAACCTTGGAGAGCCACTGCCAATCAGTGTAGACAATACTGAACAAGACAGATAATAGAATCATACAAGAGTTGGAAGGGACCTATAAGGCCATCAAGTCCAACTCCCTGCTCCAAATCAAACCATTCCCAACAGATGGCTGTCCAGCTGCCTCTTGAATGCCTCCAGTGTCGGAGAGCCCACTACCTCCCTAGCTCATTGGTTCCATTGTCGTACTGCTCTAACAGTTAGGCAGTTTTTCCTGATGTTCAGACAAAATCTGGCTTCCTGCAACTTGAGCCCATTATTCTGTGTCCTGCACTCTGGGACAATCAAGAAGAGATCCCGGCCCTCCTCTGTGTGACAACCTTTGAGGTACTTAGAGTGCTATCATATCTCCCCTCAGTCTTCTTTTCTCAAAGCTAAACAGGCCCAGTTCTTCCAGTCTCTCCTCAGAGGGTTTTGTTTCCAGTCCCCTGATCATCCTTGTTGTTCTCCTCTGAACCTGTTCCAGTTTGTCTGCATCCTTCTTGAAGTGTGGAGACCAGAACTGGATGCAGTACTCAAGATGAGTCCTAAACAGTGCTGAATAGAGGGGAACTAATACTTCATGCGATTTTGAAACTATACTTCTTTCAATGCAGCCTAAAATAGCATTTGCCTTTTTTGCAGCCACATTGCACTCATGGCTCATATTCAGCTTGTGATCAATGACAATTCCAAGATCCTTCTTACATGTCTGGATCAATGGTCTGATTCAGCATAAAGCAGCTTCCTATGTTTTATTTATTTATTACATTTATACCCCACCTTTCTTTCCATGAGAGAAACCCAAGGCAGCTTACATATGGTTCCCAGGTGGTCTCCCATCCAGGCACCGACTAGACCTGACCCTGCTTAGCTTCAGCAGGGAGCTGGCCTTATGTGCCTTCAGACCATAGCCTGTATCAAGCTCATACTTCACCTCTGTGGTTTTCTAATGAATTCCTTGTACAAGAGAAGGACTTAAGGACAACCCTGATGGATTAGACCAAAGGCCCACCTAGTCTAGCATTCTGTTCCAGCCAGATACCCCAGCAGGATGCCCACAAGGAGGACCCGGGCACAACAGTACTCTCCTCCTTGACTTTTCGAGCAACGGGTACTCAGAGGCATGACTGCTACCTCTGATCCTGGAGGAGTAGGGTTGCCAGGTTCCTGGCCTGAGACTGATCCTGTATCTTTAGGAGAAGAGAAAGTCAGCCAAGTGCAGGTGTTCTTGCAACGCTGTAATGGGAAAAACCACAAGGTGGAATTCTCCCTTCCCCCTGCACAACTTTTAAAGATACAGAAGACCGCTTGGAGGCTGGGCCTGGCAACCAAGAGATCTTCTGTATCTTTAAAAGACACAAGATCAGTCTCAGGCCCTGAACCTGGCAACCCTATGGAGGAGGTATATAGCCATCAGGACCAGAGCTTGGAAAAGTTACTTTTTTGAACTACAACTCCCATCTGCCCCAGCCAGCATGGCCACTGGATTGGGCTGATGGGAGTTTTAGTTCAAAAAAGTAACTTTTCCAAGCTCTGATCAGGACTAGCAGCCTTTGATGGAAGTGTAGGCACAGGCTAACTGAAAAAAGAGCCAACTCGCAACCTGTTAAGGCCATGGCTGCCAACGTTCGACACCTCCAATTAATCATTGCACCTTCCATCGCTCTCAGGAAGCGACACATAAACTTTCCCAGGGGCGCGTCCATCAACACACAAATGTTTCCTTTCTTTCTCTCTCTCTCTCTCTCATATATAGTTTCCTCTGGGGGGGGGGGAAATCACACAAAGCACTTATTTTAGATGACAGAGTTGAAGGCTGGGAAAAGAAGCCTGGGACAGGAAGGCCTGTTTCTTTGTTCAGCTAGGGCCTGGTTAAGGTTGGGCTGTGACTGTAGGGAACTCCTCGGTCCAAGGGTTGCTCAATTGAATCACAGACTGGCCAGCACATCCCATGACCTGCCACCACCTACTGTGTGTATCTTGGTGGCAGTGGCTAAGGCTAACAGCATAAGCATAGCCAGTGGCCCAACTAGTCCAGCATCCTGCTCTCACAGTGGCCAAACAGAGGCCCCAATGGGAAGCCCGCAAGCAGGACCTGAATGCAACAGTACCCTCCCCACTTGTGATTCCCAGTAATTGTTTTCAGAGGCATACCACCTCTCTGTGGAGGCAGAGCATAGCCATCATGGCCAGTAGCTCTCCTCCATGAATTTGTCCAATCTTCTTTTAAAGCCATCCAACTTGGTGGCCATCACTTCCTCTTTGGGGAGCAAATTCCATCGTTTCACTATGCGCTGAGTAAAGAAGTACTTCCTTTTGTCTGTCCCGAACCTTCCAACATTCAGCTTCTTTGAATGTCCACGAGTTCTAGTATTATGAGAGAGGGAGAAAAACTTTTCTCTATCCACTTTCTCAACGCCATGTATAATTTTATACATTTCTATCATGTCGCCTCTGACTTGCCTTTTCTCTAAACTAAAAAGCCCCAATTGCTGCAACTTTTCCTCATAGGGGAGTCGCGCCATCCCCCTGATCATTCTGGTTGCTTTTTTCTGAACCTTTTCCAACTCCACAATATCCTTTCTGAGGTGAGGCAACCAGAACTGCACATAGTATTCCAAATGTGGTTGCACCGTAGATTTATATAGCTGCATTATGATATCGGCAGCTTTATTTTCAATACCTTTCCTAATGCCAGCTAGCATGGAATTTGCCTTTTTCACAGCTGCCAAACACTGGGTCGGCATCTTCATCGAGATGTCCACTATGACCCCAAGGTCTCATTCCTGGTCAGTCACTGCCAGCTCAGACCCCATGAGTGTATATGTGAAATTAAGATTTTTTTGCCCTTACATGCATCAGTTTACACTTGCTTACATTAAATTGCACTTGCCATTTTACTGCCCTTTCACTCAGTTTGGAGAGGGGAGTGCCTTACAATCCCTTTTTGTTTTAACAACCCTGAACAATTTAGTCTCACCAGCAAACGTGGCTACCTCACTGCTCAACCCTAACTCTAGAACAAGTTAAAAAGCACAGGCCCCAATACCAATCCTGGGGGGACTCCACTTTCCACAGCCCTCCATTGGAAGAACTATCTATTTATTCTGTCCTGCTCTCTTCTTCCTGCAGTTTAACCAGTTCCTGGTCTACAAGAGGACCTCTCCTCTAACTCCATGGCTGCTAAGCTTACCCAGGAGGTTGTGTGATAGTGTCAAGGCCAAACACTGATATGATGGCAACGGAGGCTGATCCATTTGGGCAAGTGGGGCACTACCCTCAGCCAGCCCCCACCTGCCTGCCTTCTTCCTTACAACCAGTGCATTGGGTGGCAGCCCTGCCCATCCACTTCCTCCTCCTTTGTGTCACTGTTGCCCCTTGTAGAACTCAGCAGGGGGGAGAATGGGGACAAAACTAGAATGAGTCAGCTGTCCCTGCCTACTGTTGGTCCCCCTGCTTTCGGCCCCACCAGTCCCAATGGGCACCAGCCACCACTGTATGACGTTGCTGGGCTCCAATTCCCATCATCCTTGACCGTTGGCCATGTTGCTGACTGGGGCTGATGGGAGATGGAGTTCAACAGCATCTGGAGGGTGGCCACAGGTTCCCCATCGCTGGACCATGCCACAAAATCTACGGAATCCTCTTCTGGGCATGCAGGCAGCCTTGAGGAACTAGAGCCTTGTTCCTGAGTAGCTAAGAGGAACCATAGGAAGCTGCCTAGTACCAAATCAGAACATGGGTCCATTTTGCTCAAGAGAGGTTATAATGGGGAAGACACTTTTTTCCATACTTGTGTCCCAAGTCATTTAATATAGACACAAATACAAACACCTTGAATTGGGCCAGGTAACACACTGGGAGCCAGTGCGGTGCCGTTGGGATCGATGGAATATGTACCCACCTTGCTGTCCCAGTTACCAAAGGCAATGGCATTCTGCACTACCAGCATCTTCCGGACCATTTATGCGTGAACGCCCCTCCACACTCACTCACACAGTGCATTACAGTAGGTTGTGTAAGCTCTTCAGAATTTGAAACTTGGGTCAATACTCCACAGCCTAGTAATTTCCTACCTCCCGAGAGGGCCTCAGGAGATTAATTAGTGTTCACAAGTCCTTAGGCTTCCCGTGAAGATAGGCATCCCAGGAGTACAGAGTGTTAGTCATTAGAACCAGACCATAGCTGCTTTCCAGGCCAACTGTCACCCTCCCATGACTTTCGAACCTCATTTGGGCTTCGTCTGCAGAGGGACGACTTCAGAGCGATTTTGAACCTTTTCAGTTGCCTGAACAAAAGGCACTTACCTGCGCAGCAGAGAAAGAAGGGGATGAGGGAGGTAGAGTCCCGACAGGTGACAGAATGGCCTGTGCCACCACCGACATTAATGCTCCACGATGTAAAACTAGGGATGGATGAATCTGTCCATTCTGGTTTATTTCAGTTTCTAATGTCTCCAGTCTCAAATTCAATTCACCAACCTCTGCATCATCCTTCACCAAAAAAATCAACCTTTTCCTCCAAATATGCCTCATTTTGGTATGCAATTTTGTCAAATATACACACATTTTCACAAACCATTCCCACTAATGTAATGCATTGTAATGTTGTTTTCAGCAGCATAGGCAGGGGGTACGTGCTGTTTGGCTTTTCTCTCCCAAAATGCCTGGCTCCAGCCCTGGAGAAGAGGACTGCCTTGATGACAGCTGCAGGTCTTCAGCCTTCTGCCACATCCTAGGGTCCCTAGGCCCCATGCCATTATTTTTATTTATTTATATATTTAACTAATTTCCTTTGAAAAGGGGAGAAAATGCTATTTTTTTCCATTTCAGGATCTGGCTGGGATGAGGAACCTGCCACCCTCCAGATGTTGATGGACTTCAGCTTCTATGAGCCCTAACCATTGGCCATGATGGCTGGAGCTGAAGGGAGCTGTAGTCCCACAACATCTGGAGGGCCCCTGGGCCCCCCACCCCTGGGATATATGGTTCCCAAACATTTTAAGAGCAGATGACCTGTGAAATATTTCATGTTCCTTGGAGTCTGCTTGTACAAGCCCATAGATCACAGATCTATTAGCGGCTACAAGCCATGGCACGTATATGGAACTTCCATGTTCAGAGAAAGCATACCTCTTGATACCAAACATAAAACACAAACGATGGAGCAGTGGTGTTTCCTTCATGTCTGTATCAGGCTGGCCTTGGTTGGAGACTGGATACTGGGCTAGATGGACCACTGAACAGACCCAGCAGGGCTCTTTGTATATCTACCAAAGCAAGCTGTGTAGTTTTTGTGCAGAACAACTCACGTGAGAGAACCCATTTCCTGTGAACTGGAAAATCACAAGGAACATTATTTTTAACCTTGACAACTGAACAGCTTACAAAAATATGCCAGGGAAGCAAATATTAAACATTGTATCCCATCCCACTTTGCCTGGACACATTCAAGTAATTTAGGTTACATTGCTATGCTTACTAAAACAATGTGTAATTTAGGAATAGCATGCAGCATCACAAGAATGCAAAAGAGCTCCCCTTTGGGGCCTTGCAAGCAAAAGAGGTTAGGGCCAAGCTACGTGTGATGTTAAACACATCTTTGCATTTAACATGCAGGTTTTATTAAATGCAAATGGCATCAAACTGGGGGAGGCAGATTATTGGGATTACAGCAGGCGTGGAAGAGAAATTTAATCCTTTCTTCTCCTGCTGTGGTCCAGAGGAAGATCCCTCCTTCAAAGCTGGAATTTCCTTTGGCACCAATGGAGGGGATTCATCCAAATGTAAATATTTACTTATTTATTTAAGGAATATATAATCCCCTTTCCACTCTGTCTCAAAAGTGGTTTACAGAAAAAAAGAAAATAGGCAATATTCAAAATTTAAAGCATAGATTGAAACATCAGAAAGTAGACCATTACAACTACTGTCATCCATGTGCTGGTAACTCCAGGGTGGATTACTGCAATGCACTCTATGTGGGGCTGCCCTTGAGGTTGGTCCAGAAGCTGCAGCCTGTACAAAACACAATGGTTCCACTGCTCATTTTAGCAGACTATTACCACCATGCTGGACTGCTGCTAACTAAGTTCAAGTGTTGGTTCTGGGGTATAAAGCTGTATCCAGCTTGGGCCTAAGATACCGAAAAGATTGCTTCATTGTGCTCTGCAAGATAGGAGCCTCCTGCAGATGCCAGCTCAATACGTTAACTATAGCCGTTCTCAGAGCTTGGAAAAGTTACTTTTTAAAACTACAACTCCCATCAGCCCCAGCCAGCATGGCCACTGGATTGGGCTGATGGGAGTTGTAGTTCAAAAAAGTAACTTTTCCAAGCTCTGCCCGTTCTTGAACAGGGATAGTCTGGCCAAGGTGATTCATGCATTGGCAACCTCAAGAGACTTGATTATTGCAATGTGCTCTCTGTGGGGCTACCCTTAGGACTGGTCTGGAGCAGAGCTTGGAAAAGTTACTTTTTTGAACTACAACTCCCATCAGCCCCAGCCAGCATGGCCACTGGATTGGGCTGATGGGAGTTGTAGTTCAAAAAAGTAACTTTTCCAAGCTCTGGTCTGGAGGCTCCAGCTGGTGCAAAATGCTGTAGCCGGACTGCTGACGGGGACAGATTATCATCAGCACATAACTCTAGTGCTCAAAAGCTTGCATTGGCTGCCCATATGCTACTGGGCCAAGTTCAAGATCCTTGTATTAATTTATATGGCCCTTAACAACTTGGGTCTAGAATGCCTCAAGGACTTCCTGATCCCTTACATCCCTCCCTGATCACTGAGGTCTTGCAGGGAGTCACTGTTAGCTGTTCCCCATGCCTTGGATGTGTGACTCCTGTCCACCAGGAGCCACGTGTTCGGTATTGTGGGCCCAATATTTGGGACCCTCTTCCAGTAGAGGTCAGGCAAGCTCCCCTCCCTGTTCAACTTCTGGTGCCTACCGAAGACCTTTTGTTAAATTCCAGCACTCGTTTTAACTGAATTCTGATTTTATCATTGTAACCAATTTTAATTTTCATGGTATTGCACTCCTTGTACACTGCTTAGAGTAAATTGTAAATAATGCAGTATATAAACTATCTAAATAAAATAAACCAAAATGCCCATTGCACATATCCCATTTTGGCCCATAAGACTGTTTTCCCCAGACCACACCCACATGCCCCACACCTGGCGTTATCCCTGAATTAAGGTGTGGGGCAGGTAAGGACATGGCTGCATAAGGAAAACTGGGAGTTTAAACTGAACTCCTAGTTGTTCATTTGCAAGTGGGGCTTGCTGACAGCACCAATCAGCTCATCGTTCATTTGCAAGTGTGGCTTGCTGACAGCACTGATCAGCTGATCAGTGCAGACAGTGAGGTCCCCCCCCCAGATCAGCTGCACTTAAGTATAGGCAAGGGGAAAACTTGCCTTGGAAGGGACTTGCTTTCACCACCAATCAGCTGATTGGTGCTGACAGCAAGCCTCACTGGGATTGACTATACTAAGGCAGTTGATCAGTGCTGAAAGCAAGGCCCTTTGAATGAGCAATTTCAGCACCAGTCAGGAGATTGGTGTTGACAGCACAGCTTCAATGGGCCTCACTGCAAGCCCACTTTGTCCATTTGCAGGCACAGTTTGGAGCTTTCAAAGGGGCTCACTTTCAGAAACCCCTTTGCAGTTGTCATCAGATGACATAATGATCTCAGATTTGTCAAAATTGTGCAGGGAGGTAGAGGAGGTTTGGATCTGGCCCAACAGTCAGAAAACATTCCCCACAACCAGAGCTTGGAAAAGTTACTTTTTTGAACTACAAGTCCCATCAACCCAATCCAGTGGCCATGCTGGCTGGGGCTGATGGGAGTTGTCATTCAAAAAAATAACTTTTCCAAGCTCTGCCCACCCCTGGTTTGCTCCCTCATTGCAACAGATCCAGGGAACTCTCATCAGTGGGCCCCTCTTATGGAGTGTGGGCCCTTGGCAGATGCCTATGTCAACCTTTGATGCTGGTCCTGCCTCTGGTAAATAGTGTAAAGAGATGAGAGCTTATTCTGAATCACCTCTGGATGATAAATCCCCTCCATGCATGGAAACTCAGTGACTCTAGTTGTTCTTTAGAAGTCAATCTGGGTGGACAAGCTTAGCCTGGCAGGTTCCCTTTTGTTGGGAGAATGAGCCTTTGCTTAACTAAAGAGATGGCCAAGTACATGTGATTTGTTGCCACAAGAGCTACTAGCTAGAGTTCCTTCTGGTAGGGAGGCATGTCTTTTTCTCTTCCCCCCAGACACCCACTTTGTTGGAGGCAGTATCTTTAAAGCCCCTCTCTGTGTGAAAGAGAAACATAAGCTGGCTGTCTTGGAACAGAGTCTGAAAGAGGCTCAAAAGCCTAATTTGCTGTCTATGAGAATCCAGTACTATGGCATTGGGCACTTCCCTAGAAATCTGATGGGGAACAATATCTGGAAAATAGGAAGCTTCCTTAGACCAAGCCAGATCAATGGTCCATCTAGGCCAGCACTGACTACACTGACTGGCAGTGGCTCTCCAGGGTTTCCGGCAGAGGGCATTCCCAGCCTTACCTGGAGATGCAGAGGATTGAATCTGAGACCTTCTGCTTGCAAAACAGCTGCTGCAAACCCCCATCTTATGCTCAGCCTTTATAGAGATGTAAAGAAACCTTATACTGTATCATTGAGATGCAATAAGTCTCCAATAGGAATGGGCCAATCTGTCAGGTTCTGTTTCTCTCCTTTTCTCATTTTTCCGCTTTGGAGGTCTGTTCTCCATATTTTCATGTCAGTTTGCAATTTTTTTAAAAAACAAAGTTCACAGAAAAATTGAGCAGTATTTTAGTGCACATTTATCCTAATATACACATATATAATTTCCCCTAATATATACATTGTTACAAAGCAATTTTCCATTTTTATGCCATTTTCACTAATGAAAGACTGCATTATGTCTGCGGGTACCCTCCAAGCCTGTAATTCTGAATCTGTAAGAGATGGAGTTTGTAGTAAAGGCATCTGCTGAACTTGTCTTTGTTAAGTTGATTAACTTGTTAAGTACCCGATTTAACATTCATAAAGACTTGGTCAAGAGGAGATGTATTGCCATAGCAACAACTAGCTGATGATGCTCTTTCAAGAAGGGCAGGCCTTTCCCTGCCACTGCCACCCCCATCCTGGGGCCAGAATCTGGAAGCTGGAAAGAAAATGAAGCTTGCTGTTTGTGCTGTACAGGGGCGACAGACCAGGGTCCCGAGGGGTCTTAGACACTTACTTTTTTGGGAGCAGGGTCCAAAACTCTCCAGCATCCTTTCCTGTTGATTGGAGCCAACCAAAGTAAAAGGAGGTGAGCCAGCCACTGAGAAGACTCCCCCTTTCATGCTGATTGGCTCCTAGAGACATCTGTTGTGGGAGAAGGCACACAGGGGAAGGAATGCAGTTACTCTAAGGGCTTGTCCAAACTGACCTTGATAATCCATGTTTTCCATATGCTCTTCGTCATCTGACAGTCCCCACTAGCCTGTTTGTTCACTCTTTGCCGATAAAAAAACGTTTTTTTTGCCCCTGCACATGCAGCGGGGAGGACCCGTACTTCTTCTCGTTTTTTCCCAGATCTGCTCCTGATTGGTTCACTTTTCCCGGGCTTGTTCCCCCGGACATTCGCGCACATGCGCAAAAGTGATTGGACGGGAATGATGGAAGGGGTGTGGGGAAATGGCCAAGGACCGCCCATGAACCGCCTACATCGCTAAAGTCCAGGGTATTGCATCCTAGAGCTATGTTGAAGCTGGTGATTCCCAGTTTTAAAAAAGGAAATCGCATTTTTTGCGATACTGCAGATGCGGATTTAAATGCTATAACATCCGCGAAAACGGGCGACGTCGTATGGACCATGGAAAATTAATGAAGACACAAAGCGATCATATCGCTGATTAAACAGTCGTTTGAACGAGCCCTAAGTCTTAGTATGACAACCAAGAAAGGAAACTCAGCAAAGGAAGTTCCTTACCTTACAGTATCTTAAGTACATTTGCCCATGTGCATGCACAGAAAATAGTAGATCTAGTTGAAAGGCAACACATGGAGATTTGCATTGATTGTTGCATTGCATCAGTAAGGGAAAGTACTCCAAACAAGGTAAGAGACTGAAAGCTCATTTTATTGTATAATCTTAGAAGGGGCCATGTCTGTGCTGGGATATGGCTGTGAGGGGGCATGGTGTGACTACCATGAAGGGACCCTGCACTTTTGAATTTGCCACTATACTATTGGTGCTGAATCCCAAGCTATAGCTTTGGGGACTCCCCTAGAAACCTAATGGAGAAGCAAGATCTGCTGGAGTGTTAATGCTGTGAGCCCTCCATCTTACGCTCAGGTTCTATATATGTGTAAATAAAGCCATATATCCTAAAGACACCACAGTCCCTCTGCTGACATTCATTCCAAGGAAACCAAACTCTGGGTAAGCATTAGAACCCCTCTCTCACCACTCAGAGATTAGGGTGCACGCAACAATGTACATTTTTAGTGTATGCATTTTTGTGCAGATTACTTGTCTGGGGAACTGCATTGCAAAATGTGGGAAAGTGCACATTTTGATGGATAGCTGTGATTCAGTTTGCACGCTGTTTCTGAAAGTTATATTAGGTTGATTTGCCTACAAATGCAAACTGAATCAAATTTCTCCATCCCTAGACTCCAGCGACCACATTTCCAAAGGAAACAGAACCTGAGTACACTACACACACTGAGCCCCTCGAGTTTCCTGCACTCAAAGCATCTGGGCGAGCGTATATACAGGCCAGCTATCGCTAAGCCATTCTTTCCCCTCGACTTTCTTGTTATCTGAATGACATTCCATAGCCAAAGCAACTCCCCTGGCCAGAGTCACTTCTCCAGTTATCAGCCTGCTCAAGGCTCTGATAAAACATTCCCTTCGAGGGAGGCCCTTGAAATTGCCAAGCTCAGCCTCTTAGCCAGCTTCCTGGGCTTTCTTCCTGTTTGGATTAAAAATAAAGCATGGCCAAGAAAGCAGAATAACTCCCCTCTGCCCTCTTGCTGGAGCAGCCCAGGGACATGGCTTTGCCGCCATCGCAACTTCCGCACACAAAGGCTGCTTTGTGAGACCAAAAAGGACAACCTTCTCAGAGACACTTTCATCCTAGCAAATCTGGCCCGGGGAACAGAGACTCCCCTTATTAGCCCACACAGCCAAGCCCTAAAGTCGATAACACGTTGCTGATTAAGTGGCTCAGTCACACTAATGGGCAATCGGGCAGGACAAGGCTACCAATGGCTTCTGGCCATGAAGGCTGTGTACTACATCCAGCAATGGAGATACCATGATAAGGCTATCAGTTTGTTGGCTGGGGCAAATGGGAGCCATGGTCCAAAACAACTGGTTGGCACCAGGCTGGTGAAGGCTGGCATACAGAGGAGCTTTTTCTTGCTAATGAGGAATTGTAGCCTGAACCTTCCCCACGTAGAATTAAGTGACGTGGGTATGATCACAATCCAGAGAAAATGGGCTTGCTCCTGATTAAACATGCACGAGCTTAGGCTGCAATCATGCGCATTCATATACCATCCCAATTACCTCTGAGTAAATATGTGTACGTTTAGATTGTAAAAAATCCTGGTCCTATGCATGTAAGAAGAAACTGCTTGCTTCTCCATAAACATGTACAGGAATACCCCGCATTAACGTACGCGATGGGTCCAGAGCAAGTACGTAAACCGAAAATGTACTTAAAGTGAAGCACTACCTTTTTTCACTTATTGATGCATATACTGCACTGCAGTCGTCATATACGGGCATAACTGATGTAAATAACGCATTTATAACTAAAATAAACACAGTAGGCCTTGTTTTAAGAAAAAGTTTGTAGTTGGAAACTGATCGGGCGGTGGCGTCATGCCGTTAAGTGTCCGTTCTTGTGACGCGAGCGTACGTAAACAGGGGAATGGTGCTACTGTAAATATGAGTGAGTGTCCATAAAGTGAAGGTCCGTATAGCGGGGTATTCCTGTATAGGATTGGGCAGCAAGGCTGCAGTCAGGCCCGGCACCAGTAGGTAGCTAAGTTGGGCACTGGCCAAGAGCCCCTGCACCTGGCTGAGGGCCCCTGTGGCTAGGGGGTGGAGCTCCCGCTCCATGATCCCCACCAGAATCAGATTGTGGGGCGTGATAGGATGGTGGCGCAGAGCAGGGGCTCCACTCGCCCCGGTGACACCGCAGTGGGCGTGCAGTCATCGCATGCTTAAATATGCCAAGTCACACCACCTGTTGCATCGTTGCATGCCTGTCATCAGCCAAGATGGCGGTGGGGGCATCGCTGCATAGTGTGCATACCTGCCATCACCCAAGATGGTTGCTGGGGCCTATTGACACTGCTGCCACCATCACGGGTGATGGCAGGCATGCACACAGATGCAGCGACACAAAAGGTAGCACGACCAGGTATATTAAGGTGCATGCATGTGCCTTCATACAGGGAAGGAGCTGTGGCCGTCTGGTGCCCACATTACTTCTGTGCCTCCTTTCAGCCCTGGCAAGGGCCCCAGAGTGGTTTATTTTTAAAAAATACTAAGAACCAATGTTAAAAATTTACAGAATTGAAACAAAGGTACTAGACATGATTCTCCCTCCACTGGTGGAAGCAGTATGCCTCTGAATACCAGCTGTAGGAATCGCAGGTAGGGAGAGAGGGACTGTTGCACTCAGGTCCTGCCTGTGGGCTTCCCATGGGCATCTGGTTGGTCATTGTGGGAACAGGGTGCTGGACTAGATGGGCAATCCAGTAGGGGTCTTTTACATCCTTAAAAACCAAAAGGAACAGAGTCAAAACATTTCCCTCTCAAACTAAACGCCATTAAGAAGCCAAGCAGGAGGCTCTGCCACCACGGATGTAGTCATCCAAGGTCTCAATGGGTGGGTCTTAGACTCCTTACTTTTTTGGAAGCAGGATGCCAACAGAGTGCCTTTGTCTCCATCATCCTACAAGCCAATCAGCATGAAATGGGAGAGTGTTAGCCACTGAGAAGAACCTTCTAACATGCTTCCTTGTCCTTTCCTGCTGACTGGAACCAATCAGAGTCAAAGGTGGTAAAAGAGGCACTGAGGAGACTCTTCTCAGTAGCTGACACACACCCCTTTCATGTGGATTGGCTTCTAGGGATGTCTGTTGTTGTGGGAGAAGGTACATGTGGACTGAGGAATGTGCAGATGACAATGGAGAGCAAGCAAGCGAGTGAGGGAGAATGGCTGTGACCATAATGGAGGGACTCTGCACTTCTGGAGTTGCCACTACCACTACTGTCTGCCACACAAAAGGCCCCACCTTGCATTTCCACCAGCTCAACCTCTTTGGCAGTGGGGCATATAGCAGGGTCTCTGAAGATGAGGTTCAAATGGGAGGCGGTGGTCTTTCACATACCTTTGATCTTCTAGGTCCAGCCCTTCTAGAACATTCTCCACACAGACTCTCTCAAGCATAGCATGGTGGACATATACCATGACCTTATACCAGCATTTCCAAACTAGTGGGCCACCAGATGTTGCTGGACCACAATTCCCATCTTTCCTGACCATTGGCAATGCTGGCTGAGGCTGATGGGAGTTGTGGTCCAACAACATCTGGTGTCCCACTAGTTGGGAAAGGCTGCCTTATACCAAGTCAGACCATCGGTACATTTAGCTCAGTATTGTCCACACTGACTGGCAGAGGCTCTCTGAGGCAGGGGCTACTCCCAGTCCTTCGTGGGGACTGAAAACATAGTAAGCTGCCTTTTATTAAGTCAGACCAGTGGTCCTTCTAGCTCAATATTGTCAACACTGACTGGCAGAAGCTGTCTGGGGTTTCAGGCAGGAGACACTCCCAGCCTCAAGTGGTTTCTTTTAGCATGCAGTTGGACACAAAATACGGAGTTGGAAAAAACTGTGTGCAGTTGGCAAGTGGATAAGGTACAGTTTGAAAAAGGCAGGGGATTAGACACATTAGGCATAGGTGTTCATTAAGCACTTAAATGACAGGGAATGTCAGAGACAGCATAACGCACATTATAGAAGGGTAGAGTACTTAAAACAAAGTGCCCAAATAGTAAAGCACCTTCTTTTTTGTCCAGAACCTCCTCGTCTTCACCTTCATCTTCAGGCAGGCAGAGCTTCGTTGCATCCTTGTAAATACCTGTAAAGTACTCCTTGTCTTGTGCCTGTTTAGTTACTGAACTAAGGCAGATTCCTACATGAATTGTCACCATATAATGCATAAGAACTCCTGACTCCTAGGAAGATACCACCACTGATACAGGGGGTATAAACCACATTTTGTGTTAGTTTGGCTTTTTCCCCTTTCACTGTGGGGTATCTGATGGGGAGTTTGTGCAGTTGGAAAATCTGCTTTGGAAAAAAAGAAAACCCTGCTCATATCCTATCTGGAGAAGCCAGGGACTGAACAAAGGACCTTCTCTGTGCAAAGCCAAACACTTACATGTATCAGTTGGTGAATTGTTTTCTCAGCATGCCCATCCAAGTGAGTGGAACCTTACACCCCAATTACAGTCTCCAATTACAGTCTCCAATTTAACAGCAACCTCCTAAGAACGCACACTTTAAGAAAGGACGTTCCAATTAATATTCACTAATAGGCAAAAAAAAAAAAACCCTTGCTGTTTAAGAACGTACCTATAGCCCACAGATATTTCTATCAAACTTTAAGAAGCAGGAAAATTGTGAATGCACCAGGGGAGCAGGAGACCTGACCTCCTGTCTAAGATATTGTACTGCCCTACAAATTTGTCACAACGCAAACACAATTTGAGTTGGTCTTTCACAGTCCAGTCCACTTACTGTGTAGCTTCAGTTCTTGAGTTCAGGACTTTGAAATGTGCTTATGAGAAGCGGCAGAATGGCACGGGGGGGAAGTATTTTCAACTTAACATTGCAAAATGCGAAAAATCCACGCTGGCTATAGTATACAGCCACTCTTGTGGCTGTATAATACCTTAAACAAGCTTAATGGGATAGCAAACACTACATTAAAAGCTGTTCAGGGTGAGGGCGAGACAGATCTGTTCCTGGAGGTAAGAAGGAAGCTTTAAAATTTTCAGTAATTTCATCCCAAAGGCTAGGGATAGCATATGTAATCCTGACCCCTAGTGCCCACAGCTTAGTATTTAATTTAGAGTCATATAACATGTGTACTATTTTATACAGCAGCCTTTTGCCAACCTGGTGTCCTCCGAATATTTTGGACTGCAGCTCCTGTTTTATATGCCCTGCTTTTTTGGATAAAACAACTCAGATTGGTTAACGATATGTTGTAGCAGGGTGGGAGAGGGGTGCACATGTCTGACATAGGAAAGCTGCCTTACACCAGGTCAGACCCACGGGTCTTATGTAGCTCAGTACTGCCTACACTGACTAGCAGAAGCTCTCCAGGGTTTCAAACGAGGGACATTCCCAGCCACACCTAGAGATATGGGGCAAGGCCACACCCAGCAGCACCGAATCCTTTCAGTCTTATGCCCCCCAAATAGATCTTGAAGTTTCTTGTCCATGCTAATGGGCAGTCAGCCCATTGCTGGGATATTTTTGTGCCGTCTGTTTGTTGTCTCCTCTCCTCAATCAGTGCTACCCCGCCCACCTGGATTCTCTTGTGGATTATCTTGTGGGCGTGTATGCACGTATGTGTTCAGCTGTGTGCACACCTTTATATATATGAATATACCAAATATACACCACATTATTTTTCCAGTATACTGTACCAGCTACACACAAAAAGCAGTTAATATTAATAAAGAGGAGGGTAATGTTTGCCTCCAAGTTGGGAAATCTGAAGTCCCTTGTCGGCAGGCCTGGTACCAGCAGGTGGCCAGGTCGGGAACTGGCCCAAGGGCCCAGGAGCCCACAAGGGCCCCTCACCACCAGGCCCAGTCACCTTCTCCAGTCTTCATTGCTGCGGGCCCCCTGCTAACACCACTACCACCTCTTCCTCCTCCTCCTCCTCCTCAGCATTCACCCATCCCTTTAGTGGCTGGAGGGTCAGGAGGATCCGCAGCAGGCCCTCTTCAGCCACCACTGCCAGAAGCACATTGGGCCCCACCCCCTCAGAAGCAGCCTCCATGGCACAGGAAACCACCTCCCAAACACTGCCACGGCTCCAGTGTCCTCAAGGCAAAGTTTCCTGCAGCATGGAGGCCCGATGGTGTGGAAGGTCTTGCAGTGGAGCACCCAGAGCCTCCAGCTGCTGAAGGGATGGGCAAGCCCGGAGGAAGCGACAGCAGCACCGGTGAGCCTCTGCAACAATGAAAATGGGCATCAGGAGGAGGTGATCAGGCCCTTATGCCCCTTATGTTTATATTTATATATATTTATATTTAAAATAAATAAATAAAAATAAATAAACGCTGAGTCTAAGGAGGAGGAAGCTGACAGCCAGGGTCCCCCCCCCTGGACTGGATGTAAGTAAGAAGGCAGGCAGGTGGGGGCTGGCTGCGGGCAGACTGAGGCGGGTGGGGCCGTGCCCCACTCCCCCAAATAGATCTGCCTATGCTGGGTCTGGCAGGTGCTTGACCCTCCCTCCAGTTTTTCCAGCCCTCACTCAGAGAGCAAATGCAAGAGGTATTTTGATCACCCATCATTATACAGGGCCAGTGATGGGATGCACTTGGCTTTGCAGGTCACAGATTTTGTGGACCTGACGTAAACCAGAGCTAGGATTGCAGCCTCCTCAAGTTTCTCAGATCTGCAGATCCCAAAGACTGCAACCCTATGCATGCTTCCTTGAGCATAACCCCCCCACCGTGCTACCCCCCCACACACATTAAACTTCTGGTTTAAAAGAGAAAGCAGTGATGTCTGATTTAAAAGTGAAAGGTCAAGAACCACCCAGATGTCTACACATTTTAATCCCTAAATATCAAGCAAGCCTTTCTTGCTCTGGCTGTTTTTTTGAACTGCTGAACTTCAAAACTGGGTTTTGTCAGTTTGGGGAGGGGATTGTTATTTTAAAAATCAGGAAGCCTCCCACAACATCACAAGAGAGCAACTGAACAAATTTTCCTTCTAAAAGGTTTTCTGCAGAACTTGCATTCGCACAAACACAAACACAGAAGGCTCCTTGTCACAAGCGTGTTTTGAGCAATCTCGACGGGACACCCAAAGGCTGATATACAACAAACACCCCCCCTCTAAATGGTCACAGTTTCCCCTTACATCTCATGACCCAAGTTCAAGTTTCGTGGCTGCTCCTTTGAGATCTACAGTAACTGAAGATGAGAGATTTGATAACCCAGAGGATTTGAACATTCCTATGGCTATAGCTGATTTCAGTGTGTTAATGGATGGGCGGGTAATTCTGTTCGGTTCACATTTAAAGGAGAACTTACTTAATTTGCACTTTCTGAAACAATATGTGAACCGAAATGTAGCTGTCCCTCAAAATTTCCATTTTTCCAAATTTTGCAGTGCAGTTCTCCCGCTAAGCAATATGTATAAAAATGCATTGAATGCATTAGGATTTAGAAAATGCATAGGTTGGTGAAAATATGCAAAAATGTGAATATTAGGAGAAACTGACACTAAAATTTGCATAAATTTTCATGAGGACTTTTTTTAAAAAAAGTAAAAAGCAAACTGATGTAGAAACCAAACTTAAAACTGGAAAAATGAGGAACTGAGAGGAACCAAAATTGACAGATTTGACTATCACTAGGTGTGATGGAAGAGAGATGGGGGAAAGGAAATATAACTCTCTGCCTGGGAAGAAGAAATGATTTCCTGGAGATTCTTGGGCACAGATATCTTGATCCATAACCTCATCTCTTCCCACCACAGCTGTTTGATGAGGGCTCCACATCCCTCAGGTCCTGCTTGTGCGTTTCCCACAGGCGTCTGGTCGCCAGCAAAGAAACAGGCTCCTGGACTAAATGAGCCACTGGCCTGATCCAGCAGCCAGGCTCTTCTTATGTTCTTATTAGGGAGATGCCCACAATTTTCCTCTGCAGCCCTGCTGGGGCAGTTGTAGAAGAGAGTAGGTGCCCCACAGCAGAGCTTGGAAAAGTTACTTTTTTGAACGACAACTCCCATCAGCCCCAGCCAGCATGGCCACTGGATTGGGCTGATGGGAGTTGCAGTTCAAAAAGTAACTTTTCCAAGCTCTGCCCCACAGCTAGACAGGAGAGAGGGAGTTGCATGCAGGCTGGGCATAACATTGAGCAAGAGGGCTTGCCACAGTTTCGAAAGTGAAGTTCAGCCCTGAAATAGTGCTTGACCTCTCAGCCTGAGTCTCCTGGCTGTTTTAATTACTTTGCTGTTTTAATGGGATTGCTTTATTGTGTATTTTCGATATGGATATTTATATTTTAACATTTGAATGGGATTGTTTTACTGTGTATTTTAATTACGGGTGTTTATATTCGAATGTTTGTGTGATTGTTTTTTATACATGTCAACTGCTTAGAAGCTGATTTGGCATTAAGCGGTATATAACTAAATAATCAGTAACCCTGAGCCTCTGAACATGTGCAGAGTGATTTTGCTCCATACTGTAGAGTGACTATAGCCTGCCTCCACCAACTCATCTGGGGTTGGGAAGCTGAGGTTCCAAATCAGATGTGAGATCAAAATTGAAGTATCAGTTTGGATTTCTAAAGACAGGCAGAGGCTGACCCTAGAGGTTTGCCTCATGGCAGCTGCCAACATGATGTCCTCTTATGAAAGAAAGCAAAATGTCATTTACAAAGCCATTTTTGCCTTATCAAACAAAAACAATCCAGAGACTTCACTCTATAGTTCTTCTGGTTCTCTATCAGCTAGGGTTAAAGCCTCAAATCTGTTCCTTTATTTGATCTTTATATTCTTCTGGGATGTTATTTAAATTGTATTTTGGCATTATGATTGCTTTGTTGGTCTTCTTTAGCTTTACTCTGATTTTTGATAAGACCAGTTCATGATCTGTGCTTCAGTCTGCTCCTGGTCTTGTTTTCGCAGCAACTATGGAACTTCATCTTCTGCTTCCAATTATATAATCGATTTGATTCCTTTATTTGCCATTTGGTGATGTCCACGTGTACACTTGTCTTTTCAGTTGCTTGAAAAATGTGTTTGCAAGAAACAAATTATTGGCTTCACAGAATTCAATAAGTCTCTCTCCTGCTTCATTTCTATCTCCTAAGCCCCATTTTCCCACAATTTCTAGTTCTTCTCTGTTCCCTAGTTTTGCATTCCAGTCCCCCATGATTATCAGAGCATCCTGTTTTGGTGTGTGATCAGTTTCTTCCTGTTCTTCTGCATAAAATCTCTCAATTTCCTCTTCTTCTGTGTTTGCCTTTGGAGCATAGACTTGGATGATGGTTATGTTAATAGGTTTCCCATTAAATCTCATTGATATCACTCTCTCAGACCTTGTGTTATAGCTCCTAATTGCTTTTGTTATATCACTTCTCACTATTAAAGGAATCCCGTTTCTTCTTAATTTATCATTTCCTGCATAAAATATTTTGTAGTTACCTGATTGAAAGTGTCCCATTCCCGTCCATTTTAATTCATTCACGCCAAGTATTGTAATGTTGATACGTTCCATTTCTTGCTTGACAATTTCTGACTTTCCCTGGTTCATTGTTCTTACATTCCATGTTTCTATTGTGTATGTTGTACAACTCCAGACTCTCCTTTCGCATCTGTGTGCATCAGCCCCTGGGCTTCCTTTCGGCTTTGACCCAGCTGCGTCATTAGTCACGGCACCACTTGTACTTGTCCTTTGTTCTTCCCCAGTAGCTTAGTGAGTGCCTTCTGACCTGGGAGTCTCATCTTCCAGTACTATCTCGTATTGCATTTTCGATACTCTGTTCATAGGATTTTCATGGTAAGAGGTATTCAGAGGTGGTTTACCACTGCCTTCCTCTGAGTCTGGATGCATCTCAGTCTGGTGTCTCAGCTTTGACCATTCCGCCTTGGGTGCCCCTGCTAGGAGTCTAACCTCTTGGTCTAGACTCCTGATGGCATTGCTCTCAGCTTCTTCGACACTCTCAAACCCCCTCACCATGTTAAGGTGTGCTTCCTAGAGTGGGTTTCAAAATATATTCTGTCCCAAATGATGAAGGGATACCTGTGTCACATCTTCTCTTCCCTCCCCTTTCTGAGTGTGCATTCTTGAAGCTGTTTTGTTTTGTGTTTTGTCCCCTTTAGAAAGAAAGGCCCTTGCCAAGAAAATGAAAACACTGGACAGCCGTGGCAAATTTCAGGAAGGAAGATGAGGATAAACATGCACCTCTGGCTTGGTTTAGAAGAACTGAAGTCATTAGAAAAGTATGTGCCCATCCATTGACCTCGTTGTCCCTCTGCGAACGGAGCACACAAGCAAGTGAATGAGAGAGAGACCGATGGGATTTTAGTTGGCCACCTACTCTCAGCCTCAGCTGTGTGTTGCCGTAATGTTTCCAAGGGGGGATTCCTGGGGGGGGGGCATTATCAGCTCACCCATCTCTGTTAACAGTATTTTCCCACCTTCTGCAGAAAATGGTTGGTGGAGAGCTGGGATGGGTCTTAAGTTCAGCTCTCCACATTTCCACACCAGGGTGCGATTTAAATAAATTAAAACAAAAAGTCCTCATGAAAACTCAGCAGGACTTTAGCGCCAATTTCTCCTAACGTGCATGTATTCATGTGCAATTTGGCCTAATGTTTTCACTAACGTATGCATTCATATGCATGCTTTACGTAAGTATATGCATTTTGGTACACATTGCATGGCTGGAGAACTTCGGGGAATTCAGAGAAGTGCAAGTTTTGAAGGAGGACTGCGTTTCGGATCACATGTAGTTTTGGAAAGCACGGATTGGGGAAGTTCACCTTTAAATGTGAACTGAATTGAGCTTTGTGAGGCGCCCTTCCCTGGCTCTCCCTGTCAGGTTCCTACCTGCTCGTGGTTACTGCCTGTCTCTAGGCACCACCAGGGACTCCACCAGTCCGGACCGCACTCTCTTATGGTTTACCTATCCGCTCTAGCACAGATCTCAACAGATCCCCCTGCTAGGCAACCACCAGTAACGTCCCAATACTAGTATTCCCAGAGACTCTGAATACTGGTATTGTTATTCTCTTCACCGCTGCCACCATTTCTTACAGTTCCCCTTCAGCCTTGGTCATTACCTTACCCTCCCTTCTGGTCTGTGAAACCCCAGCCAAGGATCAGGCCTTTGGTAAACCAAATTAAGTATTTATTACAGATAACAAAGCTAACAAGATTAACAAGATTTCTTCTTAAGGCACATAAGCATATGGTTTTACTCAATACTAATCCGAACTCCACCTCCCTCCTTCTCCACTCTCTCCTGGCAAACAACTCTCTAAAACCCACCAAGCAACCCACTCAGTTCTCTTCTCCCCCCCAGATTCCACTCTCACTCTTCCTTTTATACATTCAGCCATTTTAAACACTCAGCCAATCATCTCGCATTCTACTGCCCATTCACTCCCCCTCTTTCACTCCACTTACCATGTATCTTCTAAACAACAACACTTACTATATATACATTAATATAGGAACATCACATTTCCCCCCCCTTAAACAACAGCAGAGTATTATTCCTGTTCCAGGATTTATACGTCGCGTTAACAAATAAAAGTCTCTATGGGGAAAATGTCTTTCTTTGTTCCTCTGTCTGGTCACGTCACTGCAGTCCCAGCCACTTGCCTGGAAAGTCCATCGGCCAGCACATTGTCCTTGCCTTTTATGAACTGGAAGTCCACTTGATAGTCCTGTAGGGCCCAGGACCACCTCTGCAGCATAGTGTTATGGTTTTTCATAGTCTGCAACCATAACAAGGCCCGATGATCCGTAGTCACTGTGAATCTTCGTCCCCACACGTATGGGCGCAACTTATTCAGTCCCCACACGACCGCTAGGCACTCCTTCTGGACCGACGAATAGTTTTTCTCCCTCGGTGTCAGCTTGCGACTCAGGTACGCCACTGGATGTCTGGTGCCTTCTCTCTCCTGCAGCAAGACGACTCCCAGCGCCAGGTCCGACGCATCTGTAGCCACGATGAATGGTTTCTCATAGTCTGGTGCTATTAATATGGGTCCTTAGCACAAGGCTTGCTTCAGTAGATCAAAAGCCTTCTGACATTCATCCGTCCATACCACACGCTCAGAACACTTCTTCTTTGTTAATTCATGCAAGGGGGTTGCTATTTCCCCAAAATTTCTCACAAACTTCCTATAAAATCCAGCCACACCCAGAAATGCCCTTACTTGTTTTTTGGTTAAGGGGATCGGCCACGCTTGTATTGCCTCCACCTTGCTCCATAAGGGGGTGATTTTCCCACTCCCCACCTTATGTCCTAAATAGATTACTTCCTTTAGTCCAAACTGGCATTTCTTAGCTTTTATTGTGAGGCCTGCTTTTCTTAAGGCCTCCAATACTGTTGTCAGGTGTTGGACATGCTCAGGCACCGACTTGCTAAAAATGGCCACGTCATCGATATAGGCCACTGCAAAATCTGACATGCCTCGCAACACAGTATTGATTAGCCTCTGAAATGAACTTGGTGAGTTCCTTAGTCCCATGGGTAAGGTCACAAACTCATATAACCCATCTGGTGTACTGAAGGCAGTTTTGGCTCTGGATTGCTTGTCTAGTTCCATTTGCCAAAATCCTTTACAGAGATCTAGTGTAGAGATAATGGTTGCTGCCCCCAATAACTCTAACATTGCGTCTACCCTAGGCATAGGATACGCATCTGGGACAGTAATTTTATTGATTAGCCGATAATCAATGCAAAACCTTGTCGTTCCATCTTTTTTCGGAACCAGGACAATACTTGAGGCCCAGGGACTGATGGATTCCCTGATCACTCCTAATTCCAGCATCTCTTCCACCTCCTTTTTGATCTCATTCAAAACTTTCCCATTCACACGGTACGGAACAGATCTGATTGGGGCATGATCTCCAGTATCAATGGAATGTATAACTATACTGGTTCGGCCAGGTTTGTTGCTAAAGAGATTCCTATAGGTTTTCAAAACTCTCAGAATCTCTTCTTTTACTTCCTCCTTCACCTCCTCTGACCATTCCACTTGATCTATCCCTCCTTTGTCTTTGCTTTCCTGTACCAAATCTGGAAGTTCAAGCCCACTTCCCTCAGGGAATAAGGTAACTTGCAACACCTGTGCATCCCTGGTATGGTAAGGCTTCAACATATTTACATGAACCACTTTGCTTTTGTTTAATTGGTCTGTGGTGATTACATACGTCACTGTGTCAAGCCTTTCTCTGATGGTATATGGTCCTTCCCAGTTAGCCTGTAATTTGTCATGTTTCCTGGGTATGAATGCCATAACCATATCTCCCACATCATACACACATTCCCTGGCTGTTCTGTCATACCAGTAACGTTGCTTCTCCTGTGCTTGACTCAAATTCTTTTCCACCACCTCCATCATTGATGTTAATTTATTGCGGAATTCCAATACAAAATCTACTACAGATGTTTTGTACTCTCCCAGGGTTCCTTCCCATGAATTTTTTAATAGTTCCAAAGGTCCCCTCACTTTTCTAGTGAACATGAGTTCAAAGGGTGAGAAGCCTGTTGACTCCTGAGGGACTTCTCTGTATGCAAATAAGAAGCATCCCAACCGTTCATCCCAGTCTTGTGGGTGATCTTGAATATAGCTTCTGATCATGCCCTTCAAAACGCCATTGAATCTCTCTGTTAACCCATTAGTGGCGGGATGGTAAGTAGTGGTCTTTAGATGTTTTAGACCACAACATTTCCACATACATTGCATCACTTCTCCCATGAATACACTGCCTTGATCCATCAGCACTTCATGAGGGAAACCCAGCCTCATAAAGATTTTTAATAAAGCCTCTGCCACTACAGGGGCTTCCACGGATCTTAGTGCTTCTGCGTCTGGGTACCTGGTGGCAAAATCCACCACCACCACTAGATATTTCTTGCCATGCCTTGTGGGTTTGGAAAAAGGGCCCACCAAATCTATTCCCACTCTATAAAAGGGTTGTCCAATTATAGGAAGGGGCTTTAAGGGTGCCTTAGTCTTTACTCCACTTTTTCCCACCTTTTGGCATATTCCACAAGATAGACAATGTTGTTTTACATCTTTGGAGATGTTTGACCAATAATAGTGTGCTGCCAATCTCCTCTTGGTCTTTTTTATTCCCAGATGTCCTGCACATGGGACATTGTGGGCTACCTCTAGCAATCTGGTTCTGTATTTGCTAGGTACTATCAATTGCTTCACTGGTTCACATTCATCCTTTCTCTCAGCGGGCATCCACAGTCTATATAAAATCCCATTTTCACACACAACTTGATTCCTCAGTTTGTTAGTGAAAGGAATCTGTTGAGTCAGAGCTTGTTCCTTTATCTGCTTCAAACATATCTTTATGCAGCTCTTCCCTGAAATGCTCTGTCTCTTCCCCAGAGACCACTTGATACAGTTTGTCTCCTTCAGCAGGCCTGCTAGTGGTTGCTATGGTGACCTGAGGCTGGTTAACAGATTCCACCCTGTTTGTTTCAGCCCCCCTTAATATGGCTTCTTTTTCTCTGCCAATTTGCTGTCTGGTCACTACATAGACCTTTCCTTGGGCACCCATTACATCTCTTCCCAGTATTACTGGTTCTTGTTGCTGGGCATTAATGCCTACTTTATATCGGCCCTCTCGGCCTCTCCAAGTCATATCCACCAGGGCCACAGGCAAACTTTCTGGTTGACCCCTCACTCCTTGGATAGTCACAGTTTCCTGAGGTAATATTACCTCAGATTTTATTAAATCTGGCCTCAGTAATGTCTGAGCGGCACCAGTATCAAGCAATGCCCAATAATTTGCCCCTTGTACACTCACTTCCTCTCTCAGACTTGAATCAAGGTCTGTTACTTCTGTCCAGTTTATCTGGCAGAACTGAACCTTTTTCGCTGTTTCTAAAGCCTTGGGCTCTGTTTTCACTGCCCTTGTCTGAGCAGAATCACTAATGGGGTTGGCAACCTCACATTGAAAACGTAGGTGCCCCGGTCTACCACATTTGTAGCATAATTTCTCCTCACTTTTAGGGTACACAGATCCACTCTGGGGTGTCCTGTGCCCTTCAGATTTTAATGGAGGACTCACTCGCTGTGGTACCACATCCCTTCTGCCAGCATTATATGGTCTGGGTTTAAAATCTCTTGATGTTTTCCCCACCCAGCCAGTTCTGTTGGAGGCGAAGTGATCCGCCATCTCTGTGGCCTCCTGCACCGATGTAGGGGAACGGTCTTTGACCAGGAGCCTTATTTCTGGTGGTAACTGATGGTATAATTGATCCAATATCATGAGGTTTTTCACCTCCTCCACAGACTGAGCTTTGGCACTACTCATCCACTTTCCAAATATATCCATCAATTTTGCTCCCAGTTCCACAAAAGACCTCCCTGTCTGTATCTGGCAGTTTCTGAAAAGCTTTCTAAAATAATCAGGCCCCAGTTTGCATCTTTTAAACACTGCTTCTTTGAATTCAGCATAGGTGACGGGCCTGTCTGAGGGGAAATATTGGTATACCTCAGCCAATTCCCCTTTAATCAGGTTTGATAAATACTGCATGTATTTATCTTCAGGTAGCCCCCACAACTGAGCTGCTTTTTCAAAGGTGCTGAGGTAAATTTGAGGATCTTGACCAGGCTCATAGACAGCAAAGTCCTTTGGAGTAATTTTTATTTTTGCTCCATCTCTGTCCTTTCTTGTTTCATCAGAATGAAACTTCTCTCTTTCAAATTTTAACTTTTCTACTTGTAATTCGGCATCCACTGCTCGTTGCTTCTCCCTCTCCTCAAACCCCATTCTCATTCTCTCAGTTTCCATCTTCAACTTCTCAGCTTCCATCCTCAATCTCTCAGCTTCCAACTCCCTCTGCTTGTCTTTCCCATCAGCTTCCATCCTCAATCTCTCAGCTTCCAACTCCCTCTGCTTGTCTTTTTCCTCAGCCTCCCATCTTAACTTCTCTCTCAAGTACTCTATATAAGCGGGATTGCTTAAATATCCTTCTGGGGTCTCTTCCCTGACAGGTTGTTTTTGCTGGGCAGTTGCAAATCCTATAAGTGCTACCCTCAATTCATCTACCCCTTTACACTCGTGAGGTAAATTGAATGTTATGCACTTCTCCACCAGCTCCTCTCTTTTCATTTTTATGTATTCAGCCATGGTGTTTGAGTTCACTCACTCTTTGCAGTCACTCTCACAAGTAATCTTGTTTTGTTATTTCTGTTTGCCACACAACTATTAGGGATTGTCTAGTATTCGTATCTCACTGCTACAGCCAACACCTGTGACGTAGTCTCCTTTGTCACCATGTGTCTTTGGGACTCTCTTTGGTTCGTATCTGGATTCTCTGTTGTTCGTATCCCACCGCTACTGCCACCACCTGTGAGGCGTCCTTCCCTGGCTCTCCCTGTCAGGTTCCTACCTGCTCGTGGTTACTGCCTGTCTCTAGGCACCACCAGGGACTCCACCAGTCCGGACCGCACTCTCTTATGGTTTACCTATCCGCTCTAGCACAGATCTCAACAGATCCCCCTGCTAGGCAACCACCAGTAACGTCCCAATACTAGTATTCCCAGAGACTCTGAATACTGGTATTGTTATTCTCTTCACCGCTGCCACCATTTCTTACAGTTCCCCTTCAGCCTTGGTCATTACCTTACCCTCCCTTCTGGTCTGTGAAACCCCAGCCAAGGATCAGGCCTTTGGTAAACCAAATTAAGTATTTATTACAAATAACAAAGCTAACAAGATTAACAAGATTTCTTCTTAAGGCACATATTGGTTTTACTCAATACTAATCCGAACTCCACCTCCCTCCTTCTCCACTCTCTCCTGGCAAACAACTCTCTAAACCCCACCAAGCAACCCACTCAGTTCTCTTCTCCTCCCCGATTCCACTCTCACTCTTCCTTTTATACATTCAGCCATTTTAAACACTCAGCCAATCATCTCGCATTCTACTGCCCATTCACTCCCCCTCTTTCACTCCACTTACTATGTATCTTCTAAACAACAACACTTACCATATATACATTAATATAGGAACATCACAAGCTTCTCCCTTGTCCCAGTCAGGACACAGAAAGGGGATTGCTCTGCAGCTATTCCCTTAAAGCTGTTCCTACCCAGGCTTCAGGCTCAGGGCCTCTGCCTGAGAGACACATTTACTCCCTTGGAAGGTTAGAAATGGGAAGGGAAAATTGCAAGATTTTCCTTTGAAAGTCTGCAGGAAAAATTGGACCTATTTTCGTGAAAATTTCTCGTGCACATTCCTGCCATCAACCAAGATGGTGGTAGGTGCATCAGCCCCTTAAAGAAGCCTCGCCGCCATCTTGGTTGATGGCAGCCCTGCGCATGCAGCACATGCAGCAGCAGCAGACAGGAGAGAGGTAGGTGGAGCGAGCAAACGGGCAGGCAGCCTGGAAGCTCCCTTCCTGTGATCTGCTGCAAGGACCCTGCTGTGGATTGCGGAAGGGGAGCACTACTCCCCTACTCTAATGAGGGGCCCTTCAAGGGCCCCTGTGGGCTGCGGGGCCCTTGGCCAGGGCCCAACCTGGCCGACCTTTGGTGCCGGCCCTGCCTGCAGGTCCTGCACTGGCAACTCTTGAAGTACACAAACACATCCCTGTTTTTATCAGGAAAATGTTTCTCTGTACATACTGAACCAAGATATGAAGGAGAAGGGTCCTGCCTGGCATCCTGACCAGAACTTTTCCTAAGTTTTCATGCGTATTTTCTAACCTGCCACCACTTGCAAAGAGCAGCTTTGCCATTTGATTCTGCCGAATGTATCAACTGGCCCTCAAAATCCCTAGCCTGGCCTCTGCAACCCATCGCCCTGTGTCTCTGTGTCACACTTGCGTACTAACCTGGCTTGGCTGGTGCTGTTGTTGTTGAGACAGCTGCTTCAGTTGTTCTGGGATATCCTGTTCTGAGAGAAAGGACAGTGTCTGGGCAGAGGAAGGAAGACCAAGAAAACAGGAGTGTTTGTGTTCCAAAACAAAAGCATCCCATGGGATCTGATTCTTTAGCAGGAGCTGAGGAAATATCAGTACTTCCCCTCGCCCCGATTCCCTTTCTCAGTTTCCACCTCACTTAAGGTGCAAATTAACATTCCACTTCCATCTCATTTCTTGAACGGAAGAACTGCCCTGCTGGATCAGGCCAAAGGGGGCCCATCTAGTCCAGCAGCCTGTTCCCACAGTGGCCAACCAAATTCCCCAATGGGAACTCTGCAAGCAGGACCTGTGCGCAAAAGCATTCTCCCCTCCTACAGTTTCCAGCAATTGCGTACTGCCTCTGACAAGCAAGGCAGAGTCCTCGTGGCTAGCAGCCTTCACCAGCCCCATCTGCCACAAATCCATCTAGTCCTCCTCAAAAGCCATCCAAGTTGGTGGCCATCGCTGGCCTCCTGTGACAGCAAATTCCACAGTTTCAGTATGCACTGTGTGAAGAAGTTCTTTCTTTTGTCTGTCCTGAATCTTCCAACGTTCAGCTTCATTTGGATGACCCTGGGTTCAAGCGTTAGGTGAGAGGGAGAAAAACTTCTCTCTGTCCACTTTTTCTATACCTGGCATGATTTTACACACCTCTGTCACATCCCTCCTTACTCGACTTATTTCTGAACGGAAAAGCCCCAAATGCCACAACCCTTCCACATCCCGGCGGCCACTTCTTCTCTGCAAAGCAGCATTGCAGGGAGTATGATTTGCAGGGGAGAGCTGGGAGACGGAATGTGTAATACCTCTTTCCCCCAGATGGTGGCTCCAAAGCTCAAGTAGGGTTGCCAACTTTTTAATGGCGCTGCTCCTGTGACTTTCCAAACAGTCTGACACACAGAAATTTCAATGTAAGCTTTATTTGTTTCCTTTGCGGGCCATAACTCAATCACAAAGAAATGCAGAAAAGCAGAAGCCGCTGTAGCTGATAAGACAAAAGAACAAATTACGATAATCGTGGAGACTGCTCCCTTTAATGAGACACAGACTGAATAGCATTACCTTAATCCAAATAACATGGGGTCATATCCAACTAACCTAATGGACACAACTAACTTAGGTTCATTAATTTCAATGGGTCTGTTCTGAGTCGAAGTTAATTGAACACAACCCCATGGAAGTTAATGAAGTTCAACTGCAGTATAGCCAATGCCAAGCCAAAAGGGACTTTTTGTGTGACAGCTCTTGTTTTTATTTGTAAGGAGAAAAGTTGGCCTTTTGTTGATTTTGACCCATAATTGTGGCTTTGGGGAGAAACTTACTCTAGCCAGATCCTTGCAGCGTCACGATGGCTCAGACAAATACTATACAACATCCTAATATTTCCCATTGCTACAAATACAGAGTTGTGCATTAGAGGACAGGTTCCATCTACAACAGCAGAGAGCATTTGATGGAACTAGAGATGCTCACATTTCTCTGTGCAGAGTTGATTATATCAGTTAAATCATTTTCACTCCTGTCCCGATGCTTAAACATAGCATACCATACCGTCTTTCTTGGCACTAAGGTACTAGGAAAGATTGTGCTGAATGTATGCATACCTTGACCTGTCTTTAAATGCCAATTTTCATGTAATGGTTTGAGTGTGGACAAGGACCTGGTTTCAGCTGTTGCATGGCCTCAGGCAGGACTCCTCAGAGGTAAAGTTCTCCAGCAGCTGCCGTTCCGAGGAGGAGATAAGTCAGCGTCATAGCTCTGTGGTAGAGCATTTGCCTTGAATGCAGAAGAGCCACTGCCAGTCAGTGTAGACACTACTGAGTTCAATGGATCAATGGTCAGGTTCAGTATAAGGCAGATTCCTATGTTCCTGTGTTACATCTGCAACCCTGTACTGGGAAAAACCACAAGGTGGAATTCTCCCTTTCCCTTGCACAACTTTAAAGACACAGAAGAACTCTTGGAGGCTGGGCCTTGCAACCAAGAGGTCTTCTGTATCTTTACAAGTTGGGCAGGGGGGAGGGAAAATTCCACCTTGTGGTTTTTCCCATTACAGTCTTCCAAGAACACCTGCACTTGGCTGACTTTCTTTTCTCCTAAAGTTACAGGGGTTGAACCTGGCAACCCTAGTTGTGACCCGGGTTGGGAGGGGAGGCTTCGAGACTCCACACTCTGACATGGAGGACTGGGCTGATGAGCTGGGAAGGGACTAGCAGCAGGGACAGACCACAGAGCGTGCAGATCCCTGACACTGAAAGCTTGACTCCCCCCGATTCTGCCCTCCTGCTGAAGTGCAAACAGCTGTCAGAGACTGCCCCATTGGAGATTGCTCCTATAGACACACCCCCAGTGCCTGTGCCTGTGCCTGTGTCAGAGGCACCTCCTGTTTCACCTGTCATTTCCCAGCCAGGCACCCTGCATTTTCCCACAGTTGAGCAAACTGACTGCCCACAACTCTCAGAGGGGGAACCTGAGAGCCAGTTTTCTTCACCCTGCATGCGGTGGTGGCTGAAAAGGGAGATTCAACAGACATTGAGGAGGAGCCAACGTTTATGCGTGAAAGCCAAGACAACTTAAGTTGACTCTGGGGAGAGGTTCGTTGCTGAGTCAACATTGGAGCACTGCGAAGTCATGCTTAATCAGAACAGCCAGGGCAAAAGTTCCTAGAAAGCTTAGTTAGGTTAATGAAGCACACTGCTTTGGATGTAACTGTAACTTTAATAAAAAGAGAAAAATAACAGCCACGTCTGAGACTGGATCTCTCGACTTCGGGCAGAACACTAAGGCAAGAGTCCTGAGAACCAGCCAGAGGCGCCTGAGGCTCCCCATTAGGATTGCCAGGCTCAGGGCCTGAGACTGATCCTGTACCCTTAGGAGAAGAGAAAGTCAGCCAAGTGCAGGTGTTCTTGCAACCCTGTAATGGGAAAAACCACAAGGTGGAATTCTCCCTTACCCCTGCACAACTTTTAAAAATACAGAAGACCTCTTGGAGGCCTGGCAACCCTAGGCAGGAGGTGCACTCAGGGGGAGGGGCCTCTTAGAAACACCTCCCCTTTGGATGCATGGAGGGAAGTCAGGACTAATGCAGTCTTAAATGTAGTAAGAAGGTATGCAAATCTCCCCTAATAGTGGTATAGCACAGTGGGGAGGAGAGCCTGGCTGGGAGTCCAGAGTCTGTGAGTTCAAATCCCCGCTCGTGTCTCCTGGGTATCAAGGGCCAGCTAAAGATCACCCCCACAAGGAGTGGCTCAGGGGTTATGTGCCCTGCCACCTGTGCAGCTGCTGGCAAGCTGCCTAGTCCGAAGGAGCCCAGTTGCCCCCCAGCTGGCAGTTGCGGACAGGGAAGGGGCTGGCTTGTGCAGCTGTGGCAAGCTGAGCAGTCCCTAGCCCGCTGGGGAGGACTAGCCTCAGAGGGAGGCAATGGGAAACCTCCTCTGAATACCGCTTACCATGAACACCCTATGAATACAAAAAAAAAAAAAGGATTCATAGGGTTGCCATAAGTCGGAATCAACTTGAAGGCATATAACAACAACAAACTTTTGATTTTAGCTTCTTCAAATAAACCAAATCCCTCTAGCGGCCACCAGAGGACAGCAAAGCACCACTGCGCAGTTAGGGGAAGACAAAGAACTGTTGGCATTTAGATAGCGCATCGCATTGCACGGTGCGCTAAGCACTTGGTGTACGTTAACACAGCAACAACTCTGTAAGGTAGGCCAGTGCTGTTATCTACATATTGTAATGGGTTAGGGTGGGAACACTGACTAAAGGCATATCCGCATGATAGACTTAAGCTGGGGTAACTCAGTATATTGCCTCTTTCCAAAGAACTCTGGGAATTGTGGTTCAACTGAGCCAGAGAGCTTTCTATACACTATTTAGCCAATTCAAGGTTCTCACATGAGTGTTTTAAGCACTAAATGACTTAGGCCCCAAATATGAAAGACTGCCTCCTTACCTACAGACCCTTTTGGGTGTTAAGGTCAGCAGAGGGCCCCCCTCTTTCTAATTCTGTTGCCCACAGACTTTGTGGGGGGGGGTGACCCGGGAGAGGGCCTTCTCTGTGCTGGCCCCTAAGTTGTGGAACTCCCTCCCCACAGAAGTGCATGTGGCACCTTCATTATAGTTTCTTCATATGCTAAAGACTCACCTCTTTATCACGGCCTTTGACACCATATACCTTTTCAAGACCCACCCTGTTCCTGTGACTGAAATCTGTTTTGAACTCTTTTTCTTACTTAATTTTAAATTGCTGTAACCTGCTCTTGGACCTTATTGTGAAGGTCAGGTAAGAAATCGAAATAATAGTTGTAGTATTATTATTATTAATAATAATAATAGAAATAATATCAAAATAATAGAAATAATATCAAAATAATAGCAATAATAATATCAAAATAATTTTATATTATTATCATCATCATCATCATCATCTCCATACACTATTCAGCCAATTTCATAAATCACTGTGTGCATCAGAGTTGCCCTTCTTGCGGTTTCTTTCCCTTCCCCAATTATCTAGAAATTAAAGGATGACTCTAGGCGTGTGGATACAAGTAACTACGGGGCCACAGCTCCATGGTAGAACGTGTACTTTGCACAGATATCAAAAAACTTGGCTGTTGGAGTCTTTGGCCTTAATGGTTGCAGGGGGCGGGGGTGGGGGGGAGGAGAGAGAGAGATTTGGATTGGATTGCAGGAGGAGGATGTTACCTCCTCCCTGCCCCAGATGCATATGCCATTTAATGTACTGTATTTATTTTATATTTGTTTGTTTGAGCCGTGATAATAATAAAAAGTAACCGAGACTGCCATTCTAACTCCACTTACATGGGAGTGAGCCCCAAAGAATTCAGTAGGAATGGTTAGGATTGCACTGCAAGCCTCAGACACAATAACTTTTCGGAATCTAAAGTTTCCTGTCTGTCATCATTCATTGCTCATGGTGCATGTGCACCCCTGGTCTAACAAGTGTAGCAGCACTCCAGAAATCTGTTTGCATTTGGCAACCCAGAAAAGCCAATAAATAAACAAATAATAAAGTGAGGCAACCCCAATTCTGCCCTGAGAAAAATTAAAATGGTATAAAACAGGAACAGGTTCCGAGGAGGGCAACAAGGATGATCAGGGGACTGGAAACAAAGCCCTGTGAGGAGAGACTGAAAGAACTGGGCATGTCTAGCCTGGAGAAGAGAAGACTGAGGGAGATATGATAGCACTCTTCAAGGACTTGAAAGGTTGTCACACACAGGAGGGCCAGGATTTCTTCTCAGTCATCTCAGAGTGCAGGTCACGGAATAATGGGCTCAAGTTGCAGGAAGCCAGATTTCGACTGAATGTCAGGAAAAACTTACTAATGGGTACAACAATGGAACCAATGACCTAGGGAGGTGGTGCGCTCTCTGACAATGGAGGCATTCAAGAGGCAGCTGGACAGCCACCTGTTGTTATATGCTTTAATTTGGACTCCTGCATTGAGCAGGGGGTCGGACTCTGTGGCCTTATAGGCCCCTTCCAACTCTACTAGTCTTTGATTCTATGATATTGTGTGACCAGAATATAGTAGTCCAACAATATCTGGAATGCCACAAGTCTACCGTCTCTGCTAGAGAAATTAGTCAAGTTACAATGTGGGCATACGGACTGCTTATATTAATCTATAAAAGTAAATTAGGGTTGATGGGATATTTTTATTGCCAACGTCAGCTGGCTTTTTTATTTTTCCCTTTCTTTTTGTTATATTTGCAAAAAAAAAAATTAAAGTGGCATGCAAGCTCTGCCTCTGATGCATGCACCGTCCAATGGTGACTCACAGGTGTGAGTCACACCTTCTGTGTGCTGTCATCATGTGATGAACATAGAGGTGAGGAACTGGCCTTCTAAGGAACCTGCCAGGACCCCACAGTTCAGTGGGATGAGGGATATTGAGGGGGGGCAGCTCAGTGACTGAGCATCTGCTGTGCATATAGCTCAATCTCCAGGTAGGGCTGCGAAAGAGGCTCTGGCAGCTGCTGCCAGTCAGTGTTGACAAAACTGAGCTAAATGGACCAATGGCCTGAGTCAGTGCAAGGCAACTTCCTATGTTCCTATGTTAATCCCCAGACTGTGAGTTATGCAGATCAAGCAAATGTGCAGGCATGTGATTATTCTGCATAATGTATTGTCACAAGGAGCCACTAAATCCCAGCAGCTCCCCCCTCTAACCACTGGTTGTCCTGCTCAGCCCCAAAGTGTTGGATTCCATACAGTTTCCTTAAGCCCATCTTTGCAGATGACTAGAATCTTTAGTGACTAGAAATGTTGTCCTTTAAAAAAAAAAAAAAAGCAAACAGAGGTTCTTGGGACGCTAAATTCTGCTCACAGTGCTGAAAAAATAGAGGCACAATCAAAGAATGCCCACAGCCTAGTGAACTGTAGCTATGGGGAGGAATGTGTGGTGCAGTGGTCGGACTAGGACCAGGAAGACCAAGGCTCAAATCCCCATGTACCCATGAAGCTCACTGGGTGCTACTGGACCAGTCACTCTTTCTGACCCTAACCTACCTCACAGGGTTGTTGTGAGGATAAAATGAGGAGCAGACGTGTGCACGTCGCCTTGAGCTCTTTGGAAGAAATGTAATAAAGAAATATATAGAATGAGGACCCATCCAAGGCACCTCTGGTGTTTTAAGAGTTCACCAGAAACTATTCTCTGCATTTCCCCCCTCCCACTCCGCCAAAAAACCTGAAGAGTTGCAGCCCCCCGGGGACACCCTCCTACCCACAACCAGAGGAGCAACAGAGCCAGGAGTTCATCTCAGAATTCTTACGAGGTCCGTTCTCTTCTGTGGGAGATGAGGGGAGTAAAAAGTTACACGGCAAAAATATACTTTTCCATTTTTTGCCGAGATCTGTTCGGCCTCGCTGAGCATCGCAGGTGTTTTCTGCTGAGTCATTTCTTAAATCAGCTTGAGATTGAATTTCCAAAATTCTTCGTTGACAACAGTGCGAGGAAAAGAGGGAGAGGGCGCCGCACTTGAAGTTCTCCCAGAAAGAAAAGGTGCTTTTGGCCGCTTCTCTCTGCACCGCTCCCTTCTCTGCAACCTCCCCACCCCCATCACACTGTCTTGTGCAAAATCCCTTTCGCAATGGCCAATGAACAACCCCTTTCAGAGCTGAGCCCTGCCTCGAAGACCGTAGCTCAGTGGCAGAGCACCTGATTTGCACACAGAAGGTCTCCATTCAAGTCCCCAGCATCTCCAGGCAGGGCTGGCAGACACCCTGGAGAGCTGTTGCCAGTCAGTGCAGACAGTATAGAGCTAAATGGAGCAATGGTCTCTTTGTTTAAGGCAGCCTCCTATGTTCGGGGAAGGGCTGTAGCTCAGGGGCAGAGCATCTACTTTGCATGCAGAAGGTCTCAGGTTCCGTCCCAATGTCTCCAGGAAAGAATGGGAGAGACTCTCGCTGGACTAGAGAGAGATTTTTCTCCCTCTCTCATAACACTAGAGAATTCGTCCAATGAAGCCGAACGTTGGAATGTTGGAAGATTCAGGACGGGCAAAAGGAGCTACTTCTTCACATAGAGACCAGTGCAATTCGGTCCCACCCACTTGGATGGTTTTAAAAGATTAGACAAATTCATGGAGAGCAAGGCTATCCGTGGCTATTAGCCATGACGGTTGCGTTCTTCCTCGACTGTCAGAGGCAGTGAGCCTCTGGGTATCAGTTACTGGGACTCACCAGTGGGAAGAGTGCTGTTGCACTCGGGTCTTGCTTGCGGGCTCACCATGGGCATCTGGTTGTCCACGGGGAGAACAGGATGCTGGACTAGATGCACCACTGGCCTGATCCAGCAGGCTCTGCTTAGGGTCTTACGTTCCTCTCCCTGCCTTAAGATCCAAGGGACCCAAAGGGACCTTGACCCCAAGTTGCGGAGAACCTCAGGTGTGCATGCAAAAGGACCCATGTTTGACCTGTGGCACCTTCATTTTAAATAGGGTTGCCAGGCTCAGGGACTGAGAATGATTCTGTATCTTTAAGAGAAAATTCAGCCAAGGGAAGGTATTCTTGCAACTCTGTAATGGGAAAAGCCACAAGGTGGAATTCTCCTTTCCCCCTGCACAACTTTGAAAGATACAGAAGACCTCTTGGAGGCCGGGCCTGGCAACCATGAGAGGCATTGCATAATACAAGATGGCTGCCATGGGGACATGGCATAATGGCTACCACATCTAAAAGAGCAGACAGTGAAACAGGACCAACAAAATGGTACCAGTTTTCCTCCCCGTCAACATGAGGAAAGGTACCTACATCAGGTTGCAGCTGACTGTATCTCTCCTGTGCTCAGAATGGATGGGAGGATGGATGGCCAATGAAATGTGAACATGCTTATGGGCCTTTTTGGTGGCTGCCCCTTTGGAACTCCCTCCTAAGGAGGCAAGCATGGCCTCCTCTTTATTGTCCTTCCGTCGGCAGGCAAAGACTTTTTTATTCCAACAGGCTTTTAGAATAAAAGGTGGCTAGGACAGTTCGCTGAGAGGTTGCTGCATTGTCTACTGCTTTATTTATTTATTTTATTAAACTTGTATACCGCCCCATAGCTGAAGCTATTTTGCACTATTTTAATTTGTTTTATTTATTTTAAGTGGATGTTAAATGTTTTAATCGTGCTAATGGTTTAATCTTATTTTAATGTAGAATTTTGAATGTTTTAATCATATGTATTTATGTTTGTTGTAAGCCGCCCTGAGTTCCACTTGGAAAAAGGGCGGGGTATAAATAAAGATAATAAATAAATGATGGGGCTTATGCTTATGTTCAGTGTAATGGGGAGGAGGGCCGTAGCTCAGTGGTAGAATATCTGCTTTGCATGCAGAAGCTTCCCAGCAGCATCTCCAGGTAGGGCAGGGAGAGATACCTGCCTGAAACCCTGGAAAGCTGCCAGTCAGTGTAGACAATACTGAGGTAGATGGGCCAATAGGTCTAATTCACGATAAGGCAGCTTCCTATGTTCCCAACGGAAGAGAAGCTGAGCCAGTGTAAACAGGAACTGAGCAGGAACCGCAAACAGGATTTTTGACAGTATATTCCCTGAAACCTTTCACAGGCACCAAAGGAGGACCTAGTGGGCACGCTGGCACCCATGCATGCCACATTGGCAACCCCTGGGCTAGGGCCAGCCCTGCAGCGAATATGGAATTGTTCTTTGCTGCCACAGCTGAGTTGCCACCTCTTGCAGCTCCATAGTTACGGCTCCATAACCTGCTTTCTTCCTCCAATGTTTTATTTTTGATGACACACCTGCGCACAAGGCTTACAACCATTGCATCTCTCCACCAGCCTTCACAGACCAGGCAGTGCTGTAGCTTATTTTAGGAATGCCACGTTGACAGCCTCGGGTGCATCCCATCAGATCTCGTTCAGGCATGAGTTTACTGCTGGCTCCGAATGAGCGACGCCAATTCCTCCTGCCCTGCAAGTGCCAGCCTGTGTAGGCATTTCTGGAATTTTACCCGGACGCATCCCTGAGTATGCCAATCAACCAGGCGTCACTTAATAATAAGCTAGAGCTGCATCATGATGTAATTGTGTTCCAGGAAAAGCCAAGCTCTGCAAGCTTTTCAGGGTTAGGTTTTCCTGCTGAACAAGTGACAGTGGTAGCTGATGCCCATTGGGACTGATTGGGCAGAAGGCAGAGAGCCCGACAGGAGGCGGAGCCAAAGCCAATGATAAGCGGAGCCAACAAATTCTCGTTTTGTCCACATTTATTTAGAGCATTTTAACCGGCTCTTCAGCCAAAAAGGCTTCCAGGGTGGCTTACATGCAGCCAGTTAAAACAACACAGTCCCTGCCTGCAGGTTTACAATCTATAAAACACGACACACAAGGGGAAACCGAGAGGGAGAGAAGATGAAAGAAGAAAACTCAGGCTTGTTGTTGTTATGTGCCTTCAAGTCAATTACGACTTATGGCAACGCTATGCATCAGCGACCTCCAAGAGCATCTGTCATGAACCACCCTGTTCAGATCTTGTAAGTTCAGGTCTGTGGCTTCTTTTATGGAATCAATCCATCTCTTGGTTGGCCTTCCTCTTTTTCTACTCCCTTCTGTTTTTCCCAGCATTATGGTCTTTTCTAGGGAATCATGTCTTCTCATGATGTGTCCAGAGTATGATAACCTCAGTTTCATCATTTTAGCTTCTAGTGATAGGTCTGGTTTAATTTGTTCTAACACCCAATTATTTGACTTTTTTGCAGTCCATGTTATGCTCAGGCACCAGTTCTTAAAGAATAGTTCTTATAAGGGCCAGCTGGCATACAGAAGCAGTTCAGGGGCAGGAGGTGGTGCCTGATCATGGATGGAGCTGGTCTTCCAGGAGAGCTGATGGGATGAGCCCGGCTTCACATCTCTCCCTTTGGGGCAGTGTGATGGAGTTCAGTAATGGCAACAGTGGGACTAAGGAGGAGGAAGTTGACAGGCAGTCCCCCACCCCACCTCCTGGACTGGTTGGAAGCAGTAAGGCAGGCAGGGAGGGGTCTGGCCCAGGTCAGAACAAGGTGGATGGGGCAGCCACTGCCCCATTCACCCTCACAGACCAGCCTCCACTGGCAAATGAGGTGCTAAATTTTGATTATTTTCAGGGCTGAATTTTCAGAGCCCAAATTGTAAATTTAGGATTTGCCAGCTTGTTGTGATAAATGCGTGTGACCTGCTCAAGCCAGCAGGCACCACTTTTCACGACAGCAACATTTACCACTTGCTAATCTCCACAGATCTAGCGGTTGTGAAAATCACAGGTGCGGGGGACACTTGCAGAGCTGGCAACCTTGTTCTGGGGCTGCCACCTTTTCACACCAGCCCTGCTCCTGCGAAGCATTTTCCTGGCAAGAACAAAAGTGAGGAAGGAAATCTCTTTGCCTACTTAATTTCTGAGTATCAGGCTGCTGCTGATGGCACATGAGCAGAACTGGGAAACAAATGTGGCAACCTGAGGCTTTTACTAAGAAGAGGCCTCTACTCAAAATAAGCCCCGTTCCCAACCTCTTCTGTTTCCACTTTCTCTTAGGGGAAGAGCCGCAGCTCAGTGGAAGAGCATCCGCCTTGGATACAGAAAGTCCCAAATTCAATCCTCAGCGGAGAGCAGCTGCCGGTCAGTGTAGACAATACTGAGCTAGATGGACCAACAGTCTGAGTCAGTATAAGGCAGCTTCCTATGTCTGGATGATCTCCACTGAGTTTTCAGTCTCCCCAGATGGAGTTGCCTTTTCTCATTCAGCTGCTTGGTTTCGCTGTCAACAGTCAGCAGCTGGGTCCCATCTTTCAGTGCATCTTGGCCAATAGCTAAAATACAGCTTGTCTTCACATTGTTCCTCACTTCTCTGCCAGCTCCCAGCAGAACTGTGGAAGCAGGCACACGTACACTGCCGTCTCTACACCCTCATTATATAATGACTTTGAATTTCAACAGAGAGGCAAGGCACCCCTGCTCCCCTGGAGACTTGCCATCTCCAGTCATCACAATTAAAATCAGAACCTCCAAATTCAGAAGCAGTGTATCTCTGAGTACCAGATGCTGGGGAGGTGACTATTTTCACTAGACCAAGCTTGAGAGATTCCCAGAGGCACCTGGTAGGGTTGCCAGCTTTACAATTGGCTCCTGCAGCTGCACATTTAAAAAATAGCTTGATACATAGCAGCAATTAATTACCAGATCTTAACATGTGTACCTCTGTGCAGCGAAAACCTCCCATCTGCTAATCCCTACATACCAAGTTGCTTCAAAAGGTGGAGTTGCAGAGGCTGGCTGAAAAGTTGGCAACCCTTACGAAAACGCACAACAGCAATAAGCTGGAAGTCTTTGCATATGGCTGGCCATGTATGGGAGGCTGCATTAGTAAAAATGTTAGTCTGATCTATGAAAGGAGAAAGAAATGGGTTGCCACCTTTTTGGCTGGCCTTCCTCCTAGTGGTGGCCAGTGGCTCCATGTCAGTGGGGCAGTGGAATCCACTCTGGGTTTTAGTCTGAGCTTAGCTGTCCAAGGTGCTGAAGCATGTTGGACAGCTCCTTGAACATTCAGACTAAAACCTGGAGGTGGATTCCACTGTCCCATTGACATGGAGCCACCAGCGGCCACTGCCTGCTCCTGACACACAGAAATTTAAACAACAGCAGCTTCTCACCACCACTTACTCCTACCAGTGTTGAAATCCCATGGGTGCAGGAAACCTACCAGTAAGCTAGTCCATGGTTTTCCTTACGGGGAGCTTGGATCAAAATTTCAGTTTTTCACCAGCAGAAGGAGGAGGTGAGCCGAGTACAGAGATTGGATGGCAAGGAATAGAGTTGCTGTAGGTCAGTTGCCCCAGTCCACTCAGCAGGTCAGTGAGCAAGAGCTGGCTGGAAAACTGTAGAAGCCAAAGCTCAGTGGCAGAGCATCTGCTTTGCATGCAGAAGGTCCCAGGTTCAATCCCTGACAGCTCCAGGTAGCGCTGGGAATGTCCCCTTCCTGACACCCAGGAGCCGCTGCCAGTCTGTGTAAACACTGAGCTAGATGGATCAATGGTCTGACTTGGTATAAGAGAGTTGGCCAAAGTGAACTTTCAAGGCATATTTGGAGGTTCCTGCTTGATGAAAACATCAAAGGAATTTTAAAGGAAGCACAAGTGAGGTGAAAGTCAGAGTGCCGGTCTCTCAAGGTGGTGGGAATGACACCCCCAGGAATCCATATAATAATAATAATAATAATAATAATAATAAATTTAATTTTTGTGTCGCCTATCTGGCTGAAGCCACTCTAGGCGACGTACATATTAAAATTCAATAAAATACAATATAATTACAGAATAAAATACAATGCAGTCAACACTAATGCAGGCATAAAACTATGTAGGGCAATCAGAAACAATAAACAATCACAGAAAAATTAGCCCACCCCGGAGATCCCAAAGGCCTGTCCAAAGAGCCAAGTTTTTAAGGCTCGGCGAAATGTATCCAGGGAAGGGGCATGGCGAAGATCAAACGGGAGGGAGTTCCAGAGAGTGGGGGCCGCCACTGAAAATGCCCTCTCTCTAGTCCCTACCAACCTAGCTGTTTTCGTTGGTGGGACGGAGAGAAGGCCCTGTGTGGCTGATCTGGTTGGGCGGCTTAATTTGTGGTACTGGAGGCGCTCCTTCAGGTAAACTGGGCCGACACCATATAGGGATTTAAAGGTTAACACCAACACCTTGAATTGGGCCTGGAAAACAACTGGAAGCCAATGTAGATGAAATAACACTGGTGTGATGTGATCGCGGCGGCGGCTGTTTGTAAGCAACCGAGCCGCCGCATTCTGCACCAGTTGTAGTTTCCGGACCGTTTTCAAGGGTAACCCCACATAGAGCGCATTGCAGTAATCTAATCGAGAGGTGACCAGGGCATGTACTACCAGTGGGAGCTGATGAATAGGGAGGTAGGGTTGCAGCCTCCGTATGAGGTGTAGTTGATACCAAGCTGCCTGGCTCACTGCCGATATCTGCGCCTCCATGGACAGCTTGGAATCAAGAACAACCCCGAGGCTGCGGACCTGATCCTTCAGGGGTAAACTCACCCCATTAAGCCTCAGGTCAACAACACCCAACCTTCTCCTGTCACCCACAAGCAGCACCTCGGTCTTATCAGGATTAAGCTTCAGCCTGTTCCTTCCCATCCACCCACTCACGGATTCCAGGCACTTGGACAAGGTCTCCACAGCCAACTCCGGTGAGGATTTAAAAGAGAGGTAGAGCTGCGTGTCATCAGCATATTGGTGACACCGCAGCCCAAAACTCCTGATGATAGCTCCCAGCGGTTTTATATAGATGTTAAATAGCATGGGAGAGAGGATAGAACCCTGTGGCACTCCACAAGTGAGGGGCCAAGGGTCTGAAACCTCATCCCCCAATGCTACCTGTTGATGCCTGTCAGAGAGAAAGGAACGGAACCACTGTAAAACAGTGCCTCCTATTCCCAATCCTTCCAGGTGATCTAACAGGATACTGTGGTCGACGGTATCAAAAGCCGCTGAGAGATCCAGGAGGACAAGAAAGGTGAATTCTCCCCTGTCTAATGCCCTCCTCATATCATCCACCAGAGCGACCAAGGCTGTTTCAGTACCATGTCCAGTCCTGAAACCCGATTGGTATGGATCCAAATAATCCGTTTCATCCAAGTGTGCTGACAACTGGCTAGCCACCATAGAAAACATTTAAATGCGGGTTGTAAGTCAACTGCTGCTGATAATATTTCCTGCTCCCAGTTCATAAATGATGCAATCAGAGGACAGAACTGTACAATGAAACAATTCTACTCAACAGCACACCACAAAAGAAATGCAAGAAGACAATAAGGAATGTTTTAAAAAAAATGAGGAGCACATTTCTAAGAACATAAAAACCAACAAAGAAAACCTTTAAATACATTCAAAGCAGGAGACCATCTAAGGAGGCAGTTGGACCCTTGGTTGACGAGGGAGTCAAAGGTGTTATAAACCAGAATAAGGAGATTGCAGATAAACAGATTGAATTCTTTGCATCTGTCTTCACAGTGGAAAAATAAAAACTGTCAAATCGCCAGGTCCAGATTGGCATCCACCCAAGACTTCTCAAATAATTCAGATGTGAGATAGCCAATCTTCTAACAAAAATATGTAACTTGTCAGATCTTCCACCGTATCTAATGACTGGAAATTGGCCAATGTAACACCAATCTTTAAAATGGGATCCAGGGGATCCTAGAAACTATGGGCCAGTTAGCTTAACATCTATCCTGAGAAAACTGGTAGAAGGTACTGTTAAAGATACAATAACCAAGCATATACAAGAGCAAGCCTTACTGAAGCACAGCCAGCATGGCTTCTGCAAGAGTAAGTCCTGTCTCACCAACCTAATGGAGTTCTTTGAGAGTGTCAACAAGCATATAGATAGAGGTGATCCAGTTGACATAGTGTACTTGCACTTTCAAAAAGGTTTCAACAACATCACCAAAGACTCCTGAGTAAGTTTAGCAGTCATGGAATTAGAGGAGAGGTCCTCTTGTGGATCAGGAACTGGTTAAGCAGCAGGATGAAGAGAGTAGGAATAAATGGATAGTTCTCCTAATGGAGGACTGTAGAAAGTGGAGTCCCCCAAGGAATGGTATTGGGATTTGTGTTTTTAACTTGTTCATAAACTATCTAGAGTTAGGGGTGAGCAGTGAGGTGGCCAAGTTTGCTGCTGATACTAAATCGTTCAGGGTTGTTAAAACCAAAAGAGATTGTGATGAGCTCCAAAAGGACCTCTCCAAACTGAGCGAATGGGCTGTAAAATGAAAATACAATTTATAACATAAGAACACTGCAACCTTTCCTAGCAGAGGAATCACTTCATCACCTTGATCATTCTGGTTGCCCTTTTCTGAACCTTTTCCATCTCCACAATATCCTTTCTGAGGTGAGGCAACCAGAACTGTACACAGTATTCCAAATGTGGCTGCACCATAGATTTATATAATGGGATTATCATATCAGCAGTTTTATTTTCAGTACCCTTCCTAATGATCCCTCACATGGAATTTGCCTTTTTCACAGCTGCCACACACAGGGTGGACATCTTCACCAAGCTATCCACTACGACCCCAAGGTCTCGTTCCAGGTCAGTCACTGCCAGTTTAGACCCCATGAGAGTATATGTGAAATTAAGATGTTTTGCCCTGACATGTAACAAGATAAAAAGTGTGAAGCATTCACTGGAAATATAAAAAGGAGGTCAAAAACCAGAATGCTGGAAAGATATGGCTTTATTCTGTGCACAAAGGCATCTAATAATTTATTGTATATAAAAAAGATGAATTTCTGTATAAAATATATCAAAGCCCAACGCGTTTCAGCCTGTGTAGTCAAGCCTTCATCAGGGGCTACAATATAAAACAATGAATATTCTTTAAAAAAAACACCAAAAAAGTCACTTTCTCTAATCATGATATCTCTATAGGTTCACACACTGACTGGGAATCTACCACTGCTGATAGCAGCGAGACAGACAACTCTATGTTTTTTCCTCCAGCTTTTCTGAACGAGAGAGGCAAACAAAAAAGAAACAACAACTACAGAGGAAACCAGAAAGACGCAGAGAACATTCTTCCCCACCGTACAGACTCAGGCAGAGATGTTAGTCGTTAACCTCTCCAGCAGACCCCTTTCAGCAACAGAAACACGCATATTAGATAAAGGATTGTCTTTCGTTCCTACCCCACGTCATGACCCAGTGCAAACAAGGTTAGACTTGTTTCGTTTTTTTAGGAATCTTAGATTACGGTCTTTTTTTGGAGAGACTCCCTCTCAGTTCACTGATTCAAAAAGGAAATTTAAAATACCTTCAAAATATATGCCACCTGCTCCTACTGAACACTCTATAATGACATTTGAGGCACTTGTATATCGGGATCTTGACAAATTAGAAAAACCCACTCAGCCCTTCTGGAGAAATCTCAATAAGATGGAACAACACACCTTACAGGAATTATCACAAGATAACTCTATAATTATAAAACCAGCTGATAAAGGAGGGGCAATAGTGATACAAGATCTACAACAATATAAAGATGAAATATATAGACAACTAATGGATTTGACTGCTTATAAGATTTGTCCATATGATCCTACAGATAAGATTACTCAAGAGATAAGAAATGTGTTAGAAGAAGGAGTTTGTTTGGGGTACATTACAAAGGAAGAAGAAAAAATTTTATGTAAAGAAAATCCCAGAACTCCTGTATTTTATGTTCTGCCAAAAATACATAAAGAAATAAGACCTCCCCCAGGACGTCCCATTGTGTCTGGATGTGGGTCAGTTCTAGAACCTTTATCTCAGTTTGTTGATTTCTTTTTAAAAGCTTTCATACCATGTATTCCTTCCTATGTTAGAGATTCTGCTGACTTTATTAATAAGATGCAATATGTTCATATAGATGATGCGGATCTTCTAGTTACTATGGACGTTAGATCATTATACACTAATATTCCTCAGAATGAAGCCCTTGATATCATACGTGCTACATTGGATTTAAGAACAGAGATTTATCCTCCTACCCATTTCCTTTATGATTTAGCAGAAATAGCTATGCATAACAATTATTTCAAATTTGATAATCATTTTTATTGGCAAATTAAAGGAGTAGCTATGGGATGCCCCATGGCTCCAGAAATAGCAAATCTTTATATGGCAGATTTTGAAAAAGATATTAATAATGAATCTCGTGTTGAACAATTAATAGGGTGGTGGAGATATATTGATGATGTTTTTTTGATTTGGAGAGGCACCCCAGAATCTCTCAATGATTTTGTAAGATGGGTTAATAACAAAAACACCAATATTCAATTTGATTATCAATACAATTTGGATCAAATAAAATTTTTGGATTTAGATATTAAGAAACTAAACAATAGTTTACATACAAAAATTTATAAAAAACCTACAGATAAAAATACTTATTTAAAATATGATAGTCCACACCCAAAAGTATTAAGAGATAATTTACCCCATGGTCAGTTTCTTAGAATAAAACGGAACTGCACTACAGAGGAAGATTTCGTATTGCAATCTTCGTCCTTAAAAAAACAGCTATGGAATAGAGGATATCCATCCCCTGTTATTGAGAATAACTTTAAAAAAGCAGCTAATAAGAAATGGGAGGAACTCTTCATAAAATCATCACAAAAAGATTCTAGCCGTGTAAACTGTATATTAACGTTTGATCATATCACTAATAAGTTAGAAAATAGTATAAGAAAACACTGGCATATAGTGGAACATCTTAAGGGCTGTCAGGAACCTCCAAGGATCTCTTATAAAAGAACAAAGAATCTTAAGGACATTCTAGTTCATAGTGATTTAAAAGATGTCACTCAACAAAGACAGAGTTTACTCCCAGGTACAACTTCTCCCCTGGGTCATCATCCCTGTGGCCACTGCATTTTTTGTAAAAACACCAGCAGAATGACAGTTTTTCTTAATCCTGCTAATCAGAAGAAATATCATTTGAGGCACTTTTCCACTTGTAATACAGGTAGAGTCATCTATATTATACAATGTGGATGTAAAAAACTGTACATAGGACAAACCTCAAGAATGGTGAAAATAAGGATAGGGGAACATTGGAGTAATTTAAGGAATAATAGAAGAGGGGCGCCTCTTGTAGAACATCATAATCAGTGCCCTCATTCTATAACAGAATACAAGTTTTGGGTTTTAGAAAAGGTTTTTGGAAGAAACATAGATAATTTATTGCGTAGAGAATTATATCGGATTTTGGAACTAGACACTATGATTCCTAATGGGTTAAATGAGGAATTCAATCTGTTACCTCTACTCTAATTCAGAACAAACATAGTCAACTCAAGTCAGGTGTGGTGAAGTAATTATCAAGCAGGTTCAACTCATTACATGCTATAGAGTTCTATATTTCTTTGAATTTGGGTTTCAGTTTGCTTTACATGACAACAGCAATAAGGAAAATACCAGGTTGTCACAATACTTCACAGAAGAATTTATTTTGTAAGTATATTTTGAAAATATTGAAGCAATATTGACTGCAATATTATTCTGTGATTGGTCTTTCAGAATAAGATATGTATTTAAGTTGTTAAAGTTTTGCAACCATATTTTGATATATAATGAAAGTAACATTTGGCTGTAACTGTATCCTCCTAGAAATGAAAATGAGTGTGTTTAAGTTGTCAGTATGTATTTAAGTTGTTAGAGTTTTGTAATTATATTTTGAGAAATATGAAAGCAATTTTTGCAATTGTAACTGTGTCCTTCTAAAAATGAATGTGTGTGTTTAAGTTGTTAGTATGTTTTTTTTAAAGAATATTCATTGTTTTATATTGTAGCCCCTGATGAAGGCTTGACTACACAGGCTGAAACGTGTTGGGCTTTGATATATTTTATACAGAAATTCATCTTTTTTATATACAAGAAATTATTAGATGACTTTGTGTACAGAATAAAGCCATATCTTTCCAGCATTCTGGTTTTTGCCCTGACATGTATCAGTTTACACTTGTTTACATTAAATTTCATGGAGGATAAGGCGATCACTGGCTTCTAGCCGTAGGTGGAGGTGGTATGCTTTCAAATACCAGTTGCTGGAAAATGCAGGAGGGGAGAGTGCTCTTGCACTCAGGTCCTGCTTGTGGGCTTCCCATGGGCATCTGGTTGGCCACTGTGAGAATAGGATGCTGGACTAAATGCCCCCCCCCCTTGGCCTGATTCAGCAGGCTCTTCTTATGTTCTTATGTTAGCTCTTATCATAACAGAATAAAATGGCGGCTGCTCAGGAATTTTACTTGGTGTTCCCCACAACCACTTCCAGAACTACAACTACTCCTGGAACATTTTGGTTCCCAACACTTTTCTACCCCTTTCATGATGGCAAACATCTGCTTTTCACCAGCACCAGATGTCCTCCTGAAGTATCCAGGGCTGGTATATATATGTATGTATGTTGTTCTGGCCTGCCACCTAACTATCTAATCAACCTGGAAATGGGAGTGGTTCCTTCTCAGAACTTAGGTTGAACCACCTGAGGCGATCAAGTGGTTTGTTACTTCACTTTTCTCTTCAGTGTGCCGCCAGATCCACAATGGATTATGTCATCCATTTTTCCTCTCACCTTACATAAAAGGGAATTGAGAAACACCCTCTAGGATGCACACCTTAACATGGTGAGGGATTTATGAGTGTTGAAGAAGCTGAGAGCAATGCCATCAGGCATCTAGACCAAGAGGCTAGACTCCTAGCAGGTGCACCCAAGGGGGAATGGTCAAAGCTGAGACACCAGACTAAGATGCATCCAAACTCAGAGGAAGGCAATGGTAAACCACCTCTGAATACCTCTTACCACGAAAACCCTATGAACAGAGTATCCAAAATGCAACACGAAATAGTGCTGGAAGATGAGACCCCCAGGTCAGAAGGCACTCAACAAGCTACTGGGGAAGAACAAAGGACAGGTACGAGAAGCGCTGTGACTAATGACGCAGCTGGGTCAAAGCCAAAAGGAAGCCCAGAGGCTGATGCGCACAGATGCGAAAGGAGAGTCGGGAATTGTACGACGCACATAATACAGGGGCGTAACTACGGGGGTGCGGGGCGTGCAGCCTGCACCCGGGTGACACTATGAGAGGGGTGACACCATGAGAGGGGTGACACCCAGAGCTGCCCCCCCCAGGCACCGGGAAGTGGGTCAGCTGAGCAGCTGATTCCTCCCCAACGCAGCTGCTTAGCTCTTCGCGCTCCAGCTCCGGGGGCCCGGGGGGAAACCGGGGCTAAGGAGCAGCCGGCCCAGCCTGGCCTGGCCTGGCCTCCACCGCCACCGCCTCTTCGTGCCTCCTGTTGAGGCTGCCAGGCCACTTGGATGCCTCAGCAGGAGCCACGAAGAGGCGGTGGCAGTGGAGGCCAGGCTAGGCCAGGCCGGCTCCTCCTTAGCCCCAGAGCCAGTTCCCCTGCTCCAGAAAGGATGCCCCGCTTCACCCCTCATGCTGTGGGCGCCGCTGGGAGGGAGCGGCCGCGATGGGGCCCCCCAGGCAGAGACGCCGCCGCCGCCACCGCTGCTGAGCTGAGGGAGAGACGGGTGAGGAGGAGTGGGAACGCGGGGCTCTGGGCACTGGCAACACAAGGACTTGAGAACATAATGTTGTGCACCGCCCAGAGAGCTACGGCTATTGGGCGGTATAGAAATATAATAAATAAATAAATAAGACTTCTTCACTCTCCAGGTTTTTTTAATGATTCAGAATGAATTAGATGTTACGGAAATACATTAACTCCTCCTGTGTATAGGTGTCCTACACGTGCACCCCTTTCTGTATACCTTGCTTTGGCATTTCCAAGAACACATATGCATGGAAAGAATGATCAAATAATGCAGCAGAAGAGTTAGTACAGAGTTCCATGAGTCAGACTGGACCCAAACATCACGGAATTCAGGCTTCCATATCTCTACTGATACTTAAACCTTTAATGCATCTCAAGTACTTCTGGATTTCTTTAAACTAGAAGGCAACTGCGTATCTCTTTATAAGTATAAAACAGCCAAGATAGGCATAGAAAGCTATCTTGTACCAGGACAGGCTACTTGTCCATCTAGTTTACTCTGATTGGCTGCAGGTCTTTAATCATCTGCTAGTGGATCCTTTTGACTTGCAATGCCAGGGAATGAACCTGAAGACCCCCTCTGCGTTATATATTTAAAGCAGTATTATGTCACTTTAAACAGTCATAATTTCCCCCAAAGAATCCTGGGGGCTGTAATTTGTTGAGGGGGTTGAGAGTTGTTAGGAGACCCCTATACACTTCAAACCAGAACTATCACTAGAAACTAAAATGTTGAAACTGAGGTCATCATTCTTTGGACACATCATGAGAAGACATGATTCACTAGAAAAGACAACACTAATAGGCAAAAAACCAACTCATTTGAAATGTGGTGTTGGAGGAGAGCTTTGCGCATACCATGGACTGCGAAAAAGACAAATAATTGGGTGTTAGAACAAGTTAAACCAGAACTATCACTAGAAGCTAAAATGATGAAACTGAGGATATCATACTTTGGACACATAATGAGAAGACATGATTCATTAGAAAAGATAATAATGCTTGGAAAAACAGAAGGGAGTAGAAAAAGAGGAAGGCCAAACAAGAGAGGATTGATTCCATAAAGAAAGACACAGACCTGAACTTACAAGATGAACAGGGTGGTTCATGACAGATGCTCTTGGAGGTCGCTGATTCATAGGGTCGCCATAAGTCATAATCAACTTGAAGGCACATAACAACAACAACTATACACTTCAGAGAGCTATGATTCCCAAAGTTCCCTGGGAAAAGGAATTGACTATTAAACCTCTCTAAAAACTGTAGCTCTATGAGGAGAATAGAGGCCTCCTAACAACTCTGAGCATCCTTAACAAACTACACTTCCCAGGATTCTTTGGGAAAGCCATGATTGTTTAAAATGGTATAACCTTTATACATACCCTGCAGGTAGGGACTTTTAAAAAAATATGTGTAAGCTCAGCATCACTTTCGGGACAAACTCCTAGGGCCAAAGTATACATAATATTAATAATATAATAATAATAAATTTAATTTCTTCGTCGCCTATCTGGCCAATGGCCACTCTAGGCGACTTACAAAATTGTTAAAATACATTTGATAAAATACAGTAATACAATATAAAAGCAACACATCTGCAGCAACAATATTAAAACTGGGCAGGAGGCATTTCAGTTATAACAATTAACCCTCCCCAGATACCCTGAAGGCCTGCTGAAAGAGCCAGGTCTTTAAGGCTTTCCGAAACACATTTAAAGAAGAGGCGTGCCGGAGATCTTGTGGGAGGGAGTTCCAAAGAGTGGGGGCCGCCACTGAGAATGCCCTCTCTCTTGTACCCGCCAATCTGGCTGTTTTTGTTGGCGGGATTGAGAGAAGGCCCTGTGTGGCCGATCTTGTCGGGCGGCATAATTGGTGGCGTTGAAGGCGCTCCGTGAGATAAACTGGGCCGGAACCGTGTAGGGATTTAAAGGTCAATACCAACACCTTGAATTGGGCTCAGAAAACAACTGGTAGCCAGTGTAGGTCGAACAACACTGGTGTGATGTGATCTCGGCAGCGACTATTCGTAAGTAGTCGAGCCGCCGCATTTTGTATCAGTTGTAATTTCCGGACAGTTTTCAAGGGTAACCCCACGTAGAGCGCATTACAGTAGTCCAAACGAGAGGTGACCAGGGCGTGTACCACTAGTGGGAGCTGATGAACAGGAAGGTAGGGTTGCAGCCTTCGTATGAGGTGTAGTTGGTACCAGGCTGCCCGGCTCACTGCCGAAATCTGAGCCTCCATGGACAGCCTGGAATCAAGCACAACCCCGAGGCTGCGGACCTGGTCCTTTAGGGGTAGACTCACCCCGTTGAACTTCAGGTCAATGTCGCCCAGCCTTCTCTTGTCCCCCACAAGTAGTACCTCGGTCTTATCAGGGTTCAACTTCAGCTTGTTCCTTCCCATCCATCCACTCATGGATTCCAGGCACTTGGACAAGGTCTCCACAGCCAACTCTGGTGAAGATTTAAACGAGAGATAGAGCTGAGTGTCATCCGCATATTGATGACACTGCAGCCCAAATCTCCTGATGATTGCCCCCAGCGGCTTCATATAGATGTTAAATAGCATGGGAGAGAGGATAGAGCCCTGTGGCACACCACAATTGAGAGGCCAAGGGTCTGATACCTCCTCCCCCAACGCTACCTGTTGGTACCTATCGGAGAGAAAGGAATGGAACCACTGTAATACAGTGCCTCCAATTCCCAATCCCTCCAGGCGAAGCAGAAGGATACTGTGGTCGACAGTATCAAAAGCCGCTGAGAGATCGAGGAGGACAAGAAAGGTGGATTCTCCCCTATCTAATGCCCTCCTCAAATCATCTACCAGAGCGACCAAGGCTGTTTCAGTTCCGTGACCAGTCCTGAAACCCGATTGGTATGGATCCAAATAATCCGTTTCATCCAAGTGTGCTGACAACTGGTTGGCCACCACTCGCTCAATGACCTTGCCCAGAAATGGCAGATTCAAAATTGGGCGGAAGTTATCGAATACTTGGGGATCCAAGGAGGGCTTCTTTAAGATGGGCTTTACAATTGCCTCCTTGAAGGCTGATGGCATCACACCCACTTTCAAGGATGTGTTTACCACCGCTTTGATCCCCTCGCCCAATTTCTCTCTGCAGCTCACAAGGAGCCACGAAGGGCAAGGATCAGTAAGACAAGTGGTTGGCTTCACAGATGAAAGCACCTTGTCCACTTCCTCAGAAGGGAGAAGCCGAAACCGATCCCAATCTACCGGCATGCAACTGGACAACTCTGGTTCATCCACTGTGTCCACAGCGCACGGGATCGAGCTCTGTAAGTGTTTGATTTTATCGGCGAAGTGTTTTGCTAATAAGTCACAGGAGGCCTTTGACTGTTCCAAGGGTTCCTGAGCAACTGGACCGACCAGGCTTCGGACCACCTGGAACAGCCTCCTGGGACAGCACTCCGCAGACGCAATAGAGGCAGCAAAGAAGGCCTTCTTTCCTACCTTTATTGCCACTTGGTAGGCAGCTACTGCTGGTCTGACCTGTGTCCGGACATCTTCGGAGCGGGATTTCCGCCACCGGCGCTCTAGTCGTCTCACCTCCTGTCTCAGACTACGCAACCGTGGTGTATACCATGGTGCTAGCTGAGTTCTATTCAGGGGGAGAGGACGTTTCGGAGCCACCCGGTCTAATGTCCTGGTGATCCCCACGTTCCACCCCTTCACCAGGGTTTCGACCGGGCGACCTTCAGCAGGTTCCAATTCCCCAAGCGCAGTCAGGAATCCATCCGGATCCATCAGGCGTCTGGGGCGGACCATTTTAATAGGTCCTTCACCCCTGCGGAAGGGGGCATGGCAACGAGAAGTCCATATTTACCAGGTAGTGGTCTGACCATGACACAGGAGTGGCAAGAATCACTCCCAACTTCAGACCACTTCTCTCCTCTCCCAGGACAAATACTAGGTCGAGAGCATGACCGGCTACATGGGTGGGCCCAGTATTACTTAGGTACAGTTCCCAGGAAGCCATGGTTTCCAGGAAATCCCGAGGGGCTCCTATGAGAGCGGCCTCGGCATGCACGTTAAAGTCACCCAGAACCAGCAGCTCTGGGGACAATGCCCGTACAGCCGAGACCACCTCCAGCACCTCGGCCAGGGAATCTGCCGTGCAGCGGGGTGGGCGGTACACCAGCAAGATCCCTAAACTGCCCTTCGGGCCCAACCTCCAGTACATACAATCAACAAATTGAGTCCTATGGAGGGGAGGTCTGGCAAAAACCAAGGACTCTCGATAGATGACTGCCACACCCCCTCCCCGCCTTCCCACCCTCGGCTGCTGTGCGTAACGGAAACCTGGCGGACACATGGCCTCAAGAATTGGAGCAGAGGCTTCGTCCAGCCAAGTTTCCGTAATACATGCCAGGTCTGCGTGCCCATCCAAGATCATATCATGGATGAGTGAGGTTTTCTGAGCCACAGACCTGGCATTACATAACAGCAGTCGAAGGTCGGTAGGAACCTTGCGTCCCCCAGTTTTCGTCTGGTTCTGAGCAGACCCGGAACATGGGATGGATATAATGCATTATTATATATATTATATATTATTCACAAAGAAGAAAAACTAGTGTACTTAACAAGTCTATTACGACTTATGGTGACCCTCTAAATCAGCGATCTCCAGTAGCATCTGTTGTAAACCACTCTGTTCAGATTTTGTAAGTCCAGGTCTGTGGCTAATGCCAAAATGTAAGCCTGATCAGCATCACATTGGAAACAGGACTATCCTTCGATATTATTTAGGCAGTGCATATTTTGCATTCTTCATAAATCTGACTCAGACTCTAAGATCTGGTTTAAATCTGAACACTTTCCTTTACTTCAATTTCCTTTCTCACAGTTGATGCAAGCACAAATGTATAGTGTCACAGAAAAGGACACTGGGAGCCAGTTAGAGTGTTGAACAAGAACATGGGAGACCTGGGTTCAAATCTACATTTAGCATGAAGTTGGGGCCAGTCATCACATCTCAGCCTACCATACCTCATAGGGTTATTGTGCATCTTGAGCTCCTTGGAGGAAAGGTGGGGTATAAATGTAATAACAAATAAAAAGTCATTACAAAGCAAATTTTAATACCTCTGTCTTTGTCATTTGTACATAATTATTGTTGATGTTGTTGTTATGTGCCTTCGATTACGACTTATGGCGACCCTGTGACACCCAGTGACCTCCAATAGCATCTGTCGTGAACCACCCTGTTCAGATCTGGTAAGTTCAGGTCTGTGGCTTCCTTTATGGAATCAATCCATCTCTTGTTTGGCCTTCCTCTTTTTCTACTTCCTTCTGTTTTTCCAAGCATTATTATCTTTTCTAATGAATCATGTCTTCTCATTATGTGTCCAAAGTATGATAACCTCAGTTTCATCATTTTGGCTTCTATAGTTCTGGTTTAACTTGTTCTAACACCCAATTATTTGTCTTTTTCGCAGTCCATGGTATGTGCAAAGCTCTCCTCCAACACCACATTTCAAATGAGTTGATTTTTCTCTTATCCGCTTTTTTCACTGTTCAACTTTCACATCCATACATAGAGATGGGGAATACCATGGTCTGAATGATCCTGACTTTAGTGTTCAGTGATACATATTTGCATGTGAGTTCTCCAATAGCTGCCCTCCCCAGTCCTAGCCTAATTTCTTGACTATTGTCTCCATTTTGGTTAATGACTGTGCCAAGGTATTGATAATCCTTGACAAGTTCAGTGTCCTCATTGTCAACTTTAAAGTAGGGAAGGGCTAAGCTGAGGTTGAGGGAGGGGGGATTTGCTGCTCCCCCCACCTTGCAATCCTGTGCATGTTTACTCAGAAATAAATCCCACCCTGTTGAATGGGGCTTCCCACTAGGACTGGCGTCAGTTTTGAGACGGCACCTTGGCATTGCACCTGCACTCTTTGCCCACTCACTTCTCCCTGCCTCCTATCACATCTGTGGTTCCCACTGGCCCTCAGAATTATCCCCAGGCCAGCAGAACAGTGAGTGCTTTTCTACCCTATATCTCAGTGGTAGGCTGAGCATGTGCTTTGCATGCAGAAGGTCCTGGGTTCAATCTTTTGCATGTCCTTGTGAAAGGGAAAAATTGTTCTAGGTTGTTTGTGTGACGATCCCACAGCTGACTCTGTGTGTGTGTGTGTGTGTGTGTGTGTCTGCTATTACATTCAGTGATATACGGGAATTACAATTTACGAGTAACATTAGTACAAAAACCATTACTAAGGATTCTGTATGGTCTGGTACGGGAGGAGGTCCATGGGGGTGACACCATGATTTACCGCACCGGGTGACACCAACCCTAGTGACGCCACTGACATAATAGGAACATGGAATGTGAGAAGCATGAACCAGGGAAAGTTAAAAATTGTCAAGAGATTCTGACTGTGCCAGCAGCCCTGCCCTTAACCAAGATGGTGGCCAAGTTTCCCTAAGAGGCTGAAGCCTCTGCTGCCATCTTGGCTGACAGCAGCAGTGGAAGGGCAAGCGCACAACAGACAAGAAAGGTAGGTTGAAGCAAGAGAATGGTGGTTGCTCCGAAGCTCTTGCGGTGTGATCCGCAGCAATGATCCTGCCATGAAACATGGAAGCGGAGTCCGGGGCCCGGGGCAGGCTTGTGCGCAAGGGCCCCGGCATGACTTGCCAGCCCTGAGCAAAAGCAATTAGGAGCTATAATGCAAGGTCTGAGTGAGTGATATCAATGAGACTTAATGGGAAACCTATCAACATAACCATCATAACTGTTGAACAGCCTACCTGAAGAGATACGCCTGGCGCCTACGGTACTTTCTTTCAGGCACCAGGTTAAGACCTGGCTATGCTCCCAGGCATTTTAATGTCTTAATGTTTCATGTTAATGTTTTTAGTTTTAAATCTCGCTGATATTTGTTATTGATTTTATTGTAACATTGTATTTTAACCTTGTTTTGTACACTGCCCAGAGAGCTATTAGCTACGGGCGGTTTATAAATGAAATAAAATAAAATAAATAAATAAATCACCCAATATGCTCCAATGGCAAACACAGAAAAAGAGGAAATGGAGAGATTTTACGCAGAAGTACAGGAAGAAATGGATCACACACCAAAACAAGATGTGCTGATAATCATGGGGGACTGGAATGCAAAGTAGGGAACAGAGTAGAACTAGGAATTGTGGGGAAATGGGGTGTAGGTGATAAAAATGAAGCAGCAAAAAGACCTATTGAATTCTGTGAAGCCAATAATTTGTTTCTTGCAAACACATTTTTTGAGCAACTAAAAAGACAATTGGACACGTGGACATCACCAAATGGTCAATAAAGGAATCAAATTGATTATGGTAATATTGAAAATCAGAGTAAATCAAAAGAACAACAAAGCAATCATAACACCAAAATACAATTTAAATCACATCTCAGAAGCATATAAAGATCAAATAAGGTGCAGGTTTGAAGCTTTCAACTTAGTTGACAGAGAACCAGAAGAACTATGGAGTGAAGTCAGAGACATTATCAGGGAAGAATGCAAAAAGACAATACTTCTAGTTAAAAAGAGAGAAAGACCTCAATGGATGACAGAAGAAACTCTTAAAATGGTTAAAGAGAGAAGGAAAGCAAAAGTAAAAGGAGATAGAAACATGGTCAGAACTCTAACTGCAACAATACAGCGACTAGTACGTAGGGACAAAGAGAACTATTACAATAGTTTTTGTACAGAAATAGAAGAGGACAACAAAAAGGGTAGAACAAGAGCCCTATTCCAAAAGATCAGAGAAATGAAAGGGAAATTTAAACCATGAGTAGGAATGTTGAATAATCAACAGGGGAACACACTGACTGACTGAGATGAAATAAAATGAAGATGGAAGCAATACACTGAAGAACTCCATAAAAGAGATGCCAGGATGACAGATTCATTCAAGGAGGAACCGTACAATGAAGAACCAGAAATTTTAGAATGTGAGGTGAAAGCTGATCTTAAAATACTTGGAAGAAATAAATGCCAGATGTCCAAGCTAGATTTAGAAAGAGAAGAGGTACCAGAGATCATATTGCAAACATACATTGGATAATGGAAAGGATCAAGGAATTTCAGAAGAAAATCACCCTGTGTTTTATAGATTACAGCAAAGTCTTTAATTGTGTAGATCACAAAAAGCTATAGAATGCTTTAAAAGAAATGGGAGTGCCACAGCACCTGATTGTCCTGATGCACAGCCTATACTCTGGACAAGAGGCTACTGTAAGGACAGAATATGGAGAAACCGACTGGGTGTGAGGCAGGGGTGTATTTTATCACCCTATTTGTTTAATCTATACGCAGAACATATCATACAGAAAGCAGGATTGGACCAAGATGAAGGAGGTGTGAAAACTGGAGGGAGAAATATCAATAATTTAAGATATGCAGATGATACCATACTGCTAGCAGAAACCAGGAATGATTTGAAATGAATGCTGATGAAAGTTAGAGGAAAGCAGAAAAGCAGGACTACAGCTGAACGTCAAGAAGCCCAAAGTAATGACAACAGAAGATTTATGTAACTTTAATGTTGACAACGAGGACATTGAACTTGTCAAGGATTATCAATACCTTGGCACAGCCATTAACCAAAATAGAGACAATAGTCAATAAATTAGAAGAAGGCTAGGACTGGGTAGGGCAGCTGTGAGAGAACTAGAAAAGGTCCTCAAATGTAAAGATGTATCACTGAACACTAAAGTCAGGATCATTCAGACCATGGTATTCCCGATCTCTATGTATGGATGTAAAAGTTGGAGAGTGAAAAAAGCGGATAAGAGAAATATAAACTCATTTGAAATGTGGTGTTGGATGAGAGCTTTGCACATACCATGGACTGCGAAGACAAATAATTGGGTAGTAGAACAAATTAAACCAGAACTATCACTAGAAGCCAAAATGATGAAACTGAGGTTATCATACTTTGGACACATCATGAGAAGACGTAATTCGTTAGAAAAGACAATAATGCTGGGAAAGACAGAAGGGAATAGGAAAAGTGGAAGGCCAAACAAGAGATGGATTGATTCCATAAAGGAAGCCACAGACCTGAACTTACCAGATCTGAACAGGGTGGTTATAACAGATGCTATTGGAGGTTGCCGATTCATAGGGTCGCCATAAGTCGTAATCGACTTGGGCATATAACGACAACAGAGGCAATTCCAGGAGGAGATATGTAGCTCTTTGATGGTGGAAAATCTTTTCTGCAGAGCTGAAGGACTCCACGCCTTTTATGAGGCAAGATTATTTGTGCCCAGAATGGGATGTGCCAATGGAAAGTCGGGATGAGAGCTCAACCAGTCGAAGGAACTCGCACACATTTGGTTTTGGTTTTGCCATTGCTTAAAAAAAGGACGCTTGTTTTTAGAGTTTCTTCTAGAGTGCCTTCTTGCTTGGAACCAGTCAGCAGGTGGCTCTGCCTGTTGCTGACTCTGCCTCCACCCCCTGTTGGACTCCCTTCCCTCTGCCTTATCAGTCCCACTGGACTTACAAACTCCCATCTTTCTTGACCTTTGACTGGGGCTGATGTTGGAGTCCAGCAACATCTGGAGAGCCGCAGGGGCCCCCTCCCTGATGGATGAACTTGTAGGAACAGTCCTGGTGAATCTGTCTGAAAGCGCATCTCACCCAACATTTATATACCACCTTTCATTTTGAGAAGAAAAACCAAGGCTGTTCCAAAAAAATAAAAGCCAACAACAAAATATCAAGGATAAAACCAATTCTAAAAATACACCTACCCATAATTAAAATGCATAGTACAATAACTACATCAAATCATGAAAACATGCACAGCAAATATGTAGCATCTGCCCAGCCAAGCCTCCACCAACGAGCTACAGAATCGATTTGATAATGACTGGTGTCGGGGCAATAGATATGCCCCCTTGGCAATGTCTGATTTGTGGCGAGTTAATGCCAGGACAGGCAGAGATTGCTACACCATGGAGAGAGCTCTAGGTTTGGAGCTAGCAAAAGAATAAGTATGGTGTTCAGGGGTATACTGCCTCCAGCAGCGGAGACAGAAGACAGCCATCATGGCAAGTTGCAGCAATTAATGGCCTTACGCTCCTCCATGGATTGGTCTAATGCTCTTTTAAAGCCATCCAATCTGGTGGCCTTCACTGTCTCTCGTGGGAGAGAATTCCATAGTTTAACTCTGTGCCGCGTGGAAAAAGTCCTTTCTTTTGTCTGTCCTGAAATTTCTAAGCATTCAGCTTCACTGGTTCTACTCTTACTTATTTATTATTTTATTATTTGACTTATATCCCGCGGCGCCCTTCCTATGAGGAGAGACAAAGCCCTAGGAGGAGAGACTGAAAGAACTGGGCATGTTTAGCCTGGAGAAGAGAAGACTGAGGGGAGATAGGATAGCACTCTTCAAGTACATGAAGAGGAGGGACAGGATCTCCTCTCGATCATCCCAGAGTGCAGGACACGGAATAATGGGCTCAAGTTGCAGGAAGCCAGATTTCGACTGAACATCAGGAAAAACCTCCTAACTGTTAGAGCCATATCACAATGGAACCAATTACTACAGAGGTAGTGGGCTCTACGACACTGGAGGCATCCAAGAGGCAGCTGGACAGCCACCTGTCGGGAATGCTTTAACATGGATTCCTGCATTGAGCAGGGTGTTGGACTTGATGGCCTTATAGGCCCCTTCCACCTCTACTATTCTATGATTCCTCCCAGGAGGACCCCAGGGCGGCACTGTTATGAGAGAGGTAGAAACATGTCTTGCTAACCACTTTGCATCTCTAAGGCATGCACAGTTTTACCCACCTGTGTCGTGTCAACTCTTCACTGCTTTCCCCCATCCCCATATATAACATCTGATTTGCCTGCAGAAGGCCCCATATTCAGTCCCTTGCTTCTCCAGACAAAACTGGGAATGTTCCCCCTCTGAAACCCTGGAGAGCCTCTAACTGTCAGTGTTAGCAATACTAAGCTAGATGGACCAATGCTCTGACTCAGTATAAGGCCACTTCTTACATTCCTGACTGCTCCAGACCGTGGTCATTTTTGTTTCCTGCAGATCTTCCAGCTCTACAATAAGGTTGCTGTTCTAGCTTTTGTAATTGTGAGGAGTTCTGATGCTTTTTTTAAAAAAAAACTTTTGTTCGTTTATATTATGTTTTGTTTGTTTATATTATTGGGAGCTGCACTGAACTGCTTCCCCCAGGCACCTGGTTGGCCACTGTGAGAACAGGATGCTGGACTAGATGGGCCACTGGCCTGATCCAGCAGGCTCTTCTTATGTTCTTATGAACAGGGTAGCTAAAGTGACGGAAGGATAGGACTGCAGTAACTATATTAATTGTTCATCTGTTTACCCAACACTCCTGTGATGAATCACAGTGTGTGATGGCTGCTGACGTGCATGGTGATTTTTGCCCTGTGCACAGTCCATCTGTAAAGCGAAAAGCAAAATACGTGCCAACCATCAGAAGAGTGAAAAACAAGTGTGTGTCCTCCCCCCAAACCCCCGAAAATTGGTAATGTGCATCAATCCCAAGTCTCCGCCGTTTACAAGCAGCCAAATTCCAGCAAAAAGGGGCTTGTCCCTGCTCTAGCCCCAGATGTGGCCTCCAATTCTGTGTCGTTTCAGATTCCCTTGCTCTGTTCCTTCAGCCAGCAGCTCAGTTGCACGGTGCGGGCTTGTTCTGTGTTCTGAAGCTAGAATTTATTTGGCTTTAAAACGACCACACAGCCTCAGTGGGACCACTCAGTGACAATTGCAGCAGTCTCTGTTCCATCCTGTCTGGGGGGGGGGGTGAGCCTTGTGAGCAACTTGATACTGGATTTCTGGCACTTTCTAGGGACCTGTACTCACTCACTAGGGTTGAGCTCTCCCTTGTCATCGTGGAAGCCTAAAAATGTTGCCCTTCCATTATTTGGCGGGCAGTGTGACACTGAAAAGGAGACGCTGATGAGTTTTGGTGCCAGACTTGTGTTCCTCCAGTGACATATATATTGAGCATTTGTCCTGATTTCGTTGCACAAAGCTTACACCATGGTTAGATGATCTCCAGTCTTTATTGAGCATTTGTTCTGATTTGTTTGCGCTGGATGTTATATGACAATTATGGGGAAACTTTGGCCCACCCAGATGTTGCTGAACTGAAACTCCCATTAGTCTCGGCATGGTCAGAGGTCAGGGATGATGGAAACTGTAGTTCTGCAACATCTGGAGGGCCGAAGGTCCCCCACACCTGTTATACCACAAGGAGCATTCATCCTGATTTGCATGCACTGTGTTTACACATCTTCCCATTCATCATTCATTCATTCTGCACAATTAAATCCATTTCTCCATCACTTTCCTAACTGCAAAACACCCATTTCTTTCTTAAAGGGGATTTGTTGCACTAGGGCAGGTGTGGGGAACCTGCGGCCCTCCAGATGTGGTTAAACTGCAAATCCCATCATCCCTGACCATTGGCCATACTGGCTCAGGCTGACGGGAGTTGTAGTCCAACATTTGTAGGGCCCCACCCTTGCGCTAGGGCAGCCTTTCCCAACTAGTGGGCCACCAGATGTTGTTGGACCACAATTTCCATCTTTCCTGACCATTGGCAATGCTGCCTGAGGCTGATGGGAGTTGTGGTCCAACAACATCTGGTGGCCCACTAGTTGGGAAAGGCTGTGCTAGGGCAACAGAGCCATTTAATCCATGTTAATGTTCCAACCTACATTTCCCAGTATGCACTTGAATCCCTCCCTAAAAATACTGTCAGTCTGGCATCGTCCCTTCAGTAAAAACTCCCAGGGCAATAATAATAAACAATAACAAAAACAACAGATCTATAACTAGGGTTGCCAGGTCCATGGCCTGAGACTGATCCTGTATCTTTAGGAGAAGAGAAAATCAGCCAAGTGCAGGTGTTCTTGCAACACTGTAATGAGAAAAACCACAAGGTGGAATTCTCCCTTCCCCCTGCACAACTTTGAAAGATACAGAAGACCTTGTGGAGGCCGGGCCTGACAATCAAGAGGTCTTCTGTATCTTTAAAAGTTGTGCAGAGGGAAGGGAGAATTCCACCTTGTGGTTTTTCCCATTACAGAGTTGCAAGAACACCTGCACTTGGCTGACTTTCTCTTCTCCTAAAGATACAGGATCAGTCTCAGGCCAGGAAACTGGCAACCCTATTTAACACACATCAAGAATAAAAAGAGAAGCAACGCAAAGCCATCAGATCCAGCCTCTGCTCTCAAATGCCTCTGACATTTACCACTACTTGTAGTTTTGAACAATTAAGAGCTGCATTTTACATACATCCGTCTTGGTTACTGCACCCTTTTGTGACCAAATGTGTGAACAGACTCCATTGCAAAAGACAGCCATTAAGGAGACAATGACAGTTGGCTTGTATGTTCTCTGCTGAACCTTGACTGAGCTGGGACTAGAGTTACCAGATCTCTGGTTTTCAGCCGGAGTCTCCGGTTTTTTGGGGGGCCCTCCGGCTCTCCGGCTACCACCACTTAATCCCCGGACTCTCAGCTTCAATTAAAAAAAAAAAGTTTCTAGGTGGTCTGGTTCCTGAGATATACACCAAAACATCAGCCGCCGCCCCCACGACTGTTTCATCTATTTAACTGATATGACGCTGAAGTTGGTTCCTAGTTCCCAGTTCCTTATTTGCTTGAAAGTTCAAAACAGTAAAAAAGAAGAGTTGACAGCTACAGCAGCTTCAAACCAAACTTAACATGTCTCTGAACCCCAAAATATATGTTGGGGTACCCTGTATGATATATCACTGTGATCTGAGGACTCTCCCCATCAAGAATAACAATACATTTATGCAATCAAAATCATCAGGCTTCTGATATTATCATAAATACATAATGATGTCATAAATCATAAAAAATAAGTAACTGGGGGTGCCCACCCCAAACTCTGCTCTGGGACAGGACAAATCATATACCCCAGGAAAGGGGAGGGTGTCCTCTATGACATGCCACTGCATCCTGCCTGGCCCAGAACTTCTGCTGGGCACAGGGCACGGAGGAGGGCATCTATGCAAAATCAAAGCAGACCAAAACATACAGGAAAAAATAAGTAACTGGGGGTGCCCACCCCAAAATCTGCTCTGGGACAGGACAAATCATATACCCCATGAAAGGGGAGGGTGTCCTCTATGAGATGCCAGTGCATCCCCTCTGGCCCAGAGCTTCTGCTGGGCACAGGGTACAGAAGAGGGCATCTATACAAAATCAAAGCAGAAAAAGACATACAGGAAAAGTACATTATTGGGGGTGCCCACCCCAAAATCTGCTCTGGGCCAGGACAAATCATACACCTCATGAAAGGGGAGGGTGTCCTCTATGATATGCCACTGTGTCCCGCCTGGCCCAGAGCTTCTGCTGGGTGCAGGGGAAGGTTGAGGGCATCTATGCAGACAGAAAGGGTAGAGAATCTTCTTACTCTTACTCATTTCTCAGACCTCTTTCTGAAGTGAAGGGTCAAATCTGTAAAGAAGTTTGGAGCAGCCACATTAAAAGATAAGGGCAGGGCATTCCAGGCAGGGGGTTGCCAACCCTGCTTGGATATGGATGTTTTTGCAGAGGATCCCTAGTCAAGCTTTACCAACAGCACAATCCAAACTATATCTACTCAGAAGTAAGTCCTGTTGAGTTCTATGGGGGCTTAGTCCCTTAGTAAGTATGTTTAGAACTGCAGCCTTCAGAGGCATCCATCTTTACTCCCAAATGCTCCCATCTAACATCTCCACAACACTAGGCTCCTTTCTTCCTACAGTGACCTTCTGGTGACTGGCCTGGCCTGAGGGCACTTAAACCCTTCTTGCCGAAAGCAAGTAGGCTAGATTAAATGTTCCCTACCCAGGCTAAGATTTTAGCTAAGATGTCTAGCTTAATTTCCAGTCAGATTTTTTTTTAATTGTACGCTCCAAGCAGCTGTGATTGATGCTTAATGTATCATGCTTAATGTATCATGCTTAATGACATCACTCGGGCCCACCCCGTGACATCACTCGGGCCTGCCCCGTGGCATCACTCGGGCCCACCCCGTGACATCACTTGGGCCCGCCCCTAAAATCTCAGGGTTTGGGATGCTTCTGACCTGGCAACCCTAGCTGGGACTGATAGGGCAGAGGGCAGAGAGTCCAACAGGGGGTGGAGGCAGAGTCAGTAACAGGCAGAGCCACTCGCTGACTGGTTCCAAGTAATGAGGCAGGCAGGTTGGGACTGGCAGAGGGCAGACTGAGGTTGCATAGGAACATAGGGAGAGCCCTGCCACTGAATCAGGCCACAGGCTCATGTAGGCCAGCATTCTGTCCCCGCAGTGGCCATCCAGACCCCTCGTTTGGAAGTGCCCAGCCAGGACCCAGAGCTTGGAAAAGTTACTTTTTTGAACTACAATTCCCATCAGCCCAACCCAGTGGCCATGCTGGCTGGGACTGATGGGAGTTGTAGTTCAAAAGAGTAACTTTTCCAAGCTCTGCCAGGACCTGAGCGCAACAGGACTCTCCCCACTTGTGCTGCCTGGAATTCAGACTCATGCTGCATCTGATACCAGAGGTGCGACACAGCCATCGTAACTTGTTGTTGGCCATCACAGTCTGTCTTGTGGGAGCGAATTCTATAGCTTAACTCTGCACTGCATGAAGAAGTTTGGTGGGGCAGCCCCCCGATTGCACCCATGGAACAGCCTCCACTGGCCCCGGGTTCCCCATCCCTTCCATACACCATGATGGCAGTGTTGACCATACCATCCAAAAGGGAGGTGTCCTGTTTGAGTCGATTGCAAAGAAACTCTAAAAACCAGTGTCCCTTTTTTTTAGCAATAGCAAAACCAAAACCAAATGTGTGCAAGTCCATTCGGCTGATTGAGCTCTCATCTCAACTTTCCATTGGCACATGCCATTCTGGGCATGTGCCAAGTCTCAACTTTCTATTGGTACATCCTGTTCTGGGCAAAAATAACCTTGCCGCATAAAAGGCGTCGAGTCCTCCAGCTCTGCAGAGAAGAATTTCCACCATCAAAGAGCTACATATCTCCTCCCGGAATCGCCTCTCTGGTGTTTCCAGTTCCCTTTTACATAAGGTGAGAGGAGAAATGTGTGACATAATCCATTGTGGATCTGGTGGCATGTTGATGAGAAATGTGAAGTAACAAACTGCTTGACTGCCTCAGGTGGTTCAACCTAAGCTCTGAGAAGGAACCACTCCCATTTCCAGGTTGGTTAGATTGTTAGGTGGCAGGCCAAAACAACAAGGGTTTGGAGGATATATAAGCTAATTCCCTGGACTGTGCCCCAGTCTCCCATCTGTCACACTCTCAGTGCAATCCTAACCATGTCTACTCAGAAGTAAAGATGGAAAGATCTGTCAAAAACAATCCAATCTTAAATTTGGTACTCCACATTTCTGCAGTAATTTTTGTCACAAAAGAATTTCCGCATTTCAGTGCAAAATTTTCCTAACACATTTTGGTATGCAGTTTTGACTAAGGCACACATTTTTGCAAGCACTTTCTACTAATATAATTCATTTTTACGTTACTTTTACTAATATATTTGTTTTTATACACACTTTCCCCTAATGTATGCATTTGGGGGGGGTAAAAAATGGCTGGCGAATTGCATTGCCAAATTCGAATAATTTTGAAGGATGGCTGTGTTTCACTTCGCATATTGTTTTGGAAAGTGCAGATTTGATAAATTCAGCTTTAAGTGCAACCTGAACTGAATTTCTCCCCCATCCCTAGTCTGGAGGTGCCCTTAGCCTTTGAAAGTGCCACAAAACTCTTTGTCTTTGTTGCAGCAGGCATTGAACACCTAAAGACACCTACCTATTCACTGTCCATCCTTCGGATTAAAACAAAATTAATGCAACAGTTTGACTGTACGGATAACATTGCTATCATTTTGAGGAAACTGTAATGAAAGCGCTTAAAATATGCCAGTGGGTGTTTTGCAGATTAATAGTGAATATATCCAAAAGAGGGCTGTCAAGCTTACTGAGAATCCAAAACACACAGAAATCTGTGAAGAGGATCTCCAGCAGGATTTATAGTGGCAATGTGGGGCACAATCTGTGTTGGCGTCATGATGGATCTGGAGGGGGAGTTAAACCCTTCACCCCAATATCATTATCCTAATGAAAATCCCACACACTCTTTCACCCTCTGATGCCACCATGTTCCTTGCAGGGGTTCATACTAATACTATGCAGCTGTTCTGAGTTAACTTGACAATCAGTGAATGACATCAAAACAGTGTGTGAGACACACACACACACATTAAGCCACAACAAAGATTCTGGTATTGCCCTCTGTTTGTTTTTGCTGAGAATTCTTATTCGAATTGCTCGCCCAGAGTAATTCCATTTGAACCTCCAGGGCATTTTTTCCACTGGAGCGCTGGCAAACAAATTGGAAATCAGTCCGTCTGCAACTGAGAAACAGGCATGGGAAAAGGCAAAAGAAATTCCACAGTGAGACAAAGACCATATGCCTCTGGAAAGGGGGAGGTGTGTTGCGTTGTCTGAAATGGCTCCCAGCTTAATGCATCCCATCCTCCTTAGGGGCAATCATCTCCAGATGTTCCTTCTTCTGATCTCTGCTCATAAATGATAAATGTTGGAAAGACACAACAGGGATCCCTGTTCTCTCCCAGAAACCGACCTGATAAAGGATGGATTCCAGGCTGTTGTTTCTTGGTTGTCTGCCTCCAAGCACTACCCGAGGGATTACCCTGGAAGCCTTCTGAAGCTCAGAGGACCCCTTTCCCCCCTCTGAGCTGTAGATATATAGCTGTACACACCAACTGCCTGAGCTCTTATGTCCCAGGCCGATTGCTGAGACTGCTGCAGTTAGTTGTTCCCTGTGTTACAGAGACCCAACGGGCCTCAACCAAAAGTCAGGCATTTGCTGTGGAACATTCTTCCAGCAGAGATTCAGCAGGCAACCTTGCTTTTGACTTTCAGGCATCTCTTGAAAATCTTTTTTATGCCGACAGTCCCTGTTTAAACTTTCTTGTGATGAGCCAGTAATTTTAATGATTGTTTTGTATTTTGCTTTTAAATGTTTTTATGTTGCTGTATACCACCCTGATGTTTTGCGAGAGGGCGGTATCTGAATGCTGCTGTAAATGCGACAAGAGAGCGGGCCTTCTCAGTGGTGACCCCCACTTATGGAGAGTAGTGTAGCCACAAATTCAGAAGTGCAGAGTCTTTTCATGATTATCTCAGCCACACCACACACATCCAGTTTTGCTGCTGGGTTGATAATGCAATCCTTGTTAATGCCTTCTCCCACAACAACAAACGTCCCTAGGAGCTGATAAGCATGAAAGAAAAGAGTGTTAGCTACTGAAAAGAGTCTTCTCAGTGGCTGACTTACCTCCTTTCACTCTGATTGGCTCTAATTAGCAGGAAAGGACAAGGAAGTATGTTGGAAGACACTTTTCAGTGGCTAACACACTCCCGTTCATGATGGGAAGCCCGCAAGCAGGACCTGAGCACAACAGTTATTTTCCCTACCTGTGATGCCAAGCACACTTTCCATATGAAAACAGAAGTCACATGAATAAAACACCTGTGCCTGCCCCCATAATGTGTAGTTTGGCCCCTTCAAGCAGGCTTGAAACTAGTCCAAGTAAAATTGATTGTTATCATTTCTTACCTATATACACCACGCCTATCTCCAAGGCGTCACGCAAGAATGAAAGGAAGATGCTTCTCTGGTCTTTTGAAAGCAAACACCACTATTGAGGCAGGGCACAGCCACTCCCCCCTGCGGAAGAGGGAGTTATCACAGAAGGCCGAGTTCACCTGGAACAGCTGCAGGATGAATCACTAAAAACATGGCACAGCCACATCATCACGTTGTGACTGCAATCACTGAGAGAAATCCATGTGCCACATTTTATGCCTGTTAGTCACTGAGGTCTGGAGCCCATTCCCAGGGTATCATATACAATGACAATTATCCTCCAGTTTAGAAATTTGCACATTCTTCTATTTTAAAAAATTTGACTGTCTTTTCAAGGACATGAAGTTCTGAGTCCAACAGAGGCTTTTGTTGTTATTAAAAGTTGTTGGGCTTAGACTTACCGCAGGCACCTAGCTACCCCCACCCCTTTTATTTATTGATTCACACCAGAAGTGAAATTCTTGTTCTGGGCTGGAATTCAAGGAGATATTCTAAATACATAATTAGAATTATTAGCAGCACAATCCCAACCATGTCTGTTCAGAACAGAAGTAACTCCTGATGAGTTCACTCTGAGGTAAGTGGGTTTAGGCTTGCAGCCTAACTTACGGAACTCCTTGTCACAAGATGTGGTGAGCACCACCAGCTTAGAGCAAACTAGACAATGCAATCAGGCATTTGAGATATGCATTTGACAGAGCCAGTGTGGTGTATTAGTTAGAGCATTGGACTAGGATCTGGAGGACCCGGGTTCAAATCCCAACACAGCCACAAACCTCATTGAGTGACCTTGAGCTAGTCACAGTCTCTCAGCCTAACCTACCTCACAGGGTTGTTGTGAAGATAAAATGGGGAGAAGGAGAACCATATATACGCCACAATGAGCTCCTTGAAGGAAAGGTGGGATATCCATGTAATCATAAAAAGAAAGAAAGAATACTTGGGTTTTGTTTGCTTGTTTATTTTAACAGAGCAGCCATGGGGTGTGGGTGTGTTACTGATCAGGACTGGAATTAGGGTACAAAGGAAGCAGACATTTAACCCTTCCCCCTATGCCAGTGTCCCAACAAAAATGTAAAACAAACACCCTCCGAGTGTGCTATTTACCCTGGGAGCAGTGGAGACTGTTATTTATTTATTTTAAAATATTTCTATCCCACCCTTCTATCCTATAATAGGGCACTCAGGGCTGCTTACAAAAATAAAATCAAACATGTACATAAAAAAATTGTAAACAGTAAAATCACGTAAACATTAAAATAAATTTAAAATACATAAAATACAATTAAAATACATGAAATACTAGATAGATAGATAGATAGATAGATAGATAGATAGACAGACAGACAGACAGACAGACAGACAGACAGACAGACAGACAGACACACACACACACACACACACACACACACACACATATAGGGATTGGTACTAAATGGACTACAAAGGTAAAATTTAATGTAGAATAACGTAGACTGTTGGCTCCAATGTCAGTGCAACAGTGAATCCACTCCACTATTTTGTCCAAAATTTCATCACCTTGGACAGCTACTTGAAAGTTTGGACTAAAATACAGAGCGGATTCACTGCCCCACTAACAGAGGAGCCATCAGTTTCCACTGCTTGGGAGGGAAGCTGACTCTGGTACCAGTGGAATAGTAACAATATTCCAAATGACTGTAGGCTCTGCTAGACAGCCAAGAACAGCCTACCAAGGGGTTAAGGTCAAGTCTCAACCTGCTATATAGCTGTATTTGTTTACAGTCACCTGCTATCACCTCTTTAAAAACCTGGAGGGTTTTGTTTCCTGTGGCAGCTTTGACTGGAGACTGTAGGACTTCCTTTTTGTCTGAATACCCCAGAACAGTGTCTGATGATGGGAACAGCAATTATATCTGTGAAATGCAATTTCTCATTGGTTGTTGTAATGCAGGGGGTGGGTTTGTTTTGTAAAATCTTCAATGAAAACGAATTAAAAAATAAAAACCAGGAGGGGTTTAGTTCTGTTGGTTCTCTTGTATTACAATCACAGCACAAGTTAAAAGAACCATAGAGTTGGTAGAGATTTCAGAGGTCATCTAGTCCATCCCCCTGCCACTGCAGGAAATCCACTGCTACAGCATGCCTGTGAGGAACACAGGAAGCTGCCTTATACTGAGTAAGGCCATTGTTCCATTTAGCTCACTATTGTCTGCACGGACTGGCAGCAGCTCTCCATATTTTTCGATGAGGTCTCTCTCTCTGGAGGTCTCCTACTCTGGAGATGCCGGGGGTTGAACTTGGGGCCTTTGGTATGCAAAGCAGATGCTCTACCTCTGAGCTATGGCCCTTCTCCTGCTGGGTGGACATCCAGCCTCTGCTTTAAAATCTCTACTTAAAAATCTCTAATGAAGAAAGAAACGCCTAGGGAGACCAATTGTAAGGCAATGAGCTACCAGCAATACAAAAGATACCCCAGCAGCTGAAGAGAATGGAATGGCAAAGACTAAAGCTTCTAAGGTAGGGTTGCCATATTCCAGTCCCACAAATCTGGGCTCCTGACCCTGCCGCAGATCGTGAGAGGAAGCTCCCAGGCACCACCACCCTCCACTGCACAGGCCCGCGACGTCCTCCTGTACACTCCACCTACCTCTCCCTTGACATAAATGCTGGTTGCTCTGTGGGTGCAAGCCTGCCATCAATCAAAATGGCGGCCGAGGTTTCCCTAAGGGGCTGATGCCCCTGCCACCATCTTGGTTGATGGCAAGGATGCACTCACGTAGCACGCACACGTGCCATGAACCAAGATGGCAGTGGAGGCATCAGCCCCTTAGGGAAGCCGCTGTCGCCATCTTGGTTGATGGCAGCGTTGCATTTGCCCACCTTGCCCTCCTTGCACGCCTCTCTTCTTTTCTCCTTGCCAGTCTCTGCAGCTCAGCGCCCGCCCAGAAAATCCGGGCCACCTAATGGGCTAAGCGGGCGCTGGGTAGCAGTGCTTTAATCCAGGTAAAAACCCAGCTAACTGGGCAATATGGCAACCCTATTCTAAGGCCCTTCTTTGTGTGCCCCCTCCCAAGGGAGGTAAGGAGGGTGGTAACACAAGAACAGGTCTTCTCAGTGGTGGCCTCCCGCTTATGGAATGCTCTCCCCAGAGAGGCACACCTGGCACCATTATTATTTATCTTTAGGCACCAGGCAAAAACATTCCTCTTCACCCAGGCATTCAGCTCTTAATTTTTGGAGGGCTTTTGGAGGGCTTTTGATGTTGTAACCTCTTTTAGAGGGTGGGTTGTTTCACCATCTTATCCATGTATAAAATAACATCTTATTTGTGTTGATTTTATATTGGTTTTAATCTTTTTATTTTGTGTCACTTTGGGGCCATTTTTATGAAGGAAACCGACTAATAAATTTACTAAATAAACAAATAAAGCTTTTCAGAATTCAAATGTTTGAAATGAAATCTCAAATTGTGTCACAGATCACAAAATAACTTTCATTTTCAAGATCTTTCTTTACAGCCATTAGGACCAGAAGCCTGATTTTTTTCTTAAAAAAAGCAAAACCTTAGATTCTTGAGATGCTGATATTTGCACAACACCAAACATTGATCAAAAAAGACCAGCAGTGGCCATGAGGACTCATGCTCAAATCCCCCATCCATCACAGAATTCAAACTCTAGAGAGAAAAGGCTATGAGATTTACTGCTGATCAGTTGGGGAATCCTTCTGGCTATTTCCTCTTGGGGAAGGCAATGTCCACACTGCAAAGCCCCCTCACAGGTTTGTTGGAGCTTACTCACAAAACCTCAGTGAGACTAACTTCCAGCCAAACCATTTGGTTCCAAACATCAATTCTCTGTGCTGTTAAATTGGTTTAATAGGCCTTCCTTATCACAAGTGTCTATGGCCATACTACCCTGAACACAACCAATCTCGTCTGATCTCGGCTGCTAAGCAGGGTCAGGCCTGGTTAGTACTTGGATGGGAGACCGCCTGGAAATACCGGGTGCCGTAGGCTTAGAGGAAGGCAATGGTGAACCACCTCTGAATACCTCTTACCATGAAAACCCTACAAATATATCCAGAGATTCATAGGGTCGCCATAAGTCGTAATTGACTTGAAGGCATATATCAACAAATCACAAGGGCACTGTGGGAATTGCAGTGTTAGGGAAGAAGAGCTTAGTGAACTGCATTTCCCAGGATTCTTTAGGGGCCACCATGACAGTTTCAATGAGATAGCTTTGGAGTGTAAAAATGAATGGAAGTGTATAGCCACAGGAAAGAATGCAGCATGGCTAGGATCTAGGTAAAACCCTTCCAATTGGATGGTATGGCAACCCTACACAGTGGTGGCAATCCTTCATTTCTTCATAGGCATTACAGCAAGGAAATGTGTGAAGGAAGGGAGTCTAGTTAATCTTGCACAGTTGTGCAGTGAGTAAGTGATTCATCAGATTCATCGGAGTGACTCACATTTCCTGTCTGAGTCATGGGTAGGAGGGAGTAACAACAGGGGAGTGAGCCGCAGAGCCACGCTGCTGATAAGCTAGACTGGCTCACCTTGAGATCCGGAACTCTGCGTAAAGAAACAAAAACACAGAGGAGGAGTCTGGTTTGTGCCAATTCCAGTATATTCAGTCAGCCAAACCATAAAGTATACACTGACCACAGTCCAAGGCCCCTGTCCTCGTCACTTGACAAACGTTCTCTCATTCATCATCAGATGTCTCATCATGAAATTGGGAAGGGGCAGATATTTCTGCCTCCCTGTACCGAGCCAGTGTCAACATTGGCCAGGTCAACCTGGGTGCATTTCCAACAACTCCACAAAGCACCTTCAGGGCTGGGCCCTGCCTCTGTGACCACTGCCCGGATGAATGCAGCCAGATTAAGTACACAACGATAATTCATTTCCAAAGGCTCAAGCATACTTCATTTTGTCTGTGTTGGATTATGGTCCAGAGCCTCAAGAAAAGCACTAACACAAAGGTTAACAACTACTGTGGAAGCAGTGTATTTAGTGCAATACTGCTGCCAGTTTTTTAAACACTGCCTGGCATTCACTGCAGACAAAGAATGACACCCCACACACATGCAGGTGGAAGCACCCCATAGCAGAGAGCAGTTCTGTTTTTAAAAATTCCATCACCATTTGGGGGCCTTGCAAGGCCATTAAAAAACCTTTAGGGGCCAGAGTCAGCCCAGGGACCATGGCTTATCCGCCCCTGGATTTAGGGTCTAGGGCAGCCTTTCCCAACCAGTGTACCTCCAGATGTTGTTGGACCACAATTCCCATCTTTCCTGGCTGAGGCTGATGGGAGTTGTGGTCCAACAACATCTGGAGGCACACTGGTTGTGAAAGGCTCGTTTAGGGCTTAAGCATTTGTTCAGGGGTTGTTACCCATGGTTTAATGTTCCATCAGTGCCAGGGCTCTTCCATAAGATTTTGTCTACTGACTGTCAGCAAGTATTATTTGCCAGAACATCTGCAGTTCAAATCGTACCTCAGCTACAACCTCACTAAAAGCCAAGTTAGATGATTCACAAACGATGTGTGGTCCTCTGTTTTGTTTTATATTTTAATTGCAAAGCAACATTGGAGGCTGCAAGTGGGAGCAGAAAAACAGCAAAGGGAAGGAGGAGGAGGAGGAGGACAGGCTGCTTAACCCTTCCCCTCCTTGCTGTTTTTCCACTCTTCCCCACTCACAGACACCCCCCCTTGCACTGAAGCTGCTGTCTCACCTGCAGGAGAAAAGATGCAAAGCTATATTTCTCCACACACATCAGGTCTCTAGAAATGTAATTTTTTAAAAATGGAAACACTAAGATCTACTCTTGAGAAGACAGAGGATGTACCAAACGCAAACCGTTTTGATTGAGGAGATGTCAGAAAGGACAGAGTAAGGAAACAAAAGAGTAATGCTTTACAGCGACCCTGTGTGTGTTACACACAGAAATAGAGGCACCTTTTGACAATAGAGTCTGTCACATAGATTGCCTAGAGCAAACCAAGGCCAGGATATACCACAGAATTATGGATAACATGGTTCCAATACCCAAATGGGTTCAAGCTTGGTCACATGGCAATATCCAAGAAGTCTGGCTTGAAACTGGTTACAGATTGGGCCAAGTACTTCCATCATTTAAAGAGTTGCTACCAAACCAGAGCTTGGAAAAGTTACTTTTTTGAACTACAACTCCCATCAACCCAATCCAGTGGCCATGCTGGCTGGGGCTGATGGGAGTTGTAGTTTAAAAAAGTAACTTTTCCAAGCTCTGCAAATTCCTCTAAAATCAGAATTCAACTTAAAATCTATCTTTCCAGTAATGCAAATACCCTTCCAAGCTGGCAGGCCAACCAGGGTTTTTTTAAAAATAGAATCTGCTATATATATAAATATGTTTGCTCAAGTTTTTTCATCATCATGGTACTTTAATGCTTTTTATTCAAGTATAAGAAAATCTAATTCTTTATTCAATGCAGCCCTTAGGACTACAGAATCCATGATGCAGTGCAACCATGAGCGAACTACCCATGAGCAAAGGAGCCCTTTACAAAAAATTGTTTAAATTACAAAACAATTAATAAAGCAATTGCCACTCTGGGCTCCTTTGGGAGGAAGGTTGGGATATAAATTTAAAAACAAATAAAATTTAATGGATTAAAGCAAAAGAATGGCAGTTGAACAAACTTATGTTCAGAAGTCCAAACAGATTTTCCAGAGAACTCTGATGCCTAGCAGCAGGGTTTTATTTTATTTTTGAAAACTAGAACTCCTGTTGTGGTTTCACATCACCCATGAGATCTGTCACTTCAGCTGATCTATTTTATTACCCTTGTTAGGATAACATGTTTGTCCACTTGTAACATTTGGGTTAAGAATGGATTATGTGAGGTCTTTGGTCTTTCTTTTAAAAAAAAACCTTGTGACCTACGTGATATGTTTACACAAGCTTGGATGGCCTATTTGTTTTGCCAGATTTATGCACTTTAGGGAACCCGGACCTACTAGGCAAAATACGTGGGAAGATTTGTTAGTACTCCAGGACTTATTACATCATTCGCAGTCACTTCTTTTAAAAGTATCCATTCATCTGGGGGAAAGGACTTCCCCATCTAACAAAAACAAAGTGCGGACGTGACCTAAAGTCTCATTCTTTAGGCTAGAGTGGAAGGAAGAAATCATGCATCCTTCTCCTTTTTCACTCTGCCACTGAGATATTAATAGTCTTCCACAGTTTTTTTCAATGAGGTTTGTCACAAAGGGGGTATTGAGTGTACAATACATGGCTCTTTCAAGAAACATGAGGCCTGGTGGACAGTTTGGGAATTAGCATAAGATGCTGAAATCAGACCTGGTTCCTTAGGAAAGTGGAGATGATCATTATCATTGTTATTATTTGTGGCCATAACTCCTGCAGTTAGAAGTACAGATCTTAGAATTATCCAACTCAGATATATTTTTCATAGACTGCATAATCTGCATCCTTTAATCTGATTGGTGGGTGGGTAGAATGGCCACACAGCTATTTAAGGGCCAAATGACCAGATAAGTTAAACGCGTTGATGAATTTAGAGTTATATCATCATTTTAAAAATAGCATCTGCAGGAAAGGGCCAAAGGGGACCAGGGCTCCCTGAAGTGATGGGACAACCTTTCTCCATGCAGTCCAAAATATATTACCCCACTGCCAAATCTGCTATTGCTGGGGAAGAATAACAGCTTCCTTCCCACAGCAAACAGGGGCAGGGGAATGTCTTCAGGACACAGAAAGGGCACAAATAGAAAGAGTTAAATAGCTCTTCATGTGTGCCACAGTTCCCAATCACTCCCCCCCATGGCTGCTTTTTTTAAAGATACCCTAAATATGACCACATATTTAAGACAATGTAGTTTAGCCCTAATTTCCTATTTTGATCCCAAGCAGAAGCCCACAGGGCACAGTAAGATTGGTTGGTTGTTATAAGTATCCAGAGCAACCCCGAGTTATGAGTTATCTGCATTGATACAAGGGGGTTGGGAACAGCATAGGCATGCAGTCACGAATGTAACCGGATAGAGAGACTCAGGCAAGGTCTCTGGGAACATTGGTTGTAGAACGTGACTGGTGGTGCTGCCTAGGAGGGGGATCTATTGAGATCTGTGCTAGAGCGGAGAGAGAAACCATAAAAAGGACAGTCTGGACTGGTGGAGTCCCTGGTGGTGCCTAGTGAAAGGCAGTAGCCACGAGCAGGTAGGAACCTGACAGGGAGAGCCAGGGAAGGGCGTCACAGGTGTTGGCTGTAGCGGTGGGATACGGACAAAAGAGAGTCCCTAACAGTGGTGTGGCAAACAGAAATAACAAATAAAGATTACTTGTGAGAGTGACTGGCAAAGAGTGTGTGGCAAAGAGTGAGTGAACTCCAACACCATGGCTGAATATATAAAAATTAAAAGAGAGGAGCTGGTGGAGAAGTGCATAACATTCAATTTACCTCACGAGGGTAAAGGGGTAGATGAACTGAGGGTAGCACTAATAGGATTTACAACTGTCCAGCAAAAACAACCTGTCAGGGAAGAGACCCCAGAAGGGTATTCAAGCAATCCCGCTGATATAGAGTGAGAGAGAAGTTAAGATGGGAGGCTGAGGAAAAAGACAAACAGCGGGAGTTGGAAATTGAGATATTGAGGAGGGAAACGGATGAGAAAGACAAACAGAGGGAGTTGGAAATTGAGAGAATGAGAATGGGGTTTGAGGAGAGGGAGAAGCAACGAACATTGGATGCGGAGATACAGGTGGAAAAGTTAAAATTTGAAAGAGAGAAGTTTCATTCTGATGAAACAAGAAAGGACAGAAATGAAACAAAGATAAAGGTTACACCGAAAGATTTTGCAGTGTTTGAGCCAGGACAAGATCCACAAATTTACCTCAGCACTTTTGAAAAAGTGGCTCAAATGTGGGGGCTACCGGAGGATAAATATATGCAACATTTATCGAACTTGATCAAGGGGGAGTTGGCAGAGGTATACCAATATTTCCCCTCAGACAGGCCCGTCACATATGCCAAGTTTAAAGAGGCAGTATACAAAAGATTCAGACTGGGACCTGACTATTTTAGAAAGTTATTCCGAAACTGTCAGATCCAAGCAGGGAGGTCTTTTGTTGAACTGGGAGCAAAGTTGATGGATATATTTGGAAAGTGGATGAGTAGTGCCAAAGCTCAGTCAGTGGAAGAGGTGAAAAGCCTCATGATACTGGATCAATTATTCCATCAGTTACCACCAGAAACAAGGCTCCTGGTCAAAGACCGTTCCCCTACATCGGTGCAGGAGGCCGCAGAGATGGCGGATCACTTTGCCTCCAATAGAACTGGCTGGGTGGGGAAAACATCAAGAGAGTTTAAACCCAGACCATATAATGGTGGCAAAAAGGATGTGGTACCACAGCGATGGAGTCCTCCAATAAAATCTGAAGGGCACAGGACACAACAGAGTGGATCTGTGTACCCTAAAATGGAGGAGAAATTATGCTATAAATGTGGTAGACCGGGGCACCTACGTTTTCAATGTGGGGTTGCCACCCCATTAGTAATCCTACTCAGGGAAGGGCAGTAAAAACAGAACCAAAAGAGCTGGAAACAAAAAAGGTTCAGTTCTGCCAGATAAACTGGACCGAAGTAAAAGACTTTGATATGAGTCTAAGAGAGGAAGTGTGTGTTCAGGGGGCAAATTATTGGGCATTGCTTGATACTGGCGCCGCTCAGACGTTACTGAGGCCAGATTTAATAAAATCTGAGGAAATATTACCTCAGGAAACAGTGACTATCCAAGGAGTGAGGGGTGAACCAGAAAACTTACCCATGGCCCTAGTAAACATACAGTGGAGAGGCAAAGAGGGAAATCATAAAGTATGTATTAATGCCCAGCAACAAGAACCAGTGATACTGGGAAGAGATGTAATGGGGGCACAAGGAAAAATATATGTGGTGACCAGACGACAGCTTGGCAGAGAGACAGAAGCCATGTTAACAGAGGCTGAAGAAAACAGGGTGCAACCTGTTATTGAGCCTAAGGTCACCATAGCAACCCTTGGCAGGCCTGCTGAAGGAGACAAACTGTATCAAATGGTCTCTGGGGAAGAGGCAGAGCAGTTCAGGGAAGAACTGAATAGGGATACAAGTTTGAGGCAAATAAAGGAGCAAGCCCTGACCCAACAGATTCCTTTCACTGACAAACTGAGGAATCAAATTGTTTGTGAGAATGGGATTTTATATAGACAGTGGATGCCTGCTGAGAGAAAGGATGAATGTGAACCAGTGAAGCAATTGATAGTACCTAGCAAATACAGAACCAGATTGCTAGAGGTAGCCCACGATGTCCCATGTGCAGGACATCTGGGAATAAAAAAGACCAAGAGGGGATTGGCTGCACACTATTATTGGTCAAATATCTCCAAAGATGTAAAACAATATTGTCTATCTTGTGGTATATGCCAAAAGGTGGGAAAGAGTGGAGTAAAGACTAAGGCACCCTTAAAGCCCCTTCCTATAATTGGACAACCCTTTTATAGAGTGGGAGTAGATTTGGTGGGCCCTTTTTCCAAACCCACAAGGCATGGCAAGAAATATCTATTGGTGGTGGTGGATTTTGCCACCAGGTACCCAGACGCGGAAGCATTAAGATCCGTAGAAGCCCCTGTAGTGGCAGAGGCTTTGTTAAAAATCTTTATGAGGCTGGGTTTCCCTCATGAAGTGCTGACGGATCAAGGCAGTGTATTCATGGGAGAAGTGATGCAATGTATGTGGAAGTGTTGTGGTCTAAAACATCTAAAGACCACCACTTACCATCCAGCCACTAACGGATTGACTGAGAGATTTAATGGGGTTCTGAAGGGCATGATAAGAAGTTATGTTCAAGATCACCCACAAGACTGGGATGAACATTTGGGGTGCTTCTTATTTGCGTACAGAGAAGTCCCTCAGGAGTCAACAGGCTTCTCACCCTTTGAACTGATGTTCACTAGAAAAGTGAGGGGACCCTTGGAACTGTTAAAAAATTCATGGGAAGGAACCCTGGGAGAGTACAAAACATCTGTAGTTGATTTTGTATTAGACTTCCGCAGCAAATTAACATCGATGATGGAAGCTTTACAAAAGAATTTGAGTCAAGCTCAGGAGAAGCAAAGTTACTGGTATGACAGAACAGCCAGGGAACGTGTGTATGATGTGGGAGATATGGTTATGGCATTCATACCCAGGAAACACAATAAATTACAGGCTAACTGGGAGGGACCATATAACATAAGGGAAAAGCTTGACACAGTGACGTATGTAATTACCACAAACCAATTAAACAAAAGCAAAGTGGTTCATGTAAATATGTTGAAACCTTATTATACCAGGGATGCAAAGGTGTTGCAAGTTACCTTATTCCCTGAGGGAAGTGGGCCTGAACTTCCAGATTTGGTACAGGAAAGCAAAGACAAAGGAGGGGTAGATCAAGTGGAATGGTCGGAGGAGGTGAAAGAAGAAGTAAAGGAAGAGATTCTGAGAGTTTTGAAAAACTATGGAGATCTCTTTAGTAATAAACCTGGCCGAACCAGTATAGCCAGACATTCAATTGATACTGGAAATCATGCCCCAATCAGATCTGTTCCGTACCGTGTGAATGGGAAAGTTTTGAGTGAAATTAAAAAGGAGGTTGAAGATATGCTGGAACTAGGAGTGATCAGGGAATCCATCAGTCCCTGGGCCTCAAGTATTGTCCTGGTTCCGAAAAAAGATGGAACTACAAGATTTTGTATTGATTATCGGTTAATCAATAAAATTACTGTCCCAGATGCATATCCTATGCCTAGGGTGGACGCAATGTTAGAGTTATTGGGGGCAGCAACCATTATCTCTATGATAGACCTCTGTAAAGGATTTTGGCAGATGGAACTAGACGAACAATCCAGAGCCAAAACTGCCTTCAATACACCAGATGGGTTATATGAGTTTGTGACTTTACCCATGGGACTAAGGAACTCACCAAGTTCATTTCAGAGGCTAATTAATACTGTGTTGCGAGGCATGTCAGATTTTGCAGTGGCCTATATAGATGACGTGGCCATTTTTAGCAAGTCGGTGCCTGAGCATGTCCAACACTTGATGGCAGTATTAGAGGCATTAAGAAAAGCAGGGCTAACAATAAAAGCTAAGAAATGCCAGTTTGGATTGAATGAGGTCATCTATTTAGGACATAAGGTGGGGAGTGGGAAAATAACCCCCTTATGGAGCAAAGTTGAGGCAATACAATCATGGCCTATCCCCTTAACAAAGAAACAAGTTAGGGCATTTTTAGGTGTGTCTGGATTCTACCGAAAGTTTGTGAAACGTTTTGGGGAAATAGCGACCCCCTTGCATGAGCTGACAAAGAAAAAGTGTGCTGAATGTGTGGTATGGACGGATGAATGTCAAAAGGCTTTTGATCTTTTGAAGCAAGCCTTGTGCCAAGGACCTATATTAATAGCACCAGACTATGAGCAACCATTCATCGTGGCTACGGATGCGTCGGACCTCGCGCTGGGAGTCGTCTTGCTGCAGGAGAGAGGAGGCACCAGACATCCGGTGGTGTATCTTAGTCGCAAGCTAACATCGAGGGAGAAGAATTATTCGTTGGTCCAAAAGGAGTGCCTAGCAGTCGTATGGGGACTGAGTCAGTTGCGCCCATATGTGTGGGGACGAAGATTTATGGTGACGACGGATCATCGGGCCTTGTTATGGTTACAGACTATGAAAAACCATAACACTATGTTGCAGAGGTGGTCCTGGGCTCTACAAGACTATCAGGTGGACTTCAAGTTCATCAAAGGCAAGGACAATGTATTGGCCGATGGACTTTCAAGGCAAGTGGCTGGGACTGCAGTGACGTGACACAGACGTAGGAACAAAAAAGACATTTTCCCCATAAAGACTTGGTTTTATTGTTAACGCGGCGTATCAATCCTAGAGAAGGAATAATACTCTGCCGTTATTTTTAAGGGGGGGGGGAAATGTGATGTTCCTGTATTAATGTATATATGGTAAGTGCTGTTTGTATAGAAGATATGTGGTAAGTGGAATGAAAGAGGAGGGGGGAGTAAATGAGCAGTAGAATGCTGGATGATTGACTGAGTGTTTGGATGGCTGAGAGTATAAATGGAAGGATGACAGTTGAATCTGGGTGGACGTTAGTGGGTTGTTTTGGTGGAGTTTGGAGGTGGGTGTGAGTTGGTGTATGTCAGGAGAGCGTGGAGAAAGAGGGAGGTGGAGTTTGGATTAGTAATAAGTCAAATATCACAGTAATAGATGAAACTATAAGCTTGTAGATCATTATCAAAGTTATCTTGTTATTAATGTTATTTAATAAATACTATTTTGGTTTACCGGAGGCCTGATCCTTGGCTGGGGTTTCACAGACCAGAAGGGAGGGTAAGGTAATAACCAAGGCTGAAGGGAAACAGTAACAAATGGTGGCAGCGGTGAAGAGGAGAAGATAACATTATAAGTATCCAGAGCAACCCCGAGTTATGAGTTATCTGCATTGATACAAGGGGGTTGGGAACAGCATAGGCATGCAGTCACGAATGTAACCGGATAGAGAGACTCAGGCAAGGTCTCTGGGAACATTGGTTGTAGAACGTGACTGGTGGTGCTGCCTAGGAGGGGGATCTATTGAGATCTGTGCTAGAGCGGAGAGAGAAACCATAAAAAAGGACAGTCCGGACTGGTGGAGTCCCTGGTGGTGCCTAGTGAAAGGCAGTAGCCACGAGCAGGTAGTAACCTGACAGGGAGAGCCAGGGAAGGGCGTCACAGTATACACGTTCCTCCGTGGCGCAGAGTGGTAAGCGGCGGTAACGCAGCCACAGCTCTGCTCACGGCCGGAGTTCGATTCCAACGGAAGGAGGAAGTCAAATCTCCAGTAAAAGGAGTCGAGGTCCACTCAGCCTTCCATCCATCCGTGGTCGGTAAAATGAGTACCTGGCATACGCTGGGGGGTAAAGAAAGGCCGGGGAAGGAACTGGCAATCCCACCCCATATATACGGTCTGCCTAGTAAATGTCGCAAGACGTCACCCTAAAAGTCGGAAACGACTCGCACTACAAGTGCGGGGACACCTTTACCTTCACTTTTACACACGTTTGCAAAGCAATTTTCCCTAATATATTGCATTTTGTATGTTATATTCACTAATATATGTATTTTATGCACACTTACACATATAAACATTTTTATACATGTTACATGGCTGCAGAACTGCATTGCAAAATTCAGAGATATACAGATTTCAAAAGATATTAATATTTTGGTTTGTTATTGTTTCAGAAAGTGCAAATTTGGTAGGCTCACCTTTAAATGCAAACTGAAATAAATTCCTCCCCATCCCTGGGGGGGGTTGTGGCCAACCCAGAAAGGGCTCTTGGGGTTGTGGTTGAGACTCCAATGGAAAACGTCAATTCAGTGCACATCAGTTACGAGGGAAAAGGCAAATGGCATGCTTAGGAAGTGACTAGGGATGGGTGAGAATTTCAATACAGTTCACATTTTAAGCAGAATTGATCAAATTCGTACTTTCTGAATCAGCATCAGAACCAAAACACAGCCATCCTTAGAAATTTGCATTTATTAGAATTTTGTGATGCAGGTCGCCAACTAAAAAATATTTTAAAAATGCATATATGCATAAAAATGAATATATGTGAAAATAACATGCAAAAATGCATTCGATAATGAGAAATGGCTTGCAAAAAATGTGTACTTTTGTCAAAACTGCCTACAAAATAGGCAACAAAGCCCTATGAGGAGACAAAGCCCTATGACAAAGCCCTATGAGGAGAGACTGAAAGAACTGGGCATGTTTAGCTTGAAGAAGAGAAGACTGAGGGAGATATGATAGCACTCTTCCAGTACATGAAAGGTTGTCACACGGAGGAGTGCCAGGATCTCTTCTCGATCGTCCCAGAGTGCAGGACACGGAATAATGGGCTCAAGTTGCAGGAAGCCAGATTTTGACTGAACATCAGGAAAGACTTCCGGGAAGGGTGACTTAGCCTGTGCCTGCTTTTGAGACGGGCTCCTGCCTCAAAAGAAGCTTATTCAGATATATCAGTCAGATTTTTTCTTTTTTTTGACTGATTAAACTTCTCCCGGGTAGGGAGAAACGAAGAGATTAACCTCAAAGCCTATTTTTGTTGGGACGACCAGATCTCATTAATTTATGGGACGAGGTCCAGCCGACGAAGGTGGGACGGATTTTTAACAACAAGCTCTATCTGGAAAAGCGAACGTTCATCTTATCTTCTAAGAGAGAACGCACTAACAGGCAAGCACCCTTCTTTCTATATTTTTCTTTTACTTGACTTAAATTGTTGCTGTTTAAAAGAGATTTGCCAGATTGATCGGTTTTTGACATCTCACTGGGGAGCCATAACTTCTCTCTGCTACTCACTAATTAATAGCTTATCTCTGTTTTTGTTGCAAAAAGCTGTCCTGGATTTGCATTCTAAAGATATACACTGAAGAGGGATTTCTATTCCAGATTTTTATTTTGAAGAATATTATATTGCCTGAGACTACTCTCTTTTTGGTCTATTTTATTTTGACGAATCTGTTTTCTGACGACCGCCATTAATTGTTTCGATCCTGGGAACTGCATTTTGTTTACTTAAACATGGAGAGATAAGGCTGTCTGCTCTGTTTATACTGTGATGTCACCAAGTTTGGAGTATTAACCCAATTGTTGCTGAAATAAGAAGTGGTTTTCCTATATTTTTCTTTTAAAATGGCAATTAAGAAAGTGGCTGAGAAGCTGGAAATAACTATGTTTCAGAAAATAATGGATGAGATTGAGATAACGAAACAAAACCTGCGACAGGGTTGTAAGGAGCTGAAAATTGAATTGAGTAAAATGAAGCAGGAGATTAAAGATATAGGGGTCCCTGTGAGAGAGGTGACCCTGGAAGGGGTCCCTGTGAGAGAGGAGACCCCGGAGATTGGAACAAACGTGGAACAGGAAAAAGATTTGGAGTCTATGGACTTTAGAAACAAAATTTATTGTTTGGAGACACAGGAGATTAAAGACATAGGGGTTCTTGTGAGAGAGGAGACCCTGGAGACTGGAACAGGGGTCCCTGTGAGAGAGGAGACCCTGGAGACTGGAACAGGGGTCCCTGTGAGAGAGGAGATCCCGGAGATTGGAACAAACGTGGAACAGGAACAAGACTTGGAGTCTATGGACTTTAGAAATAAAATCTATTGTTTGGAACTCAATGTTATCTCTGAAGAAATTAATGAAGATTCTAGAGATAAAGTTATCAATGGCATGGATAATCTTCTGGACTGGAATGATGTGATGGAGCCCAATATAGAGAAAATCTATGGAATTAACTGCAGCCATGTGACAATGGAAAAACTTTCAAGAGATGACCCAGTGTATTTTGAAAAAAAGAACAGAGATATGATTTTACAGCAGTATTTCAGCAACCTATTCAGAATGGATGGCAAGAAAATATTTGGGATAGAGGTAATTCCCATCAGACTCTTACTATATGACTATGGCTTTGACAGCAAGATTATTATGGAATACTGATAATGGAAGATTGGATACTGAAATTACTGGACTTAACAAGACTACTGAAGATGGAAGATGGAAAATGGAACTAATAGGGATAATAGAACAATGGCTACTGAAATTACTGAACTTAACAGATTCTGATGTGATGGATTAATTGAAATGTTTATTTTGACTATGGTTATGACAATAAGATTATCATAATTAGTAATGAGATGGATTAATCGATATGCTTATCTGGAAAAAAAATTGATAGATATATTTCTTAAAGAATTGAAACCTCTCTTTGACTTTTTGTGGAAAGAATAAAGTAATGTTTATGAGATTTGATGATTAAGTAAGATAACTACTGGAGGAAAGTGATTTTATAATATGACTTAAGAGACAGGATTGTTATATATTATAGACTTATAACTGATTTGATCTTTGACAAATGGGAAGTCAATATTTTACTCTTTATTTTTTATTTTTGTTTTTTTTTTCTTTTTTTCTTTTTGTTTAACTATTTTTGATTTTGTTTTTTGTCTTTGAATGTTTTATGATTTTGTCTTGTATGTTTTATGAAAATCTGAATAAAAATTATTGAAAAAAAAAAAGGAAAAACTTCCTAACTGTTAGAGCGGTACAACTATGGAACTAATAGCCTAGGGCAATGGTTCTCAAACCTTTTTGGTTTGCAGCACACTGTAAAACATATAACAATTTTCTGGCGCACTTTGTGTACAAAATTAAAAACATATTAATATATTTTAAACTATGAATAAAAATAAACTATAGAAAATTATTACTTATCCTATACAAATGGGTTTCTTTTCACTTTCAAAATATACTTCCATGTTTTGAGGTACACCTAGCCACCTCTTAGGGCGCACCAGTGTGCCTCGGCGCACCGTTTGAGAATCACTGGCCTAGGGAGATGGTGGGCTCTCTGACACGGGAGGCATTCAAGAGGCAGCTGGACAGCCATCTGTTGGGAATGGTTTGATTTGGATTCCGGCATTGAGCAGGGGGTTGGACTTGATGGCCTTGTAGGCCCCTTCCAACTCTACTATTCTATGATTCTATGTTTAGTAGGAGAAATTTGTACTAAATGTTGGAGAATTTTCATGTGGATTTTTTTTAAAAAAAATGCAAATTGCTGCAGAAATGGGGATAACTCAATTTAGGGTTGGAAAAATAAGAAATGGAGAGAACCAAAATGGGCAGATCTTTCCATTCCTAGAAGTGATTGAAAATAAAAAGTAGCCAGAATCATAATGCAGTTTTACTTTTATTTATTATTAAATTTATATTCCACCCTTCCTCCCAAAAAGAACCCAGGGTAGCAGTAATACAAATCAAAGGTGTGGCCACATTTGGAAAACCGTTTACATTTCAATGAATTCTATTTTTATTATTATTGATTTAAAGCATTCATATACCACTTAATCACTAGCATTTCTAAGTGGTGGACATAAAAAATAAGCCATACGGAGAATAAAATTATAAAAATTCATCATAAACATAACAGAAACCTTAAAGTGTCTGCTGGAATAAGAGTCTTTGTCGTGCACTTAAAAGTTTGGCAAGGTCACCCCATCTCAAAAAGAGTATGGTAGAGCTGGGAAAAATGCAGTGGGGAGCCTCAGCAGACTGTACGTCACAGTCCCAGAAACAAAGTGTTGAGGGGGAAAGCAAGCAGACAGGTAAGTTACAACCTGTGCCAGAAAAGGTAAGCAATGCCCATTTATTAACAGGGTCATTGTGTATTAGGAGCCGAATGCTGATGTAATAAATTCTGTAGCAACCTAGAATTTTGCCAACTCTGCATAGCAGTTAAGCTTTGACCAGCTGCCGTGAGACCTGAACTAGAAATCTAGTCTACAATATACAATTAAGATTTAAAAGCAATTCAAAAAGGCATCCTTTGCCAACCTAGTGCCTTCCAGATATTGTTGGACTACACAGGATCTGTGCCTTTGTTCTTGCTTAGTTGACAGGGTGGAAACCACCGGAGACCTGATTCAGCCCATCTGCAGCTGGTGATTTGCTGTAGGGTCGGGGTGTCCTGTACGGCATGTGAGGGAAAGGTGAAATGGGTGACTGACAGAACAGTGAAAGGATTCATGTCATGGAAAGTCCCCAAAAGCTTGCATGTCATTTAGTGGTTTCCTTGCTGATCCATTTGTGACCAAAAGTGAACAGAATGAGGACAAGGATTGGCTGTTGAGAGAATCTGTTAAGGAATATACTTGCTGCGTGTTCCAGATGGAGAGAAATCCATACAATTCATATATAATGATCTCCCATGCTACCAGCTGACTGGCCAGCATTTTCTCCTTGAATCACTTTAGTATTATCAGTCGGAAAGGTATTGTCTGAAATCTGAGAGGGAAGAGAAAAAAAGAGATGGCAATTTGGAAACCTGCATCTCTCACCTGGGAGACAGACTCAGAGTTCAGGGAGAAGCCACCGCTCAGTGCTACAGCACATGCTTTGCATGCACAAGGTCCCATGTTTGATGCCTGGCAAATTTCCAGTTAAAGGGTCAAGTAACAGGTGAAGGGGAAGACCCCCACTTTAAACCCCAGACAGCAACTACCAATCTGAGCTAGATGGATCAATGGTCTGACCGAGAATAAACCTACAATATGTGAGGGCCCAAGTAGAAGTGCGATAAGCATAACAAAGACCCATAATATGCAAAAGGTTCTGTATTGAACTCGGTAATAATAATATAAAGATACAAAGAAGTCCAAAAGAAATAAAGTCTATAAAGTAGTCATGAATAACTGCACACCAGTAAATACAAATCCGCTTAGACAAAATGTCTTCCTCAGATCTTGTTATAAATGTACTGTCCCCAGCAGGAGTAGTAATAAGTTCTTTTGCAAGTGTAGAATTCCGCTTACGACTGATATATACAGATGTTTCCATATCGTGATTTGTTTTGCAAATATTAAATCACTGTAACCAGTAATATACAAGGTTACTTCCAATAGATGGTTTCTGCCTCTAAATACAAGTCACTACATTACTGAAACATTCTTAGAACAAAGTTGTAACAAGTAATATTAATAAAAAAACTTACCCAATAAAGAATTTTAAGCAAGAATAGCTTTTAAACACTCCTCCAAGAAAAAGGCTTGATGCACCCGTATAACAACTTCAGAATCTTCTAAAGCTACATGATTTTTAATTGGAAACAGGTGTTATAAATACAAAGACAAATAATATTTCTTTTTCAAACGATGAGGACTAACTGAATTTAAAGTAAATATCCAAAAAGCATCATGTTTACATAATACCAAATGTGGATCCTGCCCTTAACAACAAAACATGTTTATCTGCTCTATAGCAAAGGATCATAATTGTTCTGCAGAATGTTTACATTCAACAAAACATGCAATAAGTGGAGCTTCCATGGTACATGTACAAGTCTTGCTCTTACGTTCATTAATATGAATTCTTAAAGGTCTACTTGTTTATCCTATAAGTAAACATGGGCACAATATAATATAAACTACAGTAGAGGATTGACAGGTAGTACCATTACCGAATATGAATTTCCTCCCATCATGTGGATGAATAAACGTTTTTGTTTTTATTGCTTGAGGGCAACATGAACATTTACCACATTTGAAATGAGCTGTAGTATTCACGGATCTGATCCTATAAATTGAGTTCAGAACAGAACGTTTTGCATATTGTGGGCCTTCAAATCAGCTTCCTATGTTCCTCTTTTATTCTAGGAATAGCAGAGGAGAATAGCAGTGCTCTCTGAGTACTATCAGGAGTACTGTGACACCAGCAGCCATTCATTCAATCCCTAGCCTCTTCTCAGACCTCTTTGCATGCCAAGCAACCAACATACCTTTATGCGAAGGCATTCTCCATTTGAAGGCCTGTCCAGACAAAGTCTGCTTTAAAGAGAAAAGAACCCTGGGAAGGGAGAGCAGTCATTATCTATATATACTGCCACAAAGATTCAGTTAGCTGTGACAGCTGAATAAAGCCTCCATGGCCAAAGATGTCTACCACTAAATATCAGATGCTGGTGAAGGACAACAGGTTAGGGTGTTGCTTTCATGCCCTGGTTATAAGCATCTGACTGATAACTGACAGACATATTGGGTTACATCATGCTTAAAGTAGCTGCACTGAAACCAATGGGTCCTATTGATTTTAATGGGTCTGACTATGCCTGGATCCAGCCGAATGCACTGGACCAAACACATTTTTTTGTCTGATCAGCAGAGGCCTTAGTTGCAGAGTGTAGGGCTGTTTCCCGCACACTTTCAGATCTTCCACTCCTAACCACTGTATCACCTGATCCTGTGCATGTTTACTTTGGAGCAAGTCCCACTGAACTCAATAAGAGTTGCTTCCAAGTAGTTTTGCATAAGCTCACACACCTCGTGTGACCCCCATGCCAGAATCCCCAGGGGTTAAACCCAGGAAATGCCATATTTCTTTCCATTTTGACTGGCAGCCCACAAGCCCTCCACAAAGCATTTTGTGAGCAATGCATCCCCTCCCCCCAAGAATGAGGCAAACCCACAGACCACCAACTGATGCCATCTGCACATCAACTGGATTAACTCCACTGACGTCAAGTGCAGGTAGGCTGTTTAAATTAATTATGCTGGAAGCCTGACTCCTCCTAGGCTTTCTTAGTCCAGGAGGATATAAATCTCAACCACCAAAGATCCTGGAGATGCAGATAATTGGAGAGCAGATATAGAAACAATTTCTTCTGCTGAAAGGCAGAATTAAAAGGGTTAGAGGTTAAATACAGCAACAGCAGAAGCTAATTAATGCTGTTGAGCACCAGATGTTACTGCCCATGTTGGACTTGAGTGAGTTGGGCTGCTATGCACAAGCAGAGACGTGCAAAGCCACCTGCTGAAAATGAAAGAACAGCTATTCCTGGCACTGGGGGGTTGCTAAAGCTCTAAGTATTCTCATATCCCGTAGAAGGGCAGAGAGCATTGAGGGGGTCTCTAGTTTCATGCTCAGTCATTCACAAATGCAGTCGCCTGGAAGAGGTTCCTGGTCACCAGAGGTGACTCCATTTGTGGAGGACTGATCACCATGGACTCAGGCCCAGTGTCAGCACACCCTCAGGCAGCTGACATAAGGTCGCTCTGGGGCATTGCTGGTCCAATCATTTTAATCCCTGTTATAATTTTATTATTATCTGGTGTCTGGTTCGGGCAAAGTCTATTTTTGTATGCTTCTACTTTTATATGTGCCAAAAATGCTGGTCATTTACCGAATTATTATTATTGCTGGAAAATAAAATGGTGGCTTCCCTGCAGTTACCAAATAAGCCTATTGGGACCTCCAAATGTAGGTGAGGTGCTCAGGGGAGCAGTCTGCAGAGGGGGCTTTTAATGTTAGAGCTAGCCATGGATAGACTACAAACTGAAATAGTTCCCGGGGCATGGAGTGAAGGCACAAGATGCAATCTAAGTGAGCTGAGATTGGCCTGTGAGGGCCAGCTGACAAACAGTGCACTTGGTGAGGTTTTCAGGAGGTTTTCTCTTTTCTCCCAAATTTTCCAGCATCCTTAGTTGTCAGGCGCTACATTGGCTACTCCTGCTTTCTAAGAATCTGCCTCTGTCATAAATGAACAGGAACATGCCAAGACATTGGCTCAATTCAGACATCATACTTAGCCGTGGTTTGTGCCAGCCATAGTTCAGAGCCCAAATCATTGCTTGAGTTTCCAAACACACAGGAAAACCTTGGTTTAGAGCTGCTTGTCTGAATTCCTTTTCCATCTGCTCAACGCTCCGGTCTCTGAGTGTAGGGGTCTCTGAAGGCAAATTTCAGGAATCACATAGGCCTCAAAAGCACAAGGCTCAAATGTTGTTTCAGCAATGGGCAACCTCAGACTGAGCCTTAAATAGAGATGCATCTTCATCTGGGCGGTTCACTCTGCCTTTGGTGAAAGAATTCATTTCAGTCAGTTAAAGGGACCCTGCTTTAACAGCTGTTGACCTAGATGGAGAGGGACAGATGTGGTTTCACTGGGGCTCAGAATCAAAGGGAGGGGGCAATCTCTTTGGACCAGCCAGGTGCTGGCAAAACAGGAATAGGAATACAGCTGCCTTATACTGAGTCAGATGCATTGCTCTGTCTATCTCAGTAATGTCTACACTGACTGGCAGTGGCTCTCCAGGGTTTCAGACAGGAGGTCTCTCCCAGACCCACCTGAAGATGCCAAGGATTAAACCCTGAAACCTCTGCATGCAGGCAGATGTTCTGCCACTGAGCTACAGTCACTTCCCCAGATTGACCTTATTCTGCCAGTGCTTCTGGGGTAGTAGGGACATCTAGGGCTGGCTCTGAAGGCAATCCCCTCTCCCACTCCAATTTGTTTTGCGCACCCATGGCCTCATTGCCTAAAAATTGGGAGCTGGACCCCAGGGTTATGAGAAAAAAACACAGCACAAACCATGCTTTGCCAAACCACTTTGATCCATGGCTTCCGATTCTGGCTTGCCAGCAGATCACAAACCATGGTCTGCCAATTAGGACAAACTACCTTAACCCGAAGTTGACGCAATGACTTAATTATATCTGAATTAAAGCATCGTGTTGCTCTGGAGTCTGTGATCCATTGGCTGTAGAGAATGTTGAGGCACCACCAGATCTTGCACAACCATGCACCTCCTGCGGCATTTTGAGGGATCTGGGTGTTTGCTGCATACCTCTTACGTCATACACAGCTTCATTAATTCCCCTAAAAATGTTTATCAGCCTTCAGGGTGGTTTTGCAGTCAGGCCAGTCCTGCCAACAAGGGCCCACAGACAGCTCTTACACATAGAGGGTTAGATTGTCACTGGGGAACCACAGTGAGAAGGTGCTGTTGGGCTCCTTCCTGTCCTGCTGGTGGCCTTCCCCATGGCATCTGGCTGAAATTAAAGTGCTGCACTAGATGGGCCTTTGGTCTGATCCAGCTGGACTGTTCTCACATTACATTATGCCAAGGTCTTCTGATGGAGCGCTGTTGGCACCGCCGATGCTCTTTGACATCAGAGCCACCAGTCACCACTGGGTCTCACATGCCCCTGAGGTTCAGCCAACCTTTACCAGGGCCAAGCCTTTAGTCTGGCTGGCCCTGCCCTATGGAACTCCTTGCCAATAGAGGTTTGGCAGGAGTCTTCCCTGCATGTTTTTAGATGGCTTCTAAAAATGTTATTATTCAGGCAGGCCTTTCAAGTCTGAGACTCTTTGCCAACCAGCTCTAACTGATGTGTCTGACATTTTTATTGCATTACTGTGTGTTTAGTCTATTTATAAAGTGTCGTTTATAAATATTTAAATAAAATAAAATAAAAATTCCTACGTAGATAGGAAAGGTGGTTTTTATACAGTCGTTGACACCCATCACATTTCTTTTTTAGAATTTAACCACTGTCTCCTCCTGTGCAAGGTAAGCTCAGTTTTCTTCCCCCTGAACTGAAGAGGAGGAGAAAGAACTGAGGAGAGAGAAAGGGAGAGGAGGTAGATAGCATGCTAGCTTGTTAGGACATCCATTCCAAACTGATTGGGCCTCAACAGAATCAATCCCATTATTCACTTTATTATCCCGGAGCGAACTGATCTATTGACATTCTGCCACCAAAAATAGTTCAGCAAAACGCCAACCTTGTAAACACCCCTCTAGCATTCAGCTCACATCCATACTGAGACAGAATCTTAGAATGATGAATCTTGGAACAACCTGAAACAGGAGGGTAAAAAGTGTGTCCTCAGCCTAGCCCATCAATCAAACCATGGTGGGTGCACAGGATGACTGACAGATGAACAGATAGATATAAAATATAGACAAATGGCTACTATAGACGCAAGAGCTCAGATGTTGGCTAAACTGCTATGATGTCCTGGAAAGTCCATGAGAATTCTTACTGCCCAGCTGATAAGTTATCAGCAACAGAATACAGAAAAAGAGTATAGCTTCTGCAACAGAAGTGAAAGTATGTCTTGGATGTACCGCATACTTGGTTTTGACACAGAAAAGGCTACATGCTTTTTGCAGGAAACGAAGACAAAGGCTGCATGCACACCATAAGTTTAAAACACATGGCTTCCCCCAAAGAATCCAAAGTAGGCACATTGAAGTTAATGGACATGACTAATTTAAAATCATAGAATAGTGAATGAATGAATCATTTTTTTTATGGTCGCAGACCACATATTAAAAGAGAGACATAAAAAAGAGAACATACAGGATGGAGGATTTAAATATTTAGGATACAAAGCTACCATAGTTCCAAAAGCCCATAGACAATTCTTTAAAGAGCGGGTTGACAACATTTTTTCCTAATTTGCACTGAAATGAGAAGAAACTTTGTGACATTAGCAGTGACATAAGATGACACATCACTTAGACCATCACTTAGACAGATCAACACCAAATTAATGGGATTGCCCTTAGGCAAAGCAGTTACCAAAGGGGAAATTAACCTCCTCCTGTATTCTTTATACAGCTCACAAGATAGAAGAACATCTTCTACAGACTCCACTACACCAGTTCCGCAGAGACATATCCACTTGCTAACTGGAATCTTATTAAAACAGCCCTCCAACAGTGCCGAATAGTAGAGTTGGAAGGGGCCTATAAGGCCAACAGGTCCATCCCCCTGCTTGATGCATGAATCCAACTTAAAGTATTCCCAACAGGTGGCTGTCCAGCTATTTCTTGAATGCCAGTGTTGGAAGGCCCATACGTTTGTCCTTATGTCAGAGCAGTACAACAGTGGAACCAATGACCTAGGGAGGTGGTGAGGGCCTGAGACTGATCCTGTATCTTTAGGAGAAGGGAAAGTCAGCCAAGTGCAGGTGTTCTTGCAACACTGTAATAGGTGTGGTTTTTCCCATATTAGGCAACCCTAATATGGCCTGTTGTTCTGCTATCCTGACCTATACAGATTGCTGTAGCCATTTCTTACATCGCTTTAGCCATTTCCTTTTCTGTTCTCTCTCTCTCTTCTCTAGGTATCAGCTCTGTCACTTTAACCATTCTCTTTCTAAGCACCATTGCCTTTATATCTTTTTTTCCCCTCCCCACCCACCTCCACTGCAATGATGTCCAGCCAGAATCAGCAGTGCACTGCGGGGGGTGGCAGTATTTAGCCCAGGGCTGGGGAGCCTCCAGCTTGCATGCTTAATTTGGCCAATTGGGCCTCCCAACTTGGCCAGCGAGGCCATTTCGGCTAAGCCATGCCCACCTGCCCGTACACCTGATGTCACATATGATGCCAACAGATGTGGGGCAGGCAAAGACCTGGCTCAGCCCAAAGGGATTAGCAGGGACTGCCAATCAGCTGATCCACAGTACCTGCAAAAGGCCTGTGCAAAGGGCTTCACAATCAGCTTTGAAAGGCTCTTTGTGGGCTGTGCATTGGCCTGCACGGTTTGATTTCGAAGCGCATGGACGAAAATGGCTCATCTCATGACATTGTGACACCCGGAGATTGACAGCTGGGCAACCTTGCCCATGGGGATTAGGGTGGGGCTGGAAGTAATGATTTAGCCCTTTCCCCCTCTGCGATGGTCCCAATGAAAATGGCCCCTGCTCTAACATTTGAAACTGGTGAAAGGGGGAAGTGCCCACTTGGATACACAGTGTGAGAAGTCTGGAAGCAGAGTGGGTATGCTGCTTACAGCTGAACAGCAATGAATCGAGGTGCTTTGAACCAGGGACAGAAAACCTCAGGCCTGGGAGCTAAATGTGGCCCTTCGGCCCTCTCTATCTGGCCCAAAGAATTCCTCCCAGGCCACACCCCTTCTCCCCAGGCCACACCCCTCCCCGACCCTGCTTTGCACCCTGCTCCCTGAGGGTTTTTGCCTGGCTGGATTGTGTCCTCGACCTCTCATAATGTTTCTTGCACGCCTGGATGGAGGATAGAGAGGAGGGGTGTGAGAATAGACTGACCTGTGTTGTTCCACTCACTTTTGCTTGCGACCCTATGTACCACTGGCATGTGGCCCCTGGAAGGTTGCTTAGAAGGGAATGTGGCCCTTGGGCTGACAAAGGTTCCCCCTCTGCTCTAAATCGTCTGCTTCTGGAAGCCTCCAGAGTTACACTCTTGTGGAAATCAGCCATTGACTGCTTTTTGTTGCATCTGGAAAATTTGCCTTGGACAGACTTCCGGGAAGGGTGACTTCGCTTGTGCCTGCTTTTGAGACGGGCTCCCGCCTCAAAAGAAGCTTATTCAGATATAAATCAGTCAGAACATTTTTTCTTTTGACTGATGAAATTTCTCCCGGGCAGGGAGAAACGTAGAGATCAACCTCAAAAGCCTGTTTTTGTTGGGAGGACTGGATTTCATTAATTTATGAGAAAAGGTCCAGCCAGCAATGCCGGACGGACTTCCGAACAAGCTCTATCTGATTAATGTGATACGTTTATCTTTTCTTCAAAGAGAAAATGGACTAACAGGCAAGCACCCTTCTTTCTATTATTTTTTTTACTTGGTTTAAATTGTTGCAGCAAAAAGAGATTTGTCAAATGAATCAGCTTTAAAGAACTTCTGGATGAGCTATAACTCTTCTCTGTTATTCACGAAATTAACAGCTTATCTCTGTTTCTATTGCAAAAAGCTGTCCTGGAAGTGCATTCTAAAGATATAAACAGAAGAGGGATTTCTATTCCGAGGAACATTATATTGTCTGGGACTATTCTCTTTTTGGTCTATTTTATTTTGACGAATCTGCTTCTTCACGACGCCACTAACTGTTTTGATGCTGGGAACTAAATTTGTTTTGTATTCTTGAACATAGAGAGATAAGGCAGGCTGCTCTGTTTATACTGTGATGTCATCAAGCCTGGAATATTAACCCAATTGTTGCTGAAATAAGAAGTGGTTCTTCTTTATTTTTGTTTTGTTTTGTTTTCGTGGTTTTAAAAATGGCAATCAAGAAAGTGGCTGAGAATCTGGAAGTAATTATGTTTCAGAAAATAATGGATGAGATTGAGATAACGAAACAAACCCTGCGACAGGGCAGTAAGGAGCTGAAAATTGAACTGAGCAAAATGACGCAGGAGCTTAAAGAAATAGGGGATCCTGTGAGAGAGGAAGAATGAGATCAGAGATGAGAAAAGAAAAAATAAAGGGAAGATACAAGCCCTGGAGATTGGAACAAATGTGGAATTGGAAAAAGATCTGGAGTTTATGGATATTAGAAATAAAATCTACTGTTTGGAATTTAACGTTATCTCTGAAGAAATTAATGAAGATATTAGAGATAAAGTTATCAATGGCTTGGATAATCTTCTGGACTGGAATGACGTGATGGAGCTTGATATAGAGAAAATCTATGGAATTAACTGCAGCCATGTGACAATGGAAAAACTCTCAAGAGATGAGCCAGTGCATTTTGTAAACAAGAAGAACAGAGATATGACTTTACAACAATATTTCAGCAACTTATTCAGAATTGATGGCAAGAAAATATTTGGGATAGAGGAAATTCCCATCAGACTCTTATTATATGACTATGGCTACAACAGCAAGATTATTATGGAATACTGATAATGGAAGATTGGACACTGAAATTACTGGACTTAACAGGACTATTGAAGATGGAAGATGGAATTAATATGGATAATGGAATAATGGCTATTGAAATTATTGGACCTAACAGATTTTGATGAGATGGATTAATCGATATGTTTATTTGGACTATGGTTATGACAATAAGATTATTATTATTATTAACGAGATGGATTAATCGACATGTTTATTTGGAGAAAAATTGATAGATATATTTCTTAAAGAATTGAAACCTCTCTTTGACTTTTTGTGGAAAGAATAAAGTAATGTTTATGAGATTTGATGATTAATTAAGATAACTACTGGAGGAAAGTGATTTTATAATATAATTTAAGAGACAGGATTGTTATATATTGTAGACCTATAACTGATTTGATCTGCGACAAATGGGAAGTCAACATTTTAATTTTTTGTTTAATCATTTTTGTTTTGTTTTGTTTTTTGTCTTTGAATGTTTTATGATTTTGTTTTGTATGTTTTATGAAAATTTGAATAAAAATTATTGTAAAAAAAGAAAAGAAAATTTGCCTTGGGAAAACCCCTCCACTCCTGTTTGATCAGGGGATTCCCACAGCAGCAACGAGGCTCTCCTTAAGACCAGGCTGCCCTGTTCTTTGACTCCATCATGTATTGCTCACACATTCCTCCGGTCAGAAGCCAATTTTCAAAGGACAGTGGGGGGGGGGAGTGCCTGCGTCTTTCATGTCACCCAGTTAATCAGAACTCTTAAGAATGGCATGCTTTGGAATCCTGCAGACTTCCTGGCTTACCTGTGTCAAAAATCTCAAAAAGAATTTGGGATCTCCCAGTTGCCTATTGTGCAAGCCCCCTATGCACGGGGGCTTTTTTTCCATGTGCAGAGGGTTTTTCCCTATCAGTCAGACCATATTAAAATGATTTTGGAGGGAGGAGAGTTACAGTTCTCCTGTGAGAGTTACACTATAAGTCATTCCTATAATAATAATAATAATAATAATAATAATAATAATAATAATAATAATAATAATAATAATAATAATAATAATAATAATAGTCCAGGTGCTGATTTTGCACAACTCTAAGGCTTTTGCAGCCACATGCTACCCTTGATCTGGGACCGTAGTAGTACTGCTGTCCGTATCCCTGTTAAATGATGTCTTAGGATAAGGGATGGGGCACTTTTTCTTATGCTGAGTGCTGCATTCCTTGGAGATAGGGCCGTAGCTCACTGGCAGGCCATTTGCTTTGCACGCAGAAGGTCCCAGGTTAGATCTTGGAAAAACTCCCTGCCTGAAGCCCTGCAGAGCCACTACCGGTCAGTGTGTAGATAATACTGAGATACACTGCCGGCACCAGCCTGCCCTGGGCCCATGGCATGCCCCCCCCGCATGCCCCACCTCCCTCTCCCATTGCTTCATGTCAATTCCCTGAATACTACACACATGGCTGCCATCAACCAATATGGTGATGGGGGCATCAGCCCCTTAGAGAAGCCTCTACCACCATTTTGGTTGATGGCAGGTATGCGTGCACAACATTCACAGCATTCACGGCAATGGAAAAAGTAGGTGGAGCATGTGAACTGGTATTGTGGGCCTGCACAGTCTGTATGGGGGGGGGCTGGGAGCTCCCTCTCTGCGATTTGGGGGAGGGCCAGGAGTTGATGCTGCTGCGGATTGCGGATTGCGGAATGGGAATGCTACCCTCCCACCCTTAGAAGGGGCATGAGCTACAGGGGCTCTCAGCCAGGTCTTGACCTGGCTGCCCTCTGGTGCCAATCCTGCTGAGCTAGATGGATTAATGGTTTGACTCACTATAAGGCAGCTTTCTATGTTCCTAGGTTGCGAGAACCATATGCTATACACGCACTGCGTATACACATACAGTTCTTTCCCCAAAGAATCTTGGGAACTGTAGTTTGTTAAGAGTGCTGGGAATTGCAGCTCTGTGAAGGGCAAACTACAGTTCCCAGAATTCTTTGGGGGAAGCCATGTGCTACTGGCAGAAACCAATAATGATTTGAAACAAATACTGTTGAAAGTTAAAGAGGAAAGCACAAAAGCAGGACTACAGCTGAACATCAAAAAGACTAAAGTAATGACAACAGAAGATTTGTGTAACTTTAAAGTTGACAACGAGGACATTGAACTTGTCAAGGACCTCTGCATTAACCAAAATGGAGACAATAGTCAAGAAATCAGCAGAAGGCTAGGACTGGGGAGGGCAGCTATGAGAGAACCAGAAAAGGTCTTCAAATGCCAAGATGTATCACTGAACACTAAACTCAGGATCATTCAGACCATGGTATTCCTGATCTGTATGTATGGATGTGAAAGTTGGACAGTGAAAAAAGCAGATAAGAGAAAATTCAGCTCATTTGAAATGTGGTGTTGGAGGAGAGCTTTGTGCATACTATGGACTGTGAAAAAGACAAATAATTGGGTGTTAGAGCAAATTAAACCAGAACTATCATTGGAAGCTAAAATTATGAAACTGAGGTTATCATACTTTGGACACATAATGAGAAGACATGATTCACTAGAAAAGACAATAATGCTGGGCAAAACAGAAGGGAGTAGAAAAAGAGGAAGACCAAATATACGGTGTGTAATCTGTTGAGGCTGCATGCTGGTGATGGGCGGGGCTAAAGGCAGGAATGGGTGGGCCTAGAGCTAGAAGTGGGCGTGGCTCCCTTTTATTCCTCTCTCTTTCTGCTACTCCCTTTTCCTCCCTGCCGAACAGGATGTTTGGAGAGGGGCAGTTTACTTCTCCTACAGACCAGAACAGATCACTTACAGAGGGTCTTTATCTCTTTCCATCACTCCATCTGTTTCAGCTGCTCACCCACCCCCATTTTGCCCTTCCCACCTCCCCTTCCTCTCCCTCTGGGATAGGGATGGGTGAGAATTTCAATTCAGTTTGCATTTCAAGCAGAATTTATCAAATTTGCAATTTCCAAAACAATATGAGAACCAAAACACAGCCATCCTTCAAAATTCGCATTTATTAGAACTTTGGGATGCAGTTCGCCAATGAAACAACATTTACAAAAATGCATAAATTAGTGGAAAGTGTGCATGAAAATGAATATATGAGTGAGAATGACATGCAAAAAGGTATGATGTGATGAAAAATAGCTTTCAAAAATGTGTACCTTTATCAAAACTGCCCACAAAAATGTGTTTATTTGGAGAAATTTGCACTAAAATGGTGGAGAATTTTCATGAGGATTTTTTATCTGCAGATTGCTGGGGAAATGTAGAGAACTGAATTTAACCTTGGAAAAATGAGGAACTGAGAGTACTGAAACAGACAGATCTTTCCGCTCTTACTCTGGGCTCCCCTTACCCACTTATTATTATTATTTATTTATTATTTATTAAATTCCTATACTGCCCCATAGCCGAAGCTCTCTGGGCGGTTCACAACAAGCAAGACAGCAAAAATACAATTAAAACCATTTATAAAACAATTTAAACATACTAAAATACAAATATACTAGCATACTAAGATGCTAAAAATAAATTGAGATGTTAAAAATGTTAGAATGTTAAAATTAAAATTATTAAATTATTACATTTATTATTACATTATTTATTTACATATAAATATTATTACATTATGTAATTATGTATTTGCTTGTGTCATGAAAATATAAAACTTTGGCTGTAGATGACCATAATCAGGCTCCTGTTTCTTTTCTTTTTTCTTATTGTCTTCTCTTTAAACACATACTCCATTCCTTTACCTCACAGCCTAGGACACAAAGAGTTTCCATTAGCCGCACCTGTCAGCAAATGTTCATTCCTCATTTCTTCATGGGTGATAATTGGCTTCATCGAAACAAAGTGTTACCCTGAATCACTTTGACCCTGGTATGACTTTGGATCTGGCCAATGGATCTGTGCCCGGGCCCGGCTTCAGCAGTGGCCCAGGAAAGCAGAAGGGCCCCTCACTGGCCCCAGCAGAATTTGAGGTTAACTTGAGGTTAGGCTGAGGGCTGTAGGTTTAGGAGAGGAGGAAGAGTTGTGCACTTGCTTCAATGACACAACAGTTTCGATTCCTCCTGCAAAGTAACTGCCTTTATGAGGTTTCCAGGGCTAAAACCCTTTTCTGGTTTATAGCGCTAGCACTTTCTCAGATGACACTCAGAGGATGAGAAACTGATACCTCCTGTGTTAGAGGAAGTGGCCCTAGGGAAAACTTCATTTATTATCATTGTTAAATTTACATCCCGCTGTTCCTCCAAGGAGCCCAAGGTGGCGTGCAAACATGGTTCGCCCACTCCCAATTTTATCTGAACAACAACCCTGTGAGGTAGGTGAGGCTGAGAGGGCAGGCCCAAGGTCATCCAGTGTGGGGATTTGAACTCTGGTCTCCAGGGTTGCAGTCTGACATTCTAAACACTACACCACACTGGTTCTCCTACTCTTCCCTTTCTCCCCATTTTTCAGAGAACAACAACATATTTCACTTTTATTTCTTTGTTTTGCACTATGTGTGGCAACGACAGCTAAAGACAAAACTCAAGATCGGCATAAAAAGAAGGGGCTGCCTAACAGGTAGGAAGGTGTGTGTGTGTACATATAAATATAGATATTCCAACTTATAGCATCCCCAAGCTGAGCTGGTTGAGTGATGGGTGTTGTAGTCCAAAACATCTGGAAGGCACTAGGTTAGGCAAAATGGAAATGGACGGCCTTCAAGTCAATTCTGCCTTTTGGCGACCCTATGAATCGGGTTTTCATGGTAAGCGGTATTCAGAGATGGTTTACCATTGCCTCCCTCTGAGGCTGAAAGGCAGCGACTGGCCCAAGGTCACCCAGTGAGTTTCGTGGTCGTGTGGGGATTCGAACCCTGGTCTCCCAGGTCGTAGTCCACACATATATGCATATATATACTTATGTAGTTTGGAAATCCCTTGCAGCTATGGCAATGTCCAGGTTGTAATTGTTGATCACGTAACAACTGAGGCAAGGAAAGAAACTGGCATAAAATGTGTTCCTTTGAATGCGTTTGTGGATTTCTACACACACACATACACACACACACCTCTTAAAAATGTATGGTGTGGAATGCAAATTAGTTGTTTTTACTATTGGCTAGCTTTTTCATTGTAAGGGTGGGGCGAGGGGAGGTTGCAATTGCTTAGTGATGAGGGGAAAGAACTCAGCATATGTTCAGAGGCACTCTCATGGTTACTGAACTGTTATTTCTGCAGAAGTGCCACTCATTTTGGGTTAGTCTCCTTCCACATATTCCTTCCTGCATGGGCAGAGCTTGGAAAAGTTACTTTTTTGAACTACAACTCCCATCAGCCCAATCCAGTGGCCATGCTGGCTGGGGCTGATGGGAGTTGTAATTCAAAAAAGTAACTTTTCCAAGCTCTACATCTAGGTCCCTCGACCTCAGGAAGCGAAACTGGAGTCAACAAGCAGCAGAACTGTTTCCACGGTGGCTCCTTCCCTGTGAAATGCCTTGCCAACTGAAGTCCACCAGGCCCCATCACTAGACTGCTTCAGGTAACTGGTGAAAACCAGGATTTTTGAAAAGGCCTTTAGTGAATTATGTGAATTTGCCGGCTCACTTCTTAGACTTTTGTGCTGCAGGATTTTTTTTTAACTAGGTTGGATTCTGTTAATTTAAAATGCACATTGCATTTCTTCAGGGATAGTCTCTGTTTTACTCTGTTTTTATTCCCACTTGATAGCCACCTTGAGTCTCCTTGAAGAAATAGGTGGCGTAGGTTGTTTTTAAGTCACTCGTTGCTGTCCCTCAGTATTTCTGTTGGTGATGCTATAGTGGGTTTCCTGCACTGGCTGTGTGTTGGACTAGATGACCTTTGGGGATATCTTCCAATTCTATGATTCTACAACTGAATGATTCCTTGGTTGCAAAATGGGACCAATGTCCTCTGGGTGGTATAAATCCAATATTGTACATATATGTATACTTTATGAGTGTATGTATTTTGTGTAGCTTTTGCCACTGGAACCATCTGCTTGCAGGCATGTTGAGTTCCCACTTTCTCCCTGTGGCTCATTTGTCTGGACTGGGTTGACCCCACCAGACTCCACCCCTGCTCTTGTTTTCATCTGTGACATCTCGACTATCTGTCAACAGCTGAAGGGCTACAAGTCCTAAAGCAAAGGAGGGCTACCTGTGGTCCTTGGCTGAATTTCATGTGGCCCTTGTTTAATTTCATGTGGCCCTCATCAGAATTCCATATGGAACTGAGAATCAAAAAGAGAGAAGGAGGGAGAAGGGGGGGAACAGTGGGAACACTGAAGTGGATGGGGTAATGGAAGGAAGGGGGAAATCGCTTTGCAAGTGATCCGTTCAGATCTCTGGCCAGCACAATGCACCCCTCCCTCATCAGCTTGCCCTGCCCTCTTTTGGCTCTGGCCCCATCCACTGTTGGCTTTGGGCCTGCCTATGGCACTGCCACTCCCCCTGCCCCCAATTCCTGGGTGATGCACAGATGTTCAGCTGAAAATTCACCAGATTTGGACACTCTTCAGAAAGTCACCCTTGGAAGACCCAGATTTCCGACTAATCTCAGGCAGAATCCCATAGATCTGATTCCCCATCAGGAGATGAACAACTGGGAAATTGCATGGAAAATTGACCCTGGCATCTCCAGTGTAAAGGATCTCAAATGCTGTGTATGGATGGACTGCCTTCAAGTCGACCCCGACTTATGGCCACCCTATGAATAGGGTGTTCATGGTAAGTGGTATTCAGAGGGGGTTTCCCATTGCCTCCCTCTGAGGCTAGTCCTCCCCAGCTAGCTAGGGCCTGCTCAGCTTGCCACAGCTGCACAAGCCAGCCCCTTCCTTGTCCGCAACTGCCAGCTGGGGGGCAACTGGGCTCCTTGGGACTATGCAGCTTGCCCACGGCTGCACAGGTGGCAGGGCACGTGACCTCTGAGCCTCTCACTGTGGGGGTGATTTTTAGCTGGCCTTTGACACCGAGGAGACCCGAGTGGGGATTTGAACTCACAGACTCTGGACTCCCAGCCAGGCTCTCCTCCCCACTGTGCCACGAAGGAATGTAGCCCTCAACAGGAAAAAAAAACGTTTCTCCATCTCCGTTCTAAAGGGAGGTTGGTACCATTTCCACCAATCAAGAAACTGGGTTGGCTTTTTTCTTTTTTAAAAGAGATTTGTTTGTACTCTTCATTCCCAAACGCTCTAGTCAATGAATCACTGTCTTTGACCTAAAGAACCCTGGATTCAGCCGCTGGGTGTTGCAGAACACTAGAAAGGTTTTTGTGTTTTTTTAAAGCAGGTATTGGTTTCTGCATGCAATGAGGTGTGTAGATCATAGAGTTGGCAGGCACGTAGTCCAAGCCTGTGATGCAAGAACTATCTGCTCACCAGTCAGCCTACCTGGATCTTCCTCTAGAAGCCAGAACACATCATGATGCAGAAAGCCATCCGCACAGCACATATCTCAAAGTGGCATTGCTGCAGGCAACAGCAAAGCTAGCGCTGGGCCAAAAGATTCCTCACTGAGAATGTTTGTCTTGGATTTTGGCACATGAAAGAAGGGCCAAAACCCCTCATGGGCCTTCCTCCATGCAAAGTGCATCCTCCGTCACTGAGTTAACCAAAAGTAAAGGGAGGATTCAGGTGAGGAGATACAAGCAAGGAGAGCAGCTGACCAGCTGCCTCACCTGCAGGCAATCACAACTCAGTGGTGATGCTCCTGCTTCCAGTGGAATTACCTCCATAAGCTCACTAAGGCTGCAGTCCCCAAAAGCCTCCACCGAATGCATCAGAACTTACTTCCACATACACATTCTGGCAGGCTTAGGCAAGTTGCCATCTATCAACCTTAGCTGCCTTCCATCAGAGGGCTGCCAATTTGTTACCGGGCCAAGTTCAAGATGTTACTATTAATACATAAAGCCCAGTAGTAGATGATGCCTGTTGGGACTGGTAGAGTAGAAAGCAGAGAAGACAAGAAGCTACCTTATACTGAGTAAGATAATAATAAGACCATTGGTCCATCCAGCTCAGTAGTGTCTACGCCGACTGGCAGTGACTCTGTAGGATTCCAGACTGGGTGCTTTCCCAGCCCTACCTGCGGATCGCAGAGAGGGAGCTCCCAGGCACCCCCTACTACGCCCGCCTGCATGCCCCACCTACCTCTCCCTTGAAGTAAATGGCAGGTATGCGCATGCGTGCCATCAACCAAGATGGCGGTGGAGGCATCACCCCTTAGGGAGCCTCGGCCGCCATCTTGGTTGATGGCAGGCATGCCCGCACAGCGCATTTACTTCAAGGGAAAGGTAGGTAGGTGGGGCGTGTGTGCAGGTGTCGGGACCCAAGGCAGGCTGGTGCTAGCCCTACCTGGAGATGCTGGGGATTGAACCTGGGACCTTCTGCATGCAAAGCAGATGCTCTGCCACTGAGCTACGGCCCTTCGCGTACAGTAGGTGGAGCCAGAGCCAATGACAGGCGGAGCCAACTCATTCTAGTTTTATCCCCATCCTCCTCCCTATCATGTTCTATAGGGACTAAGGACTAAGGAGGAGAAAGTTGGCAACCAGTGCCACCCCTTGGGCCAGTTGTAAGTAAGAAGGCAGGCAGATGGTTGGTGGGACAGTGCCCCATGCATCCTACTAGACTAGACCATCCTCCACTGATAACAGCTTAGGACCAGTTTAATTGAAAGATTATCTTGCAACCACTTCAATCTGCAGAACTTCCACTTCCACAGCTGTCATATCATGCTTGTTCTGCATCTGCAAAAATCAATCATTTAGTGTGGCAGCACTTCCTCTCTGGAACTCCCTGCCTGTTGACATCAGGCAAGCATCCTCAATGGACTTGAAAGCACATAACAACAACAACAACAACAATCTATCTATCTATCTATCTATCTATCTATCTATCTATCTATCTATCTATCTATCTATCTATCTATCTATCTATCTATCTATCTATCTATCCTTTTTCTGATTCTGTTTATTTTTATCTGTGTTTTACACTATTTTAGGAAAACTACTTAGAGATTTTAATTTTTTGATTAAATAGTCTACGCATGTTGTCAACCAAACAACAACAGAGACCTATGTTGTCAAGTTTATTGAGACCAAGGGTGTATTCTGGTGTTGACTATACTTCTGTAAGGGGGGGAGCAGTTGATATGAACCTATATGAAAGTTGTTATGCGTGATCATTTCATTGTGTTTATCTAACAATCGTTTCTTTTAAAAGGATCATTGAAATCATTTGTGTGGATTGCTACATCAATTGTTGTTGTTGTTTTGTTGTTATTGTTGTTATTGCTATTAGATTAAATGTGATTATTATTGTTACTATGAATGCATGAATAAATTCACCTTGGAAGACGTGGCAGGACACCATACATTTAAAGCACATTGTCTCCTCCTAGAATCCTGGGAACCGTAGATTATAACTCCTAGAGCTCTGATTCCCAGAATCTTTAACAAACGATAGTTCTCAGGATTCTTTGGGTGGGGAAAGACTGTGCTTTAAATGTACTTTAAATATATGGTGTGTATGCAGCAGTCACCAGCAGGGTGATTACAGTGAGTTCTGAGCAAATCTATGCGGCACCCAGAGCTTGGAAAAGTTACTTTTTTGAACTACAACTCCCATCAGCCCCAGCCAGCATGGCCACTGGATTGGGCTGCTGGGAGTTGTAGTTCAAAAAAGTAACTTTTCCAAGCTCTGGCGGCACCAGGAAAATCTGGTGACACCAGCTCTGATTTATTTATTTTCACTATCCTGCTGAGGACATTTTAACAGGGTGAAGCAATTTCATGGCCCTCACTGCCTCTAGCAGTTTCCACTACCTCTATCCAGCAAAAGCTGGTCTTCCTATAACCAAAGCTGCCTCCCACAACCCCGTACACACAAATACAAGTACAGTGTGCTGTTTCGTGCTTGGCAACCAGCTGGATTAAAAAATGCTTTCCTGTTCCAGCTACACTCTTTGTCAAAGTCCATCTAGGCCATCTGGCCAGTGTTGGTAAGACATGCCAGTTTCGGAGGCCTGTTGTTCACAAAGAAGAAAAAAGAAAAAAAGGGACACCGTTCTTGCTCTCACTGATATCCCCACTCAAAGCACTCAGAAGTACGGCACATATTCTGCATGTAGAAAGACATGGATTCAGTCCTGTTTAACAGGGTTGGGGAGGACCTCAGATGACAGAGCTAGGCTGGAAGGGCCAACGCTTCAGTGGTAGAGCAACGTCCTTACATGCAGAATGTCCCAGGGTCAATCCACAGCATCTCCAGATAGAGCTTGGAAAGTCTCCTGCCTGAAACCCTGGATAGCCACCGCCTGCCAGTGCAGAGTCGACAATACTGAGCTAGATACATCAATGGTTTGACTCAGCATAAGGAACCTTCCAATGTTTCTACATAAAATCTCAGAAAACCACCATGGTCAAAGCAAACACAGGAACTTAGGAAACAGTCTTATACCAAGTTAGTCCATTGGAAGCCAAGAAGCATTGGAACGGTAGTTAACTCCTCCTAGAGTAATTCCCAGCAACCTTAACAAACTACAGTTCCCAGGATTCTTTGAGGGAAGCCACATGCTTTAAATGTGCATTAAATGTGCTTTAAATATATGATATGGATGTGCCCATATTGTATTTCTATTTAAAATTACCATAATTATTTCTAAATTTGCAGCTGGGTATATACATTTAGCACATGCAAGATGTATGCAAATCTGTGCTCTCTTGTTCATTTTGGGTGATACGTTAGCAGGTACCCTATACCCTAGGTGGGGTGGGGAACCTGTGCCCTCCAGATGTTGTTGGACTATAACTCCCATCATTCCTGACTATTGGCAAGGCTGGCTAGGGCCGATGGGAGTTGTAGTTCATCAACATCTGGAGGACCCCCAGCTGCCAAGCCCTGCCCTAAACTACATACACACCATATGTTTAAAGTACAACCCCCCCCCCAAAAAAATCCTGGGCGCTGTAGTTTATCCGTCACAAAACAACAATTCCCAGCACCCTTAACACATGACAGTTCCCAAGATTCTCTGGGGGAATGTAGGGGTTCTGCACAGCTGCCATTGCAGCCAGTGTGGTCTAATAGTTAACAGTGTAGGGCAGGGACCTGGGAGAGCAGGGTTCAATTCCCCACTTGGCCATGAAGCTCACTGAGTGACCTTGGACTAGTCACTGTTTCTCAGCCAAACCAACCTTACAGGGTTATTGTAAGGATACAGTGGGGAGGGGGAGAGCAATGTTTGTAGCTCCTTGGAGGAAAAGTGGCATAGAAATGTAATCATAAATAAAATAAATCTTCAGATCCACATCATATATTTAAAGCACATGACTTCCCTCAAAGAACCCTGGGAAATGCGGTTTACCCCCTCACAGAGCTACAAATTTGTAGCACCCTTAACAAACTACAGTTCCCATAATACCTTTATTATTTATTTATTATTTGATTTATATCCCCCCCTTCTTCCCAGCAGGAGCCCAGGGCGGCAAACAAGAACGCTAAAAACACTTTAAAACATCAGAAAAGCAGACCTTAAAATGCATTAAAACAAAACAACGCTAAAAACATTTTTTTTAAAAAAAACTTTAAGGTTTAAAAAGGGTTAAAACATTGTTTTTTTAAAAAACACATATTAAAAATCAAATCCAACACAGACACAGACTGGGAGACTTTTGGGAGAAGTCATGTACTTTAAATGCATGTTGGATGTTCTTTAAATGTATGGTGCGGATCCACTTTCTGTTGAACTCAGGGGAGCATGCTAGGAGCAAGGATGTAGTTGTCTAGGGTCCCAGAGGTGTGTGTCTTAGGCCCCTTACTTTTTTAGGAGCAGGGTCCCAATGTCTCCAGCATCCTATGAGCCAATCAGCATGAAAGGGGAATGTGTTAGCTACTGAGAAGAGTCTTCTAACATGCTTCCTTGTCCTTTCCTGCTGATTGGAGCCAACCAGAGTGCAGCCACTCATAAGACTCTTTTCAGTAGCTAACACTCCTCCCCTTTCATGCTTATAGAGTCATAGAATAGTAGAGTTGGAAGGGGCCTATAAGGCCACCAAGTCCAACCTCCTGATCAATGGAGGAATCCAAATCAAAGTATTCCCAATAGATGGCTGTCCAGCTACCTCTTGAGCTTATTGCACACCTTAAAGTGGTGATAGAGTTTGAGAGTGTCGAAGAAGCTATGAGCAATGCTGTCAGGAGTCTAGACCAAGAGGCTAGACTCCTAGCAGGGGCACCCAAGGCGGAATGGTCAAAGCTGAAACACCAGACTAAGATGCATCTAAACTCAGAGGAAGGCAATGGTAAACCACCTCTGAATATCTCTTACCATGAAAACCCTGTGAACAGAGTATCCAAAATCTGTTGTTGGTCGCTGATTCATAGGGTCACCATAAGTTGCAGTCGACTTGGAGGCACATAACAACAACAACAACAACAACAGGGATGCCTGTTGCAGGAGAAAGCTTTAACAAGGATCTCATTCTCAACCCAGCAGCAAAAAAGGGGGTAAGGGGTCGTGGGGACCCTGCACTTCTGAATCTGCCACTACACCACTGCTTCTGAGTTAAACTCGGACAAGGGTCGTGCTCTGGCTGCCGCCGGATCGCGCCCACTTCAGGCATCTGTGACAGCTGCAAGCAGGCGGATACCTAGAGCACAGGCGCCTGCGCAGTGGGGAATGAGAAGTCTCCCCCAGGTTTTGCCCTCCGACGGGCAGAGGCCGTTGGGAGGGCTTGGAGAAAGGGGCGGGGGATAAGAGGGAGGGGGCGGAGTGCTCCGCATCCGGGTCCCTTTCCCGATGTGGTGTCCCAGCTGGGCTTTGAGCGGCGTTTGTGATTGTGAAGCGGCCGTCGGCGTTTGTGATTGTGAAGCGGCGGTCAACGTTCGGAGCCGCGCAGACTCTTCCGCCGGCGCACAGGCAGCAGCGCAGCAGCAGCAGCTCCTCTGGGTGAGTAGCTGGTTGGGTTCTCTCTGCTCCTTTGTCCTCTGCGGAGGGGCTCGGGGCTGATTCCAGCCGGCCACAGTCAAAACGGGAGGGAGGATTGTAAGAAGGAAAGGGGGGGGGAATTGAGTTGTTTCCAGTCTCCCCTGCAAAATGGGGGCTGCTGTTTTGAGTCTTTTTCGTGCCATAAATAAAGGAACAAATGGAAATGGGTTTTTTTTTAATTTCATTATATGCCACCCCTCCCCGCTTGCTTGCTTGCTGTGCTGCATAGACCTACAGCAGTTCCTTTGTGTGACTTACAGCAAAGGGGGGTGCGTTGCCTGCCCCTGTCTCCTTATTTTCCCCACTTGCAGCACCTATAGGGGTTTGGGATGTGAGGTCTTAATGAGGGGAGGGGACACAATAGGGTGCCAACCTCCCCTTGTTCTTTCTTTCCCTCCCCATGGAGAAAGGCGTCTGTCTGGGATTTCTTTGGTTCAAGCCAGTGAAGGTGTGGGTGTGGATTTGGGGGTGGCGGGGCTGTTGCTGTGGGTGTCTGTGGGGTATCAGATTGGGGCGTCTCTGGACCTCTTCTTCAAAGGGAGGGGGAGCTGGGAGCTGCTGGGTGGTCCTTTCTACAGACTCGCAGTCCAGCCTTTGTTTGGGGAGGGCTCTGATCTACGGGGCAGCTGGCCAGAAAGCTTTGTTCCTATGACAAAGCCCGCCCGCCCGCCAGTTCTGTGGGGCTGGTGAGGATGGGGTGCGTATTGTGGATGTGGTTCTTCCATGAGGCTGTGTGTGTGTGTAGGGGAGTCACATCTATGGGGCAGTGAGGAGATGTGGGGAGGAGTTTGGGGAGTAGTGGATGTATTTCTTCCATGGGGGCAGAGTCGGCGGGTGAGGGGAGTCCTGTCTATAGGGCTGTGTGGCGATGTGCTGAAGTCATTTTTGGAGTGTATGGAACTTGGGGTACAGGGGCTCCAGTCTTAATGTGCTCCCTGCAACTGACTCTGAGGAGTTATGGGCCCAAGGAGGAGTAAAGCTGGACGACGGTGTCCTTTCCCAAGGCTTCTGTGGGATGGGGGGGGGATGGAGCCAAGAAGGCCTTTTCTGTGGGGCTGTCTGAAAATGGGATGGTGGAGTAGATGAGGCGACATCCCTTCTGTAGGGCTCTGTGGAGCCGGCATGCATGGGATGATGGCTGGCGAGGCCATGGGAAGTGGGAGATCTCCATCCTCTGCCTGGCACCCTGTGGGGCAATGGGAGGTGTTGTTCCCTATGGGGTTATTCAGCACATGTATGTGTGGAGGTTGGAGCTGGGAGGGCATGGAGATGTGTGTTTGGAAATGATGTGGCATTTCTTAGTTCAAATGCCAAGACATCTCGGCAGTGGGGGGTGTTAAATGGGGTTCTTGAAGTATGGACATTTCTGCCGGGCGTTTGCAGAGACTTTGTATAGACCAGCTGGATTTGTTAATGTCTGTTAACATGGACAAGCCAATGGTGTTAGCTTCTCCCCTGATGCTGGCCTCCACACCACACTCCCTTTTGCAAATATCAAAGGAGGTGCCAAAGCCTTTGCATCGTTGTCCTGTGTGAGTAGGACCTTTGGTGACTGATTTTGATTGCATATTTCTCTTGACTGTCTTCTCTCCGTCCTTTTTCATTTGTAGTTCCTGATCGTGCGTGTAACGTGCTTAGCAACACGCAGAGCTGGCTTTGTGGCTCCACTTGCAGGACTCCTTCAAAATGCAGAGTGTGCTTTTCCTGCTGCCTTCGTAGTCCTGGCTTTTGTGTTTTGGTGTCTCCAGTTCCCATAGATTCCTCCCTTTTGTCAAGTTTTCCTTTATGTCTTCTCTTTTTTTTGCATGTACGTAGCTGGGGATTTCTCTTAAAATATTTCTTAAAAGTATGTTATTCTAAAAATAAAATTTTAAAAATCAGGCTTGTAATTTTCTTTGGAGAGTTGTACAAAAATGTTTACAGTGTTAACTGTAGTGGTATTCAATTCCAGATCTCTCACTTGCCTTCCTCCTTGTTTGTAGCTGACTTCTGTGTACACAGCCGCACTGTTAATTTGAGACTAGATGTTTTGAGGAAATTAAACATTAATGCGTACAGCATAGAGCAGATATGTAGCTGATTTAACAGAATGGTGAGTTAATTTTCAAACTTCAACCACTTCTGAGCTTTTTTGTTTATAAGGGTCAATGTGAATTGTTGAATATTTTAATGTAGACTTCTCTGAAACTGAGAGGTTCTGGAAAGCTGGTGTGTATAATACAGTGGTTCCCAAACTGTGTCCTTGAGCTTCATTCAGGTGGTCCACAGTGCATCTGTAGATTCATGATTGAAGATGGGAGATGGTACATCCATCAGATTAAATATTTACAAATGATTTTTAATGGTATTCTTATTGCTTCTTGTGTTCTGTTTTATTGTATTGCAGTTTGAATTTTATGGAATTCAAATTATAATACAGTAAAATACAATATATAAGAAATAAAATGCAATTTTAGCACAACATATTACAATTAAACCAGAATTATCACTAGAAGCTAAAATGATGAAAGTGAGGTTATCATACTTTGGACACATCATGAGAAGACATGATTCACTAGAAAAGACAATAGTGCTGGGGGGAAAAAGAAAGGAGTAGAAAAAGAGGAAGGCCAAACAAGAGATGGATTGATTCCATAAAGGAAGCCACAGACGTGAACTTACAAGATCTGAACAGGGTGGTTCATGACAGATGCTGCTGGAGGTCGCTGATTCATAGGGTCGCCATAAGTCATAGTTGACTTGGAGGCACATAACAGCAACAAAATTACAATGGCTAAAACAGACAGAAAAATCTTTTAGTGGTCTGCCAAGACCCTCAGCAATTTTCAAGTGGTCTGTAGGGGGAAAAGTTTGGGAACCACCTAAATTGTCGTTAAGAGGCAGAACTGGTGAATTTCTCCCCTCTGCCATGAACTCACTTGGTGCTCTTAGCTGAGCCATTACCACTGTGCCTCAGTCTTCCCATCTGAAATATGGGAGACAATATTTTTGTACATTGCCCTGTGGCTATAAGGTGAAGGGTGGAATATAAATATTCATAAGATGAATCGTCCTAGATCAGACCAGCGGCCCATCTAGTCCAGTATCCTGTTCTCACAGTAGCCAACCAGATGCACATGCGAACCCCACAAACAGGACTGGAGTGCATCAGCAACTCTCTCCTCATGTGGTTTTCAGCAACTGGTATTTGGGGGCATGCTGCCTCTAACAGTGGAGGTAGACAACTAATAAGTATAAATCATGTATACTTTTATGCAGTATTATGTATTATAATAAATAATATGTATAAATAATACCTGTAAAGATAACAACTAGATAATGCGTGTGATGGACACTTGAAAGTGCTCTAGAAATGTTAAGCATCATCATCTAATATGGGTTGTTATGATCTGATGTAAACTTAGACTGATGAAAAAGGTAATGCACTGGAGAGGTAAAGAGTTCTAATGGTTTAATCTACAAATGGATCTAAACTTAATTATTTGCTTAATATTTAGATTGGGAATGGAAAACCCAATCAGTGCAGCAAAATATTGCAATGTCTCAAAACAGGTGTAAGCAGCAGTTAATATTTTCAGTTCCTTCAGATGAGAGGATCACCGATCCTCAGCATAAAAGAATCAATGGGGAAGATCTGACAGCCTTCCACGTGTGGGGTACGTGCGTCCCCCACATCACCATGCAGTGTCATTGGACATGACACTTCTTCTCTACAACTTGAGTATTGGATCGTCTTCAGAAGGCTTCTACCTGGACTCCTAGGTACATGCCTTGAGCATGTCCAAATGGCTTGCTTTGCGCCAATGTGCAACCCACATTGGCAGATGGCAAGGTATGTGGGTGGCAAGTAGATCTGAGTGAGAAGCACAGCAATGCTTGTGTGAAAACCACTGTCTGGAGGAGGTTTTTTTTCCCACTGCAGGTGCCACTTTCACTGTTTGGCCTAAAGTCCTGAAGCCAAGCCGCTGCTCAGATGAAGCTTGGTTGCCCTATTTGGGCTTGCAAAGGGATGTTCTTCCAGGTCAAGTTGCTAGAGCTTTGTCCACATGGCACCGGTTGGATGCCCACTCTCTGTAGCTTATTCTACTAATTCATTTCTCTCTAATTCATTCATTCCAGACAGTGCAGCTGACATGGTCTATCCCAGTGGTTCCCAACCTTTATGAGTACGGGACCCCCTTTTTAAACTCAAAAATTTTTGTGACCCCCTACATGCTAATTGTTGTAATTTTAGTATCTGTTAATTGAAAAAAAATACATAATGAAGAGTTAAGTAATATTTTTTATTCATCTCAACAACAAATATGATGATATTTATTATCTGCCCTTCACCAGAAAGTCCCAGGGCAGATTACAGAATATAAACAACTTATAACAAAATTTGAAGGATAGTCAACTTAGGTAACTAGGGGCTTAACACACCAACCTCATACACATGTACACACACACACCCAAAACACACACACACAGGAGCTCCCAAAACACACCCATCCACACCCATACGCACAGGCGTGCAGGTGCGCGTGCATACACACACACTCACTTGCTCACCCACCCACCCACCAGAACAGGTCCCTCCCCAAATGAATCTGCTTAGATAATTACTTCTGAAACCCACATTGTGAAGAAGAGTGAAACCAGGCCACATTCACACCATGTATTTATTCTGCTATAATTCCACTTTAAATGCTCATGGCTTCCCCCCAAAAAGCCTGGGAAGTATAGTTTATCAAGGGTGCTGAGAGTTGTTAGGAGGCTCCTGTTCTCCTCAGAGAGCTACAATTCCCTGAGTGGTTTAACATTCCAACGCTTAGGAACCAATCAGCATGAAAGGAAGCATGTTACAGTACCTACTGAAAATAATCTCAGCGGCTGACTCACTTCCTTTCACTCTGATTCACTCCAATCAGCAGAAAAGGCAAGGAAGCAAGTTAGAAGACTCTTCTCAGTGGCGAACATATTCCCCTTTCATGCTAATTGGCCAGTAGGACACTGGAGACCTAGGGGCCCTTCTGGGACCCTGCTTCCAAAAAAGTAAATGGCAAAGACATCCCCACCACCACCATGGAGGACTACACCCTTGTCAGGGAGTAAGTACCACTGAACAGAATGGGCGTTTGCTTCTGAGTGTACATGTATAAGATTGCACTGTTAGTCATCGTGTGAACCCGGCACCTCTCTTTTTGGGGATATAAATGGGCTCCATATTGGGTTTCAGCCAGCACTGCATGGCCAAGATGTTGCCTTTGTGGGAAGCCACAGCTGGGATCTGGGGCACGGCTGACGCCACCTGCCAGCTGACCAGCGTGGGGCGGTCCCCCTGGCAGAAGTTCTTGCAGCAGCGACTGGAGCCCGGGAAGCGGCTGGGGCCAGCAGGCACCATGGCGCAGCTGTACAACTTGCACCCATTCGGCTTGCAGCAAGTGGTGCCTAGCAGGCAGGAGCCGGCACTCTTCTGCTGCGGGCGAGATGCGCTTCTGGTGGCTTGTGTCCCGGGTGCCTGCAAGGTGGAAGTCTTTGCCGTGGGCTGCCCGGAGCTCTGCGAGCCGCTGGGCTCTTTTAATACTCTGGGATGGGTGGTGCGTATGGCGTATAGCGAAGTGGGTAAGTGCAAGCTAGACAAGGTCCCAGAAGAGAGGATTTTATTTGTTTCATTTTTATTCCCTGCACTTCTTTTTCCTACACAGCTGCTCAAGGCTGCATGCAGGTCTCTCCTCCCTTCCCTCCCCCCCCCCCGGGCACGTCAGTTTGTCCTCACGGTGATCCTGTGCGGTAGGATTGCCCAGTGAGCTTCATGGCTGAACCAAGAGTTTTTATGGATCACTGGTTTCTTTCTCTAAGCGAGCTCAAATATGAATCCACCCACCCCACCTCCAGGGAGAAATCTGTCTCATGTACTGAAATCCTGAACATGCATGCTGAAAAGTAAACCCTCTAGTGTAGCAATGGAGAATCTGTAGCCCTCTAGATGTTGCTGGACTGCAACTCCCATCATGCCTGCACTCGTTGGGGCTGACGGGAGTAGGAGTCCAACAATCTCCGGCTAGTAGGCAGGCAGGCAGGCTCTGTCCTACCCGCCTTTGCACTTGCGGCGGCAGCAGCCTTGGCATTTCCTCTGCAGTCTGCACTCTTGTTTGCAGTACTCTTTGTATTGGTTTGCGGCCCCCTGGTTGGGAATCACTGGTCTATCCTGAGCCGCCTCTGCTCTTGGCACACTGTGATCTGGAGGATGATGGCTAATAAATTAGGAATGTTTAGTTGCAGGGAATCCTGTCTCAGTGGAGAGGGCTAGAAAGCTGACCTTCTCTTCCCTCTCAGCTGTGTGATTACTGGACAGTTGTTGTGTTTCACTTCAGCTACTACAGTCTATACAAACAGAAGACTGCATGGAAAAACTGTTCCTTAGCTTCAGGCCATAGATGGTAGGGAGCTGCATTATTGCATTTTGCACTGTTGAAATTTATGCACTCCTTGTACACAGAAGGGTATCAGGGAGAAGGGTTCTAGCCTTGCCTTCTTCCTGGCACGTTGGGTTCCTCTGTGTACAGATTGAGGGAAGAGAAAGCATTCAGACAGACATTTCTCCCACTTGCAGGTTGTAGAGGTAAAGATGGCTTAGATTCCAGGTTGTTGGAAGTCCAGAGCTGATTGGCTTAGAGCAAGTGTGGTGGTGCAACCACAATATAGATACAATAAAACACACAAAAATAAAAAAAAATACATGAGGAAGTGTCTGGTGTAAACAGTCAAGTGGAGTGAGACCCACTGTAGTGTAGTGGTTAAAGTATTGAACTGGGATTTGGGAGACCAGCACTCAAATCCCCACTTAGCCATGAAGCTCAATGGGTGACTTTGGGCCAGTCACTGTCTCTCAGCCTAACCTACCTCACAGGGTTGTTGTGAGGATAAAACAAGCAAGGGAGAACAATGATTCTATGCCACCTTGCGCTCCTTGGAGGAAAGTTAGGCTATAAATGTAATAATAATATTATTACTAGACATGGATCTAGACTGAGCCATTATAGAGGCATATTTATGTTAGTTGCTTTTTTCAGAAAAGTGAGCTCTAAGTGTCTTACAAAGACAAACATTGAAAACAACCTAAAATGTGCATCAGTATGTATAAAAGAGCAAGTCCAACTGAACTCTACCCCTCGAAAAGATAGTATTACTTATTATATTGTGGTCTGCTGACCAGGGTTCTGCTGTCATCTTTAGGCCATGAATTGCAGTGAGCTACAACCATCTCTCTTTTCCCCACATGTGTGTACACACACACACACACACACACATTTTGCACTACTTACTGGAAGTAATGGGTAGGCTCCATTGATGTCCCTAAAGCAATGGTGGGCAACCTGTGGCCCTCCAGATGTTGTTGAGTTCCACTTCCCATCAGCGTGGCTGGGAGTCAGGGATGACGGGAGCCATAATCCAACAACGTCTTGAGGACCATGGCTTCCCCACCGTTGTCCTAATGCAGAGGTTCCCAAATTGTGGTTTGTGAACCAGCAGTGGTCTGTGAAATTCATTCAGGTGGTCCACGGCATGTCCACATTAAATATTCATATTGCTTTTTAATTGTATTTGTATTGCTGCATTTATAGTAGAATGCAAATAGTAATATTATAAAATACAATGTAAAATAAAAAATCAATAAAATCTAGCGCAGCACATTACAATCACTATAACAGGCAGGAAAAAAACCACTAAGCAGTGCACTAAGACCATCAGGAATTTTTGAGTGGTCGTGGTGGGGGCAGGGAAAGGTTTAGGAACCACTGTCATAAAGGGTACAGCAACATCTTGACCCTTGGATGCTGCAGAGAGTCATGGGAGATTGGAGTTCCCATGGACCTCAGCTTTGCAAGATGCCACAGAGATTGTTCAGGCTGTATATGGAGTCCTCTCTGCTCAGAGATAGGAAGTGGGATGTGTGGCAGGGAAGGTCCGTTCCTTTGTTCTGAGACTTCATCAGGGTTTCTGTCTCCAGGCCCTGGAATGTGACGTTGGTGTCCTTGCCCTGTGCCACTTTGGAATTTATTCCAAATCAAACTAAGAGGGCTGCACTCATCCCTGTCCTGCACCGTACTGTGGCTGCTCTGGACTTTATATGAACACTATCTCAGCTTGTTCTTCTGTTGCTTGATGTGACTTTACTGAAGCAAATAAACGCTTCCCTGCTGTCATATTAGTGGATCAGTTGACCACTTGAAGCGCTGGTCCAAAGCTGTATTAAAGATTAACTAAGGGTTCCATGCATCCTTGCACAGTTGAAAGTGAAGTTATAAAACATGCTCTGAGGCCTTGTTTTGGAATGCAAGAGATGTTTTGGTATCCAGTTTCCTTTATATTTACAACAAGAATTTGTTACTCCTTTGATTTGTGTGTGAGATGTATAACGTATGTTCTGGCACCAGCTCAGCTCTATGCAGCCCCCGACACTGCTGGGTTATGGAAATCTTAGGCTCTGTGCCTTTAGCCCACGGACACACAGTAATTTTTGCTGAAAACTGAGACTTGTTTCCAAGGCAATGTGTTTGGGGAAGCAGGGCTGTGGAGTCGGTACGCCAAACCTTCGACTCCGACTCCTCTGTTTTTCTACTGTCCGACTCCGACTCCGACTCTTGACTCCTTCATAAATGGCAAATTTATATTAACTAGTAATAACAAATTTACTGCAGTAAAATGGTAGCACAAGGCATTTCATCACCACCACGTGAATCATCAGGCTAGATTGATAGAACATAAAATATATTCATTTGATTGAAATTTCTGAACAAGAAAACTTTCCTAAATTCCTATTAAAGTTTTTATTTTGAAGCCGGAGTCTGAGTCAGTATTTATTTATTTATTTTTATTTCAATTTATATACCGCCCTTAGCAGAATAGCTCTCAGGGCGGTGAACAAACAGGATAAAATACAATATATCATAATAAAAATCATAAAAACATATACAAACAAACAAACAAAAAAAAAAACACTACAAAAACACAATACGACAAAAATTAAAAAATACGGACTCCGACTCCACCCAAAATTGCTTCCGACTCCATGACTTCGACTCCGACTCCACAGCCCTGTGGGAAAGGACCGTAACTTGGTGGCAGAGCATCTGTTTTCGCATGCCAAAGGTTTGATGTTCAGTCCCGGGCATCCCCAAGCAGGGCTGTGAAAGATTCCCTGTCTGAAAACCTGGAAGAGCTGCTGATAGCCTGTGGAGACAACCCTCCACTGGATGAACCCAGTGGTTTGACTCGGTATGAGACAGCTTTCTTTGTTGAGCTGGTGTGTCAGAGTAGGTGGAGTCTCCATTGGTCATCTCACCTTAACCATCTAAGAGCACACAAGAAACACATTCTCTCTAGTATTGTAGTCAGACCATTGGGTCAGTCTTACTCAGTATTGTCTACACTGACTGGCAGTGGCTCTCCAGGGTCTCACGCAGGGAGTAGTCTCTATCTGGAGATGCCAGGGGCTCATCCTGAGACCATTTGCTGGTAGCTTCTAGCTATTGAACATGCTCCATATGCTTTGGCACAGCCTGGAGAGAGTTTGTGAGCATTACGTATATGTATGTACTGCCTTCAAGTCGATTCTGACTTATGGCAACCCTGTGAATAGGGTTTTCATGAAGTTGAGAGGCAGTGACTGGCCCAAGGTCACCCAGTGAGCTTCATGGCTATATGGGGATTCAAACCCTGGTCTCCCAGGTCATAGTCCAACACCTTAACCACTACACCACACTGGCTCTCTAGTGACCATTAACAACAAAGGATAGTTTTGCACCTTAAGGGCAGCCTTTCTCAGAGTAGTCCCCTCCAGGCCTTTCAGACTCCAACTCTCCATCGCCATTGGCCCTGCTGCTTAGGGCTAATGGGAGTTGTGACCCTCCAGCTTTTGTTGGCCTTCAGCACCCTCACCCCTTGCTTGAAGGTGCCTGTAGGATGCCTTGTCATCTTTCCTACAGCAGAGTAAGTTTGGGGGCATGAACGTGGTCACTGAAGGAGACAGAAGCCTGAGTTGCTTGTTGCTCTTGTGGAAATAGTGTTAACTTCTAGGGAAGCGCTGCTGGCTTGCCTGCTCCACTGTGTTCAACTTGTACAAGTTGCAGGTGAACAAGAGCTCCTGAAAACACCAATTGTCTCCAGTATTCTTTCATCAGTAGGAAATGGACCTCATACAAAGCTGTCCCCGGAACCCCCTTTCACCAGATGAATGAGAAACGGAGGAATCAACACAGCGTCACTGTTGGTCCGTTCCATGCCACAACACTCCCGATTGAGGAGTTTCAAGGTGTGTCACCCAGCTGTTCTTTGCCCCAGCATCTGAGGATCCAGTGTAAGCAATATATATCGAAAAGGAAGCAGTATATTGATTCATGTAGTACCTTACTGTGTTTTTCACTGTTGGTGAAGTATTGATAGTGTCTACACAGAACCCTTTTCCTGTTGGGGAATATATTAAAAGCAGGCACATCATAAAATTCACACAAATGAGCCAGTTAGCTTATCTTTATTCTTTGTTTGCAAAAGATACTGTGGCAGGTGCTGTTGTCTACAGCTTTGCGACAGTACACAAGAGTTAACCCTTTCCCTTCAGTAGCGTAGAGGAAGAAGAGGGCAGTTTGTACAAAACCAGCCACTGGACAGAGGACAAGTAGATACAACAAACTATTGAAAGGAAAGTAATATCAGTGTAAATCTCGGGAGAGACTAGCAGCACTATTTGCCATTGGCTTGAGCTCTTGTGATGCCATGGAATATTCATAAATATTCTGGGGGGGGGAGGAAGGAGCCGGGCACAGAAATCTGAAAAATTGTCACAAGTGAAATGGGCAAGACTGGAGATAGTTGAGGGGCAAATGGCTATAAAGGGAGTGGAGCGGTAGAGGTGCCCATGGCTGAGGGACAGAGTATGAAGAAAGTTGCGGAGGTGCTGAGGAATAGGGGGCTGAGGGAAATCTCAAGCAGGGTCTAGGGACAAGAAGGCATCTTTGTGACTGATGTGCAGAGCGACAGTGAGATTTTCCAGAGCCAGAGCTCTTGTGGACTGGAGAGCCACGGGTCTAAAGAAGCAGAGTGGATTAAGTTTTACATGTTAATAATATCTATGAAAGCTTACGCCATAATAAATCGGTTAATCTTTAAGACTCCATTGTTTATATTAATAACAATAATAATTCTTCAAAGTACTAGACCAGACCTTTGGCTGGAGGTCTTTGGTTACATAATATTTGCATTAGCCTTGGAGTCATCTTGGGACAAGAAGTCCACAGAATGAATCTCTTGGCCTGGCCAGAATCAGCTGAAATCAAACCAAGCAAAACCCAAGCTTCCTAAAATGGTGTTTAAGAACTTGAGTCAGGCTTGCATCAATCCTCTCTTGGGGCTGATTTAGGCACAGTGTTGCCGTGCTGGATGTGGCATTATGTCAGCCTTCCTTACTTCAACTTGCAAGCACTGAAAAAGTTTACAAAACTGTCTTTGAATGAATGAAAGCTTTCCGAATCCAACCTGAGCACTCCTCTCCCCAGTCGGCTCCTGTCCCTTTGGCTGCAAAAGCAAGTGGTGTGCATCTTGATTTATATGGTGAGCAAATCTATCTCTGTCTCTGTGAGCAAAGATAAAATGTAAATGAAGCAGGTGTGATTGCTGCTCAGAATACACAGCTGCGACCTGGGATATATGACTGCACAGTTTTTGCCAGATAAGCTAACATATGGCCCAGCTGCCATGAAATTGCCCAAGCTTCTCCCTGCTAATATCAGAAGCATTTCCCTTGTGATTGTGCACACACCATGCCCAGAGTTCAGCCCTTGGGATCTTGGGTAGAGTCCTCCATCTAAAACTATGGAGACCTGTTGCCTGTACAGACAGGACTGGGTTAAAAGGGCCAATGGCCTGACCTGACAAAAAGGTGGCTTCCTGCATTTGACTATAGTGGGTGAGCCATTGTCTTTTTAGCTTAACCTACCACACAGGGCGATTGTTGCAATGTACATGAGAGAGCAAGGGGAGCCATGTATGCCTACCTGAGCAGGGGTGGGTAAATGGAACAAATAAAACATGCAGAGAGCTTAGTTGGCTTGCATCACGTTCATCCAGTGTGCTTGAGCCTCTTGGGCAGAATCTGCAGCCTGAAATTGGTGGGGGCTGGCCTAATGCCACCATCCCACCCACCCTCCTTGAGCAGAGTAACTGGGAAGAGCTGCATGTAGGTGAAGTTATGCTATGTGACATGGCCAACATCAGGCACAACTGGGCCCTTGTACACCAGCCTGCCCAGGGCCCACCCGCCCGCTCCACCTACCTCTCCCGTTGCTTCATGTCGACTCCCTGCATGCTGCGTGCATACCTGCCATCAACCAAGATGCCGATTGGAGCATCACCCCCTTATAGAAGCCTCCATCACCATATTGGTTGATGGTAGGTATGCGTGTGCAGCGTTCACAGCAATCACGGCAACGGGGAAAGTAGGTGGATCATGTGAATGGGTATCTTGGGCCCGCATGGTCTGTATTGGGGGGCTGGGAGCTCCCTCTCTGTGATCTGCAGAAGGGTTGGGAGTTGATGCTGCCATGTATTGTGGAATGGGAGTGCTACCCTTCCACCCTAAGGAGAGGCTCCTATGAGCTGCAGGGGCCCTCAGCCAGGGCCCAACCTGGCCATCCTCTGGTGCCAGCCCTGCTAGGTGACCACAGCCCACCCACTTAGCAGCAGCACTCTCCAACTTTGTGGGTGGGGCAGTAGTAGCTTCCTCCATCCTTCTCCAGTGAGGAGCCAAAACCTTTTGGAATGGGACCAACCCGGAAATTGCTCAAGAAGGGCAACATCTTAGCCAGCAGCAACTTGTTACTTTGCTGCTTCATAAGAACACCCCTGCTGGATCAGGCTGAGGGCCCATCTAGTGCAACACTCTGTACTTGGTAGCCAACCAGGTGCCCCAGTGAGAACCCCATAAGCAGAAACTGAGTGCAACAGCACTTTTCCCCACTTGTGAGTCCCAGAAATTGGCCTCAGAGGCATACCACCTGCAACAGTGGGGATAGAACTTAGCCATTCTGGCTAGTAGCCATTGGTAGCCTTATCGTCCATAGTTTAAGTTTGTGCTGTGCACTTCTTTTTTTGTCTGTTCCAAATCTTCCAACATTCAGCTTCGTTGAATGTCCCCGAGCTCTACTGTTATGTGAGAGGGAGAAAACCGTGGCGCTCTCTGCTTTCTCCACACCATGCATACTACAACTGATGCATTGGTTTCTCTCTCCCTTTGCCTGTTATTTATATATATATATATACACACACACACACACACACACACACACACACACACATAATTAGCTGTGCAGATGTTAAACACCCCATTAACTGTAGATGGAGGCATAAAAAGAGCTGCACACTTCAGTACAGCCTAGTAAGTCAACAAACTGTTCTCTGGTTCTGAGATCTTGCAGTTTGCTCATGTGCTGATGTCCGAGCATAGGTAAATTCAGCTTTATCTTGCCTTTCATATTTTTTGCTCTAAACCAGGATAAAACCCCCCACACCGTTCATTCTTTTATTTACTGGTGAGCAATACCTTTACATATTGGCCAGCTTCAAAAGAGCTACTACAGGTGTGCCCGGTGGAATTCTTGACTCTGTTTTCCCCCCCTTTTTCAGAGTGGTAGGCACGCACCTCTTATCGCAAACCGCTTAGGGAACTCTCTCCCTTTTCAAATCTCATTTGCAATCTGGCACGGGCAACTCCTGTTCAAAGAAACACAGGTCCAACCTCCCTTGGGTGTAGTTGCACGTTTCTTCAGATCCAGCCTGTGGTGTGAAGAATTTTGATCCACACTGGCCTTGGCCAACCTGGTGCCCTCCAGAGTATTGAGTGCAACTCCCTTTAGCCGTGCTGGCTGGGGCTGATGAGAGTTGCAGTCCAAGATACTTGGAGGGCACCAGCTTGGGCTAGGGTGATCTACATAATTGATAGGCAGCAAGCAAAGGAACAAGCCCTCTCAGTACAACTTGGTGAAGGGCCATGAATCAGTGGTAGAACATCTGCTTTGCATGCAGAAGGCCACATTTTAGTGGCTGGCATCTCCAGGTAAGGCTGAGAGTCCTGCATGAAACCCCGGAGAGCTGCTGCCAATCAGTGTAGACCATAATGAGCTGGATGGACCAATAGTCTGACTTGGTATAAGGCAGCTTTTTGGTTCCTAAGTGCTTGCAAGTGGTGCTTGTTTGGGTGGTGGTATTTTATTTATAAAAATGCTTGTATGCTACAATTTCATTTTTTTTAAAAATCAATACATACAACAAAAACTGCACCAAAAATTAAAATTGCAGATTGCCTGCTAGCTGCTACAGAAAATATTTTTCTTAATTTGCCTGCAAGAGAAACTTTTTCAGCAAATTTTCAAAGGGTAGTATAGAAGATGCTTGCTGAATCTGTACTGGAAGAGCATCCCACAGAACATTAAAGTCTCTGTTTCTTTGGTCAAATGAACCTCACCAAGTCAGTGGGATAATCGGAGATGCTCCTAGAGATGATATTGGTGATCTGGCTGGGATATAAGGCTCCAGGTGGTCTTGAAGCTACCCTGGACCTAAGTTGTTCAGGTCGTTGTAAAAAGTTTTTTGATTTTTTAATTGTAGTTGTATTAAGGAGGGAGAGCCAGTGTGGTGTAATGGTTCAAGTGTTGGACTATGACCTATGATCTACTGGATCGGCATTCCTGTTTTCCCAGAGGCCAACCATATGCCTATGGGATGCTTGTAATCAGGACCTGAGTGCCACAGTGCTCTCCAAGAGGTCCTCCACCTGTGTTCCAAGGAAATTATTGTGGGCAAATAATTGAAATGAATTTGGTTTAACAAGGATAATAAGCAGGAGAAAATGTCATGTACTCTGGTGTAGTGGTTAGAGTGTTGTCTCTGCCTCTCAGCCTCAGAGGAAGGCAATGGTAAACCACCTCTGAATACTGATTACCATGAAAGCCATATTCATAGGGTCGCCATAAGTTGGAATTGACTTGAAGGCAGTCCATCTCCATTTCATATTAAGGAGGGGAAGGAAAGAAAGGGGGGAACCTGTCAGCTCACTTTAAAAGAAATATTAAGCATCTATGCATCCATTTAGTTTACACATCTGGATCAATGTGTGCCATCCAAATGTCCAAATATGTATCCAGATGAAGTTGGTGTTTATGGAAGGTACGCCGAAATGCTGCAAAGGCATTTATGTCCTCAGACCATTGCATAATAGTTGGCAAGTATTTGTCCTTCCAGGCTCGAAGTATGAGTCTCTTAGCCACCATTAGGACTGTTGCCCTGCCGTTAAGCCCCATATAACAGGGATATAATTTAAAAATACATGGACACCTTGCAAAATTCAAGGGTTTCACCAATGCACAGTTAATATGGGCAACAACTTCAGACCAAAGAGAATCACTAGAAGTGCCCACATGGTATGTATCAATGAGGCATTTCCAGCACTGTATGCAATTCATACCAGGATCTTCAACCTGGATTAGCATTACCACCTTCGTACCTGACTTGACATGGCTTTCCTGACTGATGGAAAGGCTGTCCCATATCTGGTTAGCTGGCTACGACCCTGGAGCAGAGCAGTTGTGCCTGTCAGTTACAGCCCCTTTTGCTTTGTCAGGGCTCTTACACTGTGTACTAATTTCCAGCCTCCTTGCAGCTGTCTGTCCTCTTTGCAGCCAGTGGGATTCGGGGTTAGTGGAGCTCTCTCTTTGATCGCTTCTATTATTGCGTGCTTATCTTTGAGCTTTTTAGGGCTTTTTAACATTTTGCTTGTTTTTAAAACTCGCAACTTCACAGATGTCCATCTCCGTTCAGATGTCCAGCTTGCTGTAAGTTGTGGTCTGATCTTAATCCAAGTGCAGAAATTGGGCTGGGAAAGAGGGCAGGAGTCTAGCCAGAGGGTCCAGCAATTTCCACTTGTGATAGAACTGAGGCTTGACTGGGTGCTGGATTTATTTGAAGAGGTTGACTTGAAAGACACAGAAGCTTGCAAGTTGATTATAACTGCAAAACTCACTTGGTTTCATATGCTAACAAAAAAGTGAACGAGTGTTTGTGGTAGAGAAAGGCGTCACGTTTTACCTCTGTGTTTGTGTTACTGACTGTCTCACAGAATGGAGAATAGTTAAAATGTAGTTTCCTTTACAACTGCATGGCCAACTGAACCTATTTGTTTAGCAAATATGGTACCTGTTTTCTTATATATACATCTCAGATGCTTTTTAGTTGAACTGAAATAGTTAATATTTAGGAATCAGAGTGGATAAAAACCTAGAATCATAAGATGAAAAAAACTCTTGATTTTTTTAAAAGTGTCTGTTTTCAGTATAACCAGGTTTAAAATTAAATCTGACTTTACTAGTTGTCTCTAAATAAGTCTTATCAGAATAGACCCATTGAAATCAATGGAATTGACTGACATAGGCTGCAATCCATGTTTACTCAGAATCAAGCTCCATTGGGTTCAATGGGACTTACTCCCAGGTAAGTGTGTATTGGATTGCAGCCTTAATGGGTCTACTTAGAGTATGACTGAGATACAATCCAATATTCAAACATATTAAAAGTCTACATTTATAACTTTTTTCAATCTAACAGCAGATTGAGTTAAAACATTGAGATTTTTTTAAAAGGAAAAATATCTAGTCTGCTAACCTCCTTGACTGTGTGCTTTCCATTTTATAGGCAATTCTGTATTCTAGGTTAATCCCCCCCCCGCAAATATCTCTAGCAGGATTCTGTTGCTAAATCCCCAATACAAGAGGTGTTTGGTTCACTCTCTTGGCACATCATGAAGCCCTAAGTTGTGTAGTGGAATGTTAGCTGATCTATTTCCATCTGGCATTATCCTCTTGCAAACAGAGGGGATCTCGTTATAAAAACTGCATGATTTGACAAACTCCTGTTAATGATGAATTTGTTTCAGCTTGGTTTGCATTTTAATGAGAGCCTACCTAATTTGCACTTTCCAAAACAATATGCAAATCAAAACACAACAATCCTTTGAAAATTTGCGCTTCTCTGAATTTTTGTGAGGCAGGTCTGGAAAATGTATACAAAAATGTGTATATTAGGAAGGAGCATACATAAAAATGCATATATTAGTGGAAAGAATATTAGGGGAGACTGCAAAAACTTGTATACTAGGCAAAACTAGAGGAAGATGCAGGATATAAATTTAATTAATAGAAATAGTAAAAATAATGATATTGCATACAAAAATGTGTATATTAGGAGAAATGCACCCTAAAATGCTGACAAATTTTCATGAGGACTTTAAAAAAAAAAACTTTGGTTGTGGTACGCTGAATGAAGAATTAGAAAAATTAAGAACACTGGAAAAAACAGAAATTGACACATTCATCCTGACCCCTGCAATGTGGCCTTTCCTCACAGTGTCAAGATTCTGGGCTGAAGCTAATGCACAAACAAACCTAGTTCTGTGGCCCCTCTGGTCTTGCGATGTCACCGTTTGGTGTTTTATCCAGGCCAACTGGGACTATTTGTCCCTTTGTTGCCCGGATTCCGCGAGTGCACTTTTAGCCAGCGAGAGACTTCTTCTGAGATCCCTGCATCCACCTTTGGCTGGAACATGGACTGTGGAGTTATATAAGCTTGACGATATGCAAATCTGTAGCGTTCAGGAAGTGAAATGGATTGTCCTAGCTGGGATTCTTGTGTAGAAATATTTTGACTGGCGCATTGTGCGTGCTCTGCTCAGTTATGTAATTCTAATCTGTAGGATGAAAAGTAAGTGGATGTTGTAACTGTGTTGCAATGATCTCTTTGGTTTATGTCAATGTTTTTGGCTTGGTCACGCCCCGTCTTATTATCGTTTTTTTCTTTCCGTGGTGTATATGTGTTGTTGGCAGGGGGACTGTGAGCAAATGGAATTGGGTTGGCACTTGTCTTGTTTTAAGAAGGGGGGTCAGCACTGAATACTTGTTTTGGCAGCATACCTTGTAGACATTGTATACAGTTACACTCCTGTGTCAAGGATCCACCCTTCTGGTTCATGCTTCTTATTTATTCAGTGCACTTGATAGAATGGCACGAGCTCTCTGCCGCGCAAAGCATACAATCTAAACTTTTGACCCTGGACTGGGAGATAAACTATTGCTAAATTTATGGTAGCATATTTTTTTAAAAAAAATGCATAGTTCCCATCCCTCTCTCGTCCAGAGCAACATGAAACTCTTCTGATTTTTGAAGCCACAACTGTTTCTGGCTTGGGTCCGTTTGAGCTGGAATTGAATCAATATTGCTGCTCTGAATGCTTATGGCTTGTGAACAACCTCCTATCTAGGCTTGTAAAACTTTGGGATGACTGCAAGTGAAGGTTGGAGCAGAACTCTCCCCATCTGGAAGGTGATTCAAATGCAATGGAAGTTAAATCATGTAATAGAACTCTGATGGCAGTTCCTAAGAGCCTCAATGTGTGGTTGTTTTCGGTGCTACTACCCTATATGTGTATGATAATGTTGAGAAATCTGGAAATACCCACAACTTTCAAATCCACATTTCTTCTTTCTTTTTGGAGTTAACTGCTGAGAGAGAGAGAGAACTTGAAAATTAAAAAGTGCTTTCTTTGAGTTGTTTCTGGGAATGCCATAAGACTTTATCATCTTTGTGGTTTATGTCTTGACGGCTGTATAAAGCAGCTGTTTCTAAACTTGTGATATCTGAAGCACACTCCCCCACCCCGCTGAATTAAAACTTTGCTCCTTGCAGCCAAAAAAAAGCTTTTATTTTTAAAGTGTGTAACAGTAACATTGCCGTGCCCTTGGAAGAACCAATCCTTTGTGTAGGGAAGAAGAATAGGAAGCTACTTTTATAGCTGTCTAGCCCAGTCAAGGAAGGGCCGCAGCTCAGTGATAGAGCATCTGATCTGCATGCAGCAGATCCGCAGTTCAGTCCTCACTGGCTTCTCAAGGTAGGGTTGAGAAAAGACTGTCTGCCTGAAACCATGGAGAGCAGTTGGCAGTCATTGTGGACAAAGCTGAGATAGATGGGGCAGAGATCTGGCTTGGTATAAGGTGGATTCCTATGTTCCTAATCTCTTCTGAATGGCAGTGGCTCTCCAGAGCATCAGTCAGAGGCCTCTCCCATTTTCTGCTACGTGATCCTTTGAACTGGGGGACGCCAGGGGTTGAACCTGGGTCACTCGGCATGCAAAGTTCATGCTGTTCCACTGCTACGGTCCCTTCTCATTTCTGCATGAAACAGTGATGAGCACATGCCTGCTGACTAGAACAAAGCAAATCCAGGGCAGGAACTCATGCAGACATGCAACAGTCAACCTCCTCCATATGAAATTAATTCAGTGTGTGTCTGTGCCCATGTTTTCCTTCTTAGAACCTTAAGAAAAAAGCAGAAAGCTTTGATGCAAGTTGTATGTCAAGCTAGGGAGTCGCCTGCCTTTGGGGGAGGCTGAGGCTAGTGAAGAAATTTCCTCCGCAGTGGGTAGAGTTTGTAAAAGGCTAGCCACACAATTAAATGTGGAAGCTCCTTCTTAGGATGGGATGGGAATTGGAGTCCAACATCATCTGGAAGGTGCCACATTGGATCTCCCTTCAGGGTAATGAAGGGAGGGCTTTTTAGCTGCAGCAGTGTGGCTCGATTCTTCTGGCAATGTTGATTATGGGAACATTTGGGGGAGGGCCTTGTTTTTGGCTGCAGACTTCCTCTGTTTTGAAAAAAGTTGCTGGCAAAACCATGAAGGGCTCTAATTCCTTCTAATGAGATCAAGGGCTTAATAGCTTAAAATGCTTAGAAAATTGCAGAGATTATCTTAGCCCTCCCTGCCTTCCTCCTCTTCTCTGTTTGTTTTTGTGTTTGCTAAATTTATACCTCAGAAGGAGCCCGCAGCGGCAAACAAAAACACTAAAAGCACTTTAAAACATCTTCAAACAAAACATGTTTGAAAAATATTAAAACAAAACATCTTTTTAAAAAAGCTTTAAAAGGTAAAGGTGTCCCCACACTTATAGTGCGAGTCGTTTCCGACTCTTAGGGTGATGTTTTGCGACATTTACTAGGCAGACCATATATATGGGGTGGGATTGCCAGTTCCTTCCCCGGCCTTTCTTTACCCCCCAGCATATGCCGGGTACTCATTTTACCGACCACGGATGGATGGAAGGCTGAGTGGACCTTGACCCCTTTTACTGGAGATTCGACTTCCTCCTTCCATTGGAATCGAACTCCGGCCGTGAGCAGAGCTTCGGCTGCGTTACCGCCGCTTACCACTCTGCGCCACGGAGGATCTAAAAAAGCTTTAAATCATCTGAAAAAGCAACTCCAACACAGATTGGGATAAGGTCTCTGCTTAAAAGCCTTGTTGAAAGAGGAAGGTCTTCAGTAGGTGCCGAAAAGAAACTGGAATGGTTTTTATTTAATATTTAAGGGGAGGGGGAAATTCCAGAGTGTCAGTGCACAATGTTAGAGGTCCGCTTTTCAAATGTGATAGCATGGGGGTGCCAGTGTAAACAAACAGCCTGCATTCTTAATTGGAACAGTCATGTAAATTCCGCTCACCAGTGGTGAATACATTTTCCTCCCTAGTGAGCAGACAAAGTAGCAAATGTACTTGCACCGCACCTCAGTTATTCAGTTCTTTGCTATTGAAGGAACCTAAGCCTAGTCCTTGTTGTCATGATGGTTATGTGCCTTCAAGTCAATTTCGACTTATGGCGACCTTAACAATCAGCAACCTCCAAGAGCATCTGTCATGAACCACCCTGTTCAGATCTTGTAAGTTCAGGTCTGTGGCTTCCTTTATGGAATCAATCCACCTCTTGTTTGGCCTTCCTCTTGTTCTACTCCCTTCTGTTTTTCCCAGCACTATTGTCTTTTCTAGTGAATCATGTCATCTCATTATGTGTCCAGAGTAGGATAACCTCAGTTTCATCATTTTAGCTTCTAGTGATAGTTCTGGTTTAATTTGTTCTAACACCCAATTATTTGTCTTTTTTGCGCTCCATGGTATCCGCAAAGCTCTCCTCCGACACCACATTTCAAATGAGTTGATTGTTCTCTTGTCCACTTTTTTCACTGTCCAGCCTAGTCCTTAAAAGCTATGAATGTGACTCCTGCCTAGTGCTGCCTTTTGGAAATGCTTTCGGGGCCCTGGTTTTGTGGTGAGCTCCATCCTTCCCAGATGTATGCTGGACCAGAAACTGCAAATATTTCTGTTAGCTCTGTTTCAGCTGTACTTGAAGCCAGCATATGGTTGCTCTGAATACATAGGCACTGCACAGGCTCTTTAAAGGAAGTATGAAGAACTGCAGGCCTAGAAAATAAGTCTTCTCTGCTTTGAAAATTTATATGCCACTTTTCTGACATTCCTGGCGTCCAAGGAAGGCTGTCTACACATCATAATTTAAAGCACATGGAGTTCCCCAAAATGATTCTGGGAACTATAGTTTACCCCTCACAGAGCTACAATTTTCAGCACCCTTAACTAACTACAATTCCTAGGATTCTTTGGGGGAATCCATGTGCTTTAAATGTATGGTGTGTATGCAGCTGTAGTTAATGAAATAATCAAAGCATAATCAAAATAGGCTAAAGCTGATCATACACCATTAAATGCAGTCAAAACAATTATGCAGGAGCAATTAAAACGCAAATGCCCTGAGAAGCAATAGCTAACAGCAGTTAAAAGGGGGAAATGTACACATCAAATCAAATTACTCCCTTTTTTTTAAAAAAAAAGAAAATCACCTGAGTAGACAGGACAGAGACCTTAAACAACAACAGCAATGCTGCAGTGAAAGCATCAAGTAGCTTCTTTCTTGGAAGGAAAAATAGCCCAGAATGGAATGTGCAAAGTTTTATTATTATTGTTTCCATGCTGTTGAAGATTAAATTGCATTGATACCTTCAGGAAAAGTATTTCTCAATCAAGATTTTATGTTTTCTGTTTGAGAAGCATGACTTGTCTGCATCTCTCAAGAGGCAGAGGCTAGACTGCATCAAGCCCAGAATGGAGATCTCCTGCGATTTAGTGCAAGGGGATTTGAGAGAGAGTAAAAGGGAAAGTTCATGTGACACACACAAGTAAGTATACTAACTGTTGTAATATTCTGCGGATGTTGTGGTGTTTCCTGTTTCCGTGCGGGCAGAGGTCTGTTGCTATCACTGTGTGGTTAGACCGTTGGCTGCCCTTGCTTTGCACTCTGTAACACGGTACTGTACAGATGCTGTGGACTACAACTCCCATCATACCTGACCATAGGACGTGCTGGCTGCAGGGTATCACGTTGGCTACCACTGGGAAAAGATGGAGTTTTGGTCCTAGCTGCTTCCCCAGCTCAGTAGCAATGTGCGTGCATTATGCACAAAAAGCTGCAGGTTCAATTCCTGCGATCTCCACTCAAAAGAAGAATCTAGTCCAGCATTTTTCTTGAGGCATTGGAAAGCCGCTGCTAGTCAGAACGGACTATCCTGTGTGCCCTCCATATGTTGCTGGGCTGCAACTGCCATCAGCCTCAACCACTATAGCCAGTGGCTGGGGGTGATTGGAGTTGGAGCCCCAACAACATCTGGAGGATGCCAGGTTGGGGAAAACTGGGACAGCCCTGGACTCAGTGGTGGCTGGTGGCTCCATGTCAGTGGGGCAGTGGAATCAGCTCTGGATTTTAGTCTGAAATTTCAAGGACGTGTCCAAAGTGCCCTTCAGATGATGTTGGACCATATCGCCTCCAGCCAACATGGCCAGCGCTCAAGGGTGATGGAAGGTATAGTCCAACAATGTTTTGGTGTAGTAGGCCATACTGAGCTAGTTAGGTCATTGTTCTGCCACAGTGAGGCAGCTTCCTTTGTTCACCCCGATCTCTGAAGATGGTTTCACATGTAGGAAATGCCTTAATGCAGACTTCGCCAAACTCTCACCCTCCATGTGTTTTGCCCTGCAATTCCCATCAGTCCCAGCTAGCAGGGCCGGTTCTAAAGGGTGGCCAGGTGGGGCACTGGCCCGAGGGCCCCTGGAGCTACAGGGACCCCTCCGCTCCTCTTCTGCGATCCGCAGCAGTAGCCATGGATTGCAGGACAGGAGGAGCTTCTGAGCTGCCCGCCATCCGCCCACTTCACCTACCTTTCTCTCTGTTGTCTTTTGCAGTGCGCACAGGGTTGCCATCAATCAAGATGGTGGCTGAGGTTTCCGTAAGGGGCTGAAGCCTCTGCCACCATCTTGGTTGATGGTAGCAATGCACGCGCACACGTGCCATCAACCAAGATGGCGGCAGAGGCTTCAGCCCCTTATGGAAACCTCAGCCGCCATCTTGATTGATGGCAACCCAGTGCGCACAGCTGCAAAAAACAGCAGAGAAAGGTAGGTGAAGCGGGGGGATGGCAGGAGGCTCAGAAGCTCCTGTCCTGCGATCCGCGGCTCCTGCCGCAGATTGCGGAAGGGGAGCCGAGGGGCCCGGGGCAGGCTGGTGCCCAAGGGCTCCGGCATGCCTGGAGCTGGCCCCGCTAGTCAGAAATTGTAGCCCCAAACATTTGGAGGGCACCATCTTGGCAAAGGCTGTTGTAATGCCAGGAGCTGCCCAGGAGTTAAAAACGTTAAAAATAAAGATTAGTGTGGAGATTGTGTGTACTTTGTTAAGCTTCCCTATGAAAATGCTGAATCTTGCTGGCTAATGAAAAACAAAACAAAACCAAACCCAAACCAGCTCATCCTGTTTGATTTATTTTCTGTGTGTTGTAATCTTGGCTTCAGCTGCGCAGTTAGGTGTTCCCCACTGGCAGAGCCAGGAAAACCATTCAATCTGCCTAGGATTTTGTAGGCTTGTGGGGTGCGTGTGGGGTGGGGTGCGTGTGTGCGTGTCTTTGAAATAATACATAACAAAGGAAGGAGTCACGTTTTCAAACATGCAGTGTTCTCTTTTGCAGACAGGCTTGTGCAAAGCCATCTGTAACTCTGCCAAATAGCTACCATGACAGTATTTTTAGCTAACTTGTTCCACGAGTTCAGTTCACAGTTTCAAATATGCCAGTCTCACTGGAGCTGAGATGCCGGTCTGATTCAGGGCAACTCTTTTTTTAATTGTTTTGTTTATTTATTTTTTAAGGCAGCCATGTTGGCCCATCAGGTAAAGAAAACTCCAAAATCCACAGCTGGGCAATAATTGTATTAGGACCAAGCAAAATGTCACAAAATAACAGGCAAGTGTTTGAGCTCTCCAGCACTCTTTTTCATCAGGCTGGAGATGGTACACAAAGCAGGGGATGGGGATATTTGGCAGGGGACGGGCGTGGGGAGCACAGACAAACTAGTATCACAAATTTTAAAAATGAAAAGAATAACAGTTAGGGTGGAAGTTGTAGCCATGAGATCTCCAGTTGGAAGTGAGGCTTAAGTTGGAGATTGCAGACTGAATTAGTCTCCGGTCGATGCTGCAAGTATCAGGTTGCACCTAGAATTCTTGGATAAAGAAGCAATGACTGATCTCATTTTTCAAAATATAGAGCCTGGCTGTTACCCAGAATTTTAGGTGTAACCTAATCCCTTCAGCACCAGAGACTAATTCAGTCTGCAATCCTCCTCTTGGAGCTCAGTGTTTATCTTTTGATGCTGCTTCATTTTCCGAAATGGGCACAATAACGTTATTTTCAAACGAGCCACTAATGGGCTCATCACTTGAGAGTCATTGTTAACCTACTATGAGGGCTGCACCGCATTTCAGTCTTCACTGAGTGTTGTCCACTTGGAAGTTGGGGATGTCAAGCTTGCCAGGTGAACATTAGGAAGTTTCTGTATACTAAGCATTGGTCCCCTTCGCTCAATATTGGCCACACTGATTGGCAGCGCCAGGGTTCCAGGCAGAAGTCGCTCCCAGCCCTACCTGGAAATGCCAGAGATTGTACCTGGGACCTTTTGCATGCAAAGTAGATGCTCTGCCACTAAGCCATGGCCCTTCCCCTCAAGAGATATTTATTAATAAATTTTGTACTTCTAGTGACATTCATAAGGGGCATCGATGCGACAGACTCAGAAGTTCACTTGGGCCTAATTCGTCATAAACATCAGACAAGGTGGTCACCATCTGCCTAGTATGCACCAGTTCAGACAGCAGGTAGTATATGTAGCTTGCATGGATATAATGCTCTCCAATTTAAAAACATGCACAACCCAGTTCCTTGCACGTGGAACACCAGCATGTTAGGAGGAAGAGTTATAGCTTAGCCTTCTTTTTGACATGCTAATTTTCCATGTGCAAGTAACTATTTTATTTTATGGAGCAGTGTGCCATTGCGCGAACCCCCTTCTGCAGCAATCCAGTCCAGAGAGCAGGCAGCCGCCTCTTCTCTTTTTGTGAGAATTCAGCCATAGTAAAAAGAGTTGCACCATAAGTTTGGGATGCTGTATATATACATTTTTTGAGAGATTGCCTATTGTAAAGTATCCACAGCCTGTAATTCTAAGCTTGTATTACTCTTTGACTGAAAAGACATATGCTGCCTTGGCCTTTTAAATTCTCTGGTATGTTGATTGCTAAAATGTGCATCTGGAACTGGCAATATTTATTTATTGATTGATTGTATTTATATACCACCCCATAGCCGAAGGTCTCTGGGCAGTTTACAATAACTAAAAACATTAAAAACAAATATACACATTTAAAAACACATCTTTTAAAAACAATTTAAAACACAATTTAAAACGTATACACGTTACAAGGGCAAATGAGGCAAGATGAAATGCACCTTCCCTGTGTGGGGCTGCATAGACTACAGATGCTCACCCGTAGACTCACCGAGGAAGTGAAGTTCCATCTTTCCACACGTTATCACTGAACAGTAGCTCAGGTCGTCTCATACACCCACGTTCTCCTGCAACCTGGATCATGCAAAGCGTCCCTCAGCTTTCCTTCCCATGTTAGTTGAAGCTCCTTACAGATCTGCCAAAGAAGTCGCTGAAGTGGCCCCAGCACAGACCTTGCGTAATTCTGACCCTGTTTAATGTGCCAAAGTGGAAAAAGGATTAGAAGGCTGCAGGCAAAACACTCGGGAACCGTCCCAAATATACCATATATACCAAATATACCATTCTGCCTGCCATTTTTTCAGGTTTCTAGTGGCATTTAAACATTGAGGCTGCACCAGCCTTCCCCAACCTGGTGCCCTCCAGATGTTTTGGACTACAACTCGCATCAGCCCCTTTCAGCGTAGTTCTGACAGGTGGGACTCATAGAGTAGTAGTGTTGGAAGGGGCCTATAAGGCCATCGAGTCCAGCCTCCTGCTCAATGCAGGAATCCAAGTTAAAGCATCTCCGACAGGTGGCTGTCCAGCTGCCTCTGAAGGCCTCCAGGGGTGGAGAGCCCACCACCTCAGTAATGTTATGGGAGTTCTCGCCCATAATATTTGGAGGGCACCAGGTTGGGAATGAATGCCTGTAGACTGTAGACTAGACGTGTAAGGATAGGCACCATACTAGTGGCAGCTTCACCTTGGACACCTTGAAAGTTCGAACTAAAATCTGGAGCGAATTCCCCTGCCCCACTGACATCAGAGCCACCAGCCATCACTGCACCATACAATGGCTACTGCAATTTCTCACGTACGTCTAAGAACCTTAATGTGCTCACATAACGCCAGCAGGGGTTGTGCGCTGTTGAACACCTTCCACTCCTACTGGGCCACTGCTACACGGCTAGGTTCGTTTTGGGAGGAGGAAAATCCAGGGTCCAGTTCTTGCTCAGGTGCGAGGCCAGTGGGTGGCCTTGACCAAGTTGTTCTTCTGTCATTTGCACCTGATATACAGGCTTGTTGGGAGGACAGGATGGATGGTAAAAATAGAGTGCTTTGTTCATTTGACAACATGCTACAGAAATAATAATTTGTCAGAAAGTGCATGAAGGACTTGGTTTCAAATACCAGGAGGTCCCATTTTAGGGTTCTGGCTCTGTGTGTGTATTTTTATTTTCTGTAGTACCTTTGTTTTTTTAATTACTCTTTGATCCTGCCCTTTCTCGAAAGGTGCTCAGGATGGCATATATGGCCGCCCTCTCCACCTCCCCAGTCTTATCATGAAATCAGCTTTGTCAAGTAGGCAAATCTGAGAGAGGATTCCTAGCCTAAAGTGAGCTTCGCGGCTGAGTGGGATTTTGGCTTGGTCTCTTCGATCTTAGCTTGACCCTCTAACCCAGCCTTTGTCAACCTCTGGCCTCCCAGATGCTTTTGGACTACAACTACCATCATCCTGAGCCAGCCTTTGTTGAGCATTTTCTCCTGACTTGGTTGTTCTACACTTGCAGGGTGGTTTATACACTGTACACTGTTTATTGAGCATTCATTCTGATTTATTTTTGCCTGTGTGTGTGGGATGGTTACACAAAAGTGTCAAGCAGTGGTTATCCCACACGTTTTTAGTGCATTTTCTGTACTGCAAAAAGTCTGATTGTTTTGGAGGAAGGGGGAGAAAGTGAATTTGTGGACAAAAGTGCCAAACTACCTTTAATTGTGCGACCTGAATTCCTTGACTGAGGGATATAGGCACTTGGAATAAGGAGGGCGCCCTCCGAACAGCAGATCAGATATTAACACTTAATATAAACAGCATATACATTAACAAATAATAATAATGCTAGAGAGGTATCTGTGTCATTCTGTGGCAGCAGAAACAGCAAAGAGTCTTGTGGCACCTTGAAGGCTAACAATTTTTTAATATAGGGTAAGTTTTTGTGGGCTAGCGTCTGCTTCATCAGATACATGTGGAAACTAGTCAGCAAAAGCTTATGCCATAAATAAATTTGTTAACTGTTTAAGGTGTTGTATATGTTAAAACCTAAGCTTGGATAGTTTGTCTTCATGACACATCTTACCGCCTGCAAGTTTTGAACCGGGAATAACTTTTGACATAAACCATGATTACGAGGGCAGGAGGGAGGTGTCAGGATGTATTACATAATTGTGTTGCTGTTGCGTCCTCTCCCCTGCCTTCATCATTGCCTTCATGATTTCAACCTTCTGGAAAAGTTCCTTGCAAAACTCAGCCAGTGTTTAGGCCCCTCTCAGTCCAAGCATTAGAAGCTTACAAGTGTATCCAGGTTCGTCTGCGAAAATTATTGAATCTCTTCATCTAGGTCATTGGTGGCGAACGGGGCCCTCTAGAACTTGCTGGACCACAGCTCCCATAATCCCTGACCATTGGCCATGCTGGCTGGGGCTGATGGGAATTGTAGTCCAGCAACACCTGGAGGTCATAGGCTAGCCATCCCTGCTCTAGACAATGCAGGCTCTGTGCTCAGGAAAGATTTTGCAGTTTACATTAATTCCTCATAATCAACGTTGCTTTGTTTAAAAAAGAATAAAGACAATTGCAAACTTCATTTTGGTTTTACTTAGTCACAACCTTTGGACGTCTTCAACCCCTGCTTTTGTCTTCTTAGATTTTACCGGACATTCCGCACGCATTCTTCATGCATATCTTTGCTATCGTAGGAGTTACGAACTTCCTATTTAGAAAAAACAAGACTGTGAGTCATATAGCATTCGGTGTTCTTTTAATTCTGCAGAATCGCAGCATGTCCCTGGGGAACCTACCTTTTCTTTTGTTGGAAGTGAGCATAACTCTTGTGCTACATAATTGGTACAGGTTCCCTCTTTTTTCTTCCTTTCTTTCTGCGTAAGAATCAGTCGCTGGGCTAATATAATCCGGGAAGTGAAACGTTAATGCCAGAAAGCCATATGTTAGGGAGAAGGGCTGCAGCTCACTGGCAGAGCATCTGCTTTGAACTCAGAAGGTCCCCAAATCAGTCTCCGGCATCTCCAGGTAGGGTTGGGAGAGAATCCTGTGTTTGTACCTGGAGAGTCACTGCCAGTCAGAGTAAACAGTACTGAGCTAGATGGACCAATCATTTGCCTCTGTGTAAGGCAGGTTCCTACCTTCCTATGAGAAGTTGGATGTCTCACAGTTGTAAATTTCTCATTGCATTTCATGGGTTGTCTGTGGATAGCCACCTTGGGCTCCTGCTGGGAAGAAGGGCGGGATATAAATCAAATAATAAATAAATAAATAAAATAATATTGTGTGCAAAAAAAATCCCAGCTCAAATTCAAGGGCTGCTTCTGCCTCTGCCAACCTTGCTTGTGACTTGCATCCATCTTTGTTGGCGGGGGTGGGGGGAAGTGTACCAATTAATAGAGTTGTCTGAAACACTTCATCATACATATTATACGCTCATCTCTATTTAACTACCTTCCCTCATTCCTTTTCAATATTGTCCATGTAAGTTTAGCCTTCCACAAAAGTTTCTGTTCAAGACGGTCACTTTCACTGCAGTCCAGTGTCCAGTTCTGGGCGCCATTCTTTTAAGGAGGACAAGCTAGAGTTTGTCCGGAAGAGGGCAGCCAGGGTGGCGAGCGATCTGGTAACCAAGTCCTCTGAGGAACAGTGGGAAAAGCTGAGCACTTTTGACCTGGAGAAGGTTAAGGAGAGACTTAAGAGTGAACTTCAAATATCTGAAGGGCTGTCGCACAGAAGATGGATCAAATTTGGGCCCCATCTGCAGAATACATTGAAAGCAGTATCACACCACTTTAAACAGTCATGGCTTCCCCCAAAGCACGCTGGGTACTGTAGTTTGTTAAGGGTGCTGAGAGTTTTTAGGAGACCCCTATTCCCCCAGTAGAACTACAGTTCCCAGAGTTCCCTGGGAAAAGAGATTGATTGTTAAAAGACACTGTGAGAGGAATTAAGGGTCTCCTAACAACTCTCAGCACCCTTAATAAACTGTAGTTCCCAGGATGCTTTGGGGGAAGATGTGACTATTTAAAGTGGAACAATAGTGGAATAAATGTATACTGCAGATGAGGACTTGTTCTCTATCGCTCCAGAGGGCAGGATTGGAACCAGTTGAGGGGAATTGCTGGGAAGCAGATCTTGGTTACATATTAGGAGACGTTTCCTGATGTCAGCCTGCCTCAGAAGGTGGCGTGCTCCCCTTCTCTTGGAGGTGATTAAGGAAAAGCTGGATGGCCTTCTGTCAGGGATTGCTCTAGTTGCATCCTGCATTACAGATCCTGCACTGGGTGGGGTGGACCCAGATGATCTTACATTCTATGGGGTATGAGTGTGTGTTTATGTTTTATATCCCACCTTTCCTCCAAGGAGCTCAAAGTGTCACCCCCCTACTTTTACCTTGTAAGGAAGCTTATGTGCTTTTCTGTATATCCGTCAACACACTTTCATCTACCCAGCCATATTTCCATACATCAACAAATGTGTAGACCCCCAGGAATTTCCCTCTTTTCTTTACAGCTACTTTTGATTCCTTGACTTGATTATGTCATCTGTGGACATTCATGTACACAAACTGGAACATGCATGTATCTTATGTCCTGTTTTGGCCGTCTTTCTGTTTACATAGTAACTTGTCTATTGAGCAACTGATGCTGATACAAGCAAGCCATACATAAATTACAAATAGTTGGTTTAGATCCAGATTCCAGCCCTTTGAATTTTATCATTATTATTATCATTTAAAATCTATATCCTGCCCTTCCTCCCAGAATGAGCCCAAGTCAGCAGACAGAAGCACTAAAAGCACTTTGAAACATCTTTTAAAATGTGTTTAAGACATATTAAAACAAAACATCTTTGAAAACATATTAAAACAAAACAACTTAAAAAGCAGTTGTAATACACATGCAGACTGAGAGGAGGTCTCTACTTAAAAGGCTTGCTGAAAGAGAAAGGTCTTCAGCAGATGCCAAAAAGATAACAGAGATGGTGCCTGTCTAATATTTTGTTGTTATGTGCCTTCAAGTCGATTACAACTTATGGCGACCCTATGAATCAGTGACCTCCAAGAGCATCTGTCATGAACCACCCTGTTACTTGTCCTTTGTTCTTCCCCAGTAGCTTGTTGAGTGCCTTCTGACCTGGGGGTCTCATCTTCCGGCACTATCTTGTGTTGCATTTTGGATACTCTGTTCATAGGGTTTTTGTGGTAAGAGGTATTCAGAGGTGGTTTACCATTGCCTTCCTCTGAGTTTGGATGCATCTGGGAATTCCAAAGATCCTATCCCTAGTCTACTCTGAATAGGACTAGCCTTGAATGCCACCTCATTTCTCTCTCTTATTTCGGATCCCTCAACATCATCTGCCTTTTCTCTGTGGTTACTGGCGTAATCCAGAGCCGGTTAACCTGTGGCCCTCATGTAGCTGAACTGCAACTCCCATCATCCCTGGCTGATGGGAGTTGGAGTCCAACAACATCTGGAGGGTCACCTGGCACAACCAGGTAATCATTGCTCCCAGCTGTAACCGATATAAATACATGCATGCATTCACATTTCTCCTTGCAATGTTTGTTTATCCCTTCCCTCCCCTTCTGTCTAACCTATTGGCCTGATTAGCACGTAACACTAAGCCATGGTTTGCTTAAAAAACCCCATCAGTTAAACCGCAGGTTGTCCCACAGACAGTCAAATAAACCATGGATCATTCCACCAAAGTCTTTCGCTTTCCACCTGCTCTTGCTTTGTGCCTTTACAGTTGGGTGAGCTGAACAAACCATGGTTAAGGAAGGGTTCCGGGTTTACATGTAATGCCAAGCCATAGTTAAACCAAACCAAGGTTCGTAGGCCAACCTTTTTCTTTTTCTTTAACACCAATTGGCTGTTGACTTGGTGCATGGGATAGTATGGATTAGCTGCCGCTGCATAGAGGCAAGCAAAGTGGACTGTATCCACCCTGAAAGTGTGCTTCAGGATGGAGAGAGAGAAGCAGGTCACACTGCAGGCAGCGGGCTGCCAAGTGACATGCCAATGCAGGTAGGGGTCACCACAAGGGGACACCCCACAGGGGATTACCCCTTTGGGATCTTCCCTTTTGGGATGCCATTGGGGGACGAGGACTCTACCCACAGGAAAGTGGCAGATAAGAGGGAGGAAGGACCCTGTGTGAGAGGCAGGGAAGTGGAGCTCTTCCAGGGTGGGAGACTGGGAGGGGAAAGCAAATCTCCCAGGCGAGAGCTGGGAGAGCCTGTCATTTTCTGCCACTGGCAGGGGGAATTAAGCTCTGCTTTTGTACAGAGAATAGATTATGTACAAGTACGTTGTTCTTGTATTTTATATGCCCTGCTTCTGATTTCCCCCTTCCTTATTTATTTCTTAGGTTGCTGCTGTTATATATGTGCTACGTTTTACAGTTGTACCTGAGATAAGTAGGTAATAACTGATGTTGTGAGACTTTGCATTTTATTATGCATAATTATTATTTTGTATGGTATAGATATTATGACCTACATTGTGTTCTATGTATTTTAGGACAGACAAAAGAAAGTGCACAGCTCATATTCAAACTATGGAATTTGCTCCTGCAAGAGGCAGTGATGGCCCCCAGCTTGGATGGCTTTAAAAGAGGATTAGACAAATTCATGGCGGATAAGGCTATTTGTGGCTAGTAGCCATGATGGCCATGCTCTGCCTCCATAGTCGGAGGTGGTATGCATCCCAATGCCAGTTGCTGGAGACTGCAGGAGGGGACGCTGCTGTTTGCCCTCAGATCCTGCTTGCAGCCTTCCCCTAGTCACTGTGAGAACAGGAAGCTAGACAAGACGGGCCACTGGCCTGATCCAGCAGGCTCTTATGTAGTAAACCACCTGGGATCTCTTGACAAAGGGTGCTGTATAAATTTAATATATAAATAAATAATAAATAAACAGCAAACCATGGCTTCAGATCATGGTTTGTTGGCAGTAAACAAACCATAGGTAAGGTGCTGGGCATGGTTTAATCAAGGAGGTCATTGTTAGCCTTTTAGAATGTAGTCTTTGAGGACAGAGATCTGTCTCTCTTTCTGATGAAGTAACTGTCTACACTGCCCCTAAGCGTTGCTGACGCTGTACAAAGAAGGATAAGCATTCTCAGCTTCATCAGTCTTTCTTTATATTACATAATCTCCTGTCAACTCCGGGGACAAACACCTGTGATTCTAGAAATGTTGAATCAATACTTCCATCCCTTTGTATGAAGAGGCCAAAATTAAAAAAAAAAATGAGGAGGGTGCACCAAGGAAATTGCAGTGTTATGTAACCTTCCAATGTGCACTAATGTGCAACAGTGGTGACCTTACACTGATCACACAGGGCAAGCTGGAAGATTCTAAGTGGCAACAAATCCTGATTTATTATGAATGGCATAAGTGGTGCAGTTTTTCAGCAGGCTTGTGAGAAATGCAAGCAAAACACTAGATATGACAATCTCATTTTCCACCAAATGCCTTCAGACCATAGCCTAGGACCTTTTTTTGTGTCCTTTTGGTGCAGAACTCTCTTCCCCCCTCCCAGACCTTTGCTGACACCATCTTAAAATGAACAGCTTTTGAATTTGCTGTACATGCATTTTGGAAGGCATATTAAGTGCAAATTCAAAGCATGGTGCAAGCCGGCTTCCAACAGGGCCAAAGTTGCCTTGAAGATATCCTCTTGGCTCATCTGACATTCAGAGGTTTAGGGTGGGGATGTTCATGCCCCTTCGGCACAGGGCATTGGTAGATGCCTCCCCTCCATCCCTCCCTCTCCCCCCCCCGTGTTTGCATTTCATCACTGCTGCCTACAGTGTCACAACTTTATAGCCCAGTTTGCAAATCTGCTAACTGATAATGGGTAACTTTTATGTGCTGGCTGCTTAGTCCTTCCCTTGATCATGAGTGGTAGAGAGACAGAGAGAGCACGCAAGCCAAGTGTGGTTGGAAAAGCAGCATTTCAAATCCCCAAGGCTGTTCTGGGCTTTTAAGGTCTTGAAAAGGCCTTGAAGTGCATTTTAATGCATTAAGAACATTTAGGAGAAGGGCCATAGCTCAGTGGTAGAGCAGCTGATTTGCATGCAGAAGGTCCTAAGCTCAATCTTTCGCATCTCCAGATAGGGCTAGGACAGACTCCTCTCTGAAAACCTGAAGAGCTGCAACATCATTGTTGCCAATAGTGAGCTAGATGGACTCAGTGTAAGGTAACGCCTGATGTTCCTGAGAAGGGCCTTGCTGGATGAGGCCGAAGACCCACCTAGTCCAGCATCCTGTTCTCACAGTGGTCAGCCACATGCTCATGGAAAGCCCATAAACAGAACCTGAGCGCAACAGTGTTCTCCCCACTTGTGAGTCCCAAAAACCTGGTGTTCAGGGACATACTGCCTGCAATAGTGAGGGAGAACATAGCCATTGTGGCTAGTAGCCGTTGATAGCCATATTCTCCATGCATTTGTCCAGTCCTGTTTTAAAGCCATCCAATGGACACTCGCAGGCATTGTCGCCCAGAGTGGCTGGATAGCCAGCCAGATGGGCGACTAAGAAATTCAATAAATAAGTAAATATTGGTGGTGCTCTGATCCATCTCAGGGCACAGTGCATAAAAGACTCCACTCTGCTTTCTGGCAGCTGCAAGCAGCATTCTGGAAACTGGGTCATCCTATGGCGCTTTCTTTATGGTCACAGAGACATGTGCAGTGCATCGGTTAAAAAAAAGGCATAGGCAGATTTGCAGGAAAATGGCCAGTCTGCACCCAAGTGTCCGATAATCAACACAAATGGTGTCAGGGGAACCCTCAAACAAACTGAAGCTGCAGTGTTTGAAACCTCTACAGCTATTGTCTCTAAGAGCTCTGGCTTCTCTTATGTTGAAATGAGCTCAGTTCAGCTGCTGAGGTATTGCAGAATGTTGGTGAACATGCTGTGAACAGCCCACAGCTTTTTTGGTTTTTTTAAGTGGTTGGCCCCCAAGGCTCAGGAATGGGCAGTGTTGCGTAGTGCTGGTGTGGAGGCATGCAGCAGAAGAGGAAGTAGGCAGCGCTGCCTCAAATATTGGTCAATTTAGTTTTTTTATATCAGTCTTTCCTCCAAGGAGCATAAGGCAGCGTACATGGTTCACACACACACACACACACACACACACACACACTTTTATCCCCACAACAATCCTGTGAGGTAGGTTAGGCTGAGAGGAAGATTGTGACAGGCCCAAGGTCATGCACCAAGCTTTTTAGCTGAGTGTGTGGGAGGTGAATCTAGCCCACACGTGTGCACGTGGTAAATGTATACGAGAAGGAATGGTGGAAATGAACACAGAAGTTAATCCCAAAACCAAAAAGCAAATCCACAAACATAAAACTGGTCTCCTCTTGTAAATCCATAATTTTGCGCCTTTGGTAGTTTCCTGTCATTTCTTTCGACGAGTACCTCCTTGGCGTTCCGTAATACCCCCTGTGCATCTCTTCTCTTGCTTTCCTTTGGGGAGAGAACAATCTGAGCCTTGGCATCGACACACAGGAACATAACGTAGCATCTTGGATGATTCTGGATTAGATATTAGATCTGCCTTGGGCAGCCATTCCATCCGACAGCCGTCACATACGTGCACCGCAGGCGGTAACCTCATGTTGTTGTCCTGCTGCCTTCTCAAACAGGCTGTTTCCAAATGCTGTTATAAACCTAAAAGAAATAATAAATAAAATGTGAAATAAGTTAATATCTTACTGCTGTCTCTCTTCTCATCCCCACCCCCCTGCCCCTCACACCCCTTTTGGTCAAGTAAAAAAATAGTTACTTAGAAATTGCAACCACCTGGAGCAGAGCCTCTCTGAACTTTCCCCTTCTTCCTTAAATAACATCCATGGTGTTTTCTTGGCCCACGTTTTGACATTTCTTGGAAACTACCAATCTGTCTTTCTCTCTCACACACACGCTCTCACACAAACACAAACACACACTTGCTCTCTCTTGTATTTCTTTTTTATTGTAGTTTAGCTAGCTCAAAAGAGCTGTCTATCAACCCCAAATCTCCGCTTTTCCTTAGACTTTTATTTCTTATTTGTTGCCGTTCCTTACCTTCCAGTCTCCCTTCGCCCCTATTCCTCTTGTGTTTTGAGATATCCTCTCCTTATCCACTGTCCTCTACACTAAAAGTCTGTGGAAATCAAACTTTAACTGAACACTAAAGTCAGGATCATTCAGATCATGGTATTCCCGATCTCTATGTATGGATGTGAAAGTTGGACAGTAAAAAAAGTGGATAAGAAAAAAATCAACTCATTTGAAATGTGGTGTTGGAGGAGAGCTTTGCGGATACCATGGACTGCAAAAAAGACAAATAATTGGGTGTTAGAACAAATTAAGCCAGAACTATCATAAGAAGCTAAAATGATGAAACTGAGGTTATCATCCTTCGGACACATCATGAGAAGACATGATTCACTAGAAAAGACAATAGTGCTGGGAAAACCAGAAGGGAGTAGAACAAGAGGAAGACCAAACAAGAGATGGATTGATTCCATAAAGGAAGCCACAGACCTGAACTTACAAGATCTGAACAGGGTGGTTCATGTCAGATGCTCTTGGAGGTCGCTGATTCATGGGGTCGCCATAAGTCGTAGTCGGCTTGGAGGCACATAACAACAAAGGCAACCCTTCCTTTCCTTGGGACTGCCTTCAAGTCGATTCCGACTTACAGCGACCCTACAAATAAGGTTTTCATGGTAAGCGGTATTCAGAGGAGGTTTACCATTGCCTTCCACTGAGGCTGAGAGGCAATGACTGGCCCAAGGCCACCCAGTGAGGTAGTCCAACACCTTAACCACTACACCACACTGGCTTTCTCTTTTCCTTGACCTTTCCTAAAAAGTGTAATAGCATTCCTTTCTGGTTTTCTGTAGGTGCTTTACAAAGAAATTGTTTTCATATTTCAGTCAATGGGAAGGGCACTTTAATAAAGATGGGTTACCATGCCGATTTTGTGTTGTTGTTTTGGATTGCAAAGGGGTTACCATGTTAATCTGTGACAGCAACAAGCATTATAACCAAAGGTATGGTTGGTCTTGATCTTCCCTGGGATTGTGATGGGAAATATCTTTGGCGTTTAACAGGACACTTTTCATAGAATAGTAGAGTTGGGGGGGGCCTGTAAGGCCATCGAGTCCAACCCCCTACTCAATGCAGGAATCTAACTTAAAGTATATCTGACAGGTGGCTGTCCAGCTGCGACTTGAAGGCACCCAGTGTTGAAAAGCCCACCACCTCTCTAAGTTATTGGCTCCATTGTCGTACCTCTCTAACAGTTAGGAAGTTTTTCCTGATGTTCAGTTCAAATCTGACTTCCTGTAGCTTGAGCCCATTATTCCGTGTCCTGCACTCTGGGATGATGGAGAAGAGATCCTGGCCCTCCTCTGCATGACAATCTTTCAATTACTTGAAGAGTGCTATCATATCTCCCTTAAGTCTTTTCATCTCAAGGCTAAACATGCCCACTTCTTTCAGTGTCTCCTCATAGGGCTTTGTTTCCAGTCCCCTGATCATCATCCTTGTTGCCCTCCTCTGAACTTGTTCCAATTTGTCTGCAACCTTCTTAAGGTGTGGTGTCCAGAACTTGGCACAGTACTCAAGATGAGGGCTAACCAGTGATTCCCTTGCCTTCAAGATGGGAAAGCTTGCTTTTGCATGTATTTAAAATTGTTTATTTCTTCTTCTTCTAGAAAAGGAAGTACAGGGATAGCCAACGTGGTGTTCTCCAGATGTTGCTGGACTCCAGTTCCTATCAGCTCCAGCTGGCATTGCCAGTGGTTGGGGATGAGGGGAGTTGTAGTCCAACATCATCTGAAGGGCACCATGTTGGCTATCCCTGCGGTAGTAGATCCTCAATGGGTACTAAATGGCACAACAGAAGGTTCTCATCCATTAATTGATTTTTCAAGTATCCTGCTGGGTTCTGAGTTTGCTCCTGCCTCTTTCCCCAAGAAGGTATAGGTTTCTCTGGTTTGGGCTAAGCAGATTTCTGTTAATCTTTGAAGTCTTGAAGATGATTGACACTTGGTTCACAGAGATCTTCCTAGGAAAATAAGCCGAGTGTCCAGGGTTCTTGGCATGATTGTCCACATCCTCATAAAGTATATTATCAAGTTGGACAAGGTTCTAAAAAGGGCAACCAGAATGATCATGGGGAAGGAACAACTCCCCTATGCTTTCCAGTGTAGAGAAAAGGCGAGCAAGAGGAGACATGATAGAAGTGTATAAAACTATGCATGGCATGGAGAAAGCGGATAGAGAAAAGTTTTTCTCCTTCTCTCTCAACGCTAGAACTCATGGACATCCAATGAAGCTGAATGTTGTAAGATTCAGGACAGACAAAAGAGAGTACGAATTCACGCAGCATATATAATTCACTCCCACAGGAACCAGTGATGGCCACCAATTTGGATGGATTTAAAAGAGGATTAGACAAATTCATGGAAGATAAGGCTATCAGTGGCTACTAGCCGTGATGTCTATGCTTTGCCTCCGTGCTCAGAGGCAATATGCTTCCAAATACCGATTGCCGGAAACCTCAGGGGACAGCAATATTGTACTCAGGTTCTGTTTGCAGACATCCCATAGGCATCTGGTTGGCTACGGTGAGAACAGGATTCTGGACTAGGTGGGCCTTTGGCCTCATTCAGCAGGCTCCTCTTCGGTCTTACTGAGCATGGTGGATCCTCAAGCCTGATTTGAGACCTTTTTGAAAGCAACCACAATGAATCAGTGCTAGGGCTGTGACATCCTAAACATTCCCCTCGGACACCCCTGGTGCCATATTTCTGCTGTCTGTTTGCGGCTTGAGGAATATGGCTTGCACTATTTCTTAGGGCCAGTTTGGAACGTTGTTCCAAGTAAGCACCCTGCTGTAATTGTCCTCTCTGTGGCTGTTGTGCCTTTTTGGCGTTTTTCTCCCTCTCCTTGTGGTCTTTCTCACTTGCCAGCAGTTTTGTCATTTGTTCAAAGATGTGTTAACCTTCTCCATATCAGATTATGAATCCATCTCACTTTACGTGTGACTACAGTACTGGCATTTCTCACCCACCTCAGCCCTGGTAGACATTTTGGTGGCTCTTTGGTCCTGAAGTCCTTGCTATTGTATAAGCTGAGGAGAACAGAGGACAAAGGCAGATCAGAAAGGGAGAAATGACAGAAACAAAACCAAGGAACAGAAAGAGCCATTTTGAGGAAGGCACCAGCTGATCACTTTAGAAAGCAGGATACTGGTCTTTGAAAGGTCTTGATCTGACCCAGCAAAGCAGTTATTGGGGTATGAATTAGCATTACCAGACACTATGTAAGACATTATGTGCTTTGTGCAAGAGAGACATCAGTTCAGCCCTCAAATCAACATTTCACTTTGGGCCACTTTATACAACATTATTGTTGTTGTTGTTGATAAATAATGATAGTAATAGTAATAATGATAATAATAATAAAAATTTCTAACACATCCATTCTGCGGAAAGCATGAAGGAAGGCATGCTTGCACTGAGTCAAGTACTGAGCTATTTTTAATTGATTTAAACACTGTTTTTAAAAAATGAGATTTTGCCTTCATTTTGCTATTATTAAATCTTCTATATAGGTCCATCTTTGAGATCTTGGAGGACGTGTTTGCAATTTCACAAGAAATGAAACCCACCATTCTCAGTGTGTTGTGGCGGTGATGACATCACACTGCATGGGTGGCGCTTGTGGCAAAAGTTGGTTGGGCTATGACAGGATCTGTCAATTTCGCTTCTCTCCATTTCTGAAGCAATTTGTGAATTTATTTTTTTAAAATCCTCATGACAATTCTTCGGTATTTTAGTACGTATTTCTACTAACAACCACTTTTGTATTCAGTTTTTTGACTAATGTACAGATTCTTCTAAGCAGACTTTTTGTAACATAATTCATTTTTGTGTTGTTTTCATTAATACATTGTAATCCGCACTTTTCTCTACGTTGTTTGGTTGGAGAACTGCATTGCAAGATTTGGCAAAGTGCAAATTGTGAAGGCTGGCTGTGTTCTGGTTCTCATATTGTTTTGGAAAGGGCGAGTTTGATCGCTTTTGCTTTAAATGCAAATTGAATCAAATTTCTCCCCCATCCCTAGCTATGGCTTGATCACACATTATGGCAGCCTTCCCTGAACTGGTGCCATCCCGATATTTTGGATTACAACTGCCTGGGCTGATGAGAGTTGTAATCCAAGATATCGGGAAGGCACCAGGCCAGGGAAGGCTGCATTATGGAGTGGGCATCCATGCCTTACTCAGACAATTAAGCTTCACCTAAGTTGACCAGTGGGGAGGGGAGCCTGGCTGGGAGTCCAGAGTCTGTGAGTTGAAATCCCCGCTCGTGTCTCCTGGGTGTCAAGAGCCAGCTAAAGATCACCCCTCTGAATACCGCTTACCATGAAACCCCTATTCATAGGGTAGCCATAAGTCGGGATCGACTTGAAGGCAGTCCATTTCATTTTTCAAGTTGTCGGTTGCTTTTAGGTAAGGGCAAAATGCCACCAGGCAGCACTTCATTCCTTCTTTTAAACTAATTACCGTCAAGAATGTAGCTGTTTCCACCTTAAATTTCGCCTTGTCGTGATAGCAGCCTTGCAGAGAGTCAAAACTTCAAAAAGTTTCATCTTTTCAGCCAGCAATGTGTGGAAATTTGCTCGTTTCAGGTATCTGGTTGAAAATCGTCTTAATCTTGCCTTTAAGCCACAGGCAAAATTTATCTCTGAAATGATCACAGAAATATTTGACTGGTATTTCTTTAAGACATGTTTCAGAAGGAAATGAAGGGGGAAGACTCTCACAAGAAGGGCTCCTGACTGACTCCGCTAAAAGACTGCAACCGAAATATAGAGCTGTACTTTTTATTTTATTTTATTTTATTTGACAACGGTTAATTTGTTTTAGTGAGAATTCTGACCGTTTTTATGTTGAAGCCACTCCTTCAAGCATCAGCTGAGATTCTGGCAAAAAAATCCTATTCATAAAGTAGCTGAATTGATTTGGTATTTAAGACTTTGTTTTTGAGCTAATACCCTGCCTTTTAACTTCTGTAATAATTCTTAGCTTTTATGGAACATTCCAGTGTGCTTTACATATATCACTTCTGTAATCCTTATCACAGCCCTGTGATGTGGTTTAGCGTTTAAAGAATCATAGACTAGTAGACTCAATGCAGCAATCCATATCAAAGCATTCCCAACAGGTGGCTGTCCAGCTGCCTCTTGAAGGCCTCCAGTGTTGGAGAGCCCACCACCTCCCAAGGTCATTGGTTCTATTGTCGTATGGCTCTAACAGTTAGGGAGGTTTTTTTTATGTTCAGTTGAAATCTGGCTTCCTGCAACTTGGGCCTATTATTCCACGTCCTGCACGCTGGGACGATCAAGAAGAGATTCTGACCCTCCTCTGATTGACAACCTTTCAAGGACTTGATGAGTGCTATCATATCTCCCCCTCAGTCTTCTCTATCATCCCTGTTTTGCATGAGGTGGGCAAATGGCTTACCTAAGGGTGGAACAGTATGTTACAAAGCCAATTGCATGGGGATCCCAACACTGAGTTTGTCTCATAAGGTAAATGCAGGGTGGGCGAGAGCAGTTGCTGGAGAAAATTATAGGCAGGGAGTGCTTTACTGTTCCTGCAACTACCGGTTTTCCTTACCAAGCACACACACCACCATCTCAACTTCTTTACTTTCCCCAGCTGGCAGGGTTACAGGTAGGGATGGGTGAGAATTTTGATTCAGTTCGCATTTCAAGCAGAATTTATCAAATGTGCACTTTACAAAACAATATGCAAAGCAAAACACAGCCATCCTTCGAAATTCGCATTTATTAGAATTTTGGGATGCAGCTTGCCAACTAAACAACATTTACAAAAATGCATGTATCGGGAAAGTGTGCATAAAAATGAATAAATGAGTGGAAATAACATGCAAAAAGGCATGATGTGATGAAAAATGGCTTGCAAAAATGTGTACTTTTGTCAAAACTACCTACAAAAATGTGTTTATTTGGAGAAATAAGCCCTAAAATGGTGGAAAATTTTCATGAGGATTTAAAAAATAAATAAACTCACAGATCACTGCAGAAATGTAAACTGAATTTAACATTGGAAAAATGAGAAATTGAGAGAGCCAAGACAGACAGATCTTTCCACCCCTAGTTACAGATGGAGAAGCCTTAATACGAGAAGTATATCTGAGGCTGCCTTATACTGATTCAGACTTTTAGGCCCTGTCTGCACTATACACTTAAAGCAGTATTATACCAATGCAGACAGTCGTGGGTTCCCACCAAGAATCCTGGGGATTGTAGTTAAGGGGGCTGAGAGTTGTTAGGAGACCCCTGCAATTACCTGAGTGGTTTAACAATCAATCCTTTTTACCAGGGAACTCTGGGAAGTGTAGCTCTGCTATCATGGACAACGATGGTCTCGGGGAAGGAGAGCATCCAGCTGAGGAAGAGGGAAACGATCTCTTAGAAGGGACCCATTCCTTGGGGGATGAGCAGCTATCCTCTCATGCCGAGGATATATCTCCAGGGGGTGGAGGGATCCTTGTAGTGGGTGATTCAATCATTAGGAACATAGACAGTGGGGTGTGTGATGGGCGTGTAGACCGCAAGGTGTTTTGCCTGCCTGGTGCGAAGGTTGCGGATATTGCCCGTCGTTTAGATAGTTTGGTAGACAGTGCTGGGAAGGAGTCAGTGGTCGTGGTGCACGTTGGCACCAACGACATGGAGAAATGCAGCCGTGAGGTCCTGGAAGCAAAATTTAGGTTGCTAGGTAGGATGCTGAAAGCCAGGACCTCCAAGGTGGCTTTCTCTGAAATGCTACCAGTTCCACGCGTAGGACCAGCCAGACAGGCCCAGCTTCGCAGTCTCAATGCGTGGATGAGATGATGGTGTCGGGTGGAAGGGTTCGGATTTGTTAGGCACTGGGGAACATTTTGGGACAAGCCGGGCCTGTACAAAAGGGACGGGCTCCACTTGAACCAGAATGGAACCAGACTGCTGGCACTTAAAATTAAAAAGGTAGCAGAGCAGCTTTTAAACTGACTGAGGGGGGAAACCCGACAGGAGCTGAGAAAGGTCCGGTTCGGAATAAACCTCCCCCCTGGGATAAAAGCCAAAGAAATGATGAAATTTTAAAAGGGGTAGGCCTAGAAGTAGGCATTGTGAGAGCGGGGCACAGGATATAAATTCAGAAGAGCAAAATTACCACAGGCCTAACCACAAGTGCCAAAGACACTTGAAGAGAAACACTGCTTACAAGTGCCTGTACGCTAATGCTAGGAGCCTGCGAACCAAGATGGGAGAACTGGAGTGCTTGGTCTTAGAGGAGAGCATTGATATAGTGAGCATAACAGAGACCTGGCGGAATGGAGAAAACCAGTGGGATACGGTTATCCCTGGATATAAACTATATCGGAAGGACAGGGAAGGACGTATTGGTGGCGGAGTCGCTCTATACGTGAAAGAAGGCATTGAATCCAGCAAGCTCGAAACCCCAAAAGAGGCAGACTCCTCCACAGAATTCGTTGTGGGTGGTGATACCGTGCCCCAGGAGGGACTTAATATTGGGAACGATCTATCGTCCCCCTGATCAAAATGCTCAGGGAGACCTTGAGATGAAATATGAAATTGAGGAAGCATCCAAACTAGGAAATGTGGTAGTAATGGGTGACTTCAACTACCCGGACATAGACTGGCCGCATATGTGTTCCAGTCATGACAAAGAAGCAAAGTTTCTAGATATTCTAAATGACTATTCCCTAGACCAGTTGGTCATGGAACCGACCAGAGGGATGGCAACCCTGGACTTAATCCTCAGTGGGGACCGGGACCTGGTGCGAGATGTAAGTGTTGTTGAACCGATTGGGAGCAGTGACCACAGTGCTATTAAATTAAACATACATGTAACTGGCCAATTGCCAAGAAAATCCAACACGGTCACATTTGACTTCAAAAGAGGAAACTTCACAAAAATGAGGGGATTGGTAAAAAGAAAGCTGAAAAACAAAGTCCAGAGGGTCACATCACTCGAAAATGCTTGGAAGTTGTTTAAAAACACTATATTAGAAGCTCAACTGGAGTGCATACCGCAGATCAGAAAAGGTACCACCAGGGCCAAGAAGATGCCAGCATGGTTAACGAGCAAAGTCAAGGAAGCTCTTAGAGGCAAAAAGTCTTCCTTCAGAAAATGGAAGTCTTGTCCGAATGAAGAAAATAAAAAAGAACACAAACTCTGGCAAAAGAAATGCAAGAAGACAATAAGGGATGCTAAAAAAGAATTTGAGGAGCACATTGCTAAGAACATAAAAACAAACAACAAAAAATTCTATAAATACATTCAAAGCAGGAGACCATCTAGGGAGACAATTGGACCCTTGGATGATAAGGGAGTCAAAGGTGTACTAAAGAACGATAAGGAGATTGCAGAGAAGCTAAATGAATTTTCCCACAAGATGCAGTAATGGCCACCAGCTTGGACGGCTTTAAAAGAAGATTAGACAAATTCATGGAGGACAGGGCTATCAATGGCTACTAGCCATGATGGCTGTGCTCTGCCACCCTAGTCAGAGGCAGCATGCTTCTGAAAACCAGTTGCCGGAAGCCTCAGGAGGGGAGAGTGTTCTTGCACTCGGGTCCTGCTTGCGGGCTTCCCCCAGGCACCTGGTTGGCCACTGTGAGAACAGGATGCTGGACTAGATGGGCCACTGGCCTGATCCAGCAGGCTCTTCTTATGTTCTTATGTGAGAAGAATAGAGGGTCTCCTTACAACTCTCGGCACCTCTAACACACTATGGTTCCCAGGATTCTTTGTGAGGGGAAGCCATGACTCTTTGGTATGATAGTGCTTTCAATGTATGGTGCAGATGTGACCCTACTCTCTCTAGCTCAGTATTGCCTATGCTGTGCTTGGCTCTCGATGCAGGGATGGGTAATCTGCAGTCCCCCTGAGGTTGGGGGACTCCCAATTCCCACCAGCCCCAGCCAGTGTGGCCCAGCGGTCGGGCAACATCTGGAAGGCCACCGACTCTCCATGCGTGGTCTTCAAGAACATAAGAGCGTTGCTGCTGGATCAGTCCAAAAGCCCATCTAGTCCATCAGCCTGTTTTCCACAGTGGCCACTAGGGTTGCCAGGCTCAGGGCCTGAGACTGATCCTGTATCTTGAGGAGATGAGAAAGTCAGCCAAGTGCAGGTGTTCTTGCAACTCTGTAATGGGAAAACCCACAAGGTGGAATTCTCCCTTCCCCCTGCACAACTTTTAAAGACACAGAAGACCTCTTGGACGCTGGGCCTGGCAACCAAGAGTTCTTCTGTGTCTTTAAAAGTTGTAGGGGGGAGGGAGAATTCCACCTTGTGTTTTTCCCCATTACAGTGTTGCAAGAACACCTGCACTTGGCTGACTTTCTCTTCTCTTAAAGATACAGGATCAGTCTCAGGCCATGGACCTGGCAATCCTAGTGGCCAACCAGATGCCCAAGGGAAGCTCACAAGCAGGACCCAAATGCAACAGCACCGTCCCCATTTGCAGTTCCAAGCAACTGGCATTCGGGGTTGTATGCGTCTAAGTCCTATTCAGAGTAGGCTCATTGATATTAATGAACTGAGTAGTCATGTCTCTTAAGTGCAGTGGGTTTACTCTGAGTAGGATTAGCATTGAATGCCATCCTCAGAGGCACAGTGGCTCTGATCCTGAAGGCAATACATACACATCCATCATGGCTAGTAGCCACTGACACCCTTCATCCTCCATGAATTTCACGAATCCCCCTTTAAAGCAGGCGACAAGAACACAAAAGGAATTCCCTTTTATATATATTGTGTCCATAGAAACTTCAGGCTGGTAACAAAAAACGGAAAGGAAGAGAAGGTTGGAGTGAAAACATCTCTAAGAAGCATGGAAGATTGAAATGGCCACATTTAAAGTGAAAAGCGAGATCGAGACTGCCAGTGACCCCAAATAATGAAATGTCTGTGCAATAATTTCAAGGAGAAGGCAGCTGCTGTTGATCAAGGGGCGGGGGGAACTTTGCTGGAGTTGGCGCGAGGGGTGTGTTTTGTGTGCGTGTGCATTTCTGTTTGTTTGCCCCACATGCCTAATCTTCTGCATAATGCATTCCCGCTGCCTTATCGTTACTCCTGTATGAGTGGGTCAAAGAGAGGGAAGGGCAAAGAGGGATGACTGTGCCAACTAGGCATATTTTTGGGACAGAAGAATTAAAGGTGGGAGGTTTGTGGGAAAGGAGGTCATGAGAAGGGATTAAGCAGCACTGCAACAAAATGTTGCAGTATATCCTTCCTCCTTTAAAAAAAAAGGGGAGGGCTCCTCTTCAGGGTTCCAGCCAGCCAGGGCATTCCACTCCACCCCTGCCATTTTCCAGCCATTACAATCCATGGCTGATGGGGTGGGGGAGAGCTCTGTGACACTCTTTTGTAGAATGTTGCTGTTTTTCAATATTAAGTTTTCTTACCCACCCTTCACCATAAAGACCCAATGTAATGACAATGTAAAAATACAATATTAAAATCAATTAAAATGGTTTTCAATCAGAAGAATAGGGTGGGTCCTGTTCTGTGTATGTTATGATGCAGGGAGTGTGCACTGAAGGCATGACCTTGTCATTGTGAGTTCGTTTTACTGTATTATTATTATTATTGTTATTATTGTTGTTATTAATGTTATTATTATTATTATTATTATTATTATTATTATTATTATTAGATGCTGTTGGAGGTCACTCATTCATAGGGTCACCATAAGTCGTAATTGACTTGAAGGCACATAACAATAACAACAACAACAACAACTATTATTATTATTATTATTATTATTATTCTGAGCACACACAGTCCACATTGGACTTATTTTTTGCCCTGAAGCACCTTGAACAGCTCCTTGAAAGTTGGGACTAAAACCTGGAGTGGATTCCACTGCCCCACTGACATGGACCCACCAGCTGCCATTGCGCTCTAGTCACGGTTAACAGCAACTTACAGGTGGGAAGTGGGGCCATGTGGACTTGGCCCTCCCCCTGGTGTCCATGCGTACGATGCAAACGTCTAAATGGATGGGGAAGCCATTGTGCGGACAGGCTTCCCTGAATGAGTGAGGTTCCAGATTGCATGGAAGCATGTAGGCATGGAGGACCCCCTTTCTTTCAGATGTTTGCAGTCTACATGCAAATGCGAGGGGGAGGGACTACTCAGGACACCCCCACTTTTGGTTAACTGTGAATTGAGCGCCCAAATAAGGTTGCATATTCTTGAGTTGTAAGCAGATTTTTTTTTCTCCTGTCAACCATATTCCAGGTCAAGGGAGCTGTAGAATAGCTCTGTGGAGTGATATTCTGCTTGGGGACTCCTAAAATTTGTGTGTAGACTCCACCCAAAAACATACGTGCACATTTCCTCGCACAAGCAGTAGAACTAATTATTTATTAACCAGGCTGCTTTTACAGTGCTTACCTCATTTATGTTCCTAACAACCTTACGATGAAGCCAGGAAGACAGTGATTTGCCCAATACTGAAAACTGAGCTGGGCTCTGAAATTGGGTTGCCTCCAAGTCTAGACCTAATACTCCATCGCAGTCATTCCCTAAATACCTTGTGCTGTGCGAGGACTACTGATGTGCATTGGAAAACAATTTGATACAAAACTTAAAAGGCTTTTCTGGAGGCTGCTCCTGCATAAGTTCCTGTTCTGTTAACTACAACAGGGGTAGGGAACCTTTGGTCCCACAGATGTTGCTGAACTGCAGCTTCCATCGTCCCTGGCCATTGGCCATGCTTGCTAGGGCTGATGGGAGCTGTAGTTCTGCAACATCTGGAGGGCCAAAGGTTCCCCACGCCCGGACTACAACAGTGTTGGTTCCCAGTGCATGCACATAGCAAGTCTTCTCTTGCACACATTAGACGTTCTTGTATGGAAGAGTATTAAATCAAAACAAAGAAATTAGCATGTGATGGAGAAGGCTCTCTTCTGCTTTTCTTTCTTGACAAGCTAGTTTTCTATGTGTAAGGATTGATTGATTGATTGATTGATTGATTGATTGATTGATTGCATGGATGAGCATTCAGTAAAGTTAGCCCCCAGTGGCAGCCTGAAATGTTACAACCACCTCTATGAGAACTAGAGCTCTGTGGACAATCGTCACCTCATGCAAAAGCAGTGGAAAGGTCACTAGGGTCAAAACCTTCACAAATGGGATGGGGTGGGAAACGATGACTCAAGGACAGAATGTTGAATAGAATTTCAAATTCCCAAGTGCTAGCAGCAGCAATGGAATGCTTAGACATGAGTACTGCAGCACCAGTTTTCCAAACTGTTCTGAACACCATGTTCTGGTGTGGTTAGAGAGCTCTACATTGAGGTGAAGAGTTGTTCAGATTCTGCATCTTATCACTTTTTCTCACACACCCCTATTTCCCTCTAAATGTGTGCCACTGCGCACGATTAATATAGCATCTGAAGAATGTAAGGAGCTGGCTGCTGGATTAGGCCACAGGACCATCTAGCCCAACGCTCTGTTCTCACATTGGCCAGCCTGATGCCTGTGAAGCTTGCAAGCAGGACTTGAGTGCAACAGAATGTCTCTCTCCTTATGCGTGTCCAGCAACTGGTATTCAGAAGCATACTGTGTCTGACCATAGAGGGAGAGCATAGCCATCAGGGCTAGTAGCCATTGAGAGTACTATCTTCCATGAATTTGTCTAATCCTCTTTTAAATCCATCCAAGCTGGTGGCCATCACTGCCTCTTCTAGGAGCCACGGATTAACTGTGCATTGTGCGAAGACGTACTTTCTTTTGTCTGTCCTGAATCTTCCGATGTTCAGCTTCATTGGATGTCCATGAGTGTTATGAGAGAAGGAGAAAATCTTCTCTCTACCTACTCTCTCCACACCATACATAACGTTTTACACCTCTATCATGTCTCCTCTTAATCAGACTCAAAAACCCCAAATGTTGAAACCAGAGGAGGCTGGTGACTCCAAATGTCAGTGGGGCAGTGAATCCACTCCGGGTTTTAGTCAAAAGCTTTCGCGTCTTGAGAAGCTCCTTGAAAGTTTGGACTAAAACCTGGACCAGATTCATTGCCCCACTGACATCGGGGCCACCAGCCTCCACTGGTTGAAACCTTTCCTCATAGGGGAGTTGCTCCATATCCTTTTCCAGCTGTACATTGTCTTCAAAGTATTTAGCTTTTGTGGGCGAGGGGGATGACTGACCCTACCCTCAAGGAACTAAAATCTAAGTTTGGTAGCAGTGAAAGAAAAGCGTCATCTCTCTATTTGTAGAACAGCCTTGTCTAGAAGAATTGGCTATGTGGGCTGCAGGTGAAGGGAGCTGTAGGAGGGAAAGGTACTAAAGCAGTGGTTCCCAAACTTTATGAGTACGGGACCCCTTTTATAAGCTCAAAAAATATCGTGACCCCCTCCTCCCAGGGAGGCTGGCTGGCTGCCAGGCGGTAAGGGGGAAAGCAGCCTTTCTTTGCAGGCTTGCTTCTTTTTGCTTCACAAGAAGCCCTCTCCTCTCATTCTAAGCAAGGGGTTGCCAGTAGGGGCAGTGCAAGGAGACGGGAATCAGTGATAGTAATCCCCTCTTCTTCCTGGTATCTCCACCCTCACCCTCCTTTGGCATCTGCCATGTATTTTATAGGCAGATGCCTGCCCTTGGTGCGCCTGAAAGACGTTCTGGCTCTTCAGCAAAAATCCTCCCCTCTTGTTTGGAGCAAGGGGAAGGTGTCATCTGCAGCAGTAGTGAGAATCAGACAGTGTCCAAGGAGTGAAGACTTTTTAAAAAGCAATAATAAATCATTCATTTCTTTACTGTTCGCGGCCCCTCTGGATTTCTTTGCGGGGCCCCTGGGGGTCACGGCCCCAGGTTGGGAATCAGTGTACTAAAGCATCTGATTTCATCATCATCATCCGAAATCCAAGGATACGCAGGCTGCAGTGGGGTGGGGGAAGCATGGGACGTTTCAAACACCTATGTTATGATAAAGAGCGCTAATTGAGATGACAAATGATGAGGTTGCATTTTTGTGCGTGACTGTTCAGTGGCTTCAGGGAAAAGGTTCTGATGTTGACCAAAGAAATATTAGCCAGAGGAGGTGCGAGAGGGGTGTGTGCATGTGTATTTGTGCTTATCTTGGTTTGCCCCAATTAATTAATCTTCTGTATCAGTTAGCCTCCTCTGCAGCCTTTTCATTGCTGTTTATGAAGCATAGGGAATTATACACAATACTTTAGGCAATAGTACTAGTGACCTCGTTTTCTGCTGGAAAACATCGAGAGACGCAAACATTCCAAATGTCAGCTGCAGTTTGGGTTTGGCTTGTTTACTCTCCTCTTTTCTCTTCTCCTTTTAGCTCAATTACACCTGCTTCTTCTCATCCAGCAGTAGCAGCAAAGTATCCTTGTTGTAGGGAGAGTTGCCCATACCCCTATTTGCTGCAGAATGGCAGGGGTGTAGGGCAGGCAAGGCAGTTACTGCTAACAATGTCATGGGTGCTATCCAATAGGTGCTTATCACCATCCATAACCTCACACTCCATGGAGAGTTAGTAGTCATAGCGGATATGAGAGCTTGAGCAGGGTGATGAGGATCTTATCTCCCTGCAACAAGTAACACAGTTTTGAGTCTTCAGAAAATATAGAAAAGGAAAAATACATCTGAGTTCCCAGCATTGAACAGTGTTCAGTAGAAACCACTGTTCCCTTAATGCAGTAGTTCCCAAACTCTACCCCCTCCCTGCACACACAGCCCCCTTGAAAATTGCGTATGGTCTTGATGGGCCACATAATGATTTTCTGCCTATTGTAGCAATTGTAATGTGCTAGATGCTGTATGATTTTTAATTGTATTTTATTGCCTCTTTCATTTCTTACGGTGTATTTTATTGCATTACAATTTGCATTCCATAACATTCAAACTGTGACACAGAAATTCAGTATAAGAAATAAAAGAAACAATAAAATACAATTAAAAATAAATATGAATATTTAACCGTGGACATGCCTCTTCACCTGAATGAACCTTGCAGATCGCTGGTGGTCCATGGACCACAGTTTGGGAACCCCTGCCTTAATAAACGTGTTTTCAGCAGTGTTGAAAAATGCCTTTCCTTGCAGACAGCTTTTCATCACAACTTGAATAAGCCAACATTTCTGCATCTATGTTGTCCCAATTGCCTTTGCGCTCTGTGACTTCATCACGCAGTCAAATCTGATTGGCTGAATAGCAGTGTGACATCGTCCTGTTCATGAACCCTTATCACACAGGATCACTATGATTAGCCAGACCTAATCAGGCGCCAAGTAGCTTTTAAAAATATGGATGTGCCAGGTGTGTTTTGCGAATAGTTCCTATTTCATCCACCTGAAAATTGAAACTGGCACATTAAATGTCTAGCTCTTTTTTTCTTGCACAAATTGGTCTACAAATAAGGTTGCCAGCTTTTTCCGGGCAGAGTCCCTTAAGCCACTCTTTTACGTGCAGAAATTGTAGCAAGTGAAGTCCTCCCCCGCCCCAAGCATTGGACATGAAGTTCCTGGGAAAGTTTCATCTGCTAAATTTTTTAATTCAGTAAAGGCTCGTTCATATATATATGCACAGAGAGAGGGGGGGGGGAGAGAATATGTTTCAGGAATAAAAATAGATTTCCCCTATACATACTGATATGTTGGCAGTCCTGCAAAACATCCTCCCCTTTTGCCCGGGGTATGCAGATCTGATTTTGTAAAAGTGTTTATACCTTTACACTTCAGCCAAAAAGGCTCCCAGAGTGGCTTACAAAAGCCAATAACAATTGAGACAGGCCCCCTTGCCCTCAGGCTTGCAATCTAAAAGACCGGACGCTAGGCATCCTGGAGAATTCCATTGAAAACAGAAACAGGAGTGGAAATTGCCGATGTTTGGTTATTCATGCCAGATCCAGAACGGAAATCAATCTAGCAAATGCAATTGTTGTTCGCTGTCGTTGCTTTCAGTCTGCAAACCATACGTAATTGATTACACGTTTTTCCCTATTTGCATTGCATTTCCTTTGCATTGACATTAATGGGATGCATAACAACAAAGTAATTCTCGTTAATTATGTAAGTTACATAATTTTGCCACAGTAGACAGCAGCATGAATAATGCAGTTTTTGGCAGAAGACGAACTGCAGCATAAGAGAAACAGTACTGCATGCGACGGGTACAGGGTGGCACGGAAAAACAATGCCCGCAGGACACACAAGGAACACAGAAACCTGCCTCATGCCGACCATTGGTCCATCTAGCTCAGCACTGACTACACTGACTGGCAGTGGCTCTCCAGGGTTTCAGGCAAGGGACATTTCCAGTCCTGCCTGGAGATGCCGAGATCCAAAGAGAGCTGGCAGGAGCCTCCCTAGGTATTAAAAGGCTTAGGACACAGGCCCATTTCACCAGTTTTGCATAAAATTTGCATATATTATACGCATATAGGTGCAAATTGAGGGAAAGGGTGGCTGTGGCCTTACCCCTGCTGTGCTTTGCAGCATGCCCAGCAGCCCTGTAAACAAGTTAAGGGAAGGGTTGCAGCTCAGTGCCAGAGCTTCCGCTTTGCATGGGGAAGAACTGAGGTTCAGTCCCAGGCCCCTTCAGGCAGGGCTCCGAGAGATCCACTCTGAAGCTCTGGAGGGTTTTGGCTGCCGGTCAGTGTAGACAAGACTGAGCTAGATGGGCCAGTGGTATGACTCAGTCCAAGGCAGCTTCCTCTGTTCCTAATTTGAAAAAGCGTGGGGAAGTGCTAAGGTCCTGGAGCCCTAGCCATGCCTCTGGAAGCTGCTTTCCCAGCAGAGCCGACGTTGTGGGATTTTGCCCCTAAGCTCAAATACATGAAAATATATTTCAAAGCCAAATTCATAATAAATCTTTGCCGTTCCCAAAGCATTCTAATGCATGTGATTGGGCCAAATAGTTACGTGTTAAAAAGTCTCTCTGAAAAAGTCAAAACCCTTGTGATCGTTGGCCTTAAGATCATTGTAAAAATCATTGGCACTGCTGCGAACTTGAAGAATTATGTAATGCTTTCATATACACACAATTAAATTTTCTTTCCCCCCCTCCTCCTTTTACTGATGACAAAACCCTTTGTTCCTGGTCTGTCCACTGAACTTCCCTATTGCAGTTGCAAGTTATCGGTCTCCCATGCAACAAATCACAGCAGTGTAGTGTCATTCCTGTTATCTCAGCAATGGATCCTCATGCAATCTTTTTGCGTCAAAGTTTTGCGTCATAGCAGGAGATGGGGTATCTGTGAGACATCCCCCCCAAAATGTTGCTGGACTCCAGCTCCCCCATCCATTGGCCCTGCCGGCTGGGGCTGATGGGAGCCTGAGCCCAACAATTTCTGGAGGGCCACCAGTTCCCTACCTCTGCTTTGTTTTTAATTGCACCTTTTTCTCTGCAAAGGTGAGGAGCAATGTATATGCCGCACCTCTGCAGCCTGGGAGGAAAAATCTAAGTTGAGGGGTGGAGACAGCACAGTGTTCCTCCATCTTAGTGTCCTGTTCTGACCAGGCTCCTGAGGTAGCAAGAGACTTCCCAGCAACAACAACACCGAGGCAGCATCCAGGGCCTGTCCAAGGTCAAAACCCAAACAAGCAGAGTCGGCAACGAAGGGTCCAGGCATGAGGCAAAGTCAGGGTCCAAGCAGTCTGTGGCCAAATCAGGGCAAGGGCACATCAAGAAGCAGGTCGTCCGTGATCCTGTCTGGGGTCAACAGGTGGTCAGCAGACAGGCCAGGTACAGACCTGTGTTTTGTTTTGGTTTTCGAGCTGGAGCTGCTGGAATGCCCAACCTCACCTGACTCCTATCAACCCCCTTCAGCCAGACCTTAACTCCCGAGGAGACGTCGCCTTCTGTCGGGCACTTATCCGGACAGACCAGGTCTCCGGCTGACGTTTGAGGTGATGCTTCTCTCTTGAGCTTGGGATCCGTCCAGCTTCGATGTTGGAGGCAGAACTTGCCTGAAGTGCAGGCAGCCTAGGCCTCATCGCAGGACTCTGGCTCCTCACCCCCACCCCGGGTCTGGGCCTAAGGCTGGCACCTACTGATCTTACTCTGATGCGGACTCTCCTGGCTGGCACATTTGCCCTCCTCTTCCTCCTTTAAAGCTTAATTTGAACCCTGGTCTTTCAGGTCCTAGTCTGACACTCTAACCACCACCACTGGCTTCAGGCGCGCGTGCATGCACCCACACCCCTTCCGACATGGAAACCATTTCATGTGAAACAGGCCTAACAGGAGGGGGAGTGTTCTGGGCTAACACCCTTCCCCCACCCCCCATCCTACGGGTGGGTCAATCATGCTTAGAAAAAGGAGGAATATAGCTTAAAACCTGCCAAGCAGCTGTGCAGCTTCCATGGGGGCAGGGGAAGAGAAGCGTGTGAAACGTTGTAAAATCCCACTCTTATGACGCTTGTAATTTTCCTCTGGCTCTACCACATGGTTAATGGAAACCTCCTCTGCTACCGCCTCCCCTGTGTAAGCCAAACATAATAACACCATGATAGGGAAGCCACGCCTGGAAATAAAAAGGGGAAAAACTCTCTCTGCCTGTGGGATCACTCTACCTGGCCAAGCCAAGACTGCGATCCATTCAGAGGCTTCAGCACTCTTGGAGGGGAGCCAAGCAGAGCTGCGCGGTTGAAACTTCCAGGAGGGAATTTCTGCCGGATGAGAGGCTGTTCCTTGCGACTGCCAAAAAAACATTGTTCGCCTTAGCCAGAAGCCACTTAAAAGAGAACTTTTCTCGACCCATTTTTAAGGGTTTGGTGTCTGCCCTGTTGCCGCTCATTCCAATGCCGCATAGCATGTAAGTCTTAATTGCACAGGAAATGTTTTTTAAGTGTCTTAAAGCACACTTGCATGAAAGTCTAGGGCAGAAAACAGTTGAGAAGATCAGAGGTGGGCTGCAAAAGTTTTTATATCTCTGTTTCAGTGTGTGCATGCTTTAGCAATGCTAGGCTTGTGCCTGGATTCGTGAGCAGAGCTTTCCTTAAGTGGGTGGGTAGACAAACCTGTACGGCATTCAGCTTCTCTGCACACACTCCTCTCCAGTTTGTTTTTGCAGTGCAACAAGGGGGTTGAGCGAACAAGGGACTGGGTTAAAGCCATCTAGCAGCAAACGAAAGGCAGAAGCACATAGAAAGCTCCCTTATTTTAACAGGCCAGTCTTGTTGTCTGTTTGTTCATTGAGCATTCATCCTGATTTGCTTTGCACAAAACTGACATGGAGGTTAAACTATGTCCGGTTTGCATTGAGCATTTGTTCTGATTTGTTTGCAAGATGGTTACACCTAAATGAAATCTCCATGTTCAAAGCCAATATATCTCTGGGAACAACAGCGATAGAATGCTGTTACTGGCCCTCACTAATAAGTTTCCCAGAGGTATCTGCCTGGCCTAGGGACTCCTCCAGATGACCTTTTTTATTGAGCGTTCCTTCCGATTTGCTTTGCACAAAGCTTAACAGAGGTTAGACTACATCCGGCCTTTAGTGAGCCCTTGTTCTGTTTCTGGGGAGGTTATATGGCTATAATACTGTTATAGGACACTGAGCGTCCATCCCAATTTGTTTGCACTGTCGCTATGCATCTTCCTGTTAATCATTTGCATCGTCATTTCTTCTAATGATGTTGTAATCGGCTTTGGGGTTCATTGAGTCAAAAGGTGGGTTATAAAATGTTTTAAATAAATAACTAATTCAGAACTCTCACAGCCTTGTTTTTCTTTTTCTTGACAGACCATCCATGAGCTCAGATTTCCAGCATTACAGTTTCAGGATGCCAAACATTGGATTCCAGAACCTGCCTCTCAACATATACATTGTGGTCTTTGGTACCGCCATATTTGTCTTCATCCTGAGTTTACTCTTCTGCTGCTACTTGATCAGGTAAGAACATTTAAGAACATCAGAAGAGCCCAGGGGGCGGATCAGGCCAATGGCCCATCTAGTCCAGCATCCTGTTCTCACAGTGCCGAGAGAGCCAGTGTGGCGTAGTGGTTAAGGTGTTGGACTACGACCTGGGAAACCAGGGCTCGAATCCCCACATAGCCATGAAGCTCACTGGGTGACCTTGGGCCAGTCACTGCCTCTCAGCCTGATGAAAACCCTATTCATAGGGTCGCCATAAGTCGGAATCGACTTGAAGGCAGTACACATACATCTCACAGTGCTGATCAGATGCCCTAACAGGAAGCCCATAAGTGGCACCCGCGAGTCTCCCGATGTTGATGGGCTGCAACTCCCATCACTCTGACCATTGGCTAAGCTGTCTGGGGATTATGGGAGTTGTAGTCCAACAACATCCAGAGACTCAAGGCTGAAAGACAATAGGTTAAATGAATGGTAATTCGGCATTGTGATTGTTTAAATGTACAGTTGCGCAAGCGGCACTTTCAACCAGCCTTCACAAGCCTGTTGCCTTCCAGATGTTTTCGACTGCAACTCCTGTCAGCCCCAGCCAACTAGGGAGTTATAGTCCAAAGCAGCTGGAAATTAATCAAAGGACAGTGTGACATGGAGAAGCTGGGAGAGGCAAAACACAGAAGGAAACCCACGTTGACTTCGCCAGGCAGATCGCCATGTGGAAAGAGGGAAGCTGTGCTCAACTCAACAAGTGTGAAGAACCATTATTCAGGGTCCTGTTTGTAATGTATACACCGAAAGGTGTAGTCGTCCAGGGTCCCAGGGGGGTCTGAGACCCTTTATTTTGGGGGGAGTAGGGTCCCAACTCTGTCAGTGTCTTTTCCTGTTGATTGGAGCCAATTGGAGTGAAAGGAGGCGAATCAGCCACCGAGAAGTCTCTTCTCAGTAGCTCACACACTCCCCTTAGTATGGCAACCAAGAAAAGAAACTCAACTCAGCAAATGATGTTCCTTACCTTACAACATCTTAGTACATTTACCCATTTATGTGCACAGAATTTAGTAGATGTAGCTGAAGGGGCAACACATGGAGGTCTGCACTGATTGTTGCAAGGCATCACTTAGGGAAGGTGCCCCAAACAAAGTAGGAGACTGAAAGCTCATTTTATTGTGTAATCTTAGAAGGGGGAATGGCTGTGAGGAGGCGTGGTGCAACTGTCATCAAGGGACCCTGCACTTCTGAATTTGCCGCTACACTACTGTGTACCACCTGTGAGGTGTGGCTTTGTGCCAGGAGGAACATGCCACATAGCGGTGGCATGTTCCCCATAGCGGTGGCATGTTCCCCAAATCCTGTCGTTTGTAGGGAGAGGAGGTGGATTATTGCTCAACTCCCTGGCTCAGAGGTTTCCATCTGAAGATTTGAAGGGCACAGCATCTCGGTAATAGATGCATGCAAAAGGTTCCAAATTCATTCCGTGGCATCTCCAATTGCAAAGTTCAGGTAGCAGGTGATAGAGTTCACAAGCCTGTAGTCACCAGTCCTGACTTGCTGTCTTAGTGGCACAGCAAGTAAGGAGGTAGGGCAGTATTCAGCTCAGTCCTACTCAGAGTAGACCCACCCATAATCCAAGTCTGCCAGTCTCCTTGTGATCAGGGTACAGGCTGAAGAGAGGTAGTGGGCTCTCCGACACTGGAGGCATTCAAGAGGCAGCTGGACAGCCATATGTTGGGAATGCTTTGATTTGAATTCCTGCATTGAGCAGGGAGTGGACTTGATGGCCTTACAGGCCCCTTCCAACTCTACTATTCTATGATTCTATGACCCATTTACAAGACTAGGCTGCCTGTGGATTTATTATTGTTACTGTTGTTACTACTTTTATATCTGACCTTTACTCTAAGGAGTTCAAGGTGGCATACATAGCTCTCCCACCCTTCCAGATTCTCGCAACAACCCTGTGAGGTAGATTAGGCTGAGAGTTGGTGACTGACCCAAGGTCGCCCAGCGAGCTTCATGGCTGAGTGGGGATTTGAACCCTGGTCTCCCAGGGCCTAGTCTGACACTCTAACCACGAGATGCATGCAGAAAACACGCTGCATGAAAATAAAATTGGTGGTGGGGAATTCTTGTTACCTTAACACCATTATTTTGAAATGTTTACCAAGTTAGAACTTTTTTTTTGCACGTAGAGCAATTGTCTGTTCTCTCCATCAGTAACTGGTTGTTTTCACCTGTTCCCCACCAGGTACTCCAAATCCCATCAGGCTTAATGTATTTAATGTTGACTTTCTCATCTTATGCAAACATAAGTACACCCTAATGTATTTGCCTCCTTCACTTGGCGCTCTGTTATCTGGTTTTCTATTCTCTTTGACACCTGAGAAATTGTTTTAATTCTCCCCACCCCGCTCCGCTTTCACAGCAGAATCATTCATTCAGTCACTTAATTAGATGCCCTCTTAATCGTTTTGCACGATTGCTTCTATCAGATCACGTACAGAAAGTACTTTGCTTTTATAAGTTGGGGTAGTCAATATGGTGCCCTCCAGATGTTTGATGGACTCCAATTCCTATCATCCCTGACCATTAGCCATGCTGACTGAGGCTGATGGGAGCTGGAGTCCAATGGCATCTGGAGGGCACCACGTTGGCTACCACTGTTCAAAGCAGATCTTAGGATGCTTGCTCAGAAAAGTAATTTGACAGTGCAGTTGCTGGTTTGTGAATGGCTTTATTTTTTATCTGCTTGTTTGTTTCCTCGTGCTCAGGAAAAATTGTGTTCCTTTTCATTTGGCCCTTTCAAAAGGGTGTAGCCCCTTGTCACACAGGCACCTGGCGTCTCAGTTTCACAGGTGCTGGGATGCAGAAACAAACTGGTCAAGTAGTTTGTTGTTTTTAACACTTCAAGGCAACTCTGCTTCCCTCTAATGAATAACTAACATATTTTGTGGTTAAGAAATGGTTGGTATTTTTTTCCCTCCTCCACTCTCCCCTTCCAAAGTCTCCTGTGTGCAAACTGATCACTCAGCAGCATCGCTCAGAGGTTAATGAAACAGGATTGACTTGTTAGCCCGAACAAAGTGGGAAAAAGCAGCCCTTTGCAAAATGACTGCCCCTTGGGAACTTTGAGCGTTGGAGATAAAATGGATTCAAGTGGGATCTTTGGAGGGAGTTTTGTGTTTGGTTTTAAGATCATCTACATGCCGGCCACTGAAGCAGAAGGGAAACCCCATGGATGTTCATTCAGTGGGCAACACACATTTTGGCTGCTGTTGGCAGTCAGAAACAAAGGGTTTTTATTGTTTGGAATTAGCTCTTTTTGTGTAGTACCTTGCACGGAGCTTAGCTTCAAACGGGAGTTTTCCAAACTATCTGCTCGGCAGTAACTCTGCATGTTGTGTCCCTCAGAGTAAAAGTGGAGACTGTATTTGGGCATCGTGCCAAACCATAGTTTAGTGCGTCAAGAATGAGCCACAACCAAACTTTGGAAGCATTCAGGTCTTCTTAACCACAGATTGTCTTGTTATCCAGACTGACAAACTGTGGTTGATGCTAACTATGGTTTGTTTGAAACAAGCTAACTTTAAACTATGGGTTTTAATCAGAGCTTGGAAAAGTTGCTTTTTTGAAATACAACTCCCATCAGCCCCAGCCAGCGTGGTCACTGGATTGGGCTGATGGGAGTTGTAGTTCAAAAAAGTAACTTTTCCAAGCTCTGGTTTTAATGCTGACTTGGTTAAAGGAACAACAGTTAACATTAACTGCAGTTGAGACTTTGGACACTAATCTGTGGCTAATTGGAAGTGAACGTTTCTGAACTCCACCTCGTGGCCATGTTGGAGGAGGCAAGGGAAACATAGGAGTCCAAGGTTTGTTGTGGCTTGTCCTCATCACACTACACTATGGTTTAGCGCATGGTGGGCAACCTTTTTCCTGTCCAGGGCCACATTCCCCTAGGGGTAATCTTTCAGGGGCCACGTGTCAACTGAGGGTGAAGCCAGAAGTTGGCAGTGCCAGAGACAAAAACTGGATGAGGCACCCTTTTTTCTATCCCTTTCTGACACCCCCTTTTCTCTCTCACCGTGCTCTTACCTGCCCTGTGGGCTGCCAGGTGAGGGGGCAGGTTGCTCTTGCCAGAGGTCTGAGCTGGGTGCTTGCAAAGGACTTTTGAAATTTGGCTGAGGACAGCATGCGATCCTGTCCACAGGTTAACCACTGTGGAAAACAGGAGGCTGGACTGGACAGGCCTTTAGTCTGATCCAGTGCAGCTCTTCTTACGTGGTTTGGGAACTACTGTTGTTCAGCAAGATTACTTATTTTCGGGGGGGGGGGGGAATTCAGTGCCCTCTGAAGCATGTCTATTTGGAAGTGAAGGCCACTGAGTTTAATGGAGCTTACTCCCTGTGAAGCGTACTCTGGATTGCAGACATTAAAGGACTACAGGTAGCATTTCCAAGAACTAAGGGTGATTTGAGATAGTTTTATATACAGCTGAGGTTTGTTTAGGAGATGGCACCAAGAGGTGACCTGTTCCCTATTTGGGCCATAATCATTCAGCCCTATAAATGAGGTGTATTAGTATTAGCATTGATAAAAAAGAATGCAAACTACTGTGTGGATTTTGCACCTGCCATTAAAACCCATCTCAAATCAAGTGATTTGTACACCACTTCTAGAAAAGATTCAAATCTCCAGTGGAAGGAAGTTCCACTGTCCAATCTGTCTATGTGCCTGTGTGATATGGGCATGACACAAAGATAATTCTTTTCTGGAAACAGGAACAGGGAGACTTCTCATTAGTTTTCCCATTATATAATTGTTTTTAATAGAGTGCTTTCTGTTTTTAACCATTCTGACCTCACCTGGCCAGCATTGAGTTCCCGTAAATTATGCTCCCATCACTGTGAATATTTTAATTAGAGTGAGCTGCACCCTGTATCAGAATGGCCTGGACTGATGGGACCTATAGCCCAAAACATGTGGAGGGCACCAGGTTGGTGAAGGCTGGCACAGGGCTACTTTGAGGGTTGCCTTCTTGATACAGGATCAAGAGCAGGTTCGAGAAACCTAAAGGAGCACTATATTAGTTTAATGCAGTAGAGGCTGTTGGCACCATGTCAGTGGGTTTAGGCCAAACTTTCAAGGAGGTGTCCGTAGGTTGACAAGGTCAATGGAAATGTTCCAGCTGTGGTTGACTCCCCCCCCCCATTGCTCTATCCCAAATTTGTGGCATTCTCATTTTGCAGTTAATGCCTTTTGCAAGCAGAACCGAATGGATATTAGAACACGAAGCTGTCAGCTCAAATTGTGCACAGATTAAACAAGTCATTCATTGTTCCTTTTGCAAAGCTAAAGATGCAGGATGTCTTTGTCCCACGAGGTACATAGATGCCATTTCTACTTCACTGTTAAATCCAGTCCTTTGTACTAATGCACTGTTATTGCATGGAGTCTCTGACAACTTGGTCTACAAAGATTGCATTCTGCTAATTCGTATAGAAAAAAGAGCATCTGGTTTAAAAGCGCTGCATAGATCTCCCATTCTTCATTGTGTGTAGCACATTTGTCCATAGATTTCTATCATGGGTTGTGAACAGCCTTTTTTTTTTTTTTGGAGACATCTAGTAAAGGCGCATGATGGAGTCTACATGAGACTGTACCACACCACGGAATGTGCGTAGAGGTTTGCTTGCTTTTGTCAAAATCTCCCTGCATGGAAAAGCCAGCACACCCGTAAGAAGCTAGAATAACTTTTTCACACATAGGAAGACTCTGATATGGAGCATGAATGATTCCTTTTTGTCTATATTGTGGAGGTACAATCTCATGAGAAGCTGTACTGTGCACTTCCAGTAATGTCCTAAACCATCTTTAGCTTATGGTCACATCCACAGCATACATTTAATGCACACCTAGAGCACGTGGCTTCTCCTAAAGAATCCTGAGAACTGTAATTTACTATGGGTGATAGGAATTGTAGCTCTGTGAAGAGTAGACTACCGTACCCAGAATTCTTTGGAGGAAGCCATGTGCTTTAAATGTATGCTGGGGATGTGACCTCTTTTAAATCAGAGCTGTCGACCTGGCGTAGCAGCTCCTATCCAGGATTTTGGAAAAAGGTCTCTTTTAAATAGAAATACCACTTGGAAACTTTAGCCTTACCCTTTAACTCCAGGATGGGAGACCTGTGGCCCTCCTGACAGCGTTGGACTCCCATCACTCCTGACCATTGGCCATTCTGGCTGGGGCTCCTGGGAGTTGGAGTCCAACATCCTTTGGATGGCTGCAGGTTTCCTATCCTTGCTTCGACTGGTTCTGTGCAGAATGTCCATGTTCCCGTGTTCTGATGGGCAGAATACCTGTGCAAGAAAGTACACGTTCCTGCAAGGAGCACCAGTGGAATGGGGTGGGGTTGGGTGGCGAGAATGATAAAGCCCTCTTTTGCATTAGAACTGTAGCTGAACATAAGAACCTAAGAAGAGCCTGCTGGATCAGGCCAGTGGCCCATCTAGTCCAGCATCCTGTTCTCACAGTGGCCAACCAGGTGCCTGGGGGAAGCCCGCAAGCAGGACCCGAGTGCAAGAACACTCTTCCCTCCTGAGGCTTCCGGCAACTGCTTTTCAGAAGCATGCTGCCTGAAGAAAATGCAGGATTTAAAATAAAACCCAGAAGTACCAATTCAGGCTTCAATCTATGTAGCTCTTTTTTGCATCAGTTGTTTAAAAAAAAAAAAATCACCCCAGGAGTATTTATAGCTGGAAAAACAAGTTCCTGGTCTTTAAAAGTGTTTGCGGTATTCTTCAGAATTCTGCCTGTTCAAGAGCCAGTGAAACAAGAAGCAGAAAAATAATTGCATCATACAGATGGTTCTTTTCTTTTTTTAAAAAAGTGACTTTCCAGGTGGTAAAGGGGCACTGTTATTATTGTTAGCATTTCCTCTCTGAAAGAGAGGGGTGTGTGTGTGTGTGTGTGTATTAGACCCACCAAAGCTCTCTAGTCAGATATACTGCATCTTGAAACACAACCCTGTTGCAAACTATAAGGCTTTGACTACTTTTTTTCTTCTAGACTGTGCTGACTGTTTGGTTACAGATTTCTCTTTGAACTCGGAGAGGTTAAGTGTACTATCCATGGAGGTAAATCTACCTCCCCCCCAAAAAAATTATTTTTCTCCCTCTCTGCAGTATGATAACATTTGGTAACTTGCAATCGTTCACTTTCCTGCTGTCAACTGGCATCGCCTTCGAACCTGGAAACTACCCAGGGAGACTAAGCACACGTTTACCCCACAGATCTAACAGTCATTCCCATCTTCCCATGGTGTCTTGGGAACTCTAGCTCGGTGAGGGGAAGGCAAAAGTCCTAACAGAGTTCTTGACACCCTCCCCAAACTACAATTCCTTGCATTCTTTGTGGAATTCCATGGGTGTGAAGTGATATCAATGTGTCCTTTTGAGTCCTTGGAGGATGGAGGCGGGGTGGTTAGCAAAGGGTGAAAAATCTAGACTCTTCTATCCAGCATTCTGGATAAACGGAAGCAATGTTTCAACACAGGGAGGGTGCCCAGGGACATTTGCTTGGCCATGTGGTAAATCAGAGCGCTCTCCACTGGGGATGACTTTTGCACCAGATCCCTTTACAACAGGGGTGGGGAACCTGCAAGGGGCCCTCCAGATGTTGTCGGACACCAACTCCCATCAGCCTCAGCCACCGTAGCCAGTGGGCAGGGATGATGGGAGATCAGGTTCCCCATCCCTGCTTTCAAAAGGCGCCATGCAGACGGGAAGTTGTGTGGGCGAATGTTCATACTTTTTGGGGGGGAAAATCCCCTTAATGTTAAAAGGCGAGAAGGCAATAATGATTTCCTTGGCATCTAATCTTTCTATATGAAGCCAATAATAATAATAATAATAATAATAATTAGGCAAGTATTCAATGCTGTGATTACCCCAACTAGAGTAAGCATTTTACTGTGTGGTTTTATTTGGGCAGACAAGGTTGAAAAGCACCTTCCTGGTTTGTGCTCTCTTCCTTTGTGTATGTTTTTAATCTGCTTTCCTCATACTAATTCTTCTTTTTCTCCTTGGCTTCTAGACTTAGACACCAAGCCCACAAAGAGCTGTATGCCTACAAACAGGTAAGTCTCGCTTTCGCTCTCTCTGTAGTTGAAAAGCTTGCCCACAATTTCACTTGTGACTAAAAGAGGTTTTCAAGCTATACAGTTCCCACACACTGTGCATGGCACTTTGCCGAGTTAACAAGCCAGAAGACTTGGCCTCTGCCCCAGGGAACTTGCAATTTAGAATTTGCCACCGAGGGGTAAAAGATGAACATGGGGGTAACTAGGAATGACTCTGTGACGCGTACTGGCATAGTTTATCTTGCTCCTGACAAACCATAACCTGTAGCCAATGTTTGTTCCATGGCTTGTTGTTTGTCCGGAGGGAGATAAAGCAAACACCTGTGTTTGGGCATCATGCTAAGCCAAACCTCTGCTTGGCTTACAGCAGCACAGCAGGACCAGGCACAGAGCAAAGCAGCTGCGATCTTCTCTCTGGGAGTTTGGGGTTTTACCCAGGAAAGTTGTCCTGTTAGAGCAAGAACTTCCACTTGTACAATGGAACTTCCTGTCCCCATGTCCCCCTCCAAATCTGCTCCGGAGAGTTGGGGAGAACCTCAGAACAGATTTGGAAGGGTCACTGGGGGAGGAGAAGAAGTTCCATTGCACAAGCAGAAGTCCTGATGTGAACGGAATGACTTTGCTGGATACAACCTTTGCATGCTTGCCTGTCCACATTAAACCATGGTTTGGCTTAACATGGCATGCAAACTGGACCTGAGAGTTACTACTCAGTAACACATGCAGAGGAATGTACTATGCTTCCCTTTTAAGGATCCCATAGAAGCCATTCAATACATACGTCTTTTTTTCTCCTTACATTTTATGAATGGGTAATATGTTTGCGGCTCCATTGGCTGTGTGGTGGGGGTCCTTTTTAGCCTGCCCTGCACTTATATTATGGTGAGCTGCTGTAATTTTGAAGCTGCTTTTAGACTTTTGCAGCCAAGAATTTTGGAGCAACGGGCTGCTGTGAATATCAGGCCAGCAGATCGTGTTTTGTAATATTTATTTTCGTTTTCATTATGTTTGTGCTGGTACAGTCCCTCCGTCTTGAATGTATCCTCTTTCCTTGCAGGTTATTCTAAAGGAAAAAGTCAAAGAGCTCAACCTACATGAGGTAAGCTGGTGTTGCCCCACCCATGGTGGGGAGGCCCTCCCAAGTTACCTATTTACAACTCTGAAGGGCTACCAGTGCCATGGGCTTATGCCACAATGGAGAAAACAATTTCCATTGCTTTTTCAGAACTGAACATCTGCATGCACGCTTGATGTAGAATGGAGTCTATAGCAGGGTCCCACCCTCCAGGACCTTCTGTCTGGCCCTTGGAACTCTTGCCAGGGCCCTCGCTAGCCCCACTTCACCCTCTCCTTGAGTGTTTTTGCCTGGCTGCAATGTGTCCTTGAACTCCGACAGTGCTTCCTGATTGCCTGGATGCAGGATAGAGAGGAGCGTGTGTAGAAGTTATACTGTTGTACACAGATAGAATCTGCATTCATTGCTCTGCCCACTTTTGCCTCTGGCCATGCCCACCACGGGCAAGTGGCCCTCAGAAGGTTGCTTAGAAGGGAATGTGGCCCTTGGGCTGAAAAGATTTCCCCCACCCCCTGATCTAAAGGCTGTTTCCATGGCTTTTAGCTTACTTATCCCTCTGATCGCGTGAGCGTGGTCCCATCTACAATTCCCAGAATAGCTCTGGGAACTGCGGCTCTGTGAGGGACATTTGTTGTTGTTGTTGTTATGTGCCTCCAAGTCAACTACAACTTACGGCGACCCTGTGAATCAGCGATCTCCAACAGCATCTGTCGTGAACCACCCTGTTCAGATCTTGGAAGTTCAGGTCTGTGGCTTCCTTGTACTTTGTTCTTCCCCAGTAGCTCGTTGAGTGCCTTCTGACCTGGGGGTCTCATCTTCCAGCACAATCTCGTGTTGCATTTTGGATACTCTGTTCACAGGGTTTTCATGGTAAGAGATATTCAGAGGTGGTTTACCATTGCCTTCCTCTGAGTTTAGATGCATCTTAGTCTGGTGTCTCAGCTTTGACCATTCCGCCTTGGGTGCCCCTGCTAGGAGTCTAGCCTCTTGGTCTAGGCTCCGGACGGCATTGCTCTCAGCTCCTTCAGCACTCTCAAACCCCCTCACCACATTAAGGTGTGCATCCTAGAGGGGGTGAGGGAAATAGTGGTCTCCAAACAACTCTCAGCATATGTAACAAACTGCCGTTCCTGGGATTCTCGGGGTGGGGGGAACCCATGACTGTTTAAAGTTGCATGATACTGCTTTAAAGCTGCAGTGCAAATGGGACCCGTGTCTGAGCTTGGACAGGAAACAATGCCATTTCAGCCTATGTGGTGATCTGTGTGCTGCATTTTGGTGGTGTCTTGGAACAGTTGCACGGTGGCCTCATGCTTTGTTGTTGATGAGTTACTTGGTTTACTCTTAGTTTACTGTAGTTTACTCTTCACTGAGCTACAACTTCCAGCACCCTGAACAAGATTCTTTTTTTTGGGGGGGGGAGCCGTGTGCCTTAAATATATCATGCGGATGTGATCCTGGTTGGCCAGAGGGAGCAGTGGAACTAAAGAGATAGGCACACACTTTGGGGACCAAATCACGTTAGACGCCTTTTAAAGCCTTTATTGTAATGTTCCTAATAGGATGGACAAATCTTGTCTATTTCAGACTCCTGTTTTTTCTAGTCTTAAGTTCAGTTCTCCTCATGTCTGCATCAGAAGTCAGCATGACAATTCATGTGCGTTTTTGATCACATTTTGTCTCATATCTTTATTTATTTGATTATATTTATGTATTAAGACATTTCTGTAAATCCCCTCACAAAAATAGTCACAGGACAGTTTACAGAAAAAGAAAAAAGAAAAAAGGCAATGTCAAAAAATAAAAATCCAAAGTATTAAAATAGTTTTATATGCAATTTTTGCCTAACATGCATATTTTTGCAAGCCATTTCCCCTAATCTGCAAGGTAGTTTTGTATGTTATTTTCACTAATACACAGTGGCTGCTGGTGGCTCCATGTCAGTGCTGCACCCTGGGCAGCTCCTTGAAAGTTCAAACTAAAACCCAGAGCAGATTCCACTGCCCCACTGACACGGAACCACCAGCCTCCACTGCTAATACATGTATTTTCCCCTAATATATACACATATTTGTATGCATGTTTTAGTTGGGGTCCTGCATTGCAAAATGCAGAGAAGTGCAAATGGTGCTTCAGGAATTGTGAATTAGGTAGGTTCAGATTAAACTGTGCACCAAATATCTCTCTCATCCCTAGTTCTCAGTGCCATTACTTTCCTCCTTGCCATGCAATTTCAACTGCCTCCTTTTCTGCTAAGCTGGGGGGACAACCAAGGCATAGTTCATCCTCTTCTGCCATCCATCCTTTTACCCTTGGCAATAAAGCCGGCATAGCTGTATCTCAAAGGATGTTATTGTTATAATTATATTTATCTGTCTCATTTTACATGGAAGCATCTCAAAGTGACTTAGGATGTAAGAACGAGAAACATTAAAACCAAATATAAGAACAAGAGTGAAGTAAGACCCCAACAAGCTCATTTGTCCCCTCCTGATGGCAATAATGCAATAACACAGGAGATGCATCACAGAGCAACAATAAAGCAGAACGACGTGTGGACAGCCCAGTATAAATCCACCACTAATGCACTATTGTTGCAGAATACACCCACAAGAAAACCAACAGTCTGGAAGGGCCCTGATCTCAGCAACCACAGAAATCCAAAAAAGGGACACCAAAAATGATTGCAAAGCACAGACATGTTGGTACAGCAGCATTCAGTCCTGGAGATAACCCTGGCCCTGAGTGTTGTAGATTAACTTTGAATTGCATCTGGAGATGTATTGGGGGGGGGGAATTGAAGCTCTGTTAAAACTAGCAAGATGCTCCAAACAGCCGTTGCCAGTCAGTTGCCTAGCTGCTGTATTTCAAGCCATTTGACGTCTCTTGAATGGTCTCCAAGGGCAGCCCCACATACTTGGTACAGTTGCCTAAACTGGAGAGTACCGGGGCACGGATAGCGGTGGCCGAGTTACTTCTGTCTGAAAGGAGTCACAACTGCACCAGTAGTGCCACTATAGTGGGATGTGGGAGAAATTCAACTCAGTCCACATTTATTTATTTATTTATATTACATTTATGAGAGCCAGTGTGGCGTAGTGGTTAGAGTGTTGGACTACGACCTGGGAGACCAGGGTTCGAATCCCCACACAGCCATGAAGCTCACTGGGTGACCTTGGGCCAGTCACTGCCTCTCAGCCTCAGAGGAAGGCAATGGTAAACCCCTTCTGAATACCGCTTACCATGAAAACCCTATTCATTGGGTCGCCATAGGTCGGGATCAACTTGAAGGCAGTCCATTAAATTTATATCCTGCTTTTCCTCCCAGAATTTGCACTGTCTGAAACAATATAAGAACTGGAACACAGCCATCCTTTGAAATGTGCACTTTTCTGGATTTTGCAGTACAATTCTCCAGCCAAGAGACAATGTATATACTGTGGTAAAACATGCATAAAAATGCATATATTAGTGAAAATAACATGCAAAAGTGTGGATATTGGAGACAGGGAACTGCATGCAAATATGTGTATTAAGAGAAATTTGACTAAAATGCCAGTGAGTTTTCATGAGATCTTTTCTTAAAAAAAAAAAGAAAAATTGCAAACTGTTGTGAAATGTGGAGAGTTGATTGGAAAAAATGAGTAATCAAAATTAACAGATGAGACCATCCCTAGCTAGAACACGCCAGGCAGATCTGTACAACAGACTCAGCTTGGTTTAATGAGTCCATCTCTCCAGGGAATTCTGGGAAGTATAGTTCTGTGAGAGAAGTAGGGTATCTCCATTAAAAAAATTATGAATACCCTCCCTAAACTCCAGTTTCTAGGATTTCGTGGAGAGCTGGGGAACCATAACAGTTAAACATACACAAAAATTTAGATATGTCCAGAAAGGCATTAAACCCTTCTAACATTCAGTACTCTGTCACATGACCTGGGAACTTTCTTTATAAATAACTTGGAGCTTTTTCCCAAGGCAAGTTAGATCATGACTCGTTTTTCTGTCTGAAGAAGAGCCCAGTGTTGTCTGAAAGCTTGCCTCTTTCCTTCACCAGTAAAATGAAACATCATCTGGATCACCTTGTCATTGACCTATTTCTGAGCTCAACAAGGATGTTATTGATCTCTTTTAACTGTTGAAATCTGGGAAGGAGGGAAGAGAAGTTTGAGCCCTCCTAAATTACTGTGGCGCCATCAGCGTTGACAGAGTGAGTCGCAAAGACTCTAAATTTAAACTTTGGGACATCAGAGAGACAAGGGGGGAGGGTGGGCGGTGCTGGCCCCCACTATATGAGCTCAAAGCCCAGACTTTATGCAGCACAAACACGACCCTGCTGCTCAGAGGAAGTAAAGCAAAGGAAAAAAAGAAGAAGTTTGGTTATGCAACTGGGCTGCCCTTGCCAGTTGTCACAGAGATGAAGTTATTTATATATGCTATAAATCCTTATGCTGGCTGGAGAGTCCCAGTGGGCCCTGGAGACGGCTGGTAAGGAGTTATGTGTCTTTCTCAAAAGAAGTGGCTCCTACTTGGGCACATTTTCCTCCAGTCCCAGCTTTGCTAAGAGACAAAGTTGCTTTTGAACTGCGAGGTACAGGTTAAGGCCTGGGATCCAGAGGGTATTGTGTTCCCTTTTCTGTGCTCACATCAGCTCTAAATAGTGTGGAGAGCCTTCTCAAATGTAAGTTAGAACATGGCTCACTTTTCTATCTGACGAAGAACCTAGTGAAATCAGAAAACTTGCCTCCTTCGCCAGGGAAATATATGGACAGAGATATTTTTTTTTATCCTCCAGAGCGTTTTTTGACAGAAAGTGGCCTCCAGTATTCCATTATCATCTTGTGCCCTTTAAACTCCTTTCAAAATGCTGACTGGGGATTAGGTTTAAAGGAAATTTGGGATGGAGCGGGGTGCGGGGAATGGCACCTAGTGGTGGCATTTTCCCTCCAGCAGCTTTCAGGCCTGAATGGTTTTTTTAAAAAATCTTTATTTTTTTTAAAAAATGCAGTTAGGGAGCCTGGAATAGGGATGACCCACAAATGCATCAGTGCCCATGGGGAAAAATCCAAGTTGGACCCACATCCATCCCTCGTGGGGCACAATCCACTAGGAGGTTCTTTTTGAACTCACAGGAGATGTGCAAGAGAAATGCCCAGTTGGGTTGTGGTCTTCCCTTTTCCCTTCTGTCACCCTTAAAAAAGTAAATGTCCTGCCTTCAAGTCCATTCCGACTTATGGCGACCCTACGAATAGGGCTTTCATGAGGCTGAGAGGCAGTGACTGGCCCAAGGTCACCCAGTGAGCTTCATGGCTGTGTGGGGATTCGAACCCTGGTTTCCCAGGCCATAGTCCAACGCTTTTATTAGCACCAGTGTTGTTGTTGTTTGTTTATTAAATTTATTTCCTGCCCTTCCTCCCAGAAAGAGCCCTGGGCGGCAGACAAAAACACTAAACTGGTGCCTAGAATCTGCCGCTTGAAGCACCTGCCTTTGCTCGCTTTGCCTCATGGCAGGGCAGCCCCCTCATTCTGAAACTCTGGAAAGGGGGCAGGGGAACCTGGCAGGCACATATGTGAAAGGCGAGGCCAGCCCTGTTGTGAGGCAACCACCTCAGGCAGCACATCCTGGGGAGGAGCAGCAGAGACAGCCACCTGGTTGTTACTAACAAAGCGACCGTGGCCAGTCCCCTCTGTTGGAGGACAGCACTGTATGTCCTGCATGGCCTGTCCTGGCCACCCCAAGCAAGGCTGCTGCCTCAGATGCAGTGGAGGATGCCGTCCCATCTCTAGTAGGGAGCTCTTTGTCCACTTGGCTTTGGTGCATGCAAAGGGCAGGAGGAGCCATCTTGTCCTTCGCCACAGGCAGCAAAATGCCTTGGCCAAAGATGAGTTTTTGTTGTTGTTATGTGCCTTCAAGTCGATTACGACTTATGGCGACCCTATGAATCAGCGACTACCAGTAGCATCTGTCGTGAACCACCCTGTTCAGATCTTGTAAGTTCAGGTCTGTGGCTTCCTTTATGGAATCAATCCATCTCTTGTTTGGCCTTCCTCTTTTTCTGATCCCTTCTGATTTTCTCAGCATTGTCTTTTCTAGTGAATCATGTCTTCCCTTTGTATCTCTTCTGACTCAGACTCCTGGAGAACCATAGGATAGGTGCAAAGATCCCCCCCGACCCCCCCCCCCTCTCCTTCTGGTTCTACTGATGCTGAAGGCAGCAAGTGCATTCTACGGAGGAGCATCTTTTGCTTTCACACCTTTGTAACTCAGCTTGTGTCAATCCTGGACTTCTTGAACCAGTTCAGGATGGAGGCATCAGTGCCCACAGGCCAAGAGAAGCCCCACTGGGTTCTGTATTTATATGAAAGGGATGGTGATGATAATCTTCATCATATACAAGGTCAAGCAGATAAGAGAGGCCCAGAATGCTTTAACAATCGATCCCTCTTCCCAGGGAACTCTGCAACTGTAGCTCTGTGAGTGGAACAGGAGGTCCCCTAACAACTCTCAGTACCCTTAACAAACTACAGTTCCCAGGATTCTTTGGGGTGGGGAAAACCATGAGTTGTTTAGAGTAGTGTGACAGCTGCTTTAAATGTGTGGTGTATAGACCTGAAGGGCATCTCCATCCTCTTGTGGTACAACCAAATCTGACAGTTAGCATTGATAGGAAAACACAAAAGATAAAGATTGCAAAAGGTAGAACAGAAAAGGATGCATTTGTCACAGAATGGTGGAGCTTTATTTCTTATACTAACGAGGCAGATAGTAATATTGAGGTTAAACCTAAGAACAGCCCTATAGCTGGGTCAGGCCAGTGGCCCATCTAGTCCAGCATCCTGTTCCCACAGTGTCCAGCCAGTTGCCCACAGGAACAGGATGGAAGGGTCTCGAGATATTCCGCAGTCTATGGATTTTGTAAAGGTGAACAACTCTCCTTCTGTTGTTTTCTTTTTCTTTGTGTCTAGGTGCAGAAAAACCTGTATTTTTTAACATACTTTCCTTGATTCTTAACACGATGTCACAATATTTTTAATTTCCTGGTTTTGTACCCCACTGTTCTGTTTGTTTTGTTATACCTAAAAAATAAATTAAAAATATTAACAAAGAAAGGCATATTGATATGGGCCCAAGAAACATCCTATGCTTCTTATTTCATTTTAGGATACCATTTGTTTGATTGTTTCTCCTTATTTCATGTTGGTTTTCACAAGGAGCTCAAGACTTTGAGCGTGCAGAAGTCTTGCTTACTTACCAATCTGGATTGGGGGTTTTTTTACAAGCAACTGCCACTTGCTTTTAAACAACACACACATTAAATACAAAGATTTGGTTGGCTCTGTGTTGATGAAGCTGTATCTTCTGAGTTGTGTAGAGGACATTTCTGTTGATGTTCATCCTGTATGGTGGGGTTAGATGCCTTGCATTTTGATTTTTCCCCCTTTTAAAATTCTGGAAGCATTCCTCTATTGTTTTATTGCATATACAAATATAATAAACTGACTCTGTGAGCTGCATTAGCAGTCTTTCCCTGTCCTTTTATGAAAGTGTGAAATGCTTTGTTTTTTCTTTTGAAATCTGTCCACGGCCATTATGAATGCAAAATGGGTTTTTTTTCTGTCTCTGTATGTGATTAGCTGATCTTTATTTTTTCCTTCCCTTGTTGCGTTTTTCAGATCTGTGCTGTTTGTTTGGAGGAATTCAAGCCCAAAGATGAGCTGGGAATCTGTCCATGCAAGCATGCCTTCCACAGAAAGTAAGCGCACAGAAATTCAGAGATGAATGTTTGCCAAAGCCTCCAGCCTTTCTTGCAAACCTCTGGGGCATTCTGTGTTGTTGGCAACCTGTACATTTGGGGGAGCGGGGAAAGGGAAGGGAAATCTCTGCAGATGGGCCTCAGCTGGTGAGGCTGCTGACTCCTTCTTTTCCTTGAGCATTGTGCCTAAATCTAAGAGGCAGGTCCTATAACAGTGGTAGCCCCAGAGGGAAAAGCCTGTCATGCAATTTCAGGCCATGGGGCACCCAGTTCTGTACATCTGTTGCCATGCACAATTAAAGGAGCATCAGTGGTAGAGCATCAACATGCATGGAGAACGTGCCTGAGACCTCCAATTAAAAGGGTCATGGCTGGCAGGGCTTAGAAAGTAGATGGGACATAGCCAATAGACTGAAGTTGCAAATACAAGGGCTTTTTTAAGAATACAAAGGAGACGCAGGGAACCTTTGGCCCGCCAGTTGTTGCTGAACTACAACTCCCATCATCCCTGGCTATTGGCCATGCTTGCTGGGGCTGATGGGAGTTGTAGTTCAGCAACATCTGGAGGGCCAAAGGCTGCCCACACCTGGTATAAGGACTATTTATACTGGCCTATCTAGATCAGTACTCTAACTTTCAAAAGTAGCCGAGAGGAGGACGCTGAGAATCTCGCCAGCAGAGGAAGGCAGACGCATTCCCTGAGCAGCATCTGGTACCTGGAGCTATCCTGTCACTCAGCATGGCAATGTAAGGGTTCCAAGCCTTAGGGAAGAGGATATGTGCCGACCTTGCATGCAGAAGGTCCCAGGTACAATTCTCAGCTTCTCTTTTTAAAGGATCAGGTACCAGTTAATGGGAAAGGACCTTCTCTGTCTGAGGCTCTGGAGAGCCACTGCCAGTCAGAGTATGCATTGCTGGGGAAGATGGACAAATGACCTTGACCTTGTGTCACATGGGTAGGGACCATAGCCCAGGGCTGTACTTTAGCATGCAGAAGATCCCAGGTTCAATCCCTAACATCTCTGATTAAAGGATTTTGTATATATGGTCTGGAGATTTTCTCTGTGCCTGCAAACGCCACCGGGAAGAGGACCTTTTAGGGTTAGGGTGCCCCCGCCATGGATTATCATCATCATCATCACTGTTATTATTATTATTAATGATGATGAGGATGATGATAATGATAATAAATTCATATACCTAATAATAATGATGATCATGATGTAATACATATGTTGTTTTTGGCAGTTTATATACTCCTTAATTGCAATCCTCCCTAAGCAGTGTATAAACAACTCAGTACAGTGAAAATAAAAACCAGTTAAAACTATACAATAATAAATACAATTTAAAAGTAAACAACATAATAATAGTTGTTGTTGTTATTTAATTGGGGGGCTGCCCTACCCTTATGGCTGCTGACAGAGGCTGCCTGAACTGAACGTGCTGTTTCTGCGTCCCCCCGACAGGTGCCTCATTAAATGGCTGGAGGTGCGGAAGGTGTGTCCCCTCTGCAACATGGCCGTTCTCCAGCTGGCCCAGCTTCACAGCAAGCCGGACCCCCACGGACCCCCACAGGAGCCCCTGCCCGGGGCAGCAAGCATCGTATAGCTGCTCACAAGCCGCACACTTTTCCAGCACAACCCATCGCCCAACAGAGCCATGTGGACACTCGCCGCTCTCTGGACCTGCCGCTTCTGGCCTTGGGGGCTCTGCCAGGGTTCCTTTTGTCTCGTGAAGAGCTTCCAGGACACACTCGAAGGAGGAAAGGACAGGTGCTCGGACTGCGGAAACATCCGTAGCGCAGAGCCCACCAGCGCCTCCAGAAGGCAAAATTGCAAGCCTTGTGGGTTTGGCTTTACTTTTTTGACAAGAGCACTTTACAAAGGACGTGTGTATAAGTCAGGTGCTGGTCTTTGGATTGAGTGGCATGGATGCTGAAGGATGGGGTGAGGCCTAAAGCCGAGAGCAATGTGAGAGACAAACGTCAGGAGCGCAGAAGGCAACTTGCATGTGACATGCGCCCCCTCACATCTCAGGATGTAGAGACTCCATGCGCTCCTTGGGGGGGGGGGACTGTGCCCCACAGTTCCATTGCCGGTGGTTACCTCATGCCGAATTGCCTGTGGCTTCTGGAGCAGAACAACAGCAAGGAAAATCCTGACATGGTTTCAGAATTATCCATAACAGCTGAGGAACTCTCTCTCTCTCTCTCTCTCATATGTGGGATAGAGAGCACTAATAGAGCCAAGCCCACCCACAGCTCTCTGAGGAAGAGCGAGTGCCTAGAGACCCCAAAATGATGCACAGAACATATTTGGTTAAAAGTTAGGCTAACATCCACCAGCGGTCTGATGGTTTCTGTTAGGCCCCTGAGAGCCACGCTAGCTCAATTTCTGCCTCGGATTCCTCAAGTTCTCTGAGAGGGAAGGAGAAGCAGATCTCAAAAATTCCTGTCACATTAATGGACAACTTCCTGGAAAATAACAAGGCCTTGTCCGCATCCTGCAGAAGAGGCAGGTTATCAATCTCTTGGGTCCAGCACCAGAATAGGGGAGGGGGGCCCTTTATCCCACAGTGTGAATCCCATATGCCAGCACAGAAGGGCACACACACATGTAGAGTTAGAATGCGTTTGAATTGAAAATAAATAAAATGAAGATGACAGATACGGTGGCCCTGGAATTTGAAGTCTTAGCAGCTTTGCTAGTCTTAAGTGCAGATATTTTTTGGTGGTGGAGATCGCCTGTGAAATCCAGGCGAGAGGAGGTGTGAGAACATAATAAGAACCCTGCTAGCTTGACCAAAGACCCTTCCAGTCCAGCTTCCTGTTTCCCACAGCAGACAACCAGATGCCGTAACGAGAAGCCTGCAGCAGAACATGAGGGCAATAAATCTCTCCCACTGTACGTAGTTCCTGAGCAATTGGGGAACAGCAGTGGGCATCCAGCGTCTCGCCTGGAGGCAGCCATCGTGACTAGTAGCCATGGATGAGTCTCTGCAGTAGAACCAGGGGTGTAGTCGTCCAGGGTCTCACAGGCGCTTAGACCCTTTACTTTTTTGGGAGCAGGGTCCCTTTGTCTCCAGCACCCTACAAGGCAATCCACATGAAAGGAAAGTGTGTTAGCCACTGAGAAGAGCCTTCTAACGTGCTTCCTTGTCCTTCCTTGCTGATTGGAGCCAACAGTGTGAAAGGGGGTGAGTCACCCACTGAGAAGACTCTTCTTAGTAGTTAAAACTCTCCCCTTTCGTGCTGATTGGCTCCTAGGGACATCTGTTGTTGTGGGAGGAGGCATTAACAAGAATCTCATTCTCAACCCAGCAGGTAAAAAAAGGATGGGAGGAGCGTGGCTGTGACTATCATGAAGGGACCCTGAACTTCTGAATGTGCCACTACACTACTGAGTGGAACCCACATTTTTCCAACTGGTATTTCAGTTCCATTGGCCAAAATCTGAACTGTGTAAAATTATCTAGGCTCCAAGCAATGGAATTCATTGGATTTAGTAAAAATATTCCTGTTTGGCTCCACTAGGTAGCCGATCAGGGCAGGTTAGAGTCCAGTTTTCCTTCTGCTATAAATTGGGCTTCCTGAAAATGTCAGATAGCATAATTTTTAAACAGCAACTTTCTAGCCCTCACCAAGTTCTGAGGGTGGGGAATCCATGGTCAGGATTAACTGTGTATTGGTGTACACAAATGGAGTCAGGATGTTGTCCCAAACGTTGAACTCCCTTTTGGGAAGTGTGTTTTGTTTATCTGTCAATATGTGCAGTTGTTCAAAGGATACAGGGAAGGGACTTTTCAGTGTTATATTGTACAGTGTGAGTTTTCTTTTCTAAAACTGGCACAGACTGTTCTTCCTAGCCCTTCTAGAATAGGGTAACATTTCCAAGTAGCCGGTTAATAATATGGCATGACGTTCAGTAGCTGCAGTGATAGCTGCCTAGGCTTACGATAGTCTTCTACCTTTTGAGACCATCCAGGTTTAGTCTTACCGTTCCCCACCACCCGGCAACCTTTTTAGTAAATAGTGTGTGACTCTTGAGAGAGTTTATGGACCTTAGAGATCCACCTGGATTCATAGACACATTTGTACACTAAAATAAATAAATGAAATTCTGCAGCAGAATTTTTTTTTAAGAAAAAAAGACAAAGAAAATGTATGCTGGGTTTTTATTTTGTAAGCTATATTTTTGTATATTTAATTGCTATTTTAAAATTCTAATGCATCTTTTTTGCTAATCGCTGTTCTTAAATGTGGGGGGGAAGTGTGCATGTGATTTGACTTGAACTGTAAATAAAGGCAGATTTTGAAAGAACATCAGTGTGGTGGAATCTGTTACTACTAATCTATATATCCATTTGAAAAGTCAAAGCCAGCTTTGGTTACTCTCTATGGAATAATCTTGACTATGGTTGTAGAGCCATATGAGGGGTTAGAACACATGTAAGACACTGAGAAAAAGAGAGTTGCCAATTTACTCCAAAAATCAGATAAACTCGACATCAAATGGAACAGAATGAACCTGAGGAGGAACAAACACAGGCTGCAGTTGTTGAAAATCTCCATACCTGTTTTCTGTAAGAGCCTTGGTTTCAGTCTAATAAATTCAGTCCATTGAAATAAGTTCACTGGTAACTCTGGTGCTGAGGAGTCTTGGAATGTTTATGAACATTCTTAACTGCCTGGAATTTTTTTAACTAGCATGTCGGGGAGAAGCTATGCAAGAGCCTCCCTCCATGCCGTGCTAGCATTCTATGTGCAGGCTCACTTCACAAGGCTCTGTGCATGCGCATGTGCGGTACATGTCAGGTAAGCAGCAGCATCTTGCACATGCAAGAAGTATGGAAAACCAGATAATACAGGGCTTGTATAACTTGAAGGGATGCCCTTTAGGTGACAGGTGACCCTACTGACTACTATCACACTCAGAGATTCTCTGAATGTGGATCTTTAGGTAGCCAAAACATCACCACCCATGCTGGTATTAGCAGGCTCAGAACTCTGAACTTTGCAGAGGGACAAAAGAAAAAATGGAGCAATCGTTCTCCTTCCCCCCAACTATGGATGGGTGAGAATTTTGATTCAGTTCGCATTTCAAGCAGAATTTATCAAATTCGCAATTTGAGAACTGAAACACAGCCATCCTTTGAAATTCGCATTTGTTACCATTTTGGGATGCAGTTCACCAACTAAACAACATTTACAAAAAATACATGTATCGGGAAAGTGTACATAAAAATGAATACGAGTGAAAATAATATGCAAAAAGGCATGAAATGCTGAGAAATGGCTTGCAAAAATGTGTACCTTTGTCATAATTGCCTACAAAAATGTGTGTGTTTGGAAAAATTCACACTAAAATGAAGAATTTTCATGAGGATTTTTTTAAAATCCGCAGATTGCTGCAGAAATGTGGAGAAGTGCATTTAATATTGGGAAAATGAGAAACGGAGAGAACTGAAACTGACAGATCTTTCCATCCCTACCCTCAGCAAACATGCTCAGTGGCCATGAAGGGGTGAGCATCTGGAGGTGGGGGGGGGAGACAGAAAGAGGATGGACTGGGATATCCTAGAAAGGAGCTCAGCTGGCTGCTCGGCTGAACAGGAGCACTCCCACAATGCAGCACTGTACAGCAGGCCCCTGTTGCACCTCTTACTCCATAGTGTCACAATTCCACTGTAATGCCATGGCCAATTCTTGTGCAAGGCTAAGGATGAGGCACCCAAAACCTAACTTACCCGCCAACCCTCCCTTTGTCAAGTCTCTGTCAGACCTCCTCTCTTGTGCTGGCCCCGGCACGGATCTCTCACAATCCCACCACTAGGCATCACTACCTGACACGCAGTAAAGCAATGCTGCCGAGACTGCCTTAGTCTCCTCCTTTTACAGATTGCTATTAAGTGTCTAGGTACACTTTCAGGCCACAACCCCCCACCCATATCTTTATGTCTTTAAAGACTACAGCCCTGGGTTGCCTTTGGATACCTGTTACTGATACACTAACCATTCACTGCTGCCACCATAGATACTGGTTCCAGCTTTGTTTTTTTCTCTGCCCACCCTTCTCTGTATAAAGACATTTTTTAAAAACAATTTAAAAATACATGCTAAAATGCCTGTTTTGTCTAAACTGAAAAGCCCCAAATGCTACTACAATGTTTCCTTATAGGGGAGTTACTCCATACCCATGCTTGTTTCAGTTGCCCTTTTCTGGCTCTACAATACCCTTTTTGAGGTGAGGCAACTAGAACACAGTATTCCAAGCCAGGGGGAGTGGCGGGGGGGGGGAAGAGTGTCCCTTGCTATCACAACTGCCTCTACCTCATCACAGGATCATTTGGGTTGCCCCTTTTCTGAACCCTGCATGTTTGATCGTTTGCTAATGCACCACCGGCTGCACTAATCCTGCTGTGCAAAGGTGTGCAGAAGGTAAGCAGAGCAAGGGCCTGTCAGGTGAGCAATGAAACAAAACAGCCCTTCGGGGTGGGTGATGGCAGGTGAGGTGTTCTGCTGCTAGCTGGACAGACCACAAGCAAGCTGGCAGGGGCCTTGGGACCTGGCCCATTTCCAGAATATCCTACGGGTGCCAAATGTTGTTGGCAGTTAGAGCTGTTCTCTGCAGGTGTTCAAGAAGAGGGGTTTTTTTTAATGTGGTGAGTGCAAGTTGCTGATAGGGAAAAATCTGTCCACAGAAAGAACAGTGGCTTTGTTTGTGTGGTGCTATTTGTTTTAAACAAAAGCTGCTGCACTTGGCCTTGCCAAACTGAAACCAAAGGACTGGTTTCCAGTGGAAATCTCTCGCCTGAATATATAAAATACATAGATACATAGTAAGCTGCCTTATACGTAAGCGGTAAAGTTCAAGCTCAATGCAGAACTGTAGCTTGCAAACCTACCTATAAAGAAATTCATTTCACTGATGATCACTCGTGACCGAGTAAGATTGTCTTCCAAAATAAAGTCTTTAACAGTGGGTCCGTAAGTGACTGAAGAGGCCAATCCTAGATCCACACAGCCTCCCACAGTGAGGACATAGGTTTCCAAATGGAAGACGGTTGCGATGAGGATTTGTTTGACGTGCCTTCTGCTTTGCTTGTTCGTCCCTTTCACTCTGTATTTGTGCTTCTTCAAAGTCCATAGCACCTTTGATAATAGCCAACCTCAATTTGGGATGCTCATGGGCCAAGACTTCCCAGTTCTCGATGCTCATGTTACATTTTTTTAGATTATTTTTAAGAACATCTTTAAACCTCTTTTGCTGTCCACCGATATTCTGTGTTCCATCCTTAAGTTGGGAGTAAAGTAGCTGCTTTGGAAGACGGTGATCAGGCATTCGAACAACATGGCCGGTCCAGTGAAGTTGATGTTGAAGGATCGTTGTTTCAATGCTGCTGGTCTTTGCTTCTTCCAATACACAAACATTAGTTCATCTATCTTCCCAAGTAATTTGCAGAATTTTCTGGAGGCAGCATCGGTGGAATCTTTCAAGAAGTTGGGAGTGGCGTTTATAGATGGTCCATGTTTCACAGGTGTACAGTAAGGTTGGTAGTACGATGGCTTTGTAGATAGGTATTTTGGTCTCCCTGCGAATATCCCGATCCTCAAGGACTCTGTGCTTCATTTGGGGGAATGCAGCACTCACAGAGCTCAGATGATGTTGAATTTCAGCATCGATGTCAGCTTTTACAGAGAGATGGCTGCCAAGATAAGAAAAGTGATCAACATTCTCCAGTGTCACTCCATTTAGCTGGATTGGTGGTGCTACAGAGGGACTAGTTCACACCTGCTGATGAAGCACTTTGGTTTTTTTGATATTGAGCTAGAGGCCAAGCTTTCCATATGCTTCTGCAAAGACATTTAGGATAGTTTGAAGATCTTCCTCTGAATGTGGGGAGACAACATTATCATCAGCATATTGAAGTTCTATGACAGAGGTTGTAATTACCTTACTTTTTGCTTTCAGCCCACAGAGATTAAAAAGCTTTCCACCTGTTCGAAATGTGATTTCCACACCAGTGGGAAGTTTCCCCTCAACAAGGTGTAGAATCATGGCAATGAAAATGGCAAATAAGGTCGGAGCAATGACACATCCCTGTTTGATGCCTGATCCCACTTTGAATGGATCATTTTGAGAGCCATTGTTACCCAAAATATAAGTAAATACATGCAAGCAATCAAGCATTCTAGCTTTAAAACAGGAAAGGAACCTGTTTGTTTGTTTATAAATAAATATATATATATATATACTGCTATTCATTAAAAAAATCAAAGTGGTTTACAGCAATCATTTATACATACAAGAAAGCCATGAAAAAATTCAAAACAAGAATCATTCACTAAGTATTACAGAAAGATACCTTCTCAACTGCCTGCATAAGCCTGGAAGCACAGAAATGTTTTCAACAGGCAGTTAAAAGTCAAAACAGAAAGTGCCTGTTTCCCTCCAAATTACTTCATTTCCCATCAGCCCCAGCCAACATTGCCAATGGTCAGAGGGAATGGGCGTTATAATGCAGCAATGTTCCCCATGAATGCTCAAAACAAAACAAAACAAAAAAAACAGTCAGGAAGCCAAACAATGAGCATCATATGGAAATCAACCTGGAATCTCCCAGTGCAAGTTTCCCAAATGGTTTGCAGGATATAAGCAAATGCCTTTGAGCATGGCATGGAAGACAGAAGTGGCGCTTACACCACCATCACTGTGGGTGTTTCCAGACTGTCCCTATTTTCAGGTAGGATTCAATCACATACCAGCAAATTCAGGTTGTAAATTGATTTGACACACTTGCACAACAAACCCACTCCCCCCCCCAAAAAAAATCAGCCTTTTTGCAATAAAGACAGTGATGAGGAAATGTACTGGAAAGTGTAGGATAATAATTGTTGGTTGCAACATCATATGATTGCCCCACAAACAAATTAGAATGAATGCTCAACAAATAGCCAATGTTGTCCAATCTTTCTGCAAATGTTGGGCAGACAAATCAGGGAGACAAAAGTCAAGAAATCGGAAGAAGGCTAGGACTGGGGGCAGCTATGAGAGAACTAGAAAAGGTCCTCAAATGCAAAGATGTATCACTGAACACTAAAGTCAGGATCATTCAGACCACAGTATTCCCTATCTCTATGTGTGGATGTGAAAGTTGGACAGTGAAAAAGGCAGATAAGAGAAAAATCAACTAATTTGAAATGTGGTGTTGGAGGAGAGCTTTGCGCATACCATGGACTGCGAAAAAGACAAATAAGTGGGTGTTAGAACAAATTAAACCAGAACTGTCCCTAGAAGCTAAAATGATGAAACTGAGGTTATCATACTTTGGAAACATAATAAGAAGACCTGATTCACTAAATGTAAATGTACTGGCTTCAAGATGATTCCGACTTATGGCGACCCTATAAATAGGGTTTTCCTGAGGCTAAGAAGCAGTGACTGGCCCAACGTCACCCAGTGAGTTTCATGGCTGTGTGGGGTTTCGAACCCTGGTCTCCCAGGCCATAGTCCAACACCTTAACCACTATGCCACACTGGGAACACACTGACTGACTGAGATGAAATAAAAGGAAGATGGAAGCAATACACTGAAGAACTCTATAAAAGAGATGCAAGGATGACAGATTCATTCACAGAGGAACCATATGATGAAGAACCAGAAATCTTAGAATGTGAGGTGAAAGCTGCTCTTAAAATTCTTGGAAGAAACAAATCACCAGGAATAGATGGCATACCAATAGAGTTGCTACAAGCTACTGAGACTGAATCTGTCCGAATTCTGACAAAAATTTGTCAAGAAATATGGAAAACTAAACAACGGCCCACAGACCGGAATTGTTCAATATATATCCCACGTCCAAAGAAAGGGGATCCCAGAGAATGCAGTAATTACCGAACTATTGCCTTAATATCCCATGCAAGTAAAGTAATGCTCAAGATTCTACAACAAAGGCTCCTGCCATATATGGAGCGAGAAATGCCAGATGTCCAATCTGGATTTAGAAAGGGAAGAGGCACTAGAGATCATATCACAAACATACCTTGGATAATGGAACGGAGCAAGGAATTTCAGAAGAAAATCACCTGTGCTTTATAGACTACAGCAAAGCCTTTGACTGTGTAGATCATGAAAAACTATGGCATGCTTTAAAAGAAATGGGGATGCCACAGCATCTGATTGTCCTGATGCGCAACCTATACTCTGCACAAGAGGCTACTGTAAGGACATAATATGGAGAAACCGATTGGTTCCCCATTGGAAAGGGTGTGAGACAGGGTTGTATTTTATCACCCTATTTGTTTAATCTATACGCAGAACATATCATACAGAAAGCAGGATTGGACCAAGAAGAAGGAGGTGTAAAAATCAGAGGGAGAAACATCAATAATTTAAGATATGCAGACGATACCATACTCTTAGCAGAAACCAGTAATGATTTGAAATGAATGCTGATGAAAGTTAAAGAGGAAAGCACAAAAGCAGGACTACAGCTGAACGTCAAAAAGACTAAAGTAATGACAACAGAAGATTTATGTAACTTTACAGTTGACAATGAGGATATTGAACTTGTCAAGGATTATCAATATCTTGGCATAGTCATTAACCAAAATGGAGACAATAGTCAAGAAATCAGAAGAAGGCTAGGACTGGGTAGGGCAGCTGTGAGAGAACTAGAAAAGGTCCTCAAATGTAAAGATGTATCACTGAACACTAAAGTCAGGATCATTCAGACCATGGTATTCCCGATCTCTATGTATGGATGTGAAAGTTGGACAGTGAAAAAAGCGGGTAAGAGAAAAAGTGACTCATTTGAAATGTGGTGTTGGAGGAGAGCTTTGCGCATACCATGGACTGGGAAAAAGACAAATAATTGGGTGTTAGAACAAATTAAATCAGAACTGTCACTAGAAGCTAAAATGATGAAACTGAGGTTATCATACTTTAGACACATCATGAGAAGACATGATTCACTAGAAAAGACAATAAAGCTGGGAAAAACAGAATGGAGTAGAAAAGGAGGAAGGCCAAACAAGAGATGGATTGATTCCATAAAGGAAGCCACAGACCTGAACTTACGAGATCTGAACAGGGTGGTTCACGACTAATGCTCTTGGAGGTCACTGATTCATAGGGTCGCCATAAGTCGTAATCGACTTGAAGGCACTTAACAACAAGGAAAAAATAATGCCAGCCAGTATTTTGCCCCCTCATTTAATCCAGGTTTGCTTTTTCCAGGGAAAATTGGGTATGTTTTATAAAATATTTGTTTGTTTTATTTAACAGCATTTCTGTGCCCTTTGCATTTCAGAAATCTCTAAGCAGTCTAAGTAAACAATATATCATTAAAACAAAACACACAACCTCAAAGCAGTAAAACCGCAATATAAAGACAATTAAAAGCATATAAAACAGAAATTCAGGCAATAGTGCTGATGACACGTTTATGATTCTTCAGTGACCCATTTTACAGTATTAAGTCCCACAAGCACCCTGAGAGAGGTCTGTGCTAGTGCAGCTAGCTCTCTTGCTCAGCCCTCATGAAACTGTGTGAGTGTGCCATACACAAGAAGCAAAATGCCCCTTGGCAATTGGTTATGTCTTACACTAACCCGTTTGGGAAGACTGACTGTTTCTCCCAGCATTATTGTCTTTTCTAGTAAATCTTGTCTTCTCATTATGTGTCTAAAGTATGATAACCTCAGTTTCATCATTTTAGCTTCTAGTGATAGTTCTGGTTTAATTTGTTCTAACACCCAATTATTTGTCTTTTTCACAGTCCATGATATGCGCAAAGCTCTCCTCCAGCACCACATTTCAAATGAGTTGATTTTTCTCTTATCCGCTTTTTTCACTCTCCAACTTTCACATCCATACATAGAGATCGGGAATACCACGGTCTGAATAATCCTGACTTTAGTGTTCAGTGATACATCTTTGCATTTGAGGACCTCTTCTAGTTCTCTCATAGCTACCCTCGCCAGTCCTAGCCTTCTTCCGATTTCTTTATTGTCTCCATTTTGGTTAATGACTGTACGAATCCTTGACAAGTTCAATGTCCTCGTTGCCCACTTTAAAGTTACATAAATCTTCTGTTGTCATTTCTTTAGTCTTCTTGATGTTCAGCTGTAGTCCTGCTTTTGTGTTTTCCTCTTTAACTCTGTGTGTGTGTGTGTGTGTGTGTGTGTGTGTGTGTGTGTGTGTGTGTGTGTGTGTGTGTGAGAGAGAGAGAGAGAGAGAGAGAGAGAGAGAGAGACCCACAAGAAGTCTTGGTGGGCTATCCCTGGGGAGGACTAACAAGAGCATGTTCACACATTACTGATGTTATCACAAATTACTGCTGTCAGAAAGGATCACTGTGCTGATTTTGTACACATTTGAGCTCTAGTTGAATCCTCACAGGCTGTACTTTTTTGCATTTAATTGCCATTTACCGTCAGCGTTTACATTCTTGTTTCCCTTCGGTTTGCATTTGACTACGTGAAGGGAAAAGAGCCTGTGGAAAAGAGAGAGAAAAGCAGGAGTAGAAAACAAGGACGAGGACGTTGGACGGATATAGTTAAAAATGAATAAATAGCTCACACATTGCAACTTGAAGCTAAAGGTGGGCCTCTCGCCTCCATCTTCTTGTGAGACCAACTCTCCGCCAAGGTAGACCCACGTAAGCAGTGTCCTGAAGGAAACAGCGGAGTCTTGCCTTTCTACTGGGCACATTTCTGGGTGGCATCCAGAGCTGACTCCCATCAGCCCAGGCAAGCATGGCCCATGGCAAGGCATTATGGGAGTTGTAGTTTAGCAACATCAGGAGGGCCAAAGGTTCCCCATACCTGGATTAGGAGAGTGATGCAGTAGGACAGCCTGCTTCAGCTGTGCTGGCTGGGGCTGTAGTACAAAACAGCTGGAGGGCACCAGGTTTGGGAAGTCAGGACTAGGACCTGGGAGAACAGGGTTCAAATAACCCATCCACAATGAAGCTCACTAGGGGACCTTGGGCCAGTCAGCTACAATCTCTCAGCTAACCTACCTCACAGGATTCTTGTGAAGTTAAAATGGGGAGGCTGGTGTTCCCAGCCATATCAGTGCTCGTTTGGTTTGTTGTTGAAACATTTTCCTATCCTAAAGAGGCCCAGTACAAAGGCTCTCATCAAAGAGCGAATCACTTGCACTTCTGATTACTTGGACATCACCTGGTGACCTCCCAGGCCCTTAAATTCTCCCCCTTCACTGCAATGGCCCACGGAGAAGGCTGATGGGCACTGCAGCACTGACTGGCATTAGGGCAGATGTGGGGAACCTTTGGCCCTCCAGATGCTGCTGCACTTTGGCTCTAGGGTGCCAGGTTCAGGGCCTGAGACTGATCCTGTATCTTTAGAAGAGAAAGTCAGCCAAGTGCAGGTGTTCTTGCAACACTCTAATGGAATTTCTCTCTGCTGCAACAAATCCCTGCAAATGCAATTCCATGGAGATGACTGCCACTGGCAAGATTCAACTCTGCATCCTCGGCAATCTTAATTCACAACGAGAGGTGGCACAGAACAGGTGACCTGAGAGGGGGCAAGCTCAGGTATCCCTCAGGAATTCAGTTGGATGCGGTTGCCACAATGGCAAAACTGAGCAACCCTTTCTTCAAACAATCAACTGCATTTTGGAGCTTGTCAGCTGAAATGGATGAGATAGATACATCTTCGCTCCCACCAGAAGACCAGGCTGCAGATGTCTTAATAAAATAAACGCCACCATAGTTTTCATGCCTTTTTCGGAAACTGCTGAACCGAAGACTTTGGCTACATTCACACTTACATTTGTTCCACTATTATTCCACTTTAAACAATCATGGCTTGCCCCAAAGAATCCTGGGAAGTGCAGTTTGTGAAGGGTGCAGAGAGCTGTTAGGAGACTCGTACTCTCCTCAGAGAACTACAATTCCCAGTTCTCTGGGAAGAAGGACCATTAAACCACTTGGGAGATTGTAGGTCTGTGAGGGGAATAGGGCATCTCCTAACAACTCTCAGCACCTTTCACAAACTATGCTTCCCAGGATTCTTTAGGGGAAGCCACGGCTGCTTGCAGTGGAATAACAGTGAAATAAATGTACAGCGTGAATGTGGCCTTTGTCGGCAAGTGTTATTGGGTGGAACGATACTGCCCTCTAGTGACTATGCCGAGTAAGGAGCAGAGCTTTGGAAGGGCCGGCTTTCCTCCATCATGCCCAGACAGTGGAGCACAGCTGTTACCTGGTCAGATTTTAAATGTGTGGATATATTTCCTGCAAGAAACACAGCAGAGAGTGGGCCTTGAACTTCAACATCCCTGCTGTGAAAACATTATCTCTTTAGATCTTGTTTTTGTACAGCATTCTCCAAGCTGGTGCCCTCCAGGGTTTCTTTTTCTTTTTTTAAGATTACAACTCCCATCATCCCTGACCATCAGCCATGGCAGCTGGGGGAATTTGGAATCCAGAAACCTGTGGAAGGCCACAGGTTGGAGGGGGCTGTTTGGAATGCTGTTTTTGCAACTCTCATCTGCCCTGAGGCTTCAGACATTTGGGAGGGTTTGTTGTTGTTGTGTTCCTTCAAGTCGATTAAAACTTATAGTGACCCTATGAATCAGCGACCTCCAAGAGCATCTGTCATGAACCACTCTGTTCAGATCTTGTAAGTTCAAGTCTGTGGCTTCCTTTATGGGATTAATCCATCTCATTTGCAGGGCTGGCTCCAGGCATGCCAGGGCCCTTGGGCACCAGCCTGCCCCGGGCCCCTCCGCTCCCCTTCCGCGATCTGCGGCAGGAGCGTGGATCGCAGGACAGGAGCTTCCGAGCTGCTGCCATCCCCCAGCTTCACCTACCTTTCTCTGCTGTTTTTTGTGGCTGCGCACACTGCGAGCGCAGGATGGCCATCAATCAAGATGGCAGCCGAGGTTTCCGTAAGAGGCTGAAGCCTCTGCCGCCATCTTGGTTGATGGCACGCACATGTGTGCATTGCTGCCATCAACCAAGATGGCGGCAAAGGCTTCAGCCCCTTATGGAAACCTCGGCTGCCATCTTGATTGATGGCAACCCTGCGCGCACTGCAAAACCAGCAGAAAGGTAGGTGAAGCTGGGGATAGCAGGCAGCTCAGAAGCTCCTCCTGTCCTGCAATCCGCGGTTCCTGCCACGGATCACAGAAGGGGAGCGGAGGGACCCATGTAGCTCCAGGGGCCCTCAGGACAGTGCCCCACCTGGCCGCCCCTTAGAACCAGCCCTGCTTGTTTGGCCTTCCTCTTTTTCTACTCCCTTTATATTAAAAGTCACTGATGGCCTTCAGTAGAAAAATCTCTGCTCCCTCTTTACTTGTGCCAGATTACCCACCTCTTCATCTTCTCCAACCCTCTGGAAATGATTTCCCCAAAAATGCAACACACTTCCTTTTCTAGTCATAACCACATAAGAGCCTGGCTGCTGGATCAGGTCCACAGCCTAACTACCATCCTGTTCTCGCAGTGGCCAACTAAATAATAATAATAATAATAATAATATTTAATTTGTTTGTCGCCTATCTGGCAATTAGCCACTCTAGGCAACGTACATTAAAAGAGATAAAATACAATAATACGGGAAGCCTGCAAGCAGGACCTGAACACAACAGCATTCTCCCCTCCTGAGGTTTCCGCTAATTGATAATTCAGAAACATACTGCATGACTCCAATGATGGAAGAAGAGCTGTCCCCTCACTTGCTCTAATTCCGTACCCCCATCAATCAACTGTCCTACTTCTTCAACAATTGCTGCCTTTGAATAGGATGTGCTGTGTTTACTAATGATAAAACATGAAAAACAAAGCTATTTAAGCACAGAAGTTCCCCTTGACCTACTTTTCATTAACCAGAAACTTATCACCACTGTAAAGACTGCTGACTTTCCTGAAGACCCTGGCTCCTTCAAAAAGGTTGTTTTTAACTGAGCTGGGCATCTGCCATGAAACAATGAAGAAAAAAGCAAAGCAAAGCTGAGCTCAAGATCAAACGTAATAACCATGCAATGTGGTCAGATGCCACACACAACTCCATCCCTTTCCATCTATAATGCATTTATGATCTGCCCCATTCAGTTAGACCACAGGGGGTTAACCCATGGCCTATATATGGCCCATGTAGGCCACCCAGCAATTCTCTGGCCTTTTTTAAACATTTTTTGCGACCCCCCTTTTTTTTGGTTAATTACCTTCACTAGCAGTGAAGTAGTAGTGGTGTTGGACTACAACCTGGGAGACCAGGGTTCGAATCTCCACACAGCCATGAAGCTCCCTGGGTGACCTTGGGCCAGTCACTGCCCCTCAGCCTCAGAGGGAGGCAATGACAAACCCCCTCTGAATACCGCTTACCAAGTAACCCTATTCATAGGGTCGCCATAAGTCAGGATCAACTTGAAGGCAGTCCATTTCCATTTCCCAGGTTTCCCCAAGTGCTCTCCTGTAATTTTTGCTACTTTCAAGTCAATTGGGGCTTCTAAAAAACCCCCAAAACATCCAATTGAATCTTTCCTGTAGCTGTTTCCAGGGAAGCTGTTACTAATGCTGTGCTACTCATTAGCAGCCTATTTACTTCTGTTCACTGTTGCCTGCATTGTTTCTCCTGCTGTGATGCCTTCAGAAGCTAGCACTTAATATAAACAATAGAAGTAATGAAATCAGCATTACCTATTACTCACATTGGTGAGAAAAAATAAATTTATTTGGGGCAAATTTGGGTGAGGGAGAAGAGGCTTTGAGGGGGGGAAATCAGTTACTAATAAATAAAATAAAAGAAATAAGTAAATGCAAATAGAATGCATTTGGAGGGGATTAAGTAAGGGAACAAATTGACTTTGGATGAAAATAAAATGAATTAGTTTTCCATTTCAGCTACGCCCAGTTATGTAGCCCTCAGAGGACTGGCCATGGGTCAAAGTGACCTTCTGCCCCAAAAGAGTTAGTCGCTCCTGCGTTAAGACTATAGGTGGTAATGCTCATCAAGGTATCACAACAGGGAAAAATCACTCAATATTCTCACAGGAGAGCCAAGAGTGGCAATTGTCTACTGCTACATCTGGATGCTTCATTACCAAAACCAGGAACTGAGGAGCTTATTTGTGTATCGTATCAGTGCTTGGAGAAAGCGTGGTGCCTAAAATCTCCCGCCCTTGTGTTCAAAGACAGGTCTTCAGTCTGTTAAACAAAACCCTATCAACCTTTTCTTTTTCTGAGTGACTTGCCACCAGCAAAAGTGGTTTCTGACCACCACCCTCCTAGGTTTCCAAGATGGGATCTTTAGAAGGTGGAAGATCATGCTGCTGTAAACTCAACTAGGAATGCAGCCTTAAATCCTTCTCTTACCGCCTCCCTCTCCTCTATTTCTTTACACAAATAAAGACTACAAACCATTCTTTTAAAAAATAGATTTAATATTTCAAGTATGTTTTGATATCCTACACATTTCAGGGCTGCGATGAAAATTCACATAGCTCTCCACGTTCATACAAGATTAGAAAACAAAACAGAAAAATACTTAAAATAGGTCTTGAGCCGCCTTCACCGACCTGGTGTCTTCCAGATGTTTTGGACTACAACTCGCATCAGCCCCAGCCAGCACAGCTGATGGCAGTTGTAGTCCAAAATATCTGGAGGGCACCAGGTCAGTGAAGGGTGGTTTTCATAATAGCACAACTTGCATCATCGCCAAACTATACACGCCTCCACCTTCAGTGCCCTCAAAATTTACAGAACGTGAGCTGCTCAAAGCAAGACAGTTTAACAGTTGTGAGATAAGTACAGTCAGTCCACACATTTGCATGAATAGATATAGGCTTCTTATAAACTGGTTTATATTCAGATTAAAAAAACAACCTTTGTTCTTCTCCGCATTGATTGAAGAGGTCACACACAATTACTTTGTTACTTGTCAGGAGACTATAGATTTTTTTTCTTTTCTTTTTTCAAACAAAACTAAATGAATACAGATTTTCCCTTTGGTGTAGAAATCGCCAGCAGCCAACACGAGTCCAGACTCCACATCGAATCAGGATGAATTCAAAAGCTCCAGAAAAGCGCCAACTGCCCCAAAGTAACCCTATTTAAAAAAACAAAACCAGCTCAAATACAGTGGATCAGATTATTTGCCAAAATACGCTTGCCACAAAGATCAAGGATCAGCATATTAAATAATTAAAAGCTTTTATAAAGGCCAAGTTTGCTTGCTTAGATTTCCTTTAAAAAACACTGCGATGTGTGATCAAGACAGGGAAGTGGGAAAGACTAGAGATGTGAAGACCTGGGAAAAAATTGAGATTTTTGGGGGGTGGGGGTGGGGGGAAAGGACTTGTTTTTTTCCTGGGCCTTCACATCTCTATCAAAGTCCCCATCACACACCTTCTCCAAGGCCAGAGGAGATCTAGCTCCCTTTCCAGCACTCATCTGTCCATCCCCACCGCTCTATATTCAGATGAAGTACCTCTGCATGTGTGAGTAGGCTTGGTTTTTGGTTGAGTTTGTCACAGTAAAATTTATATATATATATATATATATACCCAATTATTAAATGAATTACAAACAGAGAGTTTCAAGATTATTAAACTGTCAAAATTTAATTACCACAGCACTGAAATTAAGGTGAAAACAATAAAAAAGTGCGCTGAGAGAAGATGCCTCCATTGCAATGCAACGCTTACCTCGTGTTCCAGGAAAAGAGCCTTCAGCTGCCCTTTTGACCAATAATCCAGAGCATAAGCCAAAAGTTTCATTGAGATTGTGTTGATACGCAAAAAGTTTCCCACAAAAACCACCCGATTAATGTTCTGCAAGAAGGGAAAGGCATATTAGACTCTTGCTATTTCTGTTCAGAGTAACGAACATGCTAAGAACATGTACTGCCATTTATATGATTTAGTTCAGCCTTTGCCAACCTGCTGCCCTCCCAAGTGTTACTGGACTAGTCCAATATCTATTCTACCCAATAACCAACATTTTCAGGTAATTTAGGTAAAGCACCACATCACCTGATTCCCTCACACTGCTTTACATTTCCAAGTTAGCAGCAGAATCACTGGAATAGGCCATAAAATCTCAGAAACTCAGAAGCTGGAAGGTTATTTCTACTTGGTTCCACCTTCTTCAGGCCTCCATGGTTGGGGTGGGGGGGTGGGGGAATGAAGACTTTCATGCCCCTATTTTGTCTCTTTTACACCCGTTGGTTATTGTGTGAGGCTGTGAACATTTATTAGAGAGCACAAGGGTGGTCCAAAGGAGGCAGAACAGATTCAAAGAATCATAGAATAGTTGAGTTGGAAGAGGCCTATAAGGCCACCAAGACCAACCCCCTGCTCAATGCAGGAATCCATATCAAAGCATTCCCGACAGATGACTGCCCAGCTGCCTCTTGAATGCCTCCAGTGTCGGACAGCCCACTACCTCTCTAGGTAATTGATTCCATTGTCGTATGGCTCTAACAGTTAGTAAGTTTTTCCTGATGTCCAGTCGAGATATGGCTTCCTGCCAACTTGAGCCCATTATTCCGTGTCCTGCACTCTGGGGACATCGAGAAGAGATCTCGGCCCTCCTGTGTGGCAACCTTTCATGTACTTGAAGAGTGCTGAAGATTGTGGGGGTTGAAGGGATCATTTGCTGAGAATGGCATCAGCAAGGCTGTGGAAGGATCCATTTCAGCCCCGCAGCAAAAAGGGGCAAGCTAGGATAGAGAACTAGATAATGAGGGACAGGGAAGGATTCGGAATGATAGGAACAGTTATTTCAGCAAAAGGACTGACCTGCAATTCCCAGGGTTTTCTGCTAGTTTTCACCTTATGAAAAAGTTAAAAACTGGTTGCCTCTAAGATCCTGCCTTCACTGCTGGCTGAGCTACTGTGAGGTCATAGAACACTCAAACATTTTAACTGCAGATCGGCAAGGGTCAGTCATAGTACATTAACTATTAGTATGCATTCTATCAAGGTGGTGGTGAGTTTGTCTTGGTGGAGGGGTGTGTGTGGAACTGGGATCTAAGGACAGGGGAAGCTGTGTCCAGTAAGGGAGGGGCAGCGGAATGACTCAAGAGGAGCAGATGAAGTTCAGATACTAGAGCAGAAATAAACCAGCGCATTATCTGTATTATTATCATTCATTTCATTTATGAATTCCTTCCCATAAGGCTTCCCAAAGCAATTGACAGTATAACATATATAAAACAATTGCATCTATAAAAATTTTTTTTAAAGTTTAAGCAACAACACCACCACATACACAAAATCAACTCCAAGACGGAGCCCCACCGGCATAAAGATTTCAGAAGGCTTGTTGAAAGAAGAACATCTTTAGCGGGCACTGGAAAGACAACAGCAGTGGAACCTGTCTGATACGTAGTGAGAGGAAGCTCCAAATGGGAGTACCGATGCCAGTACCTTGAATCTTATCCGGTAGCTGTAGAAAGAAGCTACCTTGCGGATGGAATTTATGCATCAGCTTCTCGTGTCCTTTTCTAAGCCACAAGTATAAGCAGCTATTCACCTTAAGACCGGGGGTTAAGGCAGGCAATTAAAATCAGGTGAAGCTGAAGTCCTGGCTTCAAGACCGATCTTTACACTTTCCTCCTCTAAACCCTTTTCTGCCACCTTTGTCTCTGGTTTTCCAACACATCCGTCACACCTCCTTGCCAAGCTACCACCTAAAGGCCTCTCTTCTAAGCTGCTATTATCTGGTGATGGGTTACAGAGGCAGGGAGTGTCCACGCTAGCTCTGCTTGATGTCTGGGGTCAAGGATCTGAGGAAGGCTATCCAGTTGTGCAAAGGATGTCCCAGGGCAACAGATGAACAGCCCTTGGCTCTTTCATAGCCCTGTACAATGCTGCTTGACATGGTTGCAACAAGGCAGCACTGTAAAGAAGCTGAAAGCCCCAAGCTTAGGTAGCACCACACTGGAAGCTGGAAGAGCTGCAGCGACTCTTGCCGTAGGACGGATCACTACCTGGCATGCTCCATCTGCCTCAACTGAAGTCCTCCACTTGGAGTGCCAGTTGCGATCTCTTTGCTGCAGGGAGGGCAGGAGTTTTATCCCTTTTGAAACAGCAAATTCTCTCCTGCAGACCCTCAGAAAATGGAAGCTCTCTGTACTGTTCCCAAACAGTCAAGTTCATTAGAAATCTGGAAACGTCATTTAGCTTGGTTTGCAATTAGTTTACAATATCCCATACTACAGGAGTTCCCAAACTGTGGTGCGTGATTCTCAGGTGGTCTGTCGCATGTCCACATTAAATGTCCATATTGACTTTAAATTTTATTTTTACTGCTTCTTTTACTGTGCTTTATTGTATTACAATTTGAATTTTACGGAATGCAAACCGTAATACAAAACAAGGAAACAATAAAATAAAACCAACACAGCGTCCAGCGCAGCGCACTATAATTGCTACAACAGGCAGGAAAGCCATTAAGTGGTCCGCTAAGACCGTCAATCATTTTCAAGGGGTCTATGGGAGGGAAAGTCTGGGAACAATTGACATGCTAGTCATTCCTGCTCAGCTCACCTTGGCAGCAACAAGAAGTGGCTTAGTGGCGTCACTCCACCCAAGTGCATTGTGGGGCCTGAATGTCATCCCTCCCACCCTGCCCTCCGGGAAACTCTTACGCTCTTACACCAAAGCAACAGGACAGCTATTCATTCATCGTTCACATTTGGACATACTGCTAAGCCAGACTTATTGGGGGTTACTGTGAACAAGGCAGGGCTGTGGAGTCGGTACGCCAAACCTTCAACTCCGACTCCACCCAAAATTGCTCCCGACTCCGACTCCACAACTCCAACTCAGACTCCACAGCCCTGGAACAAGCAGCAAGCATGCTGGTGCACAGTGTGTTACCACTCCCCCCCCCTCCAAAAAAAACAACAACTGGTGTGAGCAGCAGAAACAAACCAGGAATTTTTGGCTTCCGGTTACATCCAGGGATCGAGATTTGCTGCTCACCAAGAAGCCAAAATCAGCAAACCAACCACAAATAATGGCTCACAGTAATTGCTGGCTGTGGCCTGTTTGGGAGCAACAAGCCACCATCCTTCATTCAGATGTAATGGGAAGCCAAGGTTAGGAACGATCAGGCGGCATACACCGGCACGCTGCTTGCTCACAACGTATCACGGTGAAGAAATTCTAGCTTACAATGCCGTGCAAACGCAGAGAATGCTTTTGGGAGCCCCCGACCCACACGCACTTCCCTCGTCAGGCTCCTCCATGCAAGTGGGGGGTTAGGCCTCTCTTGCTGTACCTCGTTAAGCGCACACATTCGTGCTATGGAGCCAATGTTGTTAGTGATGGTGATCAAGGCTGCTCTCGCCAGGTCTTCCTTACTAGCCGCCTCTCGCTTCTCCTTGCTCATCATGTTTCCAAAGCTGAAGAGGAAATTGTGCACAAAAAAAATGTATATTTCTCCCCCTAAAAGCCTTTTACAAGAGAAACACACAAAAACAGTGTGAAAGCAAGAGGGGAATTCCAGATGTTTTTCCAGATGTAGAATCACAAACTGGGTTAGATTAGAATAGACGCCTAGCTCAACCCCTCTGTGAGGACACAGGATCATCCCACCCACACTTCGTCCCCACAACAGTCCACAGCCAGAGAGCAAGGGTACCATAACAAGTACTCACAGAGCAAAATGCAAGAACCAGTGCAGTGCAGTGGTTGAATGTCTGACTAGGACCTGGGAGACCAGGGTTCAAATCTCCACTCAGCCATGTAACTCACTGAGTGACCTTGGGCCAGTCACTGTCTCTCGATCTAACCTACAGATCTAACAGGGTTGTTGTGAGGATAAAATAGGGAAAAGGAGAACCATGCACACCGTCTTGTGGTCCTTGGAGGAAAGGTGGGATATAAATGTAATAAATAAATAATATAGCACCTTCAAAGAAAACAAGCAGAGCCACTCACTTCAAGAATGAAAACATTAAAAGTCTAATGCCACTGCCAGTTTGACAGAAAGTTGTGGGTAAAGGGATACAAAATATGGCATGGGGTGCATGTAAAAGAAATCCCACATTCAATGTATAAGGAAGATAGTGGCTCAGGGATCCAAAGCACTGGATTAAGGCTCCAGTTTCGTCAGGAGCGTGAATTTGAATCCCACTGCTACCAGTTGCCATTTTGCAACAAGGATGATCAAGGATGATCAGCCCTATGAGGAGAGACTGAAAGAACTGGGCATGTTTAGCCTTGAGAAGACAGGTTGCCACCCACAGGAGGGCCGGGATCTCTTCTTGATCATCCCAGAGTGCAGGACACGGAATAATGGGCTCAAGTTGCAGGAAGCCAGATTTCGAGACTGAACATCAGGAAAAGCTTCCTAACTGTTAAGAGCCATACGACAATGGAACCAATGACCTAGAGAGGTAGTGGGCTCTCTGACACTGGAGTCATTCAAGAGGCAGCTGGACAGCCATCTGTCAGGAATGCTTTGATTTGGATTCCTGCACTGAGCAGGGGGTTGGACTTGATGGCCTTATAGGCCCCTTTCAGCTCTACTATTCTATGATTCTGTGTATCATCTCAAGGAAGCTTTATTGGGCACTTCTCCACACTAGCAAACGTCCTGCCTCTACTTGGAACCACTCCCGAAGCCCTGGGTGAGGAAGAAGGGGGTTAACACCACAATCTTCCAACTGCTTTCTGGAAGAGCTGGATAATCCTCAGCATAGCTTCAGAAAGAGCATCAGGCAAAGCAAGGTGGTTCCTTGTTCTTCAAGCAACAGCTCACTGAGCCGGGATTGTTAACTCTTAACTGATCCACAAGAAAGCAATGGACGACCCATCTCTCCAGTAGAGGTCTGTCCAAGTACTGCTACCCAACACCCAGGGATCAAGCATGAATCTATGCATTCAAAGCAAAAAAAAAAAAAAGGAAGACAAAAGCCATTCTATTCCATTGTTAACATAAGTTTTGATTATTTGAATTTTACCTACCCCATCTCAAAACATTCAGGGCAGGCAACAGCATTTAAATGCAGCCCACGACAATAATTAGAAATCATAAGGACATAAGTGGAGTCTGTCTGGTGGATCAGACCAAAGGGGGCCCATCTAGTCCAACATCCTGTTCTCCCAGCGGCCAACCAGATGCCCATGCAAAGTCCCCAAGCAGGACCCAAGAGGAACAGCACTCTCTCCACTTCTGCTTCCCTGCAACTGGTATTCAGAGCCATACCACCTCCAACAGCAGAAGCCACCCCTTCCCTGGTTGCCAAAGCCAGACAGAAAATCGTTTTAGAAATGTAGCATGCTCCCTAAATAAGCTGCAGGCGAGGCCTCACCTGGATGCGACCGTCCAACCAGGCAGTCCAAATCTCTCATAGTCGCCGCCATAAATATCCCGCACTAATTTGTCCACTTTGGTGCTGTCCCCGTGGGATGCCATTTCAAGAGCTTCTTCAAAGGTGGAGCAGCCAGCCAGAAGGCAGCAGAGACCAAAGAAGGTTCCTCCTCCAAGGCTAGCAAAAAACAAAAACAAAAACAGACATGGAAATAATTTCTGCTGCCCAATGAAAAGGCTGGACAGGGTGGGAGAAGACAGAGAAACAACAGGCAAGAAAACAACTTTGCAATTTAGTCCTAGGGAAAATGAAATCAGCAAGCTAATCCTGCTGGCTGCTACAGTCTCCACACCAGCCTCAGACGGGCTGATGTGCAAACATGGCAAATCCGTGCTTTTTAAAATATTCTAAACACTAGTATAGTGGCAAATTCAGAAGTGCAGGGTCCTTTCATGATAGTCATAGCCACGCCCCCCCCCATCCGTTCGTTTTTGCTGCTGGGTTGAGAATGAGATAGTTATTCATGCGTTTTCCCACAACAGACATCCCTAGGAGCCAATAAGCAAGAAAGGGGAGAGTGTTAGCTACTGAGAAGAGTCTTCTCAGTAGCTAATTTATTTCCTTTCACTCCAATTGGCTTCAATCAGCAGGAAAGGACAAGAAAGCATGTTATTTATTTATTACATTTCTACCCCGCCTTTCTTTTTCATGATTGAAACCCAAGGCGGCTTACATATGGTTCCCAGGTGGTCTCCCATCCAGGCACTGACCAGACCTGACCCTGCTTAGCTTCAGCAGGGAGCTGGCCACATGTGCCTTCAGACCATAACCTGGGATGTTAGAAGACTCTTCTCAGTAGCTAATACACTCCCCTTCTATGGTGATTGGCTCATAGTATGCTGGAGACATAGGGACCACCCTTTTGACCCTGCTCCCCAAAAAGCAAGGGGTTTAAGACTCCAAGACCCTGGATGACTACACCCCTCATTCAACAGAACAGAACAAGAGAGCTGCTCACACACTTACAGCTCAAGCCCATGCAGGTTTTCTCAAAAATAAGTCCCATCATGTTTAACGGGCCTTACTGCCAGGTGCCCCAAACTCCAGCCTCAGTCCCTACACTATACAACTGCTTTACGAGCAGTGAATACACATGGCCATACGATGCCACACGGTCTCATATAATCGTGTCCAGGGATTGCAAGTCACCGATCTACGGACTGGACTCGCTTAGCAGATCTGAAAATGACAGGGCAATGCTTTCAAGCCTCACCTGGTCCCAGTGACTCGCTTGAAATCGTCTTTGGAATAGACAGCCAAGATGCTGACCCCAGAGCCAATGTTCACCAGAAGGAGAGGGTAGGGGTTCTCCAAGTTGAAGGGGAGCTTCTGACATTTCTCGGGATCAGTTGGATTCTCAAAATAGTAGCACTCTGAGTGTCCGTTGAACCCAACCGAATCAATGTATAAAACTCCTCTAATAAGGCAGTCGAGCTCATCCATTTTGCGAAGCTGGAGGTCACTCACCTGTTTGGAGAAAGAAGCTTTGAAGAAAACTAGGTACTAAAACACTTCTAGGAGAGATGGGAAGATGGCTTCAAGCAGTTCATGGTGGTTTCCTTCCTTATTCTCTTATGCATATCACTCAGGGATAATGACCTACTGCAAGGAAAATCCCTCAATGTCCAATATTAGAAATGCCCAAAGCCCGAAAGTTCACCAGCATCATTGCAAGTGAAAACAATTTATTCAACTCTATACTGGTGCGCTCAGCCAATAAACAATGGTTTGCTTTGATGAAAGGGCTTTGAGGTTTTTTTGCTTATTGTAAATTGACTGGTGAGTCCACTGCTTTTTATTAATTTGATGTGTTTTTAAGCATCACTGAGGAACCTTGCAGGGGAAAAATAACTTAGGCTGCAATCCAATACAGACTTACTTGGGAGTAAGTCCCACTGAACCCAATGGAACTTACTTCTGAGTAGACATGTATTGGACTGCAGCCTAACTCGGAGGTTCCCAAACTGTTGTCTGTGGCCCGTGAGCTTCACTGAGATGGTCTGCAGCATGTCCCCATTAAATACTTATACAGATTTGTAATTGTATTATTGTTTCTTTTATTTCTTATATTTTATTGCATTATAGATTGAATTCTACAGAATACAAACTGTGACACAATAAAATACAATATATAAGGAATAAAAGCAATAAAAACACAATCCAAAATTACACGGTCTTACACAGCACATTACAACTGCTACAACAGGCAGAAAAATCATTAAGTGGTCCAACAAAACCTTCAGCAATTTTCAAATGGTTCATGGGGGGGGAGTGGAGTTGGAAACCATTAAACTAAGTCATTACAAACTAACAGAGGAGTCAAGGCAAATGAAGAAATGGGGCACAGGAACTGGGGTAGAGACTGCAGTCCTCAGGGAGGGCACATTTGGGTTTTTCTGGCCAGTGAACATCAGCTAGGTTGTCTCACAGCAAACACTGGTAGCTGCGCTGACATTTGGTCACAGTGTTGCAGTCTTGATTCCCCAATAGTTCCACCGTTGGCAGTTGAAAAAAAAAAAGAGGACAGGCAGCTGCAGACTACATAACATCAGACTACATAACATTTGAGGATGAGAGAAGAAGCAGTGGAGGAACAAGAAGTTAGAAAGACCCAGTGGCCTCTAGCCAAATGCCCCCCCCAGACTAATTTATGCATAACAAAAGCAGGTGTGCTACACAATGTGCCTGGGGAGCATTTCTGTTCCTCCAAATTCCGCCTCCCAAAAATTCTCAGAAAAAGCTGATGCCTTACAGTGGGAAGGAAACACTTCTTACCGCAGTGTCTCCTTCCCCTCTCCCTAAAAAAGCCTGAGAACCAGAGAGGGGAGCAAAGGGAAAACGGCTAAGAGCTTGCAAAGCCTGTAGTGAAAAACTGGCAGAGTGCCGTCAGATCCTGTTCTGGGGCGAAGAAGGAAGGAAGGGGGGTATGTCCTCAAACTCAGTAGACACAAGCTTCTAATTTGCATAGCCCTGCCTAGTGGAGCCAGTGGGAGGAGCAAGCCATCCATGGCTCTCCACTGCAGGGCTGCTCCAAGCAAGGCAGATGTTCTACCAGTGAGGAATGCAGGAAGCTGCTTCATACGCAGGCAGACTAACGCTCTGCCAGAACTCAGTAACGACTACACTGACTAGCAATGGCTCTTTGGTGTTTCAGAAAGGGAGTGTTTCTGTGCTCTACCAGAGATGCCCAGGGCTGAACCTGGGACCTTTTGCATGCAAAGCATGTGCTCTTCTACTCAACTACAACCTTTCCCATATATATGTGTATATATACAGTAGGGCCCCGCTTTACGGCGCTTCGCTAATGCGACGGTCTCAATTAGATGCAATTAAAGCCCCACACATACTGCGCTTGTTCCGCTTTTACGGCAGTTTTCGGGCGTTGCACACCATTCTGTTGAATGAGTTTCGCTTTTCAGTGGTTTTGCTTTTCGGTGGGGGCCGGAACGTAACCCCCCGTATGAGTGGAGCCCTACTGTACACACGGACACACACTTCTCCTACTCCCCCCCCCCATCCTCGATTGTGGCAAGTTTCAAGGTACTCGTGATGGAAGAAGGTGGGCCTCATTTTTCTCCAACATTTCTTTCCAATGCTGCGAGGACCAGAAACATGATTTAAAAAAAATACGGAGATTTGCAGGTGTCTGATGGATATTCCAAATTCCAATGATTCACAGTGAAATAACAGGCATGATTCAAACCAGCACCCCTGCCTAATGAATGAAGAACAGCTGCCAGTGGATGTGGAGGGGATGGAAAGGAACTCCTTTCACTGCTGTTTCCCCTCCCTGGTTTTTAGTTATCTAAGAAAGTGTTTCAAACATGGTTCTGTAAGAGCATTCTACATGTACACAAAAACATGCAACCCAGTGGTAACGCCACAGAAGCAGGGACCTTTCACCAATTTATCACATTCATCACCACAATCGTTACAAGCTACACTCTTCAATCAGCTAAGCTAACACGTTACGCCAGCCTTTGCCAACCTGGCGCCCTCCAGATGGTGTTGGACTACAACTGATGGGAGCTGTAGTCCAACACCATCTGAAGAGCACCAAGTTGTCGAAAGTTGTGTTAAGACCATGAAGAAATGGCAACGACAGAGCTGCGGTAGCTGGCAGTATTAACTGATACCTTCATTGCCCCATTTTATTAGTGGAAGTATCATTTCAGGGAATGCCAGGCCAATGTTAAAAGTTTTACAGCCAGTAAACATCCATTTTAGAGGTGTGTAGACCAATTTTGCATTGCCCTTCACCTCAAATCAGGAAACAAGGCTGCCTCAAAGGCATTACAATGGAGAGTCATTGCAGAGGTTATTGAATGCACACACAGCCTCTATTCTGCAAGCTCTTAACCATGTGCTATTGCAGCTTAAGAGAATATAAGCCAAAAATTGCATACTGTGCGGAAGTCCTGCTCAAATTTATACGCTCCACCTCCTGTGGCACATAAGGTAGTGTGGAGGCTTGAGAAGTGTTTTTCGCTGCCCATTTGAATAAAAGCAGGCATGTCATGAGTAGGAAAGCGTATAAAGTGTAGATTGCCTTTGCGTCCACACAGCGTAAGGTCCTTCAGCTCAAGGTGGACATCCCGAATGCCTGTGGTTCCATAAGCGGTGTTGGAGGTCAGATATTTCCGAATGCTTTTCAGATTCTCCACTTCCTCCTCCTCTTCTTCCGTGGTAATGTCTTTTGGTTCAAAATAAACAAGCTTCACCAAAGTCCCTCCAATATCCAAGCCAAACCAAGGAAAGACTAAAAGGAATAAGGGAGGGAAAGGATCATTATAGAGGTGGTGTCACACTGTACATTTTAAAGCAGGCTAAACATTGGCTGCCACCATCTGCTTATAAGGGCCCATTCCAACCACTCGCTGAGCTGTTATGATGTCATGGAATGTTCACAAACATTTCATCAGCAGCACACGAACGCCCCATCAATTAGAGCAGCCTTTCCCAACCAGTGTGCCTCCAGATGTTATTGGACCACAATTCCCATCTTTCCTGACCATTAGCAATGCTGGCTGAGGCTGATGGGAGTTGTGGGCCAACAACATCTGGAGGCACACTGGTTGGGAAAGGCTGAATTAGAGACTTTGCAAGCAGATGTAAGACAGGAAGTGTGTTTGGTCAAGGAGGCTGAACACTGGCGAGTGGAAAGGGGGTCTAAAGATGAGGGCCAAGTCATAAAACAGACTTCAAATATAATGCCAACAGACTTTATGTATGCCTTCCCCAGACAAAATGGCTAGTTTTATTTCCAAAGACAGATGTGGAAGATCTGATTCACGTCCATTTCAATGTTTAAGAAGCCTTGAAAAGTCTGCTATAAAGAATTTATCTGAACAGTATTTGCTTTATCATTTTTACATTTGCATCCCAACTTCTGAACTGCCAAGGCTTGCCTGTTTGCTAAATATATACTGTATAAGTGCATATACCAACCGTTCCTGAATAGCCTCATTAAAATAAACAGCACTAAGGATAAAGATTGTAAACTACATTTATAACAAACCCTGCTATCGACAAACAATCAGTAATCCAGGATTAAAGTGGCAGCAAGTGATGTTACTAGGATCACTCGATTCTCAACATCAGAAGCTGAAGCAATGGCTCAGGGAACAGTCTTCTTCCCCCGCACAATGCTGCTGAGCTCCAGCACAAGCACACACAAATGGTTGTGTGAAGAACTATTTCTGGTGTTCTAGCACAATGACTTAGATTAGCAGAACAAGTACATTTGGCAGGGTGAGAAACTCAGCCTCCTGCACTTCCTCTGCTGCCATGAACAGAAAAAATACTAAAATAGAGGATTTCTAAGAGGACTTTCAGAAATCCCGACTTACAGATTTACAAAGATTCACGCTATTAAGCCTAAAGAATTACAACAGTTATATCGGGGTGGGGAAACCTTTCTTCTGTTGAAGGCCACGTTGCCTCTGGGGTAATCTGTTGGGCGCAGAGGGGGGCACTTGCCAGCAGTTGGCAAGGCCAGAGCCTAAAGTAGCCAAGGGTACCCTTTTCTTTCTTGGTCATCCCTTTTCTCTCTCCCCTTCCACCTCTTCTCACCCAGTGGGTTGTTGGAGGAGGACAGGGCTCTTGCAGAGGACTTTTCAAAATAGGTTGACAGGCACAGGTTGCCCACCCCCTATTTTGATCATCAGACTGCAAAGGACAGTCACTAATAGCCATTTCAACCATCGTCCATCCCACATAAACACACATGCAGAGCACAGCAGTGGTATGGACAGGAGGCAAGCACTGGGTGAAACATAAGAACAGCCCTGCTAGACTAAAGGTGTATCTAGCTCAGCATCCCGTTTCTCACAGAAGCCAACCAGATGGGGAAGTCCACAAGCAGAGCGCGAGGACAATAGCCTTGTCCCACTGTTAATTCCCCAGTGACTGGTGTTGCCTCCAATTCTGGGGGAGCAGGACACAACCATCATGACTAGTAGCCATTGTCCTCCACGAATTTGTCTAATCCCCTTCTAAAGCCATATAAGCTGGTGGCCACTGCTGCCTTTTGTGGAAGCACAATCCATAGTTTAACTATATTCTAACCAAGTTCTTCCTTTTGTCTGTCCTGAATCTCGCACCGTTCAATGGCATTGGATGACACAGGGACGAAGTATTATGAGAGACAGGGGAGGAAACCACTCCCCCCCCAAACCCCTATGCATTATTTTATCAACCTACATCATCTACCCCCCTCTGCTTACCAGCCTTTTTTCAAAACTAAAAAGCTTCAGGCATCGTCAACTTTTCCTAGGGGAGTTGCTCCAGCCCCTTAATCATTTTGGTTGCCCTTTTCTGCACTACTTCAATGTCCCTTTTGAGCTGTGGTAACCAGAACTGCGAAAGCCAGTGTGGTGTAGTGGTTAAGGCGTTGGACTACGACCTGGGAGACCAGGGTTCGAATCCCCACACAGCCAGGAAGCTCACTGGGTGACCTTGGGCCACTCACCGCCTCTCAGCCTCAGAGGAAGGCAATGGTAAACCCCCTCTGAATACCGCTTACCATGAAAACCCTATTCGTAGGGTCGCCATAAGTCGGGATCGACTTGAAGGCAGTCCATTTTCATTTTTCCAACCAGAACAGCACCCAGCAGTCTAAGTATGGCTGCACCATAGATTTATATAAAGACAATATCAGCAGTTTTACTTCTGAACTCCTTCCTAACATTCCCTAGCATGGAATTTGCCTTTATCACAGCTGCCCCACAACTGGGTCAACGTTTTCATCGAGCTAACCGCCATAATGACAAGCTCCCTTGACAGATCAGACCCATCAGCATTCATATGAAGTTATTATTTTTTGCCACAATATACTATACTTAATTACAAGGAACCTAAATTGCCATTTCATTGTCCATTCACTCAGTTTGGACAGATTCTTTTGGAACTCCTCATAAGAACATAAGAATAGCCTGGCAGATGGATCAGGCCAGTGGCTCATCTAGTGCTGCATCCTGTTTTCAGTGGCCAACCAGAAGCTTCTGGGAAGCCTGCAAGCAAGATTTGATTGCAACAGCACTCTCCCCCCCTGCGGTTTCCAGAAACTTCAATTCAGAAGCATATCTAACATTTAAGAACGTTTCAGTGGATACTATCTGGACGCAGTAATTTTAATTTGTCATAAGGCTAGAGAACTTAATCTCTTGCCTCAGTTTTTCAGTTCTGTCAAGAGAGAGCCAGAAAACGGCACCCTGAGCAGTAGGAGGCTAGGAGCATTTGCTGAGAGCTCAGCAATGTATTGCAGTTTACTTGGTTCCTAGTCTAAGAAAAATTCATTGCAGCAATTCTTTTATGCTTATCTTCCGGTCTGCTATTTTGTTATACTCTGCTACAACAGAACGGAGACATAATTAGTTAGGAGGAACTTGCAATCTTCGAGGATTGAAAAGCGGAAGGGAAGATAAGAAGTCTGGCAGCCGCAACAGCTTTAAGTAAATTGGACAGCACAAATAAAAGTGAACTGAGCAAACTTAAGATTTAAATTTTGCTAGGGCCATGAGCATCTTTGCTAATTGCTAACTGGTGATTTACAACTATCCCTATCAACACTGGAAACCCTTGGAAAACTCCTGCAACCTTTGTAACAAAATGGTCCTTACTAGGATGGGCTATAGAGACCAAGGAATTACTCTACTTGCTGGGAATATCCCTTTAAATCAAAGGAAAAGCCAAACAAAAATTACAGTTTTTTACAAGCAGGCCAGAAGGAAAGGCAGTGGAAGATGTGATCTCACGTTCCCCTAACTCCCAGAATACTATCCTCGCTTAGTCTCTGGGCCTTAAAAATAACATTTATGATCTAAATGAGGATTTATCCTCTGTGAACCTTGCACTGGAGCTGGCTTTAGCTGAGACCATACCATTTTCCAGGCCAACCCTGCAACCTAAAGAGGATAACCAATTAAATGAATTGATGCTAAGACAAGTTGCAGAGCTGGGTTGCAGTGAGGGGAAAGGAAGCAAAAAGGACTCCTTCATTCGGCCTGAAGAAACAAAACAGCCTGAGGCAGTAAATGGGGAAAGTATATAAGTGCCAATTGAAAGCTGTATTTTTGAAGGACCTTGAACATATCAAACCCTTTCTCTCAGAATTTAACAACCTTTTAACTACACTGGTTGAAATATATAAAAAGGCTGCCCTGGAACATGAAAGTGTGGATTCAGTAATGGAGCCAAGTGAAACTGGGGAGCAAACAAGTACATCTCTTGTGTCAAACAGGGCGACAACCAGGAAAGTGACTAAAAGAAGAGGGGGTAGCAACCAAAAGAAGAGTAACCTAAAGAAAACTAAAAATGTCAAAAATGCAAAACGCATGCGCTATTAAAAAAAAGGAGTTTGTGAAACTTTTTAAACTGCTAGACAAATGTCCTAAGCTAGTACAAAAAGCTAAGGAGAGAACTAAGGACAAGGAAACCAATGCTGATAACGCAAAACTCCATCTTGATGACACATCTGGGTCTCCCCCTACAGCCTGCCTTACTCACACCTTCACTTACATCAGTCCAGGCTAAGGTCCAAGATACCGGCACGCAAGATCCAAGGAAACCTTACCAGCAGAAGCGTGGAAAAAATCAACACCTGGAATCTAGTACTGAACTGCCAAAAGCTGGTTCTAGCAAACCACCCAAAGCCCAGGGGGCTTTGAACTCTACACAAACATAAACCACACCTGCTGGAAATTTTGGATGTGGCTCACTCTGGCATGCTTTCTATAGCAAATATTGCCCATGCGGAATATATATACTATAATTATATTCGTGCAAGTGCAGAGGTCACTTTCAGCGAGTGGGGCTCAGCTAGAATTGTGTGATTGTAGAGATGCCCTCACTGAATATAGTATTGTAATCTTCTTTGAGAATTTGGCTCCCCTCCTCCCCCGGCCTTGGGTTTCCATTGCTTTTTACACTTAAATACAGACAAGGGAAGGAGGTTGGTGGCATCAAAGAGCGGATTGACCTAGATACAGCTGAAGAAACTTCCATGGGGCATAAAGGCTTAGGTATCCAGGAACCAGAGGGGAAGGAATATGCGAGACAAAAATAAGGCGACAACCCTCTCATAAGGAGAAAGAACCATTCCTCAATGAGGAAAGACAGCTAGTGGACTCTTTTAGAGCTCTGCCTTGTGAGAACAGTTCTGTCAAGGTACAAGTATCTACCCTACATTTTCCACACTGCAGAGAGATGCAAAAAAGAAAAGAAAAATCAGTGTTTCCCAAATCACATTATCCTCCTTTAACTCCCTTGTGGGTCTAACCAGCTCTCACGCAGGTTTCCTCATCCTTTTTTTTATTGCTGGTCTTCACGTTTTTAGCATATACTCCAAAAATTCTTTGCCTGCAAATCCCTTTTCCTCTGCTTGCATATGCAGGCATGCCACTGTTACTGTAACTATAGCATCTTCAGAAAGTGCTGCCAAAATCAGAGAAACCAGTGCAAACAAGATCTTCTGTTTAAATGTACTTTCTTCACACAATAATGAGCAGGTGTTCAAAAGAGTGCAGAAGAGGCTGCATGGAGGAAAAAAACAGTGCAAAACCAACATGCACCATTTATGGGCTCTCTTTTACACCATAGTAGCACTGCAGTGTTCTGGTAATATGAGAAGTCAAGGCCCACACTTTAAAAATGACTGCTTTCCACCTTGACAATCATCAGATATACGCAAATGATCTTCTACACAAATCTACTGCTTGATGGGTCCACTATTCCATTTTTACTACTTCAGAGATTCTCAGAGCTAAGGCCCTTCAAGAACCATTCATATTAGTGCACAATAAATGTGCCGTTGTTTAAGAAGATTCACCTGCCTTTCCGTTAGCTAGGATGTCCTTGGCGGAGAATTTACATTTTTCCCAGCAATCCAATGCTACTCATCCCTCCTCTTCTGCCAAACTAGTTCTTGCATTTCAGTCTAGAGTGCAGAGAGGAATATGGTACAGCATGCTTAGTGCCTGTGGCAGCATTGAGGGACAACACACTTTCCACACATATATGATACACCCTGTTTTTTAAAATTACTTGTTCTCCAGATTCTTGTGTACACAAGGAACTCTACAGCAAGCGCCGTGAAAGGCTTTCAGAGTGGAAAAAAAACTGGCAAGAACTAGAAAAGCTACCCCCTCCAAAGCTATCCACCCGAGAGTTCTCAAAGAACTCAAATGTGAAATTGCTGATCTGCTAACTAAAATATGTAACTTGTCCCTTGGGTCCTCCTCCGTGCCTGAGGACTGGAAAGTGGCAAATGTAACGCCAATCTTCAAAAAGGGATCCAGAGGGGATCCCGGAAATTACAGGCCAGTTAGCTTAACTTCTGTCCCTGGAAAACTGGTAGAAAGTTATTATTAAAGCTAGATTAACTAAGCACATAGAAGAACAAGCCTTGCTGAAGCAGAGCCAGCATGGCTTCTGCAAGGGAAAGTCCTGTCTCAGTAACCTATTAGAATTCTTTGAGTGTCAACAAGCATATAGATAGAGGTGATCCAGTGGACATAGTGTACTTAGACTTTCAAAAAGCGTTTGACAAGGTACGTCACCAAAGGCTTCTGAGGAAGCTTAGCAGTCATGGAATAAGAGGAGAGGTCCTCTTGTGGATAAGGAATTGGTTAAGAAGCAGAAAGCAGAGAGTAGGAATAAACGGACAGTTCTCCCAATGGAGGGCTGTAGAAAGTGGAGTCCCTCAAGGATCGGTATTGGGACCTGTACTTTTCAACTTGTTCATTAATGACCTAGAATTAGGAGTGAGCAGTGAAGTGGCCAAGTTTACTGATGACACTAAATTGTTCAGGGTTGTTAAAACAAAAAGGGATTGCGAAGAGCTCCAAAAAGACCTCTCCAAACTGAGTGAATGGGCAGAAAAATGGCAAATGCAATTCAATATAAACAAGTGTAAAATTATGCATATTGGAGCAAAAAATCTGAATTTCACATATACGCTCATGGGGTCTGAACTGGCGGTGACCGACCAGGAGAGAGACCTCGGGGTTGCAGTGGACAGCACGATGAAAATGTCGAGCCAGTGTGCGGCAGCTGTGAAAAAGGCAAATTCCATGCTAGCGATAATTAGGAAAGGTATTGAAAATAAAACAGCCGATATCATAATGCCGTTGTATAAATCTATGGTGCGGCCGCATTTGGAATACTGTGTACAGTTCTGGTCGCCTCATCTCAAAAAGGATATTATAGAGTTGGAAAAGGTTCAGAAGAGGGCAACCAGAATGATCAAGAGGATGGAGTGACTCCCTTACAAGGAAAGGTTGCAGCATTTGGGGCTTTTTAGTTTAGAGAAAAGGCGGGTCAGAGGAGACATGATAGAAGTGTATAAAATTATGCATGGCATTGAGAAAGTGGATAGAGAAAAGTTCTTCTCCCTCTCTCATAATACTAGAACTCGTGGACATTCAAAGAAGCTGAATGTTGGAAGATTCAGGACAGACAAAAGGAAGTACTTCTTTACTCAGCGCATAGTTAAACTATGGAATTGGCTCCCACAAGATGCAGTAATGGCCACCAGCTTGGATGGCTTTAAAAGAAGATTAGACCAATTCATGGAGGACAGGGCTATCAATGGCTACTAGCCATGATGGCTGTGCTCTGCCACCCTAGTCAGAGGCAGCATGCTTCTGAAAACCAGTTGCTGGAAGCCTCAGGAGGGGAGAGTGTTCTTGCACTCGGGTCCTGCTTGCGGGCTTCCCCCAGGCACCTGGTTGGCCACTGTGAGAACAGGATGCTGGACTAGATGGGCCACTGGCCTGATCCAGCAGGCTCTTCTTATGTTCTTATGTTCTCTCTCTGTTTTAGGGTGCATGCTCTGCACCGCCTCTCCAGAGATGGAGCATACATCGATTCTGCTTGAGGAAGGCGGAGTAGAATGGGCTGCTATCTCCAACCAAGACAGTTTCTTGGCAGAAGATAAGGATGTCTTGCAGCCACTGTAGTAGTAATTCCAGACTCAGTTACTCCAATCCTGCCTCACACATAAAACGGACTCAACCTTCAAGCTGCTCTCCCCTGAGGGATTGTAAAATACCCTCTTTTATCCTATCCATTGGCTAGGCTGATTTCACAGCAGGAGGAATAGACCCAGCTGCGCCACACAATTTGAGGTAGGAACTGTTATGGATGGGCCCCCAGTTCCATTGAAGGAGGTGATGTCATGACTTTTGAATCAAACAAAGAGTGTCCCATATCTGGCATTAAGTGGCATTTATTTTCTCTCCACCTCTGTCAAGCAGCTAGAGAAGACTGCCTTTCAGCATGTACAAAAAGCCCTGCCCACATCACCGTGATAATAGCCACACATGTAGTGACAGGGCTGTGCCTCCCAGGCAAGGCCTGATCCCCACAAACACAATGATTTGCTCTTCAGGTAGCCAAGGTGCTTGAGGATCTTATATCCCAAAGGTTCAAAATCCAGGAAGCAAATGAGAAAAAAGCCAGATTTATCAGAATGTCTTCAAATCTCACTTAAAAAAAATCTAACCTCCAGAACATCCCAAACTGCAACTTGTAGCCGCACTCTAGTACTGGAGATGTTCAATATGATTACCAGATGCGCCCCAGTGTGCGTAATGATCATGCACTATTCATGCAGGTTGTGTCTATCACAATTCTTGTATGATAAAGAACATGCAAACAAGCAACACCCCTGAGATGCATAAAACGAGCTAAACCAAAGAAACATTTGCCCAACCCCTATGCCAGGATCTCCATTTTCTTTGCAGTTTATCAGCTGCAACAAAGAAATTTGAAATGATGTTATTATTTTATCAAGTAGGGAAAAATAAAAGTAGGGAGCTTTTGGGAATATCTTAGAACTCTACAAACAGGGCATAATTTCCGCAGCTAACTGTCAACACCCCTTTCAACTTTCCTCAGACTTAATTAACCAGAACGTTCAATTACACAACAAAGGCAGCCCTATGACATCATTCCCTTAATTCCGCTTGCCACACTTTCTCCACTCTCAAGCGACTTCCCTTCCCTCTTCTACTCGCTCCATGCCTTCGCCCCTTCACTGAGGGCATGCCCCACTCAGGACCACTAGCACACATTCAGCCAGTCTGCACCTCAGTGCACCCCATTTCATTTTCGTTGAAACACCAAGGCCTCCCCTAGCTCAGCCTTCCCCAACTTGGCACCCTCCAGATGTTTTGGACTACAACTTCCATCATTCCTAGCCAGCACGTGCTGGCTGGGGCTAATGGGAGCTGTAGTCCAAAACATCCAGAGGGCACTTGGTTAGGAAAGGCTGGGTTAGCCCATCTACACTTAAAAAAAAATACCTTTTTCAACTCTCAATTAATTAAACCAGAATAACTTCCAGCCCCCTAGCTCTTGAGCTACAATCACAAGGTTCTTTTATAATAATTGATTTGTGGACAGAATCAAGATTCAGAGCTGGCTATTTCATGGTTGCCATGCTGAGATAGCAACTTCTTGTTTAGGCAGTCAAGGGGTTCCAGGGTTTCACTTTCACCACCTTGCTGACATCTCTGTGTAATCAAAAAGAATGGCCATATTAACCTGTTGCAGCAAACACAAGGGTCTCGTGGCTTAAAGGTTCGTTCGTTTACCATGGCATGTGCTATGTGTCATTCACTAGATTTGAAGAATGGACAGCGAATATGACTCTGGCTTAATGTTGGACACAGCAATCCAGTAAACCAGAAAGAAACGCCCTGCAAAATGAGATCTAAAAAGAGTGCATACCTACTAAAATCAGACATGCCATGTGCAAGTCAATTGTTTTAAAATCTCATCTAGGGACACATTTCCTCTATTAGGCTTAGTGTATGAACATGTATATAAATGTACCTTGTATCTGCTGTCCACTTTATGCAAAAGCTCACAGTTTGACAGTGGTCCCTACATTACACTAAGCTCTCATCTCCAGGTCTCTCTGCCATCTGAGGAATGGCAAGTGGCTATCAGCAACAAGGCTTTCTCAGTGGTGGTTCCCTGACGGTGGAGTGCCCTCCCCAGGAAGACCTGCTTAGCATTTAAATTTTATGTTATTTTAGCACTAGGTGAAGACTCCCCCCCTTCCTTTCAGCCTTTTAATTCAATTTCATTCACTTTATCTCACTGGGTTCTTTGTGTTTAAAATGTTATATCAAATAGGAGCAGTATATAATCATTTTGACATTGTGTAAGCTGCCCAGGGGATTTTATTGAAGGATGTGGTATAAACCTGCACTATAAATACATAAAACCAAAGGGTCACAAGGCCATACAGATAACACAATTAAAAAAAAAGATCTCCACCCTAAGGAAGCTTACAATTTCAATAACTTCAGCTGCAAACTCCAGCCACCAAAACATCAGATGAGGACCAGGGAGACCCAAGTTCAAAGCTACACTCAGTTATGAAGCTCACTAGACAACTCTGAGGCAGCAACTGTCCCAAGGTTCTCCAATGAGCTTCTTAGCTGTGTAGGGATTTGAACCCTGGCCTCCCAGGTCCTAGTCTGATACTGTAACTACACTTCACTGACTCTTCACAACAACCCTGTGAGGTAGGTTTGGTGGGGAGATTTAGTGGTGGGTGTTGCTGCCTCAAAGTTGCCTAGTGAGCTTCATAACTGAGTGTAGCTTTGAACTCGGGTCTCTCTGCTCCTCATCTGACATTTTGGTGGCTGGAGTTTGTGGCCAAAAAGCTCACTGCAGAACTTCAAGCCAGTTACTATCTCTCTTAGCCTAACCTACCTCACAGGGTTGTTGTGAGGATAAAACAGAGGAAAGGGGAGACAACTATACTCCTTGGATAAAAAAAAAGTGGGATATAAAAGTAAAAAATAAATAAGATGGAAAGGGAAGATTGGAAGTATGTACAATACACACTCAGAAGAAAAGCAGAAAAAAATGTAAAATAAAACCATACCGTTTTTTTTAAAAAAAAAAACAAGCATGGGAAAAGCAGTAAGAGCTCATGTTAATGCTCCTGCATTGAGCAAGAGGGTGGACTCGTTGGCTTTAGAGCCCCCCTATAAAATCTACTATTCTGTGATTCTAAGCGACGTCCGGATAGAGTAGTCAGGTCGCTCCGCCCCTCCTAGGCCCCGCCCCTACTCGGCATTGCCCCGCCCCCTCCCCCCTAGTCGCGCCTCCGGCCCAGCGCCCCCTAGCGGTCACTCACGAGGGCGGTTCTTGCGGTAGGAGTCGAGGCGCGGCCGGAAGGCGGGGCCAGGGCGCTCCTCGCGGCCCACGGCGGCCTCCGACCGCCCAGACCCACCACTGCGCCGCCGCCCGTTTGGGGCCGCAGGGGCAGGCCCTCGCCTCAGCCGCTGCTCCGCGGAGACTCCGGCCTCGCGTCCCGTCTCGATGGTGGGCGGCGGCAGCTTCGCCTCATCTTCCCCCTTGCCGCTTCCATTCTGCAGCGGCTCCATCCGCAACGCTGCCTGGCCCCATTCGCCGCGCCAACAGCAAACACTGCGCCTGCGCCAAACGCCCTTTTCGCTCCCTCCACTCCCTAGCGAAGGTGGAAAAGATGAGGTTCCTTCAACCGTCTACCAATCAGAGCCGTCTTTGTCTAGAGCGACCGTTGATGTGTCCGATAGGATAAGGGCAATATTTATGGGGCGGGAGCAAATAACAAATATCTCCAATTAACGTCGTCCGCCTAAGGAGATTGACAACAAAAGCAATTTTTTTTAAAAAAAACTTAAACAACGGGCCTGGTGCGGGGGATCAGGCTTCAAGAGGCGGGACGTGAAACTGAATCGTTGTAGCCAACCGCCTCCGTCAGAAGGAAGAGCGGCGGACGCGCGCTCCAGTAAGAACGGCGGCTCTCGGCTGAAGGGCAGGACCAGGGGGATGATTGGCACTTCAAGTATCCATGACTACCCAGTAAAAAGATTTGGTGCGGAGAAAGGGGTGTATAGATGCACATCTAGTATACTATTTACATATGCAGATTACAAATGGGATATTCTTTTTTTTAAAAAACAGAGAAACATTATTTGTAGTGTGTTGGAAACACCTGACAAACGTTACCTGAATGATACTTGTAGCAATGCTCCTTAATACATCCAGACAAGCACGCCCAGTAGTGGGTTGCTCTTGGGCCTTTAACGGCGACTTGAATTGATCCTCCCTCAGTAGCTGTAGCTTGTCACGACATGGGGATAGATACACATCTATGACGTGCGATGTTCCAGTTACCTTGGAGAGAACATGAAGGTGCCTTTCCAGGTACAGCTACAGTAGCCAGTAAAACATTTGGCAACCCTACTCATCTGTACATCTTTCCACCAGCTTTAGTTCTGCCAGATCTATCTTCTTCTTTTTTACTGCTCCTGTCCCTGCACACTCAGGAATGAAGCTGAGTGTGCTATACTGTGGCAGAAAAAAATAATCTTGTGGCACCTAAAAAAAGAGTATGTCTGCTGGATGCGGCCAATGGCCCACCTAGTCTGGCATCCTGTTCTCACAGTGGCAAACCAGATGCCCATGGGAAGCCCACAAGCAGGACCTGAGCGCAACAGCAGTCTCCCCCCCCCCCCCCCGGTGGCTCCTGGCAGCTGGTATTCAGAAGCATGCTGCCTCCAACTGTGGAAGGAAAGCATAGCCATTGTGGCTAGTAGACGGTAGCTATTGATAACCTTATCCTCCATGAATGTGTCCAATCTTCTTTTAAAGCCCTCCAAGGTGACGGTCATCACTGCCTCCTCTGGGAATGATTACTCACCATTTCTCTAAACTAAAAATCCCCAAATGCTGCAAACTTTTCTCAAAGGGAGTCACTCCTTTCCCCTGATCAATTTGGTTGCTCTTTTTTGAACTTTGTCGAAATCCGCAACATCCTTTTTGAGGTGCTGCATCTGGTGTAGTGATTAAGGTGTTAGACTACGACCTGGGAGACCAGGATTTGAATCCCCACATAGCCATGAAGCTCATTGGGTGACCTTGGGCCAGTCACTCCCTCTCAGCCTCAGAGGAAGGCAATGGTAAACCCCCTCTGAATACCACTTGCCATGAAAACCCTATTCATAGGGTCGCCATAAGTCGGAATCGCCTTGAAGGCAGTACATGTACATTTACATCTGTTAGAGATTAAAAAGGTGAAGAGACGTCAGCATTATCTCCATGCTAGGAAAAATTCGCCTGCCAAATTTCCATGAGTGCAGAGAGCCTCAAAAAGCAAAGGAACACCAAGCTGTTCAAAAGTGGCAACCCTTTTTCCTGGACCTTCAGTTACCACGCAGGAGGAAGGGCTGTGTGGCTAAAATGAGTGCATTGAGATTGGTTTCTGAAACAAGTGTTCTCACACTGGTTGTGTTTCACCTGCAGCAACTTCTGATTTGTTTCCAGGCCCAATTCAACCAACTAATTTTGACCCATATAATCCTACATGGCTTGAGACCTTGCTAGCTGCCATTAAACTTTAAGCATTTTGGCTATTAGAGATCTTTCCAGACATTTTTATCCCCCGACAAAGGTCCAATATATTAGAGGCCAAAACATGTTGGGCTTTCCTAAGAAATATATTTTCTTTCTGTGATTCTTTGGTTGCTGACTGCTTTTGGTTTCCAGTCCTAGGAAAAGCTGACCTGGTGAGACTTTTGTTGTTGTTCTCTCAGCCCATTTTAAGTCTCTGTGATATGGATGGTGGGATCTTGGTCCTGTATTTGATGGTGATTTTAGCTCTTTTGCTTTTTATTGTGCTGGTCTATACTATGTTCTTTATATGCTCTTAAACTAGTTGGATTTTTAAGATTATTGTGGATTTACATTGCACCATTGTCTTGTTGTGATGTTTTATTTTTCTCTACAATGCCTAAATAATTTATTTTGAGATTTCTTATAAATATAAACAATAAATACATAAATCTAGGCTAGTGAAACAGTTTACACATAGTATGGTACATAGCAAAGCTCTCATTTACACTAATGGCCTTTTGAGACAATTGTGTATTAGTGCAAAAAGTATCCCAGTTTATTGCTTTGTTGTTATGGGGGATGAAGACAAAGATGGCCCTTCTGTTGTGTGAGAAAACACATTTCCCTGGCAATTAACCACATTTTGTCACAGTAAAACAAAACAAACTTGCACCACACAGGCACTTCCATTGCAATTGTGAGTAGCATGCGGACTGCAACCGCTCACATCAGAGGCATAGATTGGAAAGTTTCAGTGACATCACCAGAGACAAGTGACACAGTGGTAGCTATTTCATTTGGTATTTTGGAGAGGGTTGGGGGAGTGACCCTGAAAAGAAATGGGGGTGCCACAGCATCTGATTGTCCTGATGCGCAACCTATACTCTGGACAAGAGCAGAGGCGTCACTACCAGGGTGCGGGGTGTGTGGATCACACCCGGGTGACACCATGAGGGGGGTGACACCCAGAGCCGCACCCCCCGCACGTGATGCCGCTCCCCCCCAGCACCCGGTCCAGTGCGCGCTGAAAGCAGGCGCCCGCTCACTGGCGGTGAAGCCTGGACGGGCCTTCCACCGTCAGCCTGGAGCGTGTGGTGAGCGCACAACCAGCCACCCCTGTCCATGCCCCTGGGAGGGCGCGCACCGGAGGTCCGCACACACACCCCCGCACTCCTGCTAGTGATGCCGCTGGACAAGAGGCTACTCTAAGGACAGAATATAGAGAAACTTATTGGTTCCCATTTGGAAAGGGTGTGAGACAGGGGTGTATTTTATCACCCTACTTGCTTAATCTATACACAGAACATATCATATGGAAAGCAGGATTGGACCAAGATAAAGGAGGTGTGAAAACTGGAGGGAGAAATATCAATAATTTAAGATATGCAGATGATACCATACTCTTAGCAGAAATCAGTAATGATTTTAAACAAACGCTGATGAAAGTTAAAGAGGAAAGCACAAAAGCAGGACTACAGCTGAATGTCAAGAAGACTAAAGTAATGACAACAGAAGATTTATGTAACTTTAAAGATGAAAACGACGACATTGAACTGGACAAGGATTATACCTCAGCACAGTCATTAACCAAAATGGAGACAATAGTCAAGAAATCAGAAGAAGGCTAGGACTCTCAGAGAACTAGAATGCAAAGATGTATCACTGAACACTAAAGTCAGGATCATTCAGACCATGGTATTTATTTATTTATTGCACTTGTATAGCTCTCTGGGTGGTTTACAGCAATCAAAAACATTAAAACAAATATACAATTTAAACACATATTTTAAAATTTAAAACAATATAAAAACAATATAAAATGCATGCTAAAATGCCTGGGAGAAGAGGAAAGTCTTGACCTGGCGCCGAAAAGACAACAATGTTGGCACCAGGCGCACCTCGTCAGGAAGATCATTCCATAATTTGGGGGCCACCACTGAGAAGGCCCTCTCCCTTGTTGCCACCCTCCGAGCTTCCCTTGGAGTAGGGGTGGGTTCGTATCGGGAGAGGTGTTCCATCAGGTATTGTGGTCCCAAGCTGTGTAAGGCTTTATAGGTCAAAAACAGCACCTTGAATTGAGCTCAGAAACATACAGGCAGCCAATGCAAACGGGCCAGAATCGGTTTTATATGTTCGGACCGTCTGGTCCCTGTTACCAATCTGGCCGCTGCATTTTGCACAAGCTGCAGTTTCCGAACCGTCTTCAAAGGCAGCCCCATGTAGAGTGCATTACAGTAATCTAATTTGGAGGTTACCAGAGCATGGACAACTGAAGCCAGGTTATCCCTGTCCAGATAGGGATCTCTGTGTTTGGATGTGAAAGTTGGGGCAGTGAAAAAAGAGGGTAAGAGAAAAATCAACTCATTTGAAATGTGGTGGTGGAGGAGAGCTTTGTGCATACCATGGACTGCGAAAAAGACAAATAATTGGGTGTTAGAACAAATTAAACCAGACCCATCACTAGAAGCTAAAATGATGAAACGGAGGTTATCATACTTTGGACATATAATGAGAAGACACGATTCACTAGAAAGGACAATAATGCTGGGAAAAACAGAAGGGAGTAGAAAAAGAGGAAGGCCAAACAAGAGATGGATTGATTCCATAAAGGAAGCCACAGACCTGAACTTACAAGATCTGAACAGGGTGGTTCATGACAGATCCTATTGGAGGTCACTGATTCATAGGGTTGCTATAAGTCTTAATCGACCTGAAGGCACACAACAAGTCTTCATGCCAGGAAAACCTTCAGTGGCTTAAATTTATGCATGCCAGTCTGCATTATTATCCATGTTGTTGTTAATGTGCCTTCAAGTCATTTATGACTTATGGCGACCGTATGAATCAGTGACCTCCAGGCAATGTCCTCATTGTCAACTTTAAAGTTACATAAATCTTCTATTGTCATTATTTTAGTCTTCTTGACGTTCAGCTGTAGTCCTGCTTTTGTGCTTTCCTCTATAACTTTCAACAGCATTTGTTTCAAATCATTACTGGTTTCTGCTGGTATTATGGTATCGTCTGCATATCTTAAATTATTGATATTTCTCCCTCCAATTTTCACACCTCCTTTGTTTTGGTCCAATCCCGCTTTCCGTATGATATGTTCTGCATATAGATTAAACAAATAGGGTAATAAAATACACCTGTCTCACACCCTTTCCGATGGGGAACCAGTCAGTTTCTCCACATTCTGTCCTTACAGCATCCTCTTGTCCAGAGTATAGGTTGCACAGCAGGACAATCAGATGCTGTGGCACCCCCATTTCTTTTAAAGCATTGTGTAGTTTTTTGTGATCTACACAATCAAAGACTTTGCTGTAATCTATAAAGCACAGGGTGATTTTCTTCTGAAATTCCTTGCTCCGTTCCAATGTATGTTTGCGATATGATCTCGGTACCTCTTCATTCATGTATGTATGTATGCATGTATGTCTATATTATTCTGCAGAACATTTATTTCTTTCATTGGTTTTCCCAACCACACAGACATTTTTATAGCTTAAGGCTGCAAGCCTACACAACCTTAATGGGCAGTAAGTCCCACAGAACCTAATGCAGCTTGCTTCTAAGCAAACTGGTGCATAGGATTGTGCCGAAGGATACAGAGAAGGAAGGATCCTAAGAGCCTTCCTAAGGCTGCAGTGCAATACACACTTACCTGGGATTAAGTCCCACTGAACCCAATAGAGCTTACATCTAGGTAGACATGTATTGGATTACAGCCTGTCTATACTTCCTTTTGTTTCACTTGCGCCCCCGCAAACAGGCCAATTTAGTAAAGAGAGAGGCATTATGGAATACAATCTTGAAAATCCTGGATGCTGTTTCACTGACAAACTACACACAGTCTTCGTAGACCCCACTGGATAGATGCACCCGTTAACCTACTGACCCACTTACACAGATTACTGGTTATCACCACAACATTGGCTGAAACCTTCTGACTTGCTGTTTTCTTCCTTTCCTCTGTCCCTCCCTCCCAGTGATACCATCCCTGCAGTTTCTTAAAAGCCTACAGCTGCATTTATAATTTATCAACAGCAAAACCCAGTTAATAAGACATCCAAGACAAATGCTGACTCCAGTAGGCACTTGGAAATGGTGAATACATACCCCAGAAAACCTAGCTGTGGTGCTGGACAGACCTAAATACAGAGAGTTGGTTAGGGAAAATTGGGGTGGGAGCTGTCGAAGCCAGGTGAATTTCTTTTTGGGGGGGTTAGGCTCACTGAAAAATAAACATAGGAACACAGGAAATGCTCAGAAGCCCCAGAGGTACATGCAAATGTTCAATACTAATGCCATAACCACAATACCTGATGGAACGCCTCTCCCGATACAAACCCACCCATACACTACGTTCAAGATCAAAGGCCCTCCTCTGGATGCCTACTCCGAGGGAAGCTCAGAGGATGGCAACAAGATGGCAACAAGAGGGCCTTCTCAGAGGGCCTGACGAGGTGTGCCTGGCGCCAACACTGTTATCTTTTCGGCGCCAGGTCAAGACTTTTCTCCCAGACATTTTAGCATGTGTTTTAAATTGTTTTTAAAAATGTGTTTTTAGATTTGTATATTTGTTTTAATGTTTTTAGTTACTGTAAACCGCCCAGAGAGCTTTGGCTATGGGGCGGTATATAAATACAACCAATCAATCAATAAATAACCTTTTTTGAGAGTGGGTAGATATAAGGCAAGTTTTTCCACTCGTAATGCTTTGCACGCAACACAAAGAAAATACTCTGACCCAAGTCAGTGGGGTGCAGGGCTGGAGTGATGGACTGGGGTGTGTGGGAAATGCAACATCAGATCATTGCTCTGCTCACTGCGTGGCCCTGGGGAGCTCGCCCTCTAACCAATGTGCAGCTTCAGCACTGCAGGTGCACATCTAAAGGGGCGGTAGGGGAATCTCAGGCTTATAACCTTCCTTCCTCCACAGTATAGAGGCTTTTAACATGAACAGGAGCTTGCATGCATTGCACACTCATACATTTGCCTAGACCAGGTGTGGGGAACCTTTGCCCTCCAGATATTGCTGAACTGCAACGCCCATCAGACTCAACAAGCATGGGCAATGGCTTAGGATGATGGGAGTTGTAGTTCAGCAACATCTGGAGGGCCAGTGTCATCAGTATGCCAAAGACACATGGCTCTAGTTCTCCATAACATCTGGGTCAAGAGAGGGTGTGCATGATATGGACCACTGTCTGGGCAGTGGTGGAATGGATGAGGACCAAGAAACTGAGCTTGAACTATGGTAAGACAGAAACACTGTGGATGGGTGGTTCTCATGTCTGGGAGATTAGCCAGTTCTGTTTTGGACAGGGTTGCACTGCCTCTGAAAGATCAAGCTCATAGTTTAGGGGTGCTCCTGGAACCATCTATGGGTGGTACGCCAACTACAGCCGTTCTTGGATGGGGATAGCCTGGCCATGGTGATTCTTACATTGGTAACCTTGACTATGTTATTGCAATGCACTCTATGTAAGGCTACCCTTGGGTCTTTCTGGATGCTCCAGCTGGTGCAAAATGCTGCAGCTAGACATTTGGTGGGGACAGACTACTTCCAGCACATAACTCCACTGCTTAAAAACTTGCTCTGGCTGCCTATATGCTACCAGTCCATGTTCAAGGTTCTTGTATTAATTTACAAGGCCCCCAACAACTTTGGTCCAGGATACCTTAAGGAGTGCCTGATTCCTTATGTCACTGCCCAATCGCATCTTCCGGAGAGTCACTGTTAGTAGTCCCCTCCATGGCTCGGATACATGGCCCGTATCCACCAGGAGAAGTGCGTTCACAATTGTGGGCCAAATTCTGTGGAACTCCCTCCCAGCTGAAATCAGACTATCCACCTTCTCTATTGAACTTCCAGTGATTAGAGAAGACCTTTTTAGTTCAGCAGGCATTTTAAGTAAGTTTTATGGTTAGTCTTAACTGATTTAGAGAGCCAATGGGGTGTAGTGGTTAGAGTGTTGGACTATGACCTGGGAGACCAGGGTTCAAATCCCCACACAGCCATGAAGCTCACTGGGTGACCTTGGGCCAGTCACTGCCTCGCAGCCTCAGAGGAAAGCAATGGTAAACCCCCTCTGAATACCACTTACCATGAAAACCCTATTCATACAGTCCCCATAAATCGGGATCGACTTGAAGGCAGTCCATTTCCATTTGCATTTTGCTTAACTGATTTTATCTTTATTGCATATTTTTTAATCTTATTGTACACCACTTAGAGACTAGGCTGTTAAGTGGTATACAAATTGTTGGAATGTTAAGTATTGTATTTTATCGAGTCACTTTGAGACTTTTTATTGTATAAAGTGTCTGATAAATGAAAATATATTATTATTGAATGAGTGCTTGTGGGAAAACCAGGAGTGGATTTTTGGTCAAAGTACTTGGAAGCTTGGTTCTGGTACTGATCATAAAATCCTGGGCTAAACATATGTTCAGAGGCATTCTGTTCCTCAGTTCTTAGCTTACGGCCGTCTAGCCAAACCACCATTTTCCAACTGGCTCTGGAGGCGATGGTCCTAAGGGTTCTACTAAAAAACAAGAGATTTCACAAGCCTCAAGTTTGCTCACCCTTGAAAGAGACAACAGCTAGATGGTCTTACTTGGTGTAATGCAACTAGCTTCCTAGGTCCTAGTGGTTATGGAACACTACCTCCATTTTTAAGAAGCCATCTCACACTCCTCAGTTTTTCAAGGGACAGGAAGCGCTTGCATTTCACCTGGCTCTCGTTTGCAAAACTTTCCTGAAAATAGCCAAAATCTAACTGGATGACTAGTTCAGAAAGGAAGATTTTTCCACATGGGCCTCCTTGGGAATAATTCTAAAAGCGCTCTTAAGAGAAGAAGACATTCTTATTTATTTAACAAAGTTTATATACTGTTTACTAGAACAAAGGACCTCTGAGCAGTTTACAAAACAGTCTTAAGATATTGATTTAAAGCACCAATAAAAACAAACATTAAAAACAATATATAAAAATATAAACAAGTAATTTTAAAAGTATAAACAAGTCAATTTTAAAGAAGTAACGTATACCTATTAAAATCACATGTCTGGATAGCCTCGCTAGAACTAAACATTTTTTAGCAGGTGCCAAAAACAATAGAGTGAATATCAATGGGCGGAGTTCCAAAATGTAGGTGCTGACACATTAAACAATCAATTTCTAGTAAGTGTTGAACAAATGTATTGTGGCACTTGTAAAAGTGGCAGTTCCACAGTTCTAAGCAGGCAAGTGGGCACATATTCTGCCACAAGCTGGAACGAAGGTGATGAATGACTGGGCTTGCACTAGCATTCCACCCATATTTCACTTGTTTTATCCCTTGCTGTCCCAGAACCAGGCTTCACACTCCCCCCCCCAAAAAAAACTGCAGTGCTTGTTATTTTTACTTTAATAAATGCTGAATACACACAACTGTACCTAGTTGTGTATACATAATGCACCCTGGGCCCCAATGCATTTGCTGCAGAGTGCTGAAGAAAATGCGGGTCTACATTAAGATGGGGTCACAAAATAGCCAAACATACTTTCAGCTAATCATAATTTTAAAAACAGAAGAAATAAAACACACCAGCAAGTGAAATGAAGACCAGCAGTCTTCAGATGAACAGGTGCAAGGTGGGAGGAAGGCAGGAAGAATAGAATGGTACCATCTCACAATTTTTTTTGTAAAAATATGAAAGCTACAATAGTAAAGGGACAGTTTCTAGGAACAGTAAAGACTGCAGTTGTGGGAAGGTTTGAACTTTTGAACATTATTTACTGAAGGTACTGCTATTAGTATATAAATTAGTATATAAAGCCCTCAATAGCTTGGGACCAGTTTATCTGAAGGAACACTCTACCACTTCCATCTGCAGAACTGGCACTTTTACAAGTGCCATACAATGTTCATTCCACACTTGCAAGAAAATAGATCTCTTAGTGTGGCAGCACCTACGCTCTGGAACTCCCTGCCTGTATTAGGCAGGCACATTTGTTGTACTATGTCCTGATGCCTGCTAAATCCTTTCTTGTTCAGGCAGGCCTACCCAGGCATTTATTTTATTATGTATATTTATTTTTAAAAACTATTGATTTTATCTCTAATTTTGATAATTTTATCCACTGTTTTTAATGCTTGGTTTTATTGTTATTTTTTAATGAATGCTTTTTTCCATTTTATGTAAACTGTGGTATATAAAAGTTGCTAAATAATAAAATTTATTATACCTGGCTTTCTTATTGTTGATTTTACTTGCTGCTTTTATTTCAGTTATAGTAGTTTTTAATTTTTGCTGCTGTAAGAGGTTTTAGGAGGTTTTGCAAGAAATGGGAAAGATGGGATATAAGAATCTGTAAAAATGAGCATGCATGTGTACAAGCAGACTGCAAACAAAGCACATGGTCTCATCTAATTGCAGAAAAAAAGTCCTGGGGAAAAATGTTTCTAGTCTTCAGGGATCCAGCAGGAATTTCTTTTTTAATATTGAAAAGAACAAAAAAATCCTAAATTTTAGGCACTTCAGCAATTCTGCTGCACACAAGGAACACTAGAAAGGGAAATGAACGTGAGAACAGATTGTGAAGAAAGGAAGGTTCCCTAATCCATACAATGGCCTTCTCCAACCTAATATTCCAAAACAGCCAGAAGGCACTAGGTGGGGGAAGGCTGCCTTACAAGACATTATATGTAGCTCATAATTAAGACAACTGAAATCTAGCACTGTAAGAACTGCTTTACTGGATCAGGCCAAAAGTCCACCTCACCCTGTTCCTAACCCTGGACAATCTATGACCTCAGAGAGCTCATAAGCCCAAGAGGGCATGATGAGAGATAACTCATGTCTGCTTTTTTTTAAATCCTCCATAGCCTATATGTATTACACCACTGAATCTAATATGAAAAGGAGCTAAAAGCATGCAAGTTCCATAAAGTTGGCAGAAGAGGGTGTCATGCATTGCCCAAAAAGCAATACATAGTTAAATTTGTTTTTAAAAAGTACATCTTTCCACCAGAGAGCTCTACCAACTGCACTGGGTCAAGAGGGAGGTCGATTGCTTGTGGTGGCCAGGAGGGCAATGCGACCAATTGCGGCATGTCATTTCAGATATGGAACAACAGCATTCACAACAGAAGTCCAATTCTTTAAGCAATAGTCAAGGGTGGATGGAACGTGCAGGAAGGCAGCTGGTGAATGCAGAACAGTAATTAATTGCTGTGAGCATCATAAGACACCCAGGAATAAAATTTATTAAAAAGGAAACAAAATTGGGTGGGTTTCCCCACACACACACACACACGGCATCATAGAATGCAGGGGAGAGGGAAACCCTTTTCAGCCTGATAGCTGCACTGACTCATGGGCAACCTTCCAGGGGCCACATACCAGCGGAGCAGGAGGCCACAGGCAATAGCAGGCAGAACCACAACAAAAAGTGGGTCACATCTGTTGCTTTGCCTCTTATCTTTGTAGGGTAAGTAATCCAGCCACACAAAAGCCAGAAATATCAATGCACATGCATACCCTCCCACCCCCTGTGGAAAGCATGCTGGCTTTTTTGTTACAGTTCAAGGGTACGCTCCAGACAGGAAAAGGCACTCAAAGAGGGCACAGAAGAGGGCCAAGACGAGCATAAAACAGCCCTCCTGGATCAGGTCAGTGGCCCATCTAGACCAGTATCCTGCTCTCCCAACGGCCAACCAGATGCACGTTATGGGAAGCCCACAAGCAGGACCTGAGCGCAAGAGCACTCTCTCCTCCTGTGGCTTCCAGCAACTGATACTGAGAGGCATTCTGCCTCCTACAGTGAAGGTGGAACATAGTCATCAGGGTAATTAACTACCGATAGCATTGTCCTCCTCAAATTTGTCGAATTCACTTCTAAAGCCATCCAAGTTAGTGGTCAACACTGCCTCTTATGGGAGCAAATTGAGGGGCATAACTCACTGGTGGGCCATATTTGGGCAGTGGGCCAGAGGTTCCCCACTCCTGATATAAAGGCATTGACAAAATATTTTTGATTTTTAGTTGGTGAGGCACTGGCGAGGAGGGAAGATGATGCAACATTTGCTCATGCACGAATCAACACATTTGGCTGGCCAGAAGCTATTCCTCCTTTCCTCCCACCCAAATGCCTATCTCTTCCTAAACAGCACAAAAGCCATGGCCGCCACTGCCACAGCACAACCCACAAGGAGCAACCAATAATCACTTGGAGTCCATGGTGCAGCAGCATCGACTCTCTTGCTCGGCAGGGAATCCTCTGGATTCTCAAGGTGGGATTTGTCCTTTTTGATTAGCTGATATCCATCCGCTGAGTCAGGCAAGGCACCCAGAGATCGGTGATTGGGGTCGCTAGCTAAACCAATCGTATCTGGTGCTCCTGTGAGATCAGGGCTGGGACACTCCACCACATCAATGGTGAAGGTTCTGATGGAACCGCCATTCACAGACTGAAGGGACTCGTTACCTACTCCACTCGTCACGTTTCTTCCCAAAATGGCACCTACAGCTGGACCAGAGCACCTCTCTTCAGGCAAACTGGTATCACTCAGCATTAAAGGGTCACCTCCTACAGAGAATTCACTGCTGATGCGAAGTCTATCTGATCCCCCTGAATATGCAGGATTTTTCTGTTTAACACTGAACCGCGGGTCGGCTGGCTCTGTCACGTTTCCATCTTGTTCTGAAACCAAAGCACCAGGTTTACAGGGTTCGTCATGGTCACTGTCGTCATGGCTAGGGAAGACACAGGGAGAGCGATAGGCACTGTTCCTATTTGGCCTTAAATCTGTGGTGCTTGTGCCCACAACTTTTGAAGGCTGAGTCATCTGTGGAGGAACTTCCTGAGTCACCTGCAGGAGACAAAGCATTAATGAAAACAGGTAAGAAAACACCATCTACACATTCATCCTCCATAATTCAGGTGCAGAGCACAGGATTTGCACCACGTAAGGTCTTGGGATCAACCCCTCGTTCTTCAGTTGAAGGATTCTGAGATAAAAGAACCCCTAGAGGGTCTTGGGCAGTGGGGCCCCCAAGATGTTGATGCTGGGACTGCAAATCCAACCAGCCCTAGCCAGCATAGCCAACAGTCAGAGGTTACGGCTTTTGTGGTCCAACAGCATCTGGAGGGCCAAAGATTTCCTCACCTGCGCCCTACGGCTTAAGACCCTCCAATAGTCAATCCTGAGCCAACTACGGTGTTCTATGCTTTATTGTGTATATTTCTGAATACCGCCTTGAGATTTATTATGAGCTGGCAGTATATAAATATTTCATAAATAAATGGAATAAATAATCTGACTCATATTAGAAGCTGCCTCTTTATATTTATTTCTTAGGCTGTGTATGCACCGTACCTTTAAAGCACATTCACCCCCACCCCTAAAAATGCCAGGAACTATAATTTACCCATCACAGAGTTACAATTCTAGGAACCAGCTACAGTTCCTATAATTCTTTTTTTGGTGGGGAACAGTGGAAATATGTTTGGAATGTGCTTTGAAGGTATTATGTGTATGCAGCCTTAAAGCGTGTAGGACTCTTTTTGGCAGATGCCTCCAAATTGAGAATAATTTAAATATGGTGAGTTGCATCCGATAATGCTACACGAACAGAAGAAGAATTTCCCTGTGCTCCCCCCCCCCAAATACTCTCTGGAGGAAGCCCCAGGAAAGGCCTGGGATGTGGGACTGCAAGGAGGGGGGGGTGAATGAGCAGAAGTTCATGATCCATCTCTCCCACTGCAGCCCTCTGCTCGACACCACAGCCTTCCCCTAGAAGCCCTGGACCATAATGTGTGTATGTTGTTTATGGTAAGTAGTGTTTGGTTAAGTGAGCGAGTCAGGGAGAGGGTATTTGAATACAAATGGTGACTGAGAGTGGAGGGGAGAGGAGGATGGAGAGCGGGACAGAGGGGGAGATGGATGGATATAAACATGAATGAGAGTTTGCATGCTTGAGGATTCAGATAGGGTACTGGTTTTGAGTTAGATTGGGAATTGATTTTTGAGAGAGAGATTTGACAGGTGATAGGGATCAGAGGCTCTTAGGGACAGTTAGGGTCTGAGACAGACAAACAGACAAGAGTTAGTTAAGCGTTAGGTTCAGTTAGAATTGTGACTTCTTGTGGTATTGGATATTGGTATTCTTCTATTGGATAAATAAATTAATAAATATATGTTTATTTTCATCAGCCCGTGCCTAATGCTCAGTTACTGAAGAGAAGGCAAGTAATACAGTATAATATTAAAGTCACACATATATCCTCACATCGTGAAGTGTACAAGGATTTGGGCCTAAGGCAAAGGTCCGGGTGGCAGCAAATTACAGTGTCAGTTAGAAGGCGTTCCCTGTTGGGGTAAAGGCCTGGAAGGACAGGGTAATGCCTTGAAAAGTGAGGAGGAAAACCACAAGAGGCTTTGCGGAGGGCACAGGAGTCTGCAGCGGGGTGGTGAACTCCCCTGGGACTATCAGCCTTGCACAGCATTAGATGCAACCCATAATGTTCACCGTAAGTTCCCGAACCCACTCCTTTCACCAGTCCTCTAAATTTCTTCACGGCTTTCCCCTTCAATCATTATTCATGTTCACTAATATCTTGATCCTAAATAATTAGTGTAATAAAACAACCAGGAGCTGATGTATTGCCGTGGCCAGCTGGGAAGATATTCCTGATTCAAACTGAACAGGGGCCATGAACTCACTAGGAGGCCATAGGCCAGCTGCAACACGGGGACAACACTGATTTACCATATAGGACTGTGGTAATAATTCCTGAGCTCGTGCAGGTGAAGATGAGGAAACAGGTGTGTCTGAGACCCTGGACAGCTGCTGCCACTCAAAGTAGGCAGTACTAGCTAAGTGGACCAACAGGCTGATGTGGTACGAGGCAGCTTCCTAATTTTCCCAATGTTTCCATTTTTGTTCCTTGCGACTTTCCATGAATTCTACCCCTCCAGAACTGACAAACCGCTTACCTCCTCTGGCACTAGCTCAGAGGTGGCCGTGTCACCTGGACCTCTGGAAGGCAGCTTTTCCTCTTGAACAGTGGTGTTAAGATCATCGTCCGTAGGAGCTGAAAGCCATGGAGCCGAGTTAGGTGGTATCACATCGGTGGAAGAGGAACCTTCACAGTCAGAAGGCGGAGGCTGACACTGCCTGCAATGCACGGGTCCAGGCATGCAAAGACTTTGCTCACTGTATGGTGGGCTAATGAGGAGCTGGGAGCTGTTGACAGAGCTGCCAATCAAAGGAACATTTGAGGGTAGCTGTGTAGCAATGTTTACCAGTACACCAGTTCCTGCATGGAAACAACATATGCAATTATTTATTTGTACATAGACTGTGCTGTTTTCTATGCACACAAAGAGCCTATTACAACATGCTATTGGAACACAGAATTGAGCTTCCTGGGAATCTTTGTTTTCACTGACCTTCCCCTTTCAACAAGCCTTATCCCAATCTGCGTCTGCGTTGGAATTGCTTTTCAAGATGTTTTTAACATTGTCTTTTTTAAAGATGCTTTTAAAGATGTTTTGTTTTAATATATTCCAAAGTCTCATTTTTAAGTTGTTTTAAAGAGTTTTTAGTGTTTTTGTTTACCATCCTGGACCACTACTGGGAGGAAGGACAGGATATAAATTTAAATAATAACAACAATTGAGGAGAACCCCCCCCCAAAGTTTCTAGCTCTCAATGATTGTGAAGATAGGGTTGAAAAAGCATAGCCAATACCAGCTGAAATCCTAGAAGCAAGGCTGAGTGAGATGGTTCCTAATAGAGAATGGAGCTTCAGTGTTTTGTATCTCTTTACCCTGGACTTTGAACACTCGAGGTGTATGTTTTCAGGACGCATCCTATTCCTGCGATTGTGATCTGTTTTAACTGTTTTTAACACTGAATTTTAAACTGTTGGGACTTATTGATGAACGGCAGATGGTTAATAATAATAATAATATAGTTGCTCACTCCTGATCCCACCCAGTGACTAGGAAAAACAGATCAGGCAAATCAGCAAGCTGCACAAATTGTCCTTCATTTGCATAACTTATACAAGTTGCAGAACTGGTCTTTTCTCAATGCAGAATTTCAATCACTTTATAACTTTCTTACATAGCTTCTGCAGACTATTTTCCTATATTCCATAAAATCTTAACAGGATTTCCAATTGGCATATATGAAGAATTCTTCTGGACTTTATCACCATTGCATTGTAAAATAAAACAAACATAATCCCTTCCTATACAAGCAAACAAATGAACCGAAACACTGTACATGGCAGACAAGCAGCTTGTTATTTATTTATTTATTAAGTGAAATGTAATGTTTTACTATTGATCATTATGATCTTCCAATGAAAAGTGCAAGAGCAGATCAACATACCAACAGGTAAGGTTTTCTACCAGTTTTTCTGGAAATGGTTGTGTGTGTGGGGGTGGGGGTGTTGCTGATCAAGCAGGAAGGCTTCCCCACATTATTTATTTATTTATTTATTGTTTGATTTATATCCCACCCCTCCACCAGGGTTAATAGCTATTGATAGCCTTACACTCCGGGAATTTGTCTAATCCTCTTTTAAAACCATCCAAGTTGGGGGCCATCGCTGTCTGCTATGGGATCAAATTCCATAGCTTAACTAGGTGCTACGCGAAGGACTTTCTTTGTCTTGAATCCTTCAACATTCAGCTTCATTGGATTTCAGGTGATAACACGCAAGGGGCTCAATGATCAGCCGATGGGTGCTGAGAGGTGGTTTTCAAAGGGGATGGTTCTCAATGCTGACCAGCAGATGGGCACCGAGAACCATCCCCTTTGAAATCAGTTGGCAAGCAGTTGGACTATAAGCTGCTTGCAGACAGACTTCAAAGTGATGGTTCCCACCAGCAAAGTCAGTGCTTGGCTCCCCCCTCGCTCCACATTAGGGAACTCCTAATGGGAAATTCCCTAGCACAGCTAATCCCTCTGGGATTCCCCATGAGGGAGCCCCGCTTGCCAAAGAAGAATCAAGAGCGCACTTTCACCTCTGTTATCACATGTAAGTCGCCTAGAGTGGCCATTGGTCAGATAGGCGACGCATAAATTAAATTTATTATTATTATTATTATTATCTCTTTGCAGCCACATCTTTACCTGCCCACACCCGACATCACATATGATGTCAGGTTTGGGACAAGTGGGTCTAGTTTGGGGGAAATGCCCTTACTGGGCCCAACTAAGCCTGTCGGCTGGAGGTTCTCTGCCACTCCATTCAGCTGAGCGAGGCAGCCACCTTGGGCAGCAGTTGCTGGGGGGGAGGGGGAAACAGGGGTACAGTGCTTTCCCAGCACTCCCCTACACTAGCCTGCTGCCTTCAGGGTAGGCGGAGGACACTGCGCTATCTCCAGTGTTGAACGAAGATTTGACTACCAGTCCAGTTGGCTTCTCCAGCTTATCCAGATTTCAGGGACAAGTTGGTGACATTTGCACCGGCACATTATTTAATTAATTTATCAGTCCCAATATATAAGAAGGCCTTTACATTAGCCAAGCTTAATGTCCTACCTTCTGCCCTCCTTGAAGGCAGATTTAAGAGTGTGCCCTTCCGGGAGCATCTGTGCCCTTGTAGGTCAGGGGAGGTGGAAACAATTCATCATGTGATGTTCTATTGTTCTTTTTACCGTGATTTTAGAGTTATTTTTCTCTGATTTTAATAAGAATCCCAGGTAGATCGGATTTATTTTATTTGGAGTATTTGTTATCTGACCAGAACCCCCAGGTCACAATAAAAGTAGCCAGCTTTTTTGCAGCAGCTATTGAGTGTCGAAAAGCAATGATTAAACAATTCTCTTTTTAATTTTAATATTTTAATTTTATTGTTTTAATATGCAGTAAGAGGGTATCTCGCAAGAGTGATTATTAATGTTTCTTTTAAGTATTGTTGTGCATTTGTGTATTTGTATACGTTCAGTTTGGTCTAGGACCGTAAATAAAAAATCAATCAATCAATCATCAGCTTCTGTATGTGGAATCAGGCATGTAAACACACACCACCTTGTCTTCCGTCTTGGGCAGCAAAGTGCCTTGGCCCAGCCCTGCTCATTCTGTGCCAAACATCAACATCTGGTGGGCCTACCTGGGAAAAGATTTCCGCCCCCCCTCCAAACAGCAGCCTTACCACAGAAGGCCCCACTTCACATTCTAGCTGGTTTATTTACTTATTTATTACATTGATATCCCACCTCTTCCTCCAAGGAGCTCAAGGTGGCGCATATATGGTTCTCCCCCAGCCCCATGTTTATCCTCACAACCACCCTGTGAGGTAGGTTAGACTGAGGAGAGAAGATGACAGACCCAAGGTCACCCAGTGTGCTTTATGGCTGAGTGGGGATTTGAACCCTGGTCTCCCAGGTCCTAGTCCAACACTCTAACCCCTACACCACGCTGGCTATTTAATGTAACAGGAACAACGAATCTCAGGCAGGGCCTCTCCAAATGATCACAAGAGGCAGAAAGGGTCACAATGCAAAAACGGCCATATGAATTAGAAAAGCACCAATTAACTAAGCATCCCAACCTTAGTAGCCATGCCTCCATCTTTCTCCCCAGCCTCTGATGCTCCCTTGTGGCAAACACTAGATCCATACTATCATACTTTATGAAGTGTCATGCATGTATGATGCAGACATCTGACTAAAAGCACCCCCAAATCCCAGCAAATAATGCCTTGTGGGTTTCTCACGGAGGACCACGCTTTGCGTGCTTGAAGGTCCCAATGTCAACCCCTGGCATCTCCAGTTAAACGAATCAGGTAGAAGGTGATGGGGACAGCCTCTCTCTGCCTGAAGCTCTGGAGATGTGCTGGCCAGAGTAGACAATCCTGAGCTGGGGAGACAAATACATTCAGCTGGCATAAGGCAGCTTCCTATGTTCATCCCCGTCACAATCAAGTTGGGGAAATGAACTTTGCATCTGTTAGGATATTCTTACACAGTCACCAATTCATAGAAACATGTCAGACCCTTGGTCCATTTAGTTCAGTGGTGTCTACACTGACCGACAGACACAGATAAGCTGTGGTGAGTAATTCCCAGGTGCCAGCATCTACTGCCGTGGACCGCAACCCGCCATCTTCTGATGAACCTACCCTTCTCTGCATAAGCTGCAGGGCCCGAGTGGGGTCCAGCCTCCTTCACCTTTGTGACTTCAGCATGCAAAGCAGATGCTCTACCACTGAGCCACGGCCCCTTCTCCACAAGCATTTCCCTTGGGAGCAGCCAAGTAGTCTTCCAATGGTTGATATCAACCTGATATCATGGACCCCTTCCTGCTGAACAAGCAAGCAATGGGTCTCGATCAAAGCAACGGACTGATACCGCCATGCTGGACTTAGAAAGTCACACTCCCTTACCTCTTCCCTGGGCATTTCCAGGCACTTAGCCTGCTGGGCTAGCTCTAAGTGTCTTATTAGCAAACCCCAACACAGGTGGTGCGCCCATCACTTTGCTTCTGGTGCAAGGGAGCAACGTTACTACTACTACAGTAGTGCCCCGCTTCCTAGTGCCCCGCTTTTCGGTGTTCTGCTAATACAGCACCAGCGGGGGGGGGCTCCCCGCACTCCAGCTGATCGTGACGGAGGAGGGAAAGATCAGCTGTAGCATGCTGCTCCTCTTCTGGCGCGATCAGAAAGGCTGCCTTCCAGAGCTGATCGCGCCAGAGGAGGGGAAGATCTGATCTTCTCCTTCTCTGGTGCGATCAGCGGGTTAGGTTCCAGACCCCTGCGCTACAGCTGATCTGCTTTCTAGCAGTTTTCGCTTTCCGGCGGGTGTCTGGAACCCAACCTGCCGTATGAGTGGGGCCCTACTGTATTCCGCTGACCTGGGGCTCCTTCCCGCTCTGCATCAAACTGCCTTTGCAGGTGGAAGGGGCTGCCTGCATCCATCGGATAGGTTGGCCTTGTTTCGATACCCCCCACAAGGCTTGGATCTCCTGCTCCCTAAGGGGTTCTTCATCCTGCATCTCACCTTCACCACTTGAAGCCAACGGGGAACTGATGTCAGATGAAGAGTAATAATTCTCTTCTGGCAGATTTCTTGACGAGGCAGCAGGACCGGGAGACACAGCGTTGTCCACAGGGCGATTCATGTTTCCAAAATACCCATTTTTCACGCAGACAGGACGCTGCGGGCGGCCATCCCACTTCTGCGGTGAATGGTCCACATCATTGCTGGAGGGCGCCAGCGTGGCACTTGGCAGGGCCTCTCCAGGCACCTCTCTCGTTGATTCAGGGTCATCTAACGACTGAGGAGATGCATTTGTAGCCGATGTGGCTCGGGCATCATCAGTGGCTTTCTCTCCTCCTGGCACCATTCTAGCATCGGGAGCTGCTACGTTGCCCTTGGGAGGTGTGGAAGGTCCTAGCTTTCTGACACTGCTTCCGGGCTGAAAAGAGCAAATCATGAGAGCAATGCAACTATAGGGTGAAGCAATAGCAGCCAATGGGGGCGAGGGGAGGGAGGGACCTCTGTCCTGCAGGCAGGTCTAACTGGGCTCCTAATCTTACCTGAGAGACTGTTTTCCCCAAACCACTTAAAGTACATTCCCAATTCTTATGTGGCAAGTGGGGCTCCCTCTCAAGGGAGGATCTCGGGCTCTGTTGCTTGCAACGCATGTGCTTCACTACTGCGCCACCATCACTTCTAGGTTCTACAGAGCATCCAGCACACTCACAGCGTTCAACATGATGTTATGAACAGCCATCATAGGTTTAACCTGTGGGGTTGTTGGTAAGCCAGACTTGCGCAACACTAAAGCAGGCAAGCACAGAGTGAAGATAAACTAACCTTCGGTTTTACCACCACCTCGCTCCTATTAAGCGGATGTTCAGTTTCTTGAACGGGAGGGTTGTAATCAGCTACATCTTGGGAGGCTGCATTCGTGGTCAAGTATGAAGGCCCCAAGGCACCTGTATGCAAGGGTGAAAGAGGCTGGACTTTACTAGGCCTCGACAGGTTATGCAGAGAAGAGGTAGGTCGATCAGGAGATGGTGGGTTGGGATCCACAGCAGCAGATGCCACCACCTGGGAACGATTCACCAGAGCTGGCTGCACAGGAGCTGCTGAACTGTTTCTTCGAGGCTCTGAAAAAAGAAGAGACATCAGCATGGCAGAGGTTAGATTCTGGGGTGAGAAAGGGGAGAGGAGGTGCCATGATGTCATCATACTGTGCATTTCTCTACCCCTGCTTCACATCATGGGTTACTTAAGGAGAGGGAGGAGAAACAAATGCACAGAAATGAGAACAGAAGCCAGGGCAATTTGTACAACACATTGCATCGGCGGAGGGAGGGAAGAACTCAATGGGGAAGGGCTGTAGCTCAGTGGCAGAGCATTTGCTTTGCATGCAGAAGGTCCCAGGTTCAATCCCTGGTATCTGCAGGTAGGGCTGAAAGAAAGAGACTCTTGCCTGAAATCCTGGAGAGACTCTGCCAGTCAGTGCAGAAATACTCAGCTAAATGGACCAAGGGTCTGACCAAGGGTATAAGGCAGCTTCCTATACTTGTAATGCATGGAAGTCTCTAAGAAATCAGATGCCGCATCGTATCATATTATTCCAATGCTCCAGGAATGGCCCTGGCTCCTGTTCCATTTCCAGGAAATGCTCCAAGTAATAAATGCTGACGTGCAAGAGCTCATCATGACAGCCCCCATAACTAGAGATGTGAAATTTCCAGAAATTTTGAAGCCATGGGGGGGAAAACAGGTTTTTTTCCAGGGTTGTTTTTTTTTAAAAGGACATTTTCAGAAAAATGGGAAAAAATGCAATATTAGCACTTTTTACAGATTGAAAGTCACATTGTTACTTCAGGAACATCAAATGTAATTATGTAAAAGTTGGTATGGCATAAAATTATCACATTTGGTACATTTTATTCAAACAATTATTAAAAATCGAATTTACTTTTTTAAATTTTTACTTTTTTTGGTAACAAATGGGGCTACAAGCTCCTGACCTCTAAGAACACCTGAACTGTAAGGAACCTCTTTCATTTTGCAAGTTTATGAGGAGCAGGCAAAAAACAATTTAAAAAACAGAAGGAACTATCAACGTTAAAAACAAAGAAAATTATTTATGTCTCCGCTAGTCCTCCATAGTGTTAAGCAGACATAAATCATCCATTCCCATTAAAAGAACTGAGAAAAAGAGGGGGACCAAGATTCAATGAAACATTTTATTCATCATGCTAAAATAAAACATTCCATAATCCATTTTCTTCATTTTTTACAATTTTTACAATTTTTCAGAAAAAATTAAAAACACATCCGAATTTTTTTTCTGGGCCTTCACATCTCTACCCATAACTATGCCCCCAAGGAAATGCAGGAAGTTGTGTTGATTAATTATTTTTATCCACAGCCCCAAGAGCAGCAGAACATATACCATAGTATCCACTCTATGAGAATCAGCATGACTACACTCCCATGACAGTTTCCTGGGAATAAACTCCATTTTACTCAGTAATGGATGAGGGTCGCCCCAATCAGAGACCAAAACTAGGTTAACCCTGTAAAGATTTAACTAATCCTACTTTGATGAATTACCTAAAGTAGCTAAAAGAAGTCCTCAGTGCAGAGTAGACTTCTCCAAACTCTAGAACATCAGTCCAAGGTCTCCGCCTACTGTGGCAAATATTGTCCTCAAACTAGCACTTAGGCAGACTTAAACACCCTTACAAAGACCATTGTAGTAACAGCAACTGAAAATTGAGATCCTTGAAATCTGTAGAAGCTGACTGAATCTCATGGTCTGGGGACTGCCAGAAACTAAAGACAGAGAAAACTTCATTGGTTCCCTCACAGAACAGGCTGCAATTCTCTTAACAAGTGTCCTCATCTTTGTGGCCAAAAACATATTGCGAGCATACAGAGGACTGGCCCCTATGCCCCCCAGGAGTAGTTGCCATATAATATCACTGACTGGTTATCATTTGGCCACTTCTCATTCAAACACAAGCTATATCAGAGTCAGACTCCAACTCACTAGCATAATTATTAGGGTAATTATCACAACATGCCAGCCTCTCCCCAGCAACGACAAGGCTTTCAGAGGTTTTGTGTGTGTGACAAATTAGCACAAAATGCCAAAGGTGTGGAGATAGAGGAAGCAGAACCAGCTTCTATAGGAGAATGCTTGCTTAGACATCTAATCTGTGGTAATCAACTGGACCAGGTAAAGCGCCCAGATTAAAAACCAGGCTGGGATAATGAATAGAACTTGATTCATAGAATCATAGAATAGTAGAGTTGGAAGGGGCTATAAGGCTATCAAGTTCAACCCCCTGCTCAATGCAGGAATCCAAATTCTCTTTCCGTCTGCTGTCGCTAGCCCAATTTAGGCATTTGGCCTTAAACCACCTTGTGCCAAGTCAGAGCAGTTGCCCTGTCTAGACCAATATTGTCTACTCTGACTGGCAGAGACTCTTGAGTGCTCAGGCAGAGGTCTTTCCCAGCAACTGTTACCTGAGCCTTTAAATTGAAGATGCTAAAGATCAAAGCTGGGACCTTGTGCAGACAAAGCAAGTATTCTGCCACTGAGTGATGGCCTCAAATGCTCACAGATAAAAATGACTGTTCAGGACACCAAGTCTAAAAATGCTGAGAATATGCCACAATTTTCATCTCTATGTGGAGAAAATACTGAAAACCTACATCACTCACAAATGAGTTTCTCCCTTCAAACTACTTGTTGAGTGCAAGGGCCAATATCTGCCTACAACAACTCAACAAGAAGCACAAATTATACAAAAACACCTCAGCATCAAACTTCCAGACAACCTATAAAACCTTAAGAATGATACGTCCGAGAAACTACATAAGTAGATAAGGAATAGCCACGCCACCCGACATGGAACATAATCCTATACAGATTTCAACTTCTTCTAACTGGACTCTCAAGCTGTTGTCACCAGAAGTATTTCTTTGATAACAGTTCATGATTCAGGGACAAATACCTGCAAATATTAAAGTCACAACCAATTACTCTTTCATGGAGAGTGAATGTCATAGTATTTTTTAGGACCCAGACTATTCTCTTGATTGTAATTCATTTTAATGGATTTTAATACTGTATTTTTAAATTGCTGTAATCTGCCTTTGGGTGTCATGGTGATGAGTAGGCAAGAAAATTAATTATTATTATTGATACTATTATTAATAGTAATAATAAAGATGGAGGCTATTCATTGCAAAAAAAAAATCTATGTGAAATCAAATCATGTTTAATGTCAATCTATTCCTGACCCTTCCCAGGTTGTTATTTGGGATGCAATTAAGGCAGTCTTGAGGGATGTAACAATCAGGAGAGCCAGTACCAAGAAAAAACAACTGGTTGGCCACCGTGACAACAGGATGCTGGATCAGATGGGCCACTAGCCTGATCCAGTGGGCTCTTCTTATGTTAAGAATGTGATACCAGAAAAAAAGGTGTTAACCACAATAGCTATTTTGGAATTGGCTCACAATTGAACTGGTACTAATAGACTTGATGGACTCCTTTCAGGTACAAGAGCTAGAATCACAGCGATCAGCAAAACCCACAAGACAATGAGTTGTTTGACCCAATTTTATTATGAATTTGGAAATAAAAATCCAATTATTGGCAAACTACAGAACAAGCATCTAAAAACAAAGGTGAATACACAAAAATTGGTAATACTATTGACTTTCATAGAAAATATATAAACTTTGAAATGCAGCATCATACCATTATTAATATTATTATTTTAAATCATGCTTACCTTGCAAAATTGGGAGCTCTGTCTCTGTATGTGGAGCTAACGAGAAACAAAACAGAAGAAGCAATCATCAGACTTCAACATCGTAAGACTGAGGATCTGATAGATTCCTAGAGGAATTATACAACTGATGCAGACTATCATTCCCTCCACATTTAACATCCCTTTTCCAGGTCATTGTGAAAGGGGTTTCTGTCTGACACAAACAGACAGCATTACACTAAGTTGACTGACAGGCCTGCCAAAAGCAAAGAACAGGTGCAGCTGCTACACCGGGCCTGAAATCAACACAGAGCCTAGGCTCTGGGCTTTCTTTTTTAAGAAAAACTCTCTACCCGGTGGTTCCTAAGCTTTCTTCCCCCTCCAATGGACTGCTTGAAAATAGTTGAGGATCTTGGCAGCGCAGACAAATAGAGGGAAGCCCTCGAAGTGCCATGCCAGCAACCAGCCGAAAATGAAAGTGGTAATTGCTTTGTACAGCCTGGTGCATTTCGGGCATCAAAAAACCGTTTGTCAAGGGAAATCAGTAAAAGTACACATATAAACAACACTGAAATCAATTATAAGATGTTCTTAAAAACGTGAACTATAATACAACATTTATGGATTTATTAAAAATGAACAATACCATGATCTGCTGAAAGCTGACTCACAATCAATACGGAAAAGGACAACTAGAATGGAGCATAATACAAAACAAAACTTCACTTAAAACTTCACAATATTATACATGCACCCCAAATTGGGAAATTCTTACAGAGCTTCTCTAATTTGAATAAACCTGGACTAAGCAAATAAGTGGAGAGGAATACAGAGATCAAATGTCTTGTATGCATAACACACTGTTATCGATATAACAAACTGAATTTTTAGGAGTGGCTAGCTCTTGGAGAAGGACAGATCAAAAACATGAAAACTTCACACACAACTGAAAATAAACATGCAGCTAGATGCTGTATGATTTTAATTGTGTGTTTTTATTGCTTCTTGTCTTTATTATATATTTCATTTTATTGTATTATGATTTGAATTCCACAGATGGAATCCTGATAGGACAACATAGTTGAACTGTTCCCAGAAACTAACCAATCACCAACATAACCAATCAAAAATTAGCATTATGTGTTTCTCTGCAGCCAGGTCCAGCCACACCCCTCAGCCAACATGTTGCAGCCCAACTAAACTTTCCCAACACTTGTCAAAGGAGCAAACTACTATAACCCAGCCTTGGATTTCTCCAAGGTATGTGTTTATGGTGACCAATGCAGTACAGAGCACTTCATGCCGGTTAGGTTGAGTTATTTGAACAATCATCATTTATCTCACCATTGTTGGAGCAGTTGTCCAGTGAGGGGTTCTTTAATGCACATGTGGTGGCAATTCCCTTTTGTATATATCTGACCGACGGGTCAGCCTGACACTTTTTTTATCTTTTAATTTTATCTTTTAAGTTCTTTTATTCTCACTCTCTTATATGTGTATGCACATATATACATGTATGTATGTTTGTATGTGTGTGTATGCATAATGCATTTTATGTATTTTAATAGCATTTTAATTTACTGTATTGTTTGTGTTTTTATTGTGTATTTTATTATATATGTGTGCTATTTTATTGTAGCCGCCCTGAGTGCCCTATTGTAGCATAGAAGGGCAGGATAGAAATATTTTAAATGATAATGATATATTTTGGAATGTTTTTCAGCACATGGCCATCATCCTCAATCAAGTGATCCCTCAAATCCTGGTGTTTGTATAAATTTGGGCCCCAAATTGTTACATTTTGGACTTATCCTCTTTTTACTGGTTGTAGCCAGGATAATGGGAGGCGGGGTGGGGTGGAAAACTTCCTCTGACTTTACCCCAACTGCCTGATATAACCGTATTTGGCAAATGGCCCTATGCAAGAAACTGACCTTTGCTGTTCAATGCTTCAGAGATCCAAAACCAGCAGAGCTTTGAATATACTTTGTTCTCCTTCCTTTCTTTTATTAATGCAACAGAAGGGACTATCTCCTCCACAATCTCAAAACTCCTTTTGGAAGGACTCAGTTTTGAACCTTCAAACCTTCTACTCCTCCCTGTTCCACCACACTCATTATTTAACTTATTGCCATTTGGATTGTTTAACTGGCTATGTTTTCTTATGGTTTTTGTTCTTGTTTTATTGTTATTTGATGTGCTACTTTGTACTATGATCTGAATCTCTAATAAATGTTTTTTTTAAAAAATGCAAAATAAGGAAAGATAACTTACTGGGCAGGCAACTGATGTAAATTTGTTGGATGTCAGAAGCTAGGTCGATTAAGTTCTCCTCCTTGAGAGCTTTTATGAACAACTGCACCCAGCCTTGTCTACTCTGGAGGCGTTCAAAGAAGTCCCACACAGACAAATTGTTTCCTTGTCTGTCCACACACGATCTAATCTCTTGCTACAAAAAAGGGGAACATGCAAATGCAAAGTTCAAGAACAAGGAAAGGAGAGAGACCAGCATCACCAACCCCCTGATCAGTTTTAAAAATGGATTCCTATTGCGGGGCACATATTTTGCTTGTGCCACTAAGTCCCAGGTTCAGTTCCCAGCATGATGAATGCAAGGACATAAGGAGGACTCTTCTGGATCCAGCCAGAGACCCATCTAGTTCAGCATCCTATTTTTAAAGTAGCCTATGAGATGCCTGCAAGGAGGACCTGAGCACAACACCACACTCCCCACCTGAGATTTCCACCAACTGGTATTCAGAGGCACACTGCCACCACCAGAAGAGAGAGAACATAGCCAGCATGGCTAGTAGCCTTAAGACTCCATGAAATTGTCTAGTCCTTTTCTAAACCCATCCACATTGTGGCCATCACTACATCTTATAAGGCAATAGGGATGCTTTAGAAGCGCTTGTACCGCATTAAGACCCAGTGGGAGACCCAGTGCCTGCAGGAAGAAGGAGAACATCGCCACCCAGGGAAGGAGAGCCTGCTGTTGCTGCTGCTGTTGGAACACCACCTCCACCACCCTTCCCAGTGGGACTGCTGCCTGGCAGACGTGCCTCCTGCAGGACCAGGTCCCAGGCACCCAGCCAGCTGTGACTAATTTCCATCACCTGTCCCTCTTTGGAGGGATACATAAGCCGGCTGGCTGAGGTGGCCTGGGAGACCCAGTGCCTGCAGGAAGAAGGAGAACATCGCCACCCAGGGAAGGAGAGCCTGCTGTTGCTGCTGCTGTTGGAACATCATCTCCACCACCCTTCCCAGTGGGACTGCTGCCTGGCAGATGTGCCTCCTGCAGGACCAGGTCCCAGGTACCCAGCCAGCTGTGACTAATTTCCATCACCTGTCCCTCTTTGGAGGGATACACAAGCCGGCTGGCTGAGGTGGCCTGCGAGACCCAGTGCCTGCAGGAAGAAGAACATCGCCACCCAGGGAAGGAGAGCCTGCTGTTGCTGCTGCTGTTGGAACACCACCTCCACCACCCTTCCCAGTGGGACTGCTGCCTGGCAGACATGCCTCCTGCAGGACCAGGTCCCAGGTACCCAGCCAGCTGTGACTAATTTCCATCACCTGTCCCTCTTTGGAGGGATACATAAGCCGGCTGGCTGAGGTGGCCTGGGAGACCCAGTGCCTGCAGGACGAAGGAGAACATCGCCACCCAGGGAAGGAGAGCCTGCTGTTGCTGCTGCTGTTGGAACACCACCTCCACCACCCTTCCCAGTGGGACTGCTGCCTGGCAGACGTGCCTCCTGCAGGACCAGGTCCCAGGCACCCAGCCAGCTGTGACTAATTTCCATCACCTGTCCCTCTTTGGAGGGATACATAAGCCGGCTGGCTGAGGTGGCCTGGGAGACCCAGTGCCTGCAGGAAGAAGGAGAACATCGCCACCCAGGGAAGGAGAGCCTGCTGTTGCTGCTGCTGTTGGAACATCATCTCCACCACCCTTCCCAGTGGGACTGCTGCCTGGCAGACGTGCCTCCTGCAGGACCAGGTCCCAGGCACCCAGCCAGCTGTGACTAATTTCCATCACCTGTCCCTCTTTGGAGGGATACATAAGCCGGCTGGCTGAGGTGGCCTGGGAGACCCAGTGCCTGCAGGAAGAAGGAGAACATCGCCACCCAGGGAAGGAGAGCCTGCTGTTGCTGCTGCTGTTGGAACACCACCTCCACCACCCTTCCCAGTGGGACTGCTGCCTGGCAGACGTGCCTCCTGCAGGACCAGGTCCCAGGCACCCAGCCAGCTGTGACTAATTTCCATCACCTGTCCCTCTTTGGAGGGATACATAAGCCGGCTGGCTGAGGTGGCCTGGGAGACCCAGTGCCTGCAGGAAGAAGGAGAACATCGCCACCCAGGGAAGGAGAGCCTGCTGTTGCTGCTGCTGCTGGAACACCACCTCCACCACCCTTCCCAGTGGGACTGCTGCCTGGCAGATGTGCCTCCTGCAGGACCAGGTCCCAGGCACCCAGCCAGCTGTGACTAATTTCCATCACCTGTCCCTCTTTGGAGGGATACATAAGCCGGCTGGCTGAGGTGGCCTGGGAGACCCAGTGCCTGCAGGAAGAAGGAGAACATCGCCACCCAGGGAAGGAGAGCCTGCTGTTGCTGCTGCTGTTGGAACACCACCTCCACCACCCTTCCCAGTGGGACTGCTGCCTGGCAGACGTGCCTCCTGCAGGACCAGGTCCCAGGCACCCAGCCAGCTGTGACTAATTTCCATCACCTGTCCCTCTTTGGAGGGATACATAAGCCGGCTGGCTGAGGTGGCCTGGGAGACCCAGTGCCTGCAGGAAGAAGGAGAACATCGCCACCCAGGGAAGGAGAGCCTGCTGTTGCTGCTGCTGTTGGAACATCATCTCCACCACCCTTCCCAGTGGGACTGCTGCCTGGCAGATGTGCCTCCTGCAGGACCAGGTCCCAGGCACCCAGCCAGCTGTGACTAATTTCCATCACCTGTCCCTCTTTGGAGGGATACACAAGCCGGCTGGCTGAGGTGGCCTGGGTTTTTGTCTTTTGTTTTGTTTTTGTTTTGCTGCTTTTTTTTCCTTATTTCTTTTTTCTTTTGGGTGCCATTGGTTTTAGCTATGGGTGGGTTCGGTTTCGTTTTATATTGTAGTTCTTGGGTTTTTATGTAGTTTGTATGTTGTATTTTACTTTATCTTGTACACCGCCTAGAGTGGCCGCTTGTGCGGCCAGATAGGCGGCCTAGAAATAAAATTTATTATTATTATTATTATTAAGAACAAACTCTCCCATAATGAGCTATTATATTAATAGGGGTTTTTTTTAAAAAAAAAGCACAACAGCTTTGCAGCATGGTTCAGATGTTAACCAAACAATAGTGAACTTTGGAAGGCACCTATTCGTTGGCACCCGTGAAGCCACCAACAATAACCTGCATTAACTCAGAAAATGTTTTTTGCAATTGTTTCAAAAGTTTATGCTGCTGCTTTTAAAATAAGGCGAAGTGCAAACTGAACAAAATGTACACGTGCCACTTTAAGCTGGTATAGTACAGAGAAAGCTGCCGTGGCCTGGAGATTTTATTTGTTATTACAAGATTTGTACCGCACCTTTCAGGACAGATGTCATCAGAATGCGATGTGCAAAACTAGTCACAAAACATATAAAATCAATAGTTTAAATTCTGCAATTAAATCCTATTTCAATCTTTTAGGGCCTTTTTAAAGGTCACTAATGAAGGGGCCAAATGGACTTCACTTTTGATGGCTCCAACAGCAGAGCCTCCAAAACTGCTTGTGGAGCTCAGACAGACTCATACAAATGAGGGAACAGTGTGCTTGCATCGGTAGCAATCTCAGTAAGGGGTCGGGATTGCAGTTCAAGATTGATAAGGAGATAGTCAGGAAATACCTAGTTAACCTAAATGAGTTCAAATCTCCAGGGCCTGATGAACTGCATCCCAGAGTATTGAAGGAACTTGCGGATGTACTCTCGGAACCTCTTGCCATCATCTTTGAGAAATCCCGGAGAACGGGAGAGGTGCCGGGGGATTGGAGACGGGCAAACGTCGTCCCGCTCTTTAAAAAGGGTAAAAAAGAAGATCTGGGGAATTACAGGCCGGTCAGTCTGACTTCAATACCGGGAAAGATATTAGAACAGATAATAAAAGAGTCCATTGGCAACTATCTAGATGACAATGCTGTGATTAGTAGGAGCCAGCATGGGTTTGTCAAGAAAAAATCCTGTCAAACTAATCTCATCTCTTTTTTTGATCAGGTCACTAGCCTAGTAGATGGTGGAAATGCTGTAGATGTCATCTATCTAGATTTCAGCAAAGCGTTTGACAAAATCCCCCATGACCTTTTGATTAGCAAACTTGTCAAATGCGGACTACATGGAAATACTGTCAGGTGGATTCACAACTGGTTGGAAAACCATACTCAAAGAGTGGTCGTCGGTGGCTCTGCTTCGGACTGGAAGGAGGTTTCGAGTGGAGTGCCATAGGGTTCGGTCCTGGGTCTGATACTCTTCAACATTTTTATCAATGACTTAGATGATGGGGTGGAGGGAAGCCTTATGAAGTTTGCGGATGATACAAAACTGGGAGGGATAGCTAACACAATGGAAGACAGGAATAAAATCCAAAGGGACCTGGATAGACTAGAAAATTGGGCTGAAATTAATAAAATGACATTCAATAAAGACAAATGCAGGATTCTGCATTTAGGCCACAAAAACAAAATGCACGGGTACAGGATGGGAAATACCCGGCTTAGCAGTAGTGCGTGAGAAGGACCTTGGAATTGTAGTGGATTGCAAGTTGAACATGACCCAGCAGTGTGATGCTGCGGCAAAAAAGGCAAATGTGGTTTTGGGATGCATAAACAGAGCTATAGTTTCCAGGTCGAGGGAAGTAATAGTCCCACTATATTCTGCATTAGTCAGGCCTCATCTGGAATACTGCGTTCAGTTCTGGGCGCCTCATTTTAAGAAAGATATAGACAAGTTGGAGAGGGTTCAGAAGAGGGCGACGAGGATGATAGCCGGTATGGAGAACAAGTCTTATGAGGACAGGTTGAAGGAACTTGGCATGTTCAGTCTGGTGAAGAGAAGGCTGAGGGGCGACATGATTGCACTCTTTAAGTACCTGAAGGGCTGTCACATAGAGGAGGGTACAGATTTGTTCACTGCTGCCCCAGAGGGTAGGACTAGGTCTAATGGTTTTAAGTTGCAGGAGCGTAGATTCAGATTGGACATTAGAAGGAACTTCTTGACAGTAAGGGCAGTTCGGCAATGGAACCGGCTGCCTAGGGAGGTGGTGGGATCCCCTTCGCTGGATGTCTTCAAGCAAAGGCTGGACAGCTATCTGCGGGAGATGCTCTAGCTGTGGATTTCCTGCTGTGAGCAGGGGGTTGGACTCGATGGCCTACAAGGCCCCTTCCAACTCTATGATTCTGATTCTATGAAATGCAGGCAGTGGTCCTAAATGGCCATTCCTCAAACTACAACACAAAAGGCCCTGTCCCTTGTCACCACCCTCCGAGCCTCCTTCCATAGCCCCACACAGAGCCTTTCAGTCATCTAGCATACGTCACTGAAGCAAGTTTCGTCTTCTCCAGACAGGGTTGCAGCTGGCATAACAGCCAAACGGTGGTAAAAAGCACACCAGGCCACCAATGCCACCTGCACCTCCACTGATAGCACCGGGTCCAGGTTAACCTGAGTGTGTACTAGAGCACTGCATTCGTGCTTGAGGGAAAGGAAATGTCGTCTGCCCTTGTATAAAGCAGCTTCCTATTTGTCCAACAAGCTGCCAATCGCAGTAGGCCTCCTGAGTCTCAGGTAGAGAGAGATCTTTCCCAGCTCTGCCATTTGATCCTTTAGCTGGAGATGCTGAGGACCGAACCTGGGACCATCTGCGCGCAAAGCAAGTGCTCCACCTCTGAGCTACCCTGGCAGCCGAACGGGGGATGGACTTGCTGGCGTGTATGTGCATAACGCATGAAGCTGGCCTCACACTGCGGGATGGGTGAACAGGAGCCTGCAGCAGCTGCACTCTTTCAAAAGGGCAACTGCTTTGACCTGCAGTCATCAGAGCTGGGCAAATCCTCTCCCATAGTCTCTGGACAGCAGCTGCCAATCAGGGGAAATGGGAATTGACTGGACCAGGTGCACATGCAGACTCAGCGCACAGCAGATTTCTTGAGTCCAGGGCTTGGCATCTGCTGCCCTTAAAGTAAAATATGAACTGGGGCCTGCAGAACAGCAACGTCTAACTACTTCCTCAAGCTGTAAGCTTCAGTGCATTTCCTGCCCTTGAATACCAGACGGCAGGCTACTACCCACGTGATGGAATGGCATCCAGGGAAAATAATAAGTGCACCAAGACAGCAACCTCAGATTTTTGTGGCAACTTTATAAACTTTGTGGCAAACTTTGTGGCAACTTTATACATTCTGCAACTTTATAAACAACGCAGAGCACATGATGTTGCAGAGTTTATTCTGCTTCTGTTAAAACAGGAAGGGGGAAAGTGCTGAGAAGGGCGTCTAAGCCCCATTCTCTGGCAAACAGAAACCTAACTGAGTAATCCTTCTTGCATCTGAAATGCCACCATGAAATGCTCACACGTTTTTAATCATACTGCTGCAGTCTTAAGGACTAGAAACTTGATTTAAAAAGGGTTCTCAGAAAGCTGAAGCTGCCTTACACAGACAGACCACTGCTCCATCTAGCCCTGTGTTCTCTACACAGGAGTGAGAAGGAACCTTTTTGGCATGGCGGGTCAGATCCTTACCTATCTCCACCCGGCAGGCCAATCACCCACTATCATTATGATGTCAGATGATTGACAAGTGGGCTGTCTTGCCATTCTCTCAAAGCTCCTCATACAGTGCACTGCAAGCCCTGTACTCAGCTCTTTCCAAAACTGCTCCCTGCAGGGATTGTGTTCCCCATGGGGAACTGGACTGCACAGCCGATCCAACCACAACTCTACCTGCAACACACCTGGTGTCACATATGACAGCAGGTGTGGGGCAGTTGGGTGTGGCTTGGGGGGAAACAGCCTCGTAGGCCAAATCTGGCCTGCAGGTTCCCCACCCATGGTCTGCACTCACAGGGTCATCGCAAGACCTACCTGGAGATGCCAGGAATTCAGCCTCTGACCTTCCACCTGCAAAGCAACGAGTTCTACCACTGAGCTGCAGCCCTTCCCCAAAACAGAAAAAAATGTCCCCACCAGTGCCCTAAAGACACTGCCTTGGCCGTGCCCTCAGCGGTAGCTCCACCACCCAGACACAGATGTCAGCAGGAGAGAGAAAAAGAAAAACAGACAGAAGTTACCTTGTCTGTCTCCGTGAGACACGGCAGATAGTCGAGCATGTGGAGGACACGGACAGAGTGGAAGCTGCGCATGTTCTCCTTAATATACTTCTTAACTTTGTCTTCGGCAAACCCCATCTTCAGTTAGCACCCAGAACTACGAGAGGAAAGAAGGTGTTAACGTCTAACAAACGATAACACCAGAAGTCCAGTTTGTTTAATTTGTTTAAATGTTACTTGTCTTAAATGTTACTTTCTTTTTAAATTAAACAATTAAATATATGTCTAAATAAAGGGAGGCATAATTTAGCTTGAAATGTGTTAGACGTGGCTGAGCTCAATAAACTGGACAGATCTGCACATTAATCAACATGCGTCTCTGCAGTTGAGTGAGAGGACTTCAAGACAGTTTGGTTTGTTTAACTTGGTTAGAAGCCAAGGAAAGAGAGAGATTATGTTGTTGTTGAAGGCATACATTTACAGTACTTGTTGTTATATACCTTCAAGTTGACCATGACTTATGGCGACCCTATGAATCAGTGACCTCCAGTAGCATCTGTCATGGACCACCCTGTTCAGATCTTGTAAGTTCAGGTCTGTGGCTTCCTTTACGGAATCAATCCATCTCTTGTTTGACCTTCCTCTTTTTCTACTCCCTTCTGATTTTCCCAGAATTATTGCCTTTTCTGGTGAATCATATCTTCTCTTTATGTGTCCAATGTATGATAACCACATTTCATCTTTTTAGCTTCTAGTGATAGTTCTGGTTTAATTTGTTCTAACACCCAAAATTATTTGTCCTTTTCACAGTCCATGGCATGTACAAGGCTCTCCTCCAACACCACACTTCAAATGAAGATTGTGACTACACACTCTAAAACTCGGGGTGAGACAGCCCCAATAGAGCATTGTAGTTCTATGTACATGTGGAAAATGAGTCCTAACGACAGCAGCAGAAAAAGGGTGAAGGGACCCACAGGGAGCATCATACACCACACAGCGCGGGAGCCTACAGACAGAGATCAGTGTTGCCTCTGAACATAAGAAGAGCCACTGCACAACTTTTAAAGATACAGAAGACCTCTTGGTTGCCAGGCCCGGCCTCCAAGAGGTCTTCTGTATCTTTAGAAGTTGTGGAGGGGGAAGGGAGAATTCCACCTTGTGGTTTTTCCCATTACAGAATTGCAAGAACACCTGCACTTGGCTGACATTCTCTCCTCCTAAAGATACAGGATCACAGTCTCAGGCCATGGACCTGGCAACCCTATGTCAAGTACAGATAATATGTAGCCACAGAAACTAAATAGCTGGAGATCCTTCCATAAGAGAGTATGTCTTTCTCCTCCCCTTGCTGAAGATGATGTCATCAAGGTGTCCATGTGTGAAAGAGAATATTAGACAGGCACCCTGGAACTGGAGCCCAGGAGAGATAATCCAGAGGCCTGATTTGCTCCCTGGCATGAATCCAGCGTTATGGAGTTGGTGACTCCCCTAGAAAGCTAATGGAGAAGCAAAAACTGTTTGGGAGCATCAGTGCTGTGGACCATCCATCTTTTGCTCAGCCTATATACATGTGTCAACTGTAATCACTCTCCAGTGATCTTCAGTCCTAGGAAACTAATCCCAGGGCACGCTCTGGGACCCCTGAAACGTCTCGCCGCTGGCTCAAATAATGGGGTGCATGGAACACTATCTTTGTTGTACTAGAAAAGACATCATCTGGAAAGGTCCACAAATTCTGCCCCCACCCCCTGGAAACTGCAGAAAGGAGAAATGCGGATTTCTAGGGGATTGTTTTTGCTTGCTTTTTTAAAACTAGGAAGTTAGACCAAAAAAACACAAGCAGGCCGTGAAAAAACAAGATTCTCTTATGTAGTAACTTAATTTGAGATATTCAGATAGAGCCCATGATTTCCAAGGGCCTGCTGCTAGCATTCTTGTTCGAATGCCCCGACACACTGGCAACCCTTGCTTCTTGCATGCCATCCGCCCCCGGCCTTCCACCCTCAGCAACTCTTAGCAAGGACTATTCCTCTGCAGACACTTCCCAAGTAATAAACACCTACCGGGTCCTATCTCCGTTGTTTCCTTCCCCGTGCAGCGCAATCCTATGAAGGTCTACTCATAAGAAGTCCCACCGAGTTCAGCGGTCCTTGCTCACAAGCCCAGGGGTGTGCACGACGTGAGTCAGACAACACCCATAGATCGGGAAGGGATTATTAACCCACGAACGTCTAAACAGGCCTCTTACCTATTTCCCCCCTCCCCCTTTGTTCCTGGACTCTAGGAATCCCCGGTGACGAAACCCGAAGAATTTCATTGCCTCCAGATTGCAACACGAAAACGACCCAACAGGAAAGCGGTGATGCAAGAAAAGGGGTTTTCCGGCCTCTTGGGGCAGGAGCAGGCAGGAAGACAGGGACAAAAGCAGTGGGAGCGAGCGTGGGGCAAAGCCCTCCAAGTGCAGGAGGAAGGGGCTCGGCGGGACTCTTTTTTACCTGATCTCTGGACCGGAGGAATTCGGTTTCAGAGGCGATATGCCCGAGGGAGTGGAAGGAGCAATGTGGACGCCGGCCAGCAGTCTCGCGCACAGGCTCCCGGGGAGCGTTCTCAGCCCGCCTCTCCCCGCCTCCCACTGGCTGCTTTGCTTCGCCTCTGAGCTGTTCGTCAAAGTCGTTGGAAACATTCTGGCGTCCGGATCCGGGTTGGCCCGGGAGCGCGCGCTGGGTCGAAGGGCCACGGGATTGTCCCACCGGAGCCCTTTCAAGTTCACCACGGTGCGGGATTTCTTTCATTTATTTATTTAACATCATTTATCTACCGCTTGACCGTAAAGGCCCCTCTAAGCGGTTTACAAAAAAAAAAAGCATTGAAATGAGCTAAAAAGTAATTAAAAACTTACTTTAAAAAACAGTTAAAATAGATGCTGACTTCAAAAAAGATTAAAACTGATCAGCAGGTACGTTTGGGGAAAGGCTTGCCTAAACAGAAGAATTTTAAGCAGGCCCTGAGAAACGGCGCCGAAGTTGGTTGCTAGTTCCCAGTTCCTTGAAAGTCCAAAACACTAAAAACAAGAAAAGTTCATACCTACAGCAACTCCAAAACAAAGTTAATGTGTCTCGGAACCCAAAAATATATGTTGGGGGTACCCTGTATCATATAGCTCGGTGATCTGGGGACTCTCCCTATCCAGAACAACAAATGTATTGAATCAAAATTATCAAGCTTCCGAAATGCTCATAAATGTATAATGATGTCACAAAAAAATAAGTAACCAAGGGTGCACATGGCAAAATCTGCTCTGGGCCAGGACAAATGCATCCCAGAAAAGGGGAGGGTGTCCTCTATGAGATGCCAGTGCTTCCTGCCTGGCACATAGTTTCTGCTGGGCACATGGCATGGATAAGGGTATCTATGCACAACCAAAATAGACAAAAAGATGCAGAAAAAAATAATCGCCCACCTGCATGACCCACCTATCTCTCCCTTGAAGTAAATGCTGGCTGAGCTGCAGGTGCAAGCCTGCCATCAACCAAGATGGCGGCCAAGGCTTCCCTAAGGGGCTGATGCTCCTGCTGTCATCTTAGTTGATGGCAGGTATGCATGCACATAGAACACATGTGTGCCATCAACCAAGGCTTAATGGACAATATAAAAACTGACAAATCACCGGGCCCGGATGGCATCCACCCGAGAGTTCTCAAAGAACTCAAATGTGAAATTGCTGATCTACTAACTAAAATATGTAATTTGTCCCTCTGGTCCTCCTCCGTGCCTGAGGACTGGAAAGTGGCAAATGTAACACCAATCTTCAAAAAGGGATCCAGAGGGGATCCCAGAAATTACAGGCCAGTTAGCTTAACTTCTGTCCCTGGAAAACTAGTAGAAAGTATTATTAAAGCTAGATTAACTAAGCACATAGAAGAACAAGCCTTGCTGAAGCAGAGCCAGCATGGCTTCTGCAAGGGAAAGTCCTGTCTCAGTAACCTATTAGAATTCTTTGAGAGTGTCAACAAGCATATAGATAGAGGTGATCCAGTGGACATAGTGTACTTAGACTTTCAAAAAGCGTTTGACAAGGTACCTCACCAAAGACTTCTGAGGAAGCTTAGCAGTCATGGAATAAGAGGAGAGGTCCTTGTGATGCGTCCTTCCCTGGCTCTCCCTGTCAGGTTCCTACCTGCGCGTGGCTACTGCCTGTCACTAGGCACCACCAGGGACTCCACCAGTCCGGACCACACTCTCTTATAGTTTACCTATCCCCGCTCTAGCACAGATCTCAACAGATCCCCCTGCTAGGCAACCACCAGTAACGTCCCAATACTAGTATTCCCAGAGACTCTGAATACTGGTATTGTTATTCTCTTCACCGCTGCCACCATTTGTTACAGTTCCCCTTCAGCCTTGGTCATTACCTTACCCTCCCTTCTGGTCTGTGAAACCCCAGCCAAGGATCAGGCCTTTGGTAAACCAAATTAAGTATTTATTACAGATAACAAAGCTAACAAGATTAACAAGATTTCTTCTTAAGGCACATAAGCATATGGTTTTACTCAATACTAATCCGAACTCCACCTCCCTCCTTCTTCACGCTCTCCTGGCAAACAACTCTCTCAAACCCCACCAAGCAATCCACTCTTTCTCTTCTCCCCCCCAGATTCCACTCTCACTCTTCCTTTTATGCATTCAGCCATTTTAAACACTCAGCCAATCATCTCGCATTCTACTGCCCATTCACTCCCCCTCTTTCACTCCACTTACCATGTATCTTCTAAAACAACAACACTTACCATATATACATTAATATAGGAACATCACATTTCCCCCCCCCCCTTAAACAACAGCAGAGTATTATTCCTGTTCCAGGATTTATACGTCGCGTTAACAAATAAAAGTCTCTATGGGGAAAATGTCTTTCTTTGTTCCTCTGTCTGGTCACGTCACTGCAGTCCCAGCCACTTGCCTGGAAAGTCCATCGGCCAGTACATTGTCCTTGCCTTTTATGAACTGGAAGTCCACTTGATAGTCCTGTAGGGCCCAGGACCACCTCTGCAGCATAGTGTTATGGTTTTTCATAGTCTGCAACCATAACAAGGCCCGATGATCCGTAGTCACTGTGAATCTTCGCCCCCACACATATGGGCGCAACTTATTCAGTCCCCACACGACCGCTAGGCACTCCTGGACCGACAAATAGTTTTTCTCCCTCGGCGTCAGCTTGCGACTCAGGTACGCCACTGGATGTCTGGTGCCTTCTCTCTCCTGTAGCAAGACGACTCCCAGCGCCAGGTCCGACGCATCTGTAGCCACGATGAATGGTTTCTCATAGTCTGGTGCTATTAATATGGGTCCTTGGCACAAGGCTTGCTTCAGTAGATCAAAAGCCTTCTGACATTCATCCGTCCATACCACACGCTCAGAACACTTCTTCTTTGTTAATTCATGCAAGGGGGTTGCTATTTCCCCAAAATTTCTCACAAACTTCCTATAAAATCCAGCCACACCCAGAAATGCCCTTACTTGTTTTTTGGTTAAGGGGATCGGCCACGCTTGTATTGCCTCCACCTTGCTCCATAAGGGGGTGATTTTCCCACTCCCCACCTTATGTCCTAAATAGATTACTTCCTTTAGTCCAAACTGGCATTTCTTAGCTTTTATTGTGAGGCCTGCTTTTCTTAAGGCCTCCAATACTGTTGTCAAGTGTTGGACATGCTCAGGCACCGACTTGCTAAAAATGGCCACGTCATCGATATAGGCCACTGCAAAATCTGACATGCCTCGCAACACAGTATTGATTAGCCTCTGAAATGAACTTGGTGAGTTCCTTAGTCCCATGGGTAAGGTCACAAACTCATATAACCCATCTGGTGTACTGAAGGCAGTTTTGGCTCTGGATTGCTCGTCTAGTTCCATTTGCCAAAATCCTTTACAGAGATCTAGTGTAGAGATAATGGTTGCTGCCCCCAATAACTCTAACATTGCGTCTACCCTAGGCATAGGATATGCATCTGGGACAGTAATTTTATTGATTAGCCGATAATCAATGCAAAACCTTGTCGTTCCATCTTTTTTCGGAACCAGGACAATACTTGAGGCCCAGGGACTGATGGATTCCCTGATCACTCCTAATTCCAGCATATCTTCCACCTCCTTTTTGATCTCATTCAAAACTTTCCCATTCACACGGTACGGAACAGATCTGATTGGGGCATGATCTCCAGTATCAATGGAATGTATAACTATACTGGTTCGGCCAGGTTTGTTGCTAAAGAGATTCCTAAAGGTTTTCAAAACTCTCAGAATCTCCTCTTTTACTTCCTCCTTCACCTCCTCTGACCATTCCACTTGATCTACCCCTCCTTTGTCTTTGCTTTCCTGTACCAAATCTGGAAGTTCAGGCCCACTTCCCTCAGGGAATAAGGTAACTTGCAACACCTGTGCATCCCTGGTATGGTAAGGTTTCAACATATTTACATGAACCACTTTGCTTTTGTTTAATTGGTCTGTGGTGATTACATACGTCACTGTGTCAAGCCTTTCTCTGATGGTATATGGTCCTTCCCAGTTAGCCTGTAATTTGTCATGTTTCCTGGGTATGAACGCCATAACCATATCTCCCACATCATACACACGTTCTCTGGCTGTTCTGTCATACCAGTAACTTTGCTTCTCCTGTGCATGACTCAAATTCTCTTTCACTACTTCCATCATTGATGTTAATTTATTGCGGAATTCCAATACAAAATCTACTACAGAAGTTTTGTACTCTCCCAGAGTTCCTTCCCATGAATTTTTTAGCAGTTCCGAAGGTCCCCTCACTTTTCTAGTGAACATGAGTTCAAAGGGTGAGAAGCCTGTTGACTCTTGAGGGACTTCTCTATATGCAAATAAGAAGCATCCCAACCGTTCATCCCAGTCTTGTGGGTGATCTTGAACATAGCTTCTTATCATGCCCTTCAAAACTCCATTGAATCTCTCAGTTAGCCCATTAGTGGCGGGATGGTAAGTAGTGGTCTTTAGATGTTTTAGACCACAACATTTCCACATACATTGCATCACTTCTCCCATGAATACACTGCCTTGATCTGTCAGCACTTCATGAGGGAAACCCAGCCTCATAAAGATTTTTAATAAAGCCTCTGCCACTACAGGGGCTTCTACAGATCTCAGTGCTTCTGTGTCTGGGTACCTGGTGGCAAAATCCACCACCACCACCAATAGATATTTCTTGCCATGCCTTGTGGGTTTGGAAAAAGGGCCCACCAAATCTATTCCCACTCTATAAAAGGGTTGTCCAATTATAGGAAGGGGCTTTAAAGGTGCCTTGGTCTTTACTCCACTCTTTCCCTTTTGGCATATTCCACACGATAGACAATGTTGTTTTACATCTTTGGAGATATTTGGCCAATAATAATGTGCAGCCAATCTCCTCTTGGTCTTTTTTATTCCCAGATGTCCTGCACATGGGACATCGTGGGCTACCTCTAGCAATCTGGTTCTGTATTTGCTAGGTACTATCAATTGCTTCACTGGTTCACATTCATCCTTTCTCTCAGCAGGCAACCACAGTCTATATAAAATCCCATTCTCACACACAACTTGATTCCTCAGTTTGTCAGTGAAAGGAATCTGTTGGGTCAGGGCTTATTCCTTTATCTGCTTCAAACATATCTTTATGCAGCTCTTCCCTGAATTGATCTGCTTCTTCCCCAGAGACCACTTGATACAGTTTGTCTTCTTCAGCAGGCCTGCTAGTGGTTGCTATGGTGACCTGAGGCTGGTTAACAGATTCCACCCTGTTTGTTTCAGCCCCCCTTAATATGGCCTCTTTTTCTCTGCCAAGTTGCTGTCTGGTCACTACATAGATCTTTCCTTGGGTGCCCATTACATCCCTTTCCAGTATTACTGGTTCTTGTTGCTGGGCATTAATGCCTACTTTATATCAGCCCTCTCGGCCTCTCCAAGTCATTTCCACCAGGGCCACAGGCAAACTTTCTGGTTGACCCCTCACTCCTTGGATAGTCACAGTTTCCTGAGGTAATATTACCTCAGATTTTATTAAATCTGGCCTCAGTAATGTCTGAGCGGCACCAGTATCAAGCAATGCCCAATAATTTGCCCCTTGTACACTCACTTCCTCTCTCAGACTTGAATCAAGGTCTGTTACTTCTGTCCAGTTTGTCTGGCAGAACTGAACCTTTTTCGCTGTTTCTAAAGCCTTGGGCTCTGTTTTCACTGTCCTTGTCTGAGCAGGATTACTAATGGGGTTGGCAACCTCACATTGAAAACGTAGGTGCCCCGGTCTACCACATTTGTAGCATAATTTCTCCTCACTTTTAGGGTACACAGATCCACTCTGGGGTGTCCTGTGCCCTTCAGATTTTAATGGAGGACTCACTCACTGTGGTACCACATCCCTTCTGCCAGCACTATATGGTCTGGGTTTAAACTCTCTTGATGTTTTCCCCACCCAGCCAGTTCTATTGGAGGTGAAGTGATCCGCCATCTCTGCGGCCTCCTGCACAGATGTAGGGGAACGGTCTTTGACCAGGAGCCTTATTTCTGGTGGTAACTGATGGAATAATTGATCCAGTATCATGAGGCTTTTCACCTCTTCTACTGACTGAGCTTTGGCACTACTCATCCACTTTCCAAATATATCCATCAATTTTGCTCCCAGTTCCACAAAAGACTTCCCTGCTTGGATCTGACAGTTTCTGAATAATTTTCTAAAGTAGTCAGGTCCCAGTCTGAACCTTTTGTATACTGCCTCTTTAAACTCAGCATAGGTGACGGGCCTGTCTGAGGGGAAATATTGGTATACCTCAGCCAATTCCCCTTTAATCAGGTTTGATAAATACTGCATGTATTTATCTTCAGGTAGCCCCCACAACTGAGCTGCTTTTTCAAAGGTGCTGAGGTAAATTTGAGGATCTTGACCAGGCTCATAGACAGCAAAGTCCTTTGGAGTAATTTTTATTTTTGCTCCATCTCTGTCCTTTCTTGTTTCATCAGAATGAAACTTCTCTCTTTCAAATTTTAACTTTTCTACTTGTAATTCGGCATCAACTGCTCGTTGCTTCTCCCTCTCCTCAAACCCCAATCTCATTCTCTCAGCTTCCATCTTCAACTTCTCAGCTTCCAACTCCCTCTGCTTGTCTTTCCCATCAGCTTCCATCCTCAATCTCTCAGCTTCCAACTCCCTCTGCTTGTCTTTTTCCTCAGCCTCCCATCTTAACTTCTCTCTCAAGTACTCTATATAAGCGGGATTGCTTAAATATCCTTCTGGGGTCTCTTCCCTGACAGGTTGTTTTTGCTGGACAGTAGCAAATCCTATAAGTGCTACCCTCAATTCATCTACCCCTTTACCCTCGTGAGGTAAATTTAATGTTATGCACTTCTCCACCAGCTCCTCTCTTTTCATTTTTATGTATTCAGCCATGGTGTTTGAGTTCACTCACTCTTTGCCACACACTCTTTGCCAGTCACTCTCACAAATAATCTTGTTTTGTTATTTCTGTTTGCCACACCACTGTTAGGGATTCTCTAGTATTCGTATCTCACTGCTACAGCCAACACCTGTGACGTAGTCTCCTTTGTCACCACGTGTCTTTGGGATTCTCTTTGGTTCGTATCTGGATTCTCTGTTGTTCGTATCCCACTGCTACTGACACCACGTGTGATGCGTCCTTCCCTGGCTCTCCCTGTCAGGTTCCTACCTGCGCGTGGCTACTGCCTGTCACTAGGAACCACCAGGGACTCCACCAGTCCGGACCGCACTCTCTTATGGCTTACCTATCCCCGCTCTAGCACAGATCTCAACAGATCCCCCTGCTAGGCAACCACCAGTAACGTCCCAATACTAGTATTCCCAGAGACTCTGAATACTGGTATTGTTATTCTCTTCACCGCTGCCACCATTTGTTACAGTTCCCCTTCAGCCTTGGTCATTACCTTACCCTCCCTTCTGGTCTGTGAAACCCCAACCAAGGATCAGGCCTTTGGTAAAGCAAATTAAGTATTTATTACAGATAACAAAGCTAACAAGATTAACAAGATTTCTTCTTAAGGCACATAAGCATATGGTTTTACTCAATACTAATCCGAACTCCACCTCCTTCCTTCTTCACGCTCTCCTGGCAAACAACTCTCTCAAATTCACACCACATCCACCTATCAACATCCACCTCTTTCTCTTCTCCCCCCCAGATTCCACTCTCACTCTTCCTTTTATACATTCAGCCATTTTAAACACTCAGCCAATCATCTCGCATTCTACTGCCCATTCACTCCCCCACTTTCACTCCACTTACCATGTATCTTCTAAAACAACAACACTTACCATATATACATTAATATAGGAACATCACAGTCCTCTTGTGGATAAGGAATTGGTTAAGAAGCAGAAAGCAGAGAATAGGAATAAACGGACAGTTCTCCCAATGGAGGGCTGTAGAAAGTGGTCCCTCAAGGATCGGTATTGGGACCTGTACTTTTCAACTTGTTCATTAATGACCTAGAATTAGGAGTGAGCAGTGAAGTGGCCAAGTTTGCTGACGACACTAAATTGTTCAGGGTTGTTAAAACAAAAAGGGATTGCGAAGAGCTCCAAAAAGGCCTCTCCAAACAGTGAATGGGCGGAAAAATGGCAAATGCAATTCAATATAAACAAGTGTAAAATTATGCATATTGGAGCAAAAAATCTGAATTTCACATATATGCTCATGGGGTCTGAACTGGCGGTGACCAACCAGGAGAGAGACCTCAGGGTTGTAGTGGGCAGCACGATGAAAATGTCGACCCAGTGTGCGGCAGCTGTGAAAAAGGCAAATTCCATGCTAGGGATAATTAGGAAAGGTATTGAAAATAAAACAGCTGATATCATAATGCCGTTGTATAAATCTATGGTGCGGCCGCATTTGGAATACTGTGTGCAGTTCTGGTCGCCTCATCTCAAAAAGGATATTATAGAGTTGGAAAAGGTTCAGAAGAGGGCAAGCAGAATGATCAAGGGGATGGAGCGACTCCCTTACGAGGAAAGGTTGCAGCATTTGGGGCTTTTTAGTTTAGAGAAAAGGCGGGTCAGAGGAGACATGATAGAAGTGTATAAAATTATGCATGGCATTGAGAAAGTGGATAGAGAAAAGTTCTTCTCCCTCTCTCATAATACTAGAACTCGTGGACATTCAAAGCAGCTGAATGTTGGAAGATTCAGGACAGACAAAAGGAAGTCCTTCTTTACTCAGCACATGGTTAAACTATGGCATTTGCTCCCACCAGATGCAGTAATGGCCACCAGCTTGGATGGCTTTAAAAGAAGATTAGACAAATTCATGGAGGACAGGGCTATCAATGGCTACTAGCCATGATGGCTTTGCTCTGCCAGCCTAGTCAGAGGCAGCATGCTTCTGAAAAGCAGTTGCCGGAAGCCTCAGGAGGGGAGAGTGTTCTTGCACTCGGGTCCTGCTTGCGGGCTTCCCCCAGGCACCTGGTTGGCCACTGTGAGAACAGGATGCAGGACCAGGTGGGCCAGTGGCCTGATCCAGCAGGCTCTTCTTATGTTCTTAAGATGGCAGTGGAGGCATCAGCCCCTTAGGGAAGTCTCAGCCACCATCTTGGTGGCACGCATGTGCACACAGCGCAGGCAGCATTCACTTCAAGGGAAAGGTAGGTAGATGGGGTATGCGTGCAGGTGCTGGGGCAGGCTGGTGCCCAATAGCCCTGGCATGCCTGGTGCCGGCCCTGGTGCTTTCCATCTGTCCCAGAGCTTCTGGTGGGCACAGGTCACAGCTAAAGGCATCTATGCACAACCAAAATTGGAAAAACATGCAGAAGAAGAATAAGTAACCGAGAATGTACAACCCAAAATCTGCTCCAGAGCAAGACAAATTATTCACCCCAGGAAAGGGGAGGGTGTCCCCTGTGAGATGCCAGTGCTTCCCACCTGGCCCAGAGCTTCTACTGGGCACAGATAAGTTCTTGTGTTATAAGAGAGGGAGCAAATTTTTTCTCTATTCACTTTCTCCAAGCCATACATCATTTTATACACTTCTATCATATCACCTCTTACTTGCCTTTTCTCTAAACTAAAAAACCTCAAATGCTGCAACCTTTCCTCATAGAGGAATCACTCCATCCTCTTGATCATTCCGGTTGCCCTTTTCTGAACCTTTTCCAGCTCTACAACATCCTTTTTTTAGGTGAGGAAGCCAGAACTGTATAAGTGACTTGTTCTCTTAGCGCATGGATTAATGCTTGTTCAATGGAACTTCCCCCTCCCCTTGTGTGCCCCCTAAAGATTTGGGATGAAGACACATGGAGGGGGAGGAGATATATTGCAGAAGTGTCAGTCTTTGCACTAACGGAATGAGTGTATTGGATACTGCTCCCCTTTTTAAAAAAAGACTTTGCAGTTTAGACAGGAAAATGCATTGAAATGAATGGAATTAATGAATTACTCATGAGAAGACCTGTGAACACCATTCAAGCAAATCAGAATGTGTGCAGGGTAGATGTTTATTGTCGTGTAACCATCCAGGAAACAAATCAGAAGGAACACTCAGTAAAGAGTGATATAATCTAACATCTGCCAACTAAGTTTTGAGCAAGCAGATCAGGATGAATGCTCAATAAATACGTTGTCTGGAGGGGCCCCAAGTTGCTGTGGGCTCCAAAGGCCATTTCCTCTCCACAGGAGATATTTTTAGGCTAAGGGCACAAGGCTCTGGTTGCCCAACAAACAACTGAACAAACTTCCAGCAGACCATTTATTCAGAAATGGAATATAAATATTTAAACCATCACTGTCAATAATACATGAACAAAGTCCGTTTCTCACAGCACACACCCCTCCATGGGTTTGATTGGTTTTCAAGGCTCAGAGAAAGCAGCTTCCAGTAAGTCCTCCTCCCCTTAATGATGCTTGAAAGCAGGTTGGCCAGAACCTGGGTCAGCACAATGCACAGCAAGGAAGTTGAGCAGGCACACCTCTGCATAGGCTAGCCCCCATGTTTGTTTGCAACGCCAGAGCTCCAACTTGAATACCTGGGGCTGAGTACATACAGAGTGCATTCCATCAGGTAGCTATAAGCCTGCCCAGGGGTAGCCGGAAGCCTCAGGAGGGGAGAGTGTTCTTGCACTCAGGTCCTGCTTGCGGGCTTCCTCCAGGCACCTGATTGGCCACTGTGAGAACAGGATGCTGGACTAGATGGGCCACTGGCCTGATCCAGCAGGCTCTTCTTATGTTCTTATGTGGTGCCTTCCGGATACTGCTGGACTCCAGGTCCCATCAGCAGCAGCCAATATGGCCAATAGTCAGGGTGATGGGAGTAGTAATCTAACAACATCTGGAGGACCATATGTTCTCTAACCCTGATCCAGGGTAAAAAACACAAGGCATGTCTTCAAAGCCCTAGCACTGAAAAGAAGTAAAAGTTCTGACCATTGGTAAACTATCTTAAAATGCCTTCTTAAGATGGGAAGTGTTGTTGCAAATGGACTTTTGCTTTTGGCCTAGTTTTCACTGAGGTGGGTCAACCTGTGTCTGGCTTGGGGGTGGGAAATGGGTGGGAAAGCTGTGTTTCCCCCAGATGTTATTAGATGCCAACTCTCATCAGTCCCGGTCAGCATGGCCAATGGTGAGGGATGGTGGGAGTTGTAGTCCAGAAACATCTGGAGGGCTGCAGGTTCCCCATCTGTGTTGTAGAGTTTCAGACCATGGTGTATGTGGGTGTGCCATGATGAAGTGGTCCTCTATCCCTAAAATTCCCGACCCATAGAAAACTAGCATATCAGGGAGAAGGGTTCTCTCCCTAATCTGCTCCCCGAGATGCTAATTTTCTAAATGTAGGAATTTTGTGTATGTGAGGGAGCATTTCACTGTGTGACACACACCATCTCAGTGAGAACAAATCTAACCACTTTTCCTCTAAGGAGCCAGGACAGCACACAGTGTCCCACTTTTGGTTTAGCCCGACAACAATCCTGTGAGACAAGTTAAGCTGAAAGAGACTCTGACTGCCTCAGGGTTGATAAGAGTCCTGTCTGAGTAGGGCTTTGATCTTCCTGGTTCTGGAATGTCATATGGCCCCATCATCACATAAGCTCTCCTATGCTATGGCCATAAGGACTAAAAACTTTTGTCAAATAGTCCTTCATATATACACACACACACACTCATGCGCACACAAGCCCCACACATAGAAAATCAGGTGGAAAGGTTCTATCCCCAGTCTGTTTCCCCTGAGATACTAATTTTCTATCTGTTGGAATTTTGTGACTGTGAGGTGGCATTTCACCATGCGAGTGACCTCACTTTCTTTGCCAATTGCTGTCTAAAGTACTGTATCCTCGATATACATTTAACATCTCAATGACAACAAAGCTAACCACCTTTTTTCAAGGAGCTCAGGACAGCACAGACTGTTCCACATTTGTCATGCTAACCACAGGACTCCAGGCCAGGCAAATTATGAGAGTTTGGGTTCAAATGCTCAGACAGGGGTTACAACAGATGAGTGTCAATGTTTTGCTGGGGTCCTGGGTTAACAATTGTTGCTTTGGAGAAGGGTCCGCTCTTGCATTGTTTTGTGCCTCCCACTTCTTCTTTTTGTGCCTCCCACTTCTTCTAGTTGTAGGTTTTATTCGGTGAAGAGCTCCAAAAATGCTGAGCTTCCTTGCACTAAAAATTAGTATTTGATAGTTGTTGTAATGTGCCTTCAAGTTGATTACAACTTATGGCAACCCTATGAATCAGCAACCTCCAAGAGCATCTGTCATGAACTACCCTGTTCAGATCTTGTAAGTTCAGGTCTGTGGCTTCTTTGATGGGCCATGTGAAACGTAAACACCGCATGGAGGAGTGTGACAGATCAGACAAAAGGAAGCTGCTAGCCAACCTGAGGCCATCTTCAGGTAGGGCCAAGAGAGATTCCTGCCTGTACCCCTGAAGAGATGCTGCCAGACAATATTGAATTAGATGGACCAAGGATGTGAATGAACACAAGGCAGCTTTCTATGATCCTATGGTTCATTGCTGGCTTGCTGATTGTGTATTTGCCAGGGAGCAACAAGCCACGGTCCCTGGTTCAGACATCATGGGAAGCTGAGGTTTCCTGGTTTGTTTATCCCACTCATGCCAGGGGAGGAGTGTGAAGCAGGAGTGATGAGACGGCATGCGCCAGCATGCTGCTCATTCACAGTAAACCATGGTATGATAAGACACTACATGCAAACACAGCCACTATATGCTATTCCATGACAAGTTGGGAGCAAAGCAAAACACCAGCCGATAGCATGGTCAACATGAACAAATCATAATAATCTGCCTCCCCCATAAGACGTGTCGGCAAGTGGTTGGTTGGTTATTTATTTAAATCCCGCCCTTCCTCGCAGTAGGAGCCCAGGGCGGCAGACAAAAGCACTAAAAACCAGTCTAAAACATCATAAAACAGACTTTAAAATATATTACAACAAAACATCCTTAAAAACGTATTAAAACAAAACACATTTTTTGGGGGGGGGAAAGCTTTAAAAACATCTTATTATACATTCTATTTCATGCATCTATTTCATTTATTTATTTATTTATTAGATTTATTAGTCGCCCATCTGGCTGGTTGTCCAGCCACTCTGGGCGACGTACAGAATAAAAACATACAAATACATTAAAACATTAAAATCTCAACAATATAAAAAACCTAACCCACCCCAAAAGCCTGTCTGAAGAGCCAGGTCTTCAAGGCCCGGCGGAAGCGCATCATAGCGGGGGTGTGATGGAGATCGTTTGGGAGGGAATTCCACAGAGTGGGAGCCACATTTATACCCTGCCCCTCTTCCCAAAGGAGCCCAGAGTGGCATAATAACCTCTCTGTACACTTTCTATCAGGAATGGGGAGTAGGGTTGCCAGGCCCAGCCTCCAAGAGGTCTTCTGTATATTTAAAAGTTGGGGAGGGGGGAGGGAGAATTCCACCTTGTGGTTTTTCCCATTACGGTGTTGCAAGAACACCTGCACTTAGCTGACTTTATCTTCTCCTAAAGATACAGGATCAGTCTCAGGCCCTGAGCCTGGCAACCCTAATGGGGAGCCTCAGGCGCCTCTGGCTGGTTCTCGGGACTCTTGAAGGCCACACTCTCTCTTCCCAAGCTGCACCCCCCAATGGCCCTGTTTCATGCCCTCCCTGAGTGTTTTTGCCTACCTGAACTCTGATCGTGCTTCTTGCTTGCTTGGATAGAGGAGAGAGAGATGTGTGTGAGTGTACATACTAAGGTAAAACTTGCATTTGTGGTTTCCCCGGCTTTTGCCTTGGACCGTGCCCACACGGGAAAATTGGTCAGGTGAGAATTCAACCCTTGATCTGAAAAACGTTCCTTGCCCCTGCTTCATATAGGTTGCTGGTGCAGCATATTGGCGAAGAGACTGAGCTCTGAATCAGCGAGTCTCTCATTCGAATCTTGCGTCTGCTATGAACTCGCTGGTTGGCCTCAGACCAGTCTATCTCAGCCTCACACGCACACCTTGTCCATGCATTGTGGGAGATAAAAATACTGACCTACATTATAGATCTGTTGTAAGGAATTTAACTAGAAAAAATGCATGTGAGGTGCTTCCAACACTTGGAAATACTAAAAATCATAGAATCATAGAATACAGGCGGGCCCCGCTTATACGGCAGGTTCTGTTCCGGACCCCCGCCGTCAAGTGGAAATCGCCGTAAAGCAGAATCCCATCGGGTATAATGGGGTGCGTCACACGAAAATGCCGCAAAATTGCAAAAACCGGCTTTAAAAAGGGGAAAGAAAGCCACTGCATTAGCGGAACGCCGGGAAGCAAAGTGCAGGGAAGTGGGGCCCTACTGTAGTGGAGATGGAAGGGACCTATAAGGCCATCAAGACCAACCCCCTGCTCAATGCAGGAATCAAAATCAAAGCATTCCCAACAGATGGCTGTCCAGCTGCCTCTTGAAGGCCTCCAGTGCTGGAGAGCCCACTACCTCTCTAGGTATTTGGTTCCATTGTCATATGGCTCTAACAGTTAGGAAGTTTTTCCTGATGTTCATGTAACCCCCGCAATCTTGTTTTAGTTGGTTCAGTCTAAACCAATTTAAAAACATGCGAGATCAGACAGCAAGAACTGTAGCTTCAACACTGTGGGAGAATTTTATGAGTCATTATGGTTTCCCCAGAAGATTTCACAGTGACCAAGGTGCAAGTTTTGAGTCAGAGCTAGTTATTGAACTGAGCAGGATTGCTGGGAGTAAATCTGGCACCACATCTTACCATCCTTGAAGGAACCCAGTTAAGAGGTTCAGTTGGACCTTATTAGATATGCTAGGCACTCTGGAAACGGATAAGACCACATGGAAAAGATAAATAAAACCGCTGGTGCATGCATATAATTGCACAAAGAATGACACCACGGGAGTATCCCCTTATTTTCTAACGTGTGGAAGGCAACCATTGCTTCCCATTGATTTATGCTTTGGAATAAAATCCAGAGGACAAAATGAAGTGAGTCATCAGGAATATATGAAGGACTTACAGCGCAGATTGCATTATGCCTATGAGTTAGCCACTAAAGAAAGTGAAAAGCACCAGCAAGCTCATAAAAGGAGATGGCAGTGGCGTCACTAGGGTTGGTGTCACCCGGTGCAGTAACTCATGGTGTCACCCCCATGGACCTCCTCCCGTACCAGACCATACAGATCCTTAGTAATGTTTTTTGTACTAATGTTACTCGTAAATCGTAATTCCCGTATATCACTGAATGTAATGGCAATAGTAGTGACATAAACAACTAGCAAAATTAAAATTACACCTTTACGTTACAATATCATACGCACAGCCCAAATTCTTGCTCTTATCACTAATGGGAGTTAATTATCTTGCATATGCCCATAGTAAATTTTCAGATACTTTCAGACCCTCAGCAATTTTCAAGTGGTCTATGTAGAATAAAAGTTTGGGAACCCCTGGTATAAGACATCTGCTTATGTCCCTATGCTGCTCTCACCTCTCATTTAGGTGCCTGGGATGCATGCGTGTGGAGATACCTCCTTACAATTATGGAAAGTGATTCTTAATAGTAAGTCTCCAGACAAAGTTACATAGGTATTTATCAGTTGTTTAGTAGAAAATTCAGAAGTGCAGAGTCCCTTCATGATAGTTGCAGCCACATACACCCTTTTTTGCTCCTGGATTAAGAATGAGATCTTTGTTAATGCATTCTCTCACAACAAACATCTCTAGGAGCCAATCAGCATGTAAGTGGAGAGTGTTAGCAAATGAGAAGAGTCTTCCCAGTGGCTGACTCACCTCCTTTCACTCTGATTGGCTCCAATCAGCAGGAAAGGCAAGGAAGCCTATTAGAAGACTCTTCTCAGTGACTAACACACTCCCTTTTCATGCTGACTGCTTGGAGATATAGGGACCCTGACTTCCGGTCAGCCATGCAATGATGACGGGTGAGTTTTTTGAGTAGCTCCGTCCCTTGCTGACAATTTTCTCATTTAACTACTTCTCCAGCTACAATTTTATCACCAAACTGTCCTTGAAGCAGCATAAACATCTTCCTGGCTAAACTGGCCAGTCTGACAGTTTATCAACTTTTTATTTACTGTATTCACAAGCTACCAAGCCCAGAAGAAGCAATATCTGTTTTTTCTCCTTTAAACACCCGTAAAACATTTCTCTGTTATCGAATTAACAGTAGCTTCCAACTGCGGAACAAATGTATTTTATTTGACCCTGTTTTCATGTTCCACAAATGTTTTATTGTGATTTAGCCATCTACTCATTTGGGAGCTGCAAACTGCAAGCTCAAGGACGTTAGTGTATTTAAAGAGACATACATTGCTTTCGTCTTTTTTTCGATATTTTTAACTTACCACTTTTTATAAATTGTTTTATAGTCTGCTACTTGAGGAACCTGATTTTTTTTTTAAGCTTTTTAAATTTTTCTATGGTTTTTACTAGAAAAAATTATAAGGATCTTGGACTCCCGCTGTCACATGATTTTACAACTCTTCCCAATAGAGTAAAACAGTCCAAAATAACCAGCTATTTTCAACATGAGGACAGAACGCCCTCATTGGTGCTTAATCAAAGTACTCCAGAAGTTCCTGACCAAGCGGAGAGCATTTTTGATACTAACGATTGGACTCTACCTAAGTTCCATTCTATGGTTCCACAAACTCATTGTGAGACTCAACCTGATTTGGCGTATGAACTGGCCGAAGCAATGGCAGACGATGATCTATTAAACTTATCCGATCATAGTTCGATGCCACCTCTTGAATCATCATCCTGTTACGCCAAGGATAATAGTTGGCTACAGTCCAGTAGGCCAGTATATAAAGACCTCAAAAACCCAGCTTCTCCAAATCTCAGCATTATCAGGAAACATGATACCTGGTGTCAAGCAATGACTCAGTCCGTGAATCAAATATCTAATTTTGTGGCTGAATCCAACTCTTTGTTGACAACTCTTACAACTCTTATTGTAAAGCTAGCAGGTCAACTTAATTCTGTTCAACATAATGAGGTATCTAATATTATCAAGTCACCTGAGTACGGAAAGCATCACACGCATCTGGAACCCCCTCCACCGGCTGTTAAGCAGACGCATACGAAGAAACCTCCTCTAAAGCTAAACAAAAAGAGTAAAAACCAGAAAACTGTGAGGGTGCGGAATAAATGCCGTATGAACTTTGGCAAATTATTTATGATACTGGAGTCTTCTAAAACTACTTCAAACAAGCTTAAGCCAAAAAGAAAACGGAAATCCAAAAAACGTAAGAAAATAATTTCCACCATACCCATCTCCGCCATGAGCCCTCTGGTTGTTCAGCTTCAACAAGATACCGAGTGCGATCCTAAAGACCCTAATTATTCTTCCTCTATTCTTGAAAATCCTCGAAGGAGTTGGCTAACGACTGAAAAGGATGATAACTATTATGTTTCTCCTAAGATCAAATTAAGTCCTTGGAAATTGATTCTGAACAAATCTAAACTGGCCATACTTAACTATCCGAAACCTAAAGGTTTGGTGTCACAACAGGAAAGGAGACTTCATTTAATAAAAATGCTGTCTGATTTCACTCCAAGAGCCTTTTATGCTATGGACATAGCCAACATCGAATATTTATTTTATAATTATACCACAGCTACTGCTTTAATAACTTTTCATGAATCAGAAAAAGCTAAACTACTTTTTGATCTCAAATCCTTTTTATTTCCTCTAAATCTCACTGTTAAGAGGGTTTTTGATAATGCAGCTGAGCCGTTGAACTTGATGAACTATTATAACTATGTGAATCATTCTCCTTCTTCAAAATCGAGGATCCTGACAAAGCCCATTAGAACTACTAGCCATCCAAACTCATTGCTGGATTTAAACCCGGTTTATGGAACATCTGAGGAAACTTCCGGCGCTCAAGCTCTTATTTACAAGGGTACAACGGTTGCTGACTCATTTCTTCCTGAAGAACTTGCTCTCCTTGAAACTTACTCTAGGCTCCCGGAGAATGATCAGAATTATATTGATGTCAAAATAGCCAACCTAGGTTTAGCCTTGAAGGCTCGGAGACATGAAAATGAGAAGGTTCCCAGTAACCCGCCTAATGTTATAGCGGATTCTGAAAATATAGTACCCACTGCTTTGACTAGTGAACCAATTTTGCCGCCAAATCTTAATAACACAATACCTCAAAATCTGAATGCACATAAATCTTCCGATTCCCGTTTTACACCTTCAGGTTCTTCGGTTCTTTCCCGAGCCATATTCTCCAACATGTATCCAGTCGAGGTCCCATCTGAAACTATCTGACAAGAAACGAATCCACCCATTTCCAATCTGAAGTTTCTTTCTTGGAACATTGTGGGTTGGAAAAATGTTACTACTGATCCTGCCTGCCTTTTCTTTTTAAAACAACATCACATTATAGCTCTCCAAGAAACTTGGATGACGACTGATTTTGACCTAGATGGATTTTCAGCTTACCAGTTGATGGCGACTCCTAGTGCAAAAGGCGGACGACCCAAAGGTGGCATCTCCTTATTCATCTCAACAGCCCTACAGGTCTCTATTTTACCAGTTAACCCATACCCAAATTTGCAGTAGCTGTAATTATAAGATCTTCGCTCCGTTCTTTACTTCTGGTTAATGTCTATCTACCTCCTTTCAAAGACAAAATATCGGGTTCCACAATGATAACTAGGCTAGAAAAATACTTATTGAATTTATTTTTTCTTTACCCAGACGCGATGCTAGTTATACTAGGAGATTTTAATGCCAGAATGGGTCCATCAGACGAGGTTTTATTCGCTAAATTTCACCAGGTGCCCCCCTCCATAGACGATACCAATGACTTTCCCCTCAGACAATCAAAAGATCTAGGCATAACCCATGCTGGATTTTGCCTAATAAACATGATAATTAGACTAAATTTAATTTTACTCAATGGGAGAACTATTGGTGATATGGAAGGAGAATTTACCTTCCTATCTAACAGGGGGACTTCAGTGATCGATATCGGAATTGTTTCCCGCGAATTATACCATTCTATTACCCTCTTTAAATGTATCGAAAGACCTGAAAGTGACCATTCTCCTATTGAATTGAACATTGTTTGGAACTCGCCTTTATTTATTGAGTCTCAGACGTTTGCAGAATCAGCCTACGATTTTCTTCCTAGAAGGGTAAAATGGATCCCAACACTTGAGAAACAGTTAAATGATAGACTCCTTGACCCCGATATGCTTTTATTAAGAGATCAGATTCTCGCATCCTCTACGCCTTTAGCTTCTTATCACTGTTTTTATCAAATATCTATGATATTACAGACTATATTATCAACGAATTCTATATATAAATCCCATAGCAGCACTTTTACTTCTAAACCTTGGTTTGATAAGGAATGCATAGAAAAGAAAAAATCCTTAATATTTAAATTCAAGGCTTATAAGATGTCTCGTAATTTTGAAACGCTCCAAGCGTATTGTAACGAAAAAAAATTATATAAACATCTACTTAAGCAAAAGAAGAAACTGAACCAACATGAATCTTGGCATCGCCTGTTATATGTCTCGCGTCTGAAAAACCCTAAATTATTTTGGGATATCGTCTCAAAGAACTGGCCAAAACCCCACTACATGGGCTGTTATGTCCATCCTCGAGTGTGGGAGAGCTATTTTTATAAATTATATAATAACAACGTAACTTTACCAGTCTCTAATGACCTGCCAACTGATATCCCTCAATGGGAACCGGTTACTACCAATGAGATCCTTGAACTTCTATCTAAATTAAAGACTAACAAGGCTCCAGGTGTTGATAACATTCCACTGGAGACGTTTAAAACGAATGTTCAATGGTGGGCCCCCTTTTTAGCGGCTTTTTTTACGCATATCGATCAATCAATGTAATACCCAGTGACTGGGGAACTGCTATAGTTTTCCCAATACATAAAAAAGGCCCGTTGCACGATCCTTCTAACTTCAGACCTATAAGTTTGCTGAATATTGTCAGCAAACTATATTCTGCTCACTTATATGGCAAACTAAGTGATTGGGCTGAACAGCACGAAGTATTAGCCCCGGAACAAGCAGGATTTTGAGTGGGTCGCTCAACGCTGGATCATGCCCTGGTACTTCAGCATTTGGTAGATAAACAAAAAAGAACAACTGGGAGTGTTTTGTTCACTGCCTTCATTGATTTGAAGACAGTCTTCGATACAATCTCTAGGGAAAGACTCTGGTCCAAATTAGCTACTACCAATATTGACATACTATTGACCTTAATACGGGGCCTATATCAGAATACCTATTTACCTGTTCGTTGCAACCACTCGGGTCAGCTGACTAACCCCATTCCCACCTATAAGGGGGTCAAACAGGGTTGCATCTTGGCCCCATTATTGTTTAACATTTATATAAATTCTGTAGTGTACCAGATCCATTCCGTTGTTTCACACTCCCCTAAATTAGCTGATATTTCAAGACCTATTCTACTTTATGCTGATGACATTCTGTTAATCTCAAGAACTTCGGTAGGTTTGAGGAGACTGTTGGCTGGGGTAGCCACTTTTTGCTCTGAAGAATCACTAATAATCAATCACGATAAAACCAAGATATTGATTTTCACCAACAAAAGAATAAAACATGTTTGGAAAATTAATGGTCACCTTATAGAACAGGTTAAAGCTGTTAAATATCTTGGCATTATTTTTCAATCAAGTGGCTCTTGGGCTTTACACATGAAGTCAGTTATTTTAAACGCTAAAAAAACGACGAAAGCCCTATTATCATTTTATTTTAATAAAGGTGGTCAGCTCCCTATTCCAGCCATTAGAGTTTTCAAAGCCAAAATAATTCCCCAGTTACTTTACGGTTCACAAGTCGCAACGTACACAAACTTCGCCCAGTTAGAAGCAGTACAAAATATGTTTCTTCGGTCTATTTTTGCTGTCCCTTCGTGTGTCCCCAGCTTCATCCTACGTATGGAAGCGGGACTATCCTCTTTAGAAGCACGAATTTGGGCCTTGAGGATCAGTACTTGGCTGAATCTATTATTCAATCCTAATGGAATTGCCCCTCATATTTTGCAAGATAGATTTCATTCCTTTTGGAAAGAGATGCTCATTACCAAAATAACCTCCTTGGGGTTTTCTATTCCTGCAATTCTAACACTGGGTTTTTCAAAAGCGAAAATACAAATCTTACAACGTGTAAAAGATTTAGATCTTCAACAACATCTGGTCCTTGTTAATAAACACCTATTCAACTCTAATCCCCAATACCCAATGCATTATCTTTCTAATTTATCCCTACCAAAGCATAGGAAGGCTTTCATGTGGGCAAGGCTCAACTGCCTACCAAACGCGATATTGTTGGGCAGATATAATAAAACACCATATAATGAACGGCTGTGTCCTTGTAACGCGAAGGTGGTTGAAACACTTAATCATGTTTTTTCCACTGTTCTTTTTACCAAGAAATTAGAAGCTCATTGATCAAGCCCCTACTTATCCACCTCCCAGGTAGAACTGAGGATTTTTATATCAAATATCTTTTCGATGGCCAATTTACCCATATTACAGAGATAGTAGCCAAATTCTGTGCCATAAGCATTTCCATCAGGAAAGGCTTAACCCAGTGTACTTAAATGCTTTGTACCATGTTTGGTTTTACCCTATGTTTCATGATGTGTTTCATAGTATGTATGTATAAATTGTCTATTGCTCTGAGTAAATAACTTTGATTTATCAGGTTAGATAATAATTTCAACTTATTTTTATTTCTAATTTGCTTGCATGATATATAATTTATGCATAACATACACATAATTCTACTTGGTCAATGTCCACGATAAATGATTTTATCTAACTTTTAGAAAATAATTTTAACCGATTGTAAGTCCGCTTTTATAGTCTGTATGTTCTTATTCATTCTTATTGGTCGACGACCGTAATAAACAATACTACTACTATAGGGACCCTGCTCCCAAAAAAGCAGAGGGACTAAGACCCCCTGGGCGACTACCCTCCTGGTGCTTATGGACACGACCATAATATTAGTATCCCTCATTCTTCAAGCAATGATAATAATTAGTATAAAGGATGGTTTACACAAATCAAGAAACTAACATGCCTGTGTTGTATGTCAGTGACACCCTCCCCTCCCCAACAACAACAACTGAGGGGCTGTGATATTCCAGAACATTCAAGAACGTGCTAAATGCTGAGAGGGAAAGGTCCAGTCAGGGAACGTTTTACTCTCCATGCAAGGAAAGCAAAAGATCAGTTTGGATAGAAGGAAACCTCAGGTTTAGGTTATGTGCTTAAGAATTATTATTATTATTATTATTATTAAATTGGTTGGAGAACGGTTGGAAAAGCAGAAGCACAAGGAAACAGACGGACAAAAGCTGACGCAGAGCTTAGGGTGATGTGGATCTCTATGTCATTGGCCAGAAAGCATGTCAAGAAATTAAAAGGGGGAGTGATTTTCCATATGATCATTTAGAATAAATGCAGGTCCCTGCTGCAATATAAATCACGACTGTATGTGGAGTGTGGACTGAACGCATCTTTGAGAAACATATAAGTTTTCAATTTAATAGTGGTTCTAATCCTAGCCCTCATGGCTTCTGAGAAGAATGAAGGCAGTGTTCTGGCTCTCTAAATATGCCAGTGCAATGGGTTATATACAGTTGATCTATGGACTTTGAACGCTTCCTCTAGGGATAGTGCTATTCTGAAGCATCAGGGAAGAGTAAATTAGCATTCGTAAATAGTTACTGATACAGTACAGGTCACACCTTCTGGGTCCTTGCCTCCATTCAGTACCGAATATAGCACATCACCCGGCTTTTCTGGCTCATTCTTTTTTAACGTCTTCAGAGTTTCTAGGAAACAGCCTTCTTCCTTTCTGATTTGCGTATGCTGTAGAAGAGCAAGCTAACAGAAAGACCTTCAAAATTAACAACTACAGAATTTTATGCCTCAGGCTCCTATCCATCTCACACACACTCACACACACACACACAACTTCCAAGAATCTTGAAAATACATTGTATGAATCTTTTCAGCACTATTCCCATGAAATTTTCTAGCTTTCAGAAACTGACAATTAATGAGCAAAATGCTGTTTGTTTATTGCAAGGGCCCCTGAGGATGGCATATGTCTCAGTGCAGAAGATTCACATTGCACCCCGCTATGGAGTCCCTGTCAGTGAGGGTTGGGTAGGAGAAACTAAAGGGGGACACTTGAGACACCACAGGGCTGGGAGCTATTCTCTTCTTTCTGTCCCTGGTGACCCCTCAGAAACCTTAGACATCAAGAGACTAGCCCACTCTAATCTCTATGCTGGGTTATCCGGCGCTTCTCCAGGCAGCCTTGGCCCTTCCTTGCCAAGCTGCCAGAGGCCCCCAAGTGTCCCCCCCCTTCTGAGCTGGGCAGTTCCAGCCCGGGGGAGCCGATGGCATTGTCCCTCGCCGCCATCCATCGGTCTGTCCATCCTCCGCCGGCCCCGGGAAGGGGGGGGAACCAACACGGCATTTCCTGGCTGGCTGCTTGGCCGGCCGCCCCTCCTGCTGCCACCGAGAGGGGCGAGGGGGAGGGGGCGGCGCTTGCACTGCAGCTTCCAGCCGGGCTCTGGCAGTAGCCAGGAGGAGCCAGCAGGGCAGCTCTCCGCCTGCCTGCCCCACTTCCTGGCGGTGCCTGGGGGGGCGGCTTGTGGTGTCACCCCCCATCTCAGTGTCACCCAGTGCAGCCTGCACCTGCCGCACTGCCCTAGTGACGCCCCTGGGAGATGGGATGTTAAAGTGATAAGATCAACAATTGAACCTGGGGATTGCATTTTAGTACGTAACTTAAGTCCTCAAGGAACACAGAAACTTGCTGACAGATGGGAACCAGTGGTACATATAGTTTAGGATCAACTAGATGAAAATCTTCCAGTGTATCAGGTACAACAGGAAGATGGAGAAGGTCCCATTAGAACTTTACACAGAGATATGTTGAGACCCTGTGGATCCATTTCATCATCTGAAGCAGTGAATGACACATGTATTTTTTTTTTACAATAATTTTTATTCAAATTTTCATAAAACATACAAAACAAAATCATAAAACATTCAAAGACAAAAAACAAAACAAAACAAAAATGATTAAACAAAAAAATAAAATGTTGACTTCCCATTTGTCGCAGATCAAATCAGTTATAGGTCTACAATATATAACAATCCTGTCTCTTAAATTATATTATAAAATCACTTTCCTCCAGTAGTTATCTTAATTAATCATCAAATCTCATAAACATTACTTTATTCTTTCCACAAAAAGTCAAAGAGAGGTTTCAATTCTTTAAGAAATATATCTATCATTTTTTCTCCAAATAAACATGTCGATTAATCCATCTCGTTAATAATAATAATAATCTTATTGTCATAACCATAGTCCAAATAAACATATCGATTAATCCATCTCATCAAAATCTGTTAGGTCCAATAATTTCAATAGCCATTATTCCATTATCCATATTAATTCCATCTTCCATCTTCAATAGTCCTGTTAAGTCCAGTAATTTCAGTGTCCAATCTTCCATTATCAGTATTCCATAATAATCTTGCTGTCATAGCCATAGTCATATAATAAGAGTCTGATGGGAATTTCCTCTATCCCAAATATTTTCTTGCCATCAATTCTGAATAAGTTGCTGAAATATTGTTGTAAAGTCATATCTCTGTTCTTCTTGTTTACAAAATGCACTGGCTCATCTCTTGAGAGTTTTTCCATTGTCACATGGCTGCTGTTAATTCCATAGATTTTCTCTATATCAAGCTCCATCACGTCATTCCAGTCCAGAAGATTATCCAAGCCATTGATAACTTTATCTCTAATATCTTCATTAATTTCTTCAGAGATAACGTTAAATTCCAAACAGTAGATTTTATTTCTAATATCCATAAACTCCAAATCTTTTTCCAATTCCACATTTGTTCCAATCTCCAGGGCTTGTATCTTCCCTTTATTTTTTCTTTTCTCATCTCTGATCTCCTTCTCCTCTCTCACAGGATCCCCTATTTCTTTAAGCTCCTGCGTCATTTTGCTCAGTTCAATTTTTACCTCCTTACTGCCCTGTCGCAGGGTTTGTTTCGTTATCTCAATCTCATCCATTATTTTCTGAAACATAATTACTTCCAGATTCTCAGCCACTTTCTTGATTGCCATTTTTTAAAACCACGAAAACAAAGCAAAACAAAAATAAAGAAGAACCACTTCTTATTTCAGCAACAATTGGGTTAATATTCCAGGCTTGATGACATCACAGTATAAACAGAGCAGCCTGCCTTATCTCTCTATGTTCAAGAATACAAAACAAATTTAGTTCCCAGCATCAAAACAGTTAGCGGTGTCATGAAGAAGCAGATTCGTCAAAATAAAATAGACCAAAAAGAGAATAGTCCCAGACAATATAATGTTCCTCGGAATAGAAATCCCTCTTCTGTGTATATCTTTAGAATGCACTTCCAGGACAGCTTTTTGCAATAGAAACAGAGATAAGCTGTTAATTTCGTGAATAACAGAGAAGAGTTATAGCTCACCCAGAAGCTCTTTAAAGCTGATTAAATTGACAAATCTCTTTTTGCTGCAACAATTTAAACCAAGTAAAAAAAATAATAGAAAGAAGGGTGCTTGCCTGTTAGTCTGTTTTCTCTTTGAAGAAAAGATAAACGTATCGCATTAAACAGATAGAGCTTGTTCGGAAGTCCGTCCGGCATTGCTGGCTGGACCTTTTCTCATAAATTAATGAAATCCAGTCCTCCCAACAAAAACAGGCTTTTGAGGTTGATCTCTATGTTTCTCCCTGCCCGGGAGAAATTTCATCAGTCAAAACAAGAATGTTCTGACTGATTTATATCTGAATAAGCTTCTTTTGAGGCAGGAGCCCGTCTCAAAAGCAGGCACAAGCGAAGTCACCCTCGAAGTCACCCCTGGAAGTTCGAATGACACATGTATTCAAGATGATCCTATTAGTAATAGGACCAGACAGAAATGTACAGATATGGTGATTCAAAAGGAAGAAGAATCAGTAATTGAATCTACATTGTGCTCTGAGCTTCACCCTTGAGCAGAGAAATTCACTTAATCTTCAAGGTGGGAGCAGAGTGGTGATCAGGTCCTAGGGAATAAGCAGCAGTATTGTTCACAGGAAGTGATTCACTCCAACTCAGTAGTGCCATTATCTTAATCAAGGGAAAACACTGATGTGCCTTGAAGGTCCAGCTGTGTTAAAATAAGACCAGTTAGGTTTAATGATTATGTTTTTGATTTTTCAATAATATCAAGTCTTAGAGATCTGGTGAGGGAACAATGGGGTCCAAAATATATATAAAAGCACACTGTCTGGATGACAGTATTCAAGCAGGGGAGAATGTAACCCCCACAATCTTGTTTTAGTTGGTTCAGTCTGGTGGGTGGGGTTTCATAGCAGAAAAACCCTGTTTCAAGAAGAAAGCAAATGTTGGGCAGAAAAGTTGGTCCTGGGTGTGGCTGCTAGGGAGGCTATTATTTAGTTGGTCTTTAACCCCTTGATTAAGGTACATATGTATATCCGTATTGTACAGAAGTAGGGAAGGGTATGAGGAGTATATTATACAGCCACGAGAGTGGCTGTATACTATAGTCAGCGGGGATTTTTCACATTCCGCAATGTTAAATGGAAAATATCCCCCATGCCATTCTGAGGCTTCCCATAAGCTCATTTCAAAACAAAACCTTACAAAACTTATAGTTCTGAACTCAGAAATGCTTGCTTAACAACCCTGTCCATTTTCATGGCGATACACAAAACAGTCAGAGAGAATAGACAGTTCAAAGTGTAAAAAGAGAGAAAAAAACTTAGAGCCCTTTTGGACTTTTTTCTGCCAGATTTCTCATAATCTGTTGAAATTCATTAAAAATCAGCCATGTTCACAGAGTACCTGTAATCCTAATACTGACCTTGCCCCATACTCTGACCTTCATCTTCTGCAGTTGAAAAGTTGAAAAAATGCCTGGCTGATTTTTAATTAATTTAAGAAATTTTGGCTGGAAGCCTATTATAACGCGGAGCATGCTCAGTAAGGACCAACTGTCAGTGTTCTAAAAGCCTCACAGCTGCTGGGCTTGGCTAATCAGAGGGCCATACCCACACCAGACTTGATTTCACTTGAGACAGTCATGGCTTCCCTCAAAGAATCCTGGGAAGTATAGTTTGTGAAGGGTGCTGAGAGGAGACTCCTATTCCCCTGAGAGAATGGTTAACAGTCAGCCACTCTGACTGAAGGTCTGTGAGAGGAACAGGGCGTCTCCTAGCAACTGTCAGCACCCTTCACTAACTACACTTCCCAGGATTCTTTGAGAGAAGCCATCATTGGCTTTGAGCCATGGCTTTGAGAGAAGCCATAATAAATTGTTTTAAATTGTTTTTAAAAGATGTGTTTTTAAATTTGTATATTTGTTTTTAATGTTTTTAGTTATTGTAAACCGCCCAGAGAGCTTCGGCTATGGGACGGTATATAAATACACTAAATAAATAGATAAATAAATAATGATTGTCCAAAGTGTAATAGAGGCCTGGTGTGGATGTGGTCAGGGACAGCTTTGTTTTAAATTTGGGTGGGAGGTAGGGTTGCCAGGTTCAGGGCCTGAGACTGATCCTGTATCTTTAGGAGAAGAGAAAGTCAGCCAAGTGCTGGTGTTCTTGCAACATTGTAATGGGAAAAACCACAAGGTAGAATTGTCCCTTCCCCCTGCCCAATATTTAAAGATACAGAAGACATCATGGTTGGCAGGCCCAGCCTGGTCAGTTTTACCTATCCTAATCATGATTGCATAGGAGTATATCCGATTCAACTCAATAATCATACAAATGATCAGACCTGCCTTTTCCCTCCTTCCCCTTTCCTCTCCCTTTCTCCTCCCCTCTTCCTTCTTCCGCCTTCCCTGCCCACTCCAGCCCTCCGTCCCTCCCCCCCAGTCAGTTTTAACTATCCTAAGCATGATTGCACAGGAGTAAATCCCACTGAACTCAATAAACATGCAAACGACCACATCTGTCCTTCTTCTCCCCTCCCTCTCCTGCCTGCTCCCATCCCAGTCCTCCTCTCTGCCTTTCCACCCCTCCTTCCTCCCCCTCCTCCCTTCCCCATCCCCTGTGGTCAATTTCACCTATCGTAAGCATGATTGTCTGGTGTGTGTGTGTAAATCCCACTTAACTCAATAAGCATGCAAATGATCAATCCATTCTCAGCAAACTTGTACAAGATCCCATATCTTACCTCCCAGATTAAAAAGCAGGGAAATTCACTAATAGGCAAAAAACCTTGCGGTTTAAGAATGTACCTATAGCCCACAGATATTTCTACCAAACTTTAAAAAGCAGGGAAATTGGACAGCTATAGTGAATGCACCAGGGCAGCAGGAGACCTGAACTCCTCTCTGAGATATTGTACTGCCCTACAAAGTTTTTCAAAATGCAAACACAATTTGGTGAGTGGTGGCAACACCTGTAATCAGCCCAAATAATAGAAAGAAGACATAGAAATAATAGAAAGAAGACATGTGCTATGCTGATCTTGTTTTAGCAGGGAGGAAGCAACATTATTAAGACAGTTGATTTAGTTCAGGTGGTCACTTTAAATATGTCTGATTTACTCACCATATGCTCAGAGGCACATGTTACCAAATTCTTCCAAGCTACACAGCAAGTGGATTGGACTGTGAACGACCAACCCAAATGGTGTTTGCATTTTGACAACTTTGTAGGGCAGTACAATATCTCAGAGACGAGGTCAGGTCTCCTGCTCCCCTGGTGCATTCACTATAGCTGCCCAATTTCCTTGCTTTTTAAAGTTTGGTAGAAATATCTGTGGGCTATAGGTACATTCTTAAACCACAAGGTTTTTTGCCTATTAGTGAATATATATTTGAATGGTGGTTATTTGTATATGTATCATAGGGCCTTGCTTAATCTGTGGACTTTCCGGGCCTAGCTGAAGCTGCAGTGGTTTGGAGCAGCAGGATAAAGCAATTCATCTCCTGAAGATTAAGAAAAAGAACTTTTCAGTTGATTGCAAAGATATTTTGCCAAAAAAAAAAAGGACACATGGACAAGGATCTTTTAAGTTTTTGGAAGCCGAGAACCATATAAAACTGTGTTATATTTAATGTTATGTTTTCTTTATGGAAAAAAAAAGTTCACAAGTTATTCATGGAATCTTTGCAGATTCATTTCATTTGTGGCCCGTAAGAACCTGCAAGGCATTACATTCAGTCGAAGTATCATTCGTACGTAATGATTAGTATATCACCATCATTATTATCTTTCAGGAGGAATTTGAAAATATTCCTGTTTACCCAGGCATTTGATGGCTGAACAGTAACTGTTCCGGACAATCTTGAAATTATCACCTATAATAGCAGATGTCTGTTTAACATGTTTTTCAAAGTTTTGTTTTTTTTAAAAAATTATATTTAATTGTACTGTGTTATCATTTCAGTGTTTGCCACCCTGGAAGAAAGGGCAGGATATGAATCTGGAAATACTGAAGCTCAAAAGCTGGCTGTACAGTATTACATGTATGCTTGTGATTCTCTGTTGTGGCACTAGGTGGCAGAAAGGGATAGGTTTCCAATTTTCTTGGAGCAGATGGGAGGGATTAACAGGCCTTCTGGTGAAAAGAGGAGGTAAAAAAGGTCATAAAAGTCACGTTGACTTTATAGACTGTCTATTGTCTTCTGAAATTGGATTCTTTGTGGTATTCTCAACTTGACTGTAGCAGATTTCTTTTCCAATCAATATGATGGAAGACACTCTCTTAATTCATCCAACCACACTATCATGTAATGGAGAGATGAAAGTTGCAAACTGCAATCCAGCACATGTGTTGCTCTGACAGAAGGCAGACATCCTAATAATTTTGATGGAAGAGCACACCAGAGCCAGGGTTTAGTTCTCTCTCTCAACAGCTTCTTTGCATTCCATTAATATCTTCTTGATACAGGCCAGGGAAGCAGCTTGATTTTATATTTTATGATCTCAAGATGCAACTAATCCAATTTGCCCATCATGATGACATCTTTGAATTTCAAAGGCTGATCATTATCATGTATATGGTCTCTCATACTGTGGTTACCACCCCTGATTTGTGTTATGTATATGCAGAAGATATCATACAGAACGCAGGTTTGGACCAAGATGAAGGTGTGAAAATTGGAGGGAGAAATATCAATAATTTAAGATATGCAGATGATACCATACTGCTAGCAGAAACCAGTAATGTTCTCAAATGAATGCAGTTGAAAGTTAAAGAGGAAAGCACAAAAGCAGGACTACAGCTGAACATCAAAAAGACTATGTAACTTTAAAGTTGACAACGAGGACATTGAACTTGTCAAGGATTCAATACGTTGGCACAGTCATTAACCAAAATGGAGACAATAGTCAAGGAATCAGAAGAAGGCTAGGACTGGGGAAGGCAGCTATGAGAGAACTAGAAAATGCCCTCAAATGCAAAGATGTATCACTGAACACTAAAGTCAGGATAATTCAGACCATGGTATTCCCGATCTCTATGTATGGATGTGAAAGTTGGACAGTGAAAAAAGCAGGTAAGAGAAAAACCAACATTTGAAATGTGGTGTTGGAGGAGAGCTTTGCACATAACATGGGCCGCGAAAAAGACAAATAATTGGGTGTTAGAACAAATTAAACCAGAACTATCACTAGAAGCTAAAATGATGAAACTGAGGTTATCATACATTGGACACATAATGAGAAGACATGATTCACAAGAAAAAATAATGCTGGGAAAAACTGAAGGGCGTAGAAAAAGAGGAAGACCAAACGAGATGGATTGATTCCATAAAGGAAGCGACAGACCTGAACTTACAAGAACTGAACAGGGTGGTTTACAACAAATGCTATTGGAGGTCACGGATTCATAGGGTGCCACAAGTCAAAATCGACTTGAAGGCACATAAGACACACATACAACTTCTGACTTGTTATATCCTGCAACCTTAACTCTTTTCCCCAAGAGCACCTAAAAGCAATAGGCAGAAGCGAAATTCACCAAGGTACATAATCAAACCTCTGCTAGTGACAAACCTCCTGAAGAAATTTGTCGTGCCTGCCCTGCCCTGGCTATTGCCACCTGCTCTGCTCCTGGATTTGGTGGGGTAGAGTGGGGGGCAGTGCTTCTAGGATCAGCAAGACAGACAGAACCACTGTTGACATCAGCAAGGAGTTGCAGCTCTTCCAGACAACCAGAATCTACATAGAGAGCTATATAACTGTTGCAAAATTGTAACTTCTAAGAATTTGTGGTTGAGCTTGCTTTTCATTCCTCCCTCATATTCTGTTTTTCTCATGTGTTGTCATTTTAGATTGTAGGCCTGAGGGGCAGGGACCTTCTTGGCACTGCTTCTTGTACTCCACTCTGAGAGCCCTTTTAACTAGAGGATGGAGCATAAATGGCTTAAAAATATAATTAGGCCAAAAGCCCAATTTTTGCATGTATGCTTAATGTCAGAGTAAAGATACATGCACAGCATTGAGCTCTTTGCCTTTGACCACATTTTATATGGTGGGACTTCATTCCAAGTAAGTGTGCATAGGATCACAGCCTAACAGCACTACTCAACATGCCCTACTCGGAAGTAAAAATTCAGTGTTACTCTGAATACAGAATGCATAGGGTTGCAATCTAGTAGCAAAATCTTATACATGTCTGCTCAGAAGTAACCCCCATTCAGTCACTGGGCCTTACTCCCCAGTAAAGATGTAAAATTTCTGAAAATGTTTGAACCATAAGGAGTCAGAAAAAAAGCAGACATTTTGGGGGAAATTGCCATTACTGCTACTCAGTCCTTCTCAGAGTAGGCCCCTTGAAATCAACAAACTCGACTCAGTTGAATTAAGTTTCAATGGATCTACTCTGAGTAGGACTAACACTGGATACAGTCTATAGGCAATACCTAGTTTTACAATATAAAATTAATCATTTAGTATAAAAAATTGTACTTTTGGCATATTATGAAATTTACAGAGCAATCCCATGCATGATTACTCAGAAGTAAGACTATTCTGTTTAGTGGTACTTACTTCTAGGTAAGTGCATAGAGGATTGCAGCCTCAAAAGTACAAGTGCTTTACTTTTGTACAAGCAAAATTGCAAATCTACCCAATATTAGAGAGATGGAGAGCACATCTATCTTAGAATTTTGTTATTTAAGAAGTAGGGGGGAAATTAAAATTAGAAACCACAAAAATGTTGTAGTAAACAAAAGGAACGTCTATTGTTTGGACAGAAAGTGTTGCGCTGCAGCCAACTCAGAAGGGACAGGAAGGAGGGAGACATGAGTTTCAGGCACCTCTGCAGCCAGAAGAAGCAGAGTTGGGGATTGTTGTGTCTGAGCAGGATCGTGCGGGAGGGGGGCAGCCTGCTCTCCAGCCAGTTCCCACGAGTAACGCCCTTTCCGAGGAGCCGAGCGCACCGGCCCCAGTTGATGCAGAGGACTTGTGGGGGGAAGCTTCAGAGTCAGTGCCAGCTCCTCCTTTACCAAGCAGCTCCCAGGAGGATTCCAGTGTGGCACCACCCCCTGACCTCGAGCCTGTTGCTCGGGAGCAGGTGTCTTCAGATGAGCTGTTGGATGCGCATCCCCTGTCTCCTCGTTCCCGTCGCTGCAAGAAACGGACAGGGCAAAGACAGGAATTACGAAGGAGTCAGAGATTACGTTCGAAAACATTTCCTATATAAGCCTGCCGCTCCCAGTGGGGGGTCGTTGAGTCAACGTCCTTCACATGCTGCAGAGCATGTCTAGAGTATAGTTAGGTATGCCTTGGCTGGTTAGGCATAACCCCACAATCTTTTGGGATGAAGCTGTGGTGGTTTTTACCTCCAAGTACTGCCATCAACATTGCCAGCCTGAAGAGGAGCCACAGGTGTTGGCAGGGGCATCTCCCCCAAGGGAGATAACTTTGCCCACCAAGTATGGGAGTTTTCGGGACGTCTTCAATAAAAAGGAAGCGGAGCAACTCCCTCCTCACCGGCCCTATGATTGTGCCATTGATTTGGTGCCTGGAGCACGCATCCCCGCCGGGCGGATCTACTCTCTATCTGAACCAGAGTTGGCAGCGTTAAGGGAGTTTCTGGACGCCAATTTGAAGAAAGGCTTCATTCGCCCTTGTCAGGATGTATGGTTGGGATTCTGATGTTTCTGAGAATGAGCTAGGAGAGGGGGGCAGCTGGGCTGAGGCATCTGAAGGGGAGGGGGAAGCTTCCCAGATAGAGGGGGGAAATCTTGAACAGACAACAGACTCGTTTCCCATGCACTCCCCCCCAGGAATGTGCTGCAGTTACAGACAGAGAGGGAGGAGGAGGAGGACCAAGGCCGTTCGGCTGCAGAGAAGGGTAGACAGAAATCGCCTGAAGTGTTGGGCCAACCCCCCCACTTCCTACCATCCTTTCCAAATCAGAAGGGGAGGAGGCAGCAGCCCCCCCATCGCCCTGCACCCGAAGACAGTTAAAAAGGCGCCAAAGAAAAGAGGAGGGAAGGGGCGTAGATATGGGCAGTTTGAGGCGGAGTGAGAGGATCCGGGCCCGAAAACCCCCTTGATAAGGGACGGGGAATGTTTGAAACTCTGTTCTATCAACTCTCTCCATGCCGCGGGTTTTGGTTCATGTTAAGAGTTCATGAGGCGGAGAAGCCTATGTCTGGAAATTACTCTAATAAAAACTGATTTGCTTTCATCAAGTGATTCTGTTCTTGAGTCCCAACCTGGGCACGACAGCCCTTCACAGTCCCCAGCTGGTGCACCCCTGCTGTTTGTGAAGAAAAAAGGGGGGGAGCTCCGTCCCTGTAATGATTATCGGGCCCTAAACCAGCTCACTATCCCCAATAGTTACCCGCTGCCGCTCATTAGGGAAATGTTGGAGAGGTTGCGTTCCGCCAAAATTTTCACGAAACTGGACTTGAGAGGAGCTTACAACTTGGTGAGGATTAAGGCAGGTCATGAATGGAAGACTGCGTTTAAGACCCGTTATGGTCAGTTTGAGTATTTGGTGATGCCATACGGGTTGTCGGGAGCACCTGGAGTCTTCCAAAATTTTATGAATGACATCTTTCGGGACTTTGTGGACCGCTTTATGATAGTGTATTTGGATGATATCCTGATTTATTCGAATACTCCCGAGGAACACGACTCACATGTGTGTGCAGTGCTGCAGAAGTTACGGGAACACCGTCTTTACGCGAAGCTGGAAAAGTGTGGGTTTGACCTAACCACGTTGGACTTTCTGGGGTATCGGATCTCTCCAGCAGGAGTAGAAATGGACCCAGAAAAAGTTCATTGTGTACTCACATGGCAACCCCCCAAGACCAAGAAGGATTTGCAACGCTTCTTGGGCTTTGCGAATTACTACCATCGTTTCATAGCCAACTACTCCCATCAGACCGCACCGCTCACGGATTGCCTGAAGGGCTCAGGACCTTTCCAATGGACAGAAGCTGCACAAGAGGCTTTCGAGAGCCTGAAGCGAAGGTTTGCTACCGAACCCATACTACAGCAGAATTTCTGAGGGATCCCACCCCAAGACCGTTACAGTACATAATCCCTCCAGAGCAGGGAGTAGTAGGGGCCTGCCAAGATTCTTGGGAAGCTGAAGTGCGTGAAGCGCAACAACAGGACCCTTTCGTGCAGGAGCAGCGGGTCAAAGAGGGCACGTCACCCCAGGCAGAACAGAAGGACCTTATATGGAAGGATGGCATACTGCACCATCAGGAAGCTGTTTATGTGCCCCCCGGAGAACTGCGAGTGAGGGTACTACGTCAGCGCCATGACACCCCCATGGCAGGCCACTTTGGGGTTTTTAAGACCATTCAAGCTGTCACTCGGGAGTTCTGGTGGCCCAAGGTGAAGAAGGACGTAGAGCATTATGTTCGCTCTTGCCCCACTTGCATGAGGGCTAAACATGCCACTGGGAAGCCACCGGGGCTACTGGAACCCCTCCCTACTCCAGGAGGACCTTGGCGAATGATTACTATGGATTTTATAACAGACCTTCCACCTTCGCAGGGGAAAACCACAGTTTTGGTGGTCATTGATGCCTTCTCGAAAATGGCTCACTTCATTCCGTGCGCAGGGCTCCCAAGCGCTCAAAACACTGCCAAGTTGTACGTGCAAAATGTGTATCGGCTGCATGGTCTGCCAGACAGCCTGGTTTCCGATCGGGGCACACAATTCACCTCACTTTTTGGCAAGCGTTGTGGGATTTGCTGCAAAGTGAGCTGAGACTGTCGTCTGCCCATTATCCTTAAACGGATGGGCAGTCCGAGAGGGTCAACGCAGTGTTGCAACAATATTTACATTGTTTTGTGGGGTATCAGCAGGACAACTGGATGTCCTACCTGCATTTAGCAGAATTTGCCTATAATAATGCTGTGCATTCGCACACGCAACAGACTCCTTTCTTCGCCAATTTTGGCTACCACCCCCGAGCCTTCCCTGCCCCAAAAGACAGTCTCTCAGTCCCAGCTGCTGAGGATTACATGCAGGAACTTCATGCTATGCAACAGCTACTCCAAGAGCAACTAGAACAGGCCAAAGCGGATTACAAACGCGCAGCTGACCAGCATCGGAGAGAGGGAGACCTCATACGAGTGGGAGACCAGGTCTGGATCTCTACACGTTTCCTAGCTATGCCTGGCCGGTGTCGTAAACTGCAGGATCGGCGTGTAGGGCCCTTTGAGGTGGAGGCTCAGATTAACCCCATGGCTTACAGACTAAAATTGCCACCCACCTTCAAGATGCACCCAGTCTTCCACAGGGCATTGTTGACCAAGGATGCTGCCCCCGACCCTCACCGTCCGCGAGTGGAGCCCGCGCCGCCGTTGTTGGTAGAGGGGGAGGAGGAATACGAAGTAGAACAGATTCTGGACTCGCGAAAACGCCGAGGGCGTCTTCAGTACCTGATTCATTGGAAGGGGTACGATCCAACTGAACGTTCCTGGGAAACAGAGGAGAATGTGCACGCTCCGACTTTGGTGAGAGAATTCCATGAGGCTTATCCAGAGAAACCTAGACCTCAGCCAGAAGAAGCAGAGTTGGGGATTGTTGTGTCTGAGCAGGATCGTGTGGGAGGGAAGCAGCCTGCTCTCCAGCCAGTTCCCACGAGTAATGCCCTTTCCAAGGAGCCGAGCGCACCACCCCCAGTTGATGCAGAGGACTTGTGGGGGGAAGCTTCAGAGTCAGTGCCAGCTCCTCCTTTACCAAGCAGTTCCAAGGAGGATTCCAGTGTGGCACCGCCCCCTGACCTCGAGCCTGTTGCTCGGGAGCAGGTGTCTTCAGATGAGCTGTTGGATGCGCGTCCCGTCTCCTCGTTCCCGTCGCTGCAAGAAACAGACAGGGCAAAGACAGGAATTACGAAGGAGTCAGAGATTACGTTCGAAAACATTTCCTATATAAGCCTGCCGCTCCCAGTGGGGGGTCGTTGAGTCAACTTCCTTCACACGCTGCAGAGCATGTATAGAGTATAGTTAGGGACTCTAGTGAGTTAGCGTAGGGTTTCCTATGAAGCGCAATGCCTTTGATGTATCCATTACTCTAATAAAATGAGATTTACTTGCACACACACTCCAGCCTCATTCTGTCGGCTCTGGATGGGACAGAAAGAGACTCCTGCAGTCACTTACAGATATTGACTTAAACTTTATAACACCACCAAAAACACCAAGTGTTGTATATGCCTACATCACACACAGAAATTACCTTTCTCTATTACCTTAAATCTTCATGTTGCACATTTTGAGTAAGTTAAACCTGGTCTTAAAAATCATTTAACTCATTCCAAAAGAGAAAATATTTCATGAGGTTTTTTCCTCTCTGTGTTCCCCAAAATTCCAGGTTCACTCTCCCCACCCCTAAGGTTTTCACATCTCTTACTTGCAGGTAAATGTGTGCAGTCTAACCAGCTGTACACGTAGCCAGGAGTAGGTTCTTTTGGAAAAGGACCTACTCCTGCGTAGAAAGGCATAAGATTGCACTCAGGTAAGGCTGTGTTTTGAAGTCCAAGCTGATCTTTTGTATCACCGTTTTATTTTAGAATACCTTGGGCAATGAATTTCTACATTTGTGATGCCCCAGTTACTAGAAGGGCAACATTTAAAAAACAACAACACATAATGCAGTGTTCTTCCAGAAGCTGCATGAGCCATCATTGCTAACTTTTATAAATATATAGATACAAGCTCACTTTTCAGTGCTGACACTGTCTCCAGAAATGTATTAAACATTGATGTGCTCCTCTAACTAGATAGAACATAAGAAGAGCTCTGGAGAACCAGACCAAAGGCCCGTCTAGTCCAGCATCCTATTCTCACAGTGGCCAACCAAGTGCAGTTGAATATTTTTGATACACAGTATGAATATTTTTTCTACTCATTTTATTTAGCTTCTGTTGGAGATTATGATAAACGTCCTTTGAAACAGGGTCTGTAAGCCTGTTGTGTACGTTGTTTTTGTACATACTGACTTTGTTCAATATTGTGTTGCTACTGTCACAATTTCCCGATTAAAACATATGCGAGCATCATCTTTTTTTAAAAACAAACTATTGTAAATACTAATGCATGCCCCCCCCATCTACTTTGCATGGGATTAAAGTGAGGCCTACAAGTATTAATGCTGATGAGGAAAGAATGGCAGAGGTGAGATAACATTTTGTCCTAGAAACTTGTATAGTTTCCTATATAGCACAGTGGGGAGGAAAGCCTGGATGGGAGTCCAGAGTCTGTGAGTTCAAATCCCCGGTCGTGGTCTCCTGGGTGTCAAGGGCCAGCTAAAGATCGCCCCACAGTAAGTGGCTCAGGGGTTACGTGCCCTGCCACTTGTGCAGCCATGGGCAAGGTACATAGTCTCAAGGAGCCCAGTTGCCCCCCAGCTGGCAGTTGCAGACAAGGAAGGGGCTGCTTGTGCAGCTGTGGCAAGCTGAGCAGTCCCTAGCCAGCTGAGGAGGACTAGCCTCAGAGGGAGGCAATGGTAAACCCCCTCTGAATACTGCTTACCATGAAAACCCTATTCATGGGGTAGCCATAAATCGGGATCGACTTGAAGGCAGTCCATTTCCCATTTAATCTCATTGATATCACTCGCTCAGACCTTGTGTTGTAGCTCCTAATTGCTTTTGCTACATCACGTCTCACTATTAAAGCAACCCCATTTCTTAATTTCTCATTTCCTGCGTAAAATATTTTGTAGTTGCCTGATTGAAAATGTCCCATTCCCGTCCATTTTAGTTCGCTCACACCAAGTATTGTAATGTTGATACATTCCATTTCTTGCTTGACAATTTCTAACTTTCCCTGGTTCATGCTTCTCACATTCCATGTTCCTATTGTGTGCGTCGTACAACTCCGGACTCTCCTTTCACATCTGTGCACATCAGCCTCTGTGCTTCCTTTCGGCTTTGACCCAGCTGCGCCATTAGTCACAGCACTACTCGTACTTGTTCTTCCCCAGTAGCTCCGTGAGTGCCTTCTGACCTGGGCGTCTCAACTTCCAGCACTATCTCGTGTTGCACTTTGGTACTCTGTTCACAGGGTTTTCATGGTAAGAGATATTCAGAGGTGGTTTACCATTGCCTTCCTCTGAGTTTGGATGCATCTTAGTCTGGTGTTTCAGCTTTGACCATTCCGCCTTGTGTGCCCCTGCTAGGAGTTTAGACTGTTGGTCTAGACTCTTGACGGAATTGCTCATAGCTTCTTCAACACTCCCAAACCCCTCACCATGTTAAGGTGTGCATCCTAGAGGGTTTTTCCCACATTACACATCATTTATTCTTTTTGCACAATGCTTCCACTAATTTATCCAATACATTGCAATTTTCACCTGGTCATTTTGAGTCTTCTTGGGTAGGAAAGTTATAGAAACTAATTCTTAAAATATTAGGGTGCATATGTTGGGTTTAGGCCTGCACTTTAAAAGTGTCCTGTTGAAAACAAAAATGTAGGAAATTTTAATGAGGAACTTTTTAACCCAAGGTCAGCAAGACTATCAGCCACATAATTCCACAGAGAAAAAAGTGATTCCCAAAAGTGGATCAAGACAACATTATAATACAGCTGTCCCCAATGCAGTGCCCCCAGATGTTTTTGAGTACACCCACTCCCCCCTCATCCCGGACCATTGGCTATGCTGATGGGTATTTATTTATTTAATTCAACTTTTATACCGCCCATAGCAAGCTCTCTGGGAGGTGTACATCAATAAAAACACTTCACATATAATATAAAAAACCACTTAATCATCAAATTACAAAAGATATATCAAAAACTGTCTGTTAAAACATTAAATACAAAATACAAATATTGCAGTCCAAAACCTTTGGAGGGCACCAGGTTGGTGAAGGCTGTCATAATGGGTCTCACCCGGTGACCTCTAATAGAATTAGGGATCAACCGTAGAGCAAAAGAACATCAACCCTTCGTGCAACTGCTACACTGCTGGCAGTGCAAGATATCCTTTAGGCCAGGTTTATCACATGTTGAGCTTCTGCTTTTGTGGTCAATCATCACATGGTGTTGCAGTGTGATAATACCACAGCAACATCAGAAGGGTTTCCTTACGATAAGCTACAATCTGCTATTGCTGTTACAAACGTGTCATGTGGATTTGTATTGGGATTCTGCTTTCTGATGGGAATTGCAGCAGCTGAGGGCCAAACTACACTGGATGGGCCTCGTATGATTGTGTCCTGCCCAGAGTCCGAGAGACGAGACGGAGACGAGACTGGAATTAATTCTTGTTTTACTAGAGTAACGGTTACATCAAAAGCAGTGTGCCTCATAGACTTATCTATGCTGACTCACTACTACCCCTAACTAGACTACCTCAGCATGCTCTGCAGCGTGTGGAGTAAGTTGATTCAGCACCCCAATCAGGGGAGCACCACCTTAAATAGGGAAGGTCTTCGTTCGTAATCTCTGACTCCTGCGAGGTTCCACCTTGTGACCCACCCGCTTCTTGCGGCGTCTCGCATGGGACAAGAGGGGGCGAGCCTCCCCTTGCTCATCTGACAGTGCCGGCTCGACTTCAGGGGGCGGAGAACCCACTGACGGGGAAGTGTTTTAAGTGCCAGCCAGGGAGTCCTGGGGGGGGTGGAGTTGGCGCGCACGTGAGGTCATTCCCCAACGGTTCTGTTGGGGTGCTTGTAGGTGGAGCGAGCTCTGTGTTGACGGGAGGACTGCCCATGGGAACTGGCGGGCTGTCGACTTCACCCTCAATGCCCTCGGAAACCTCATCCACGTCTGGCTCCTCTCCCTGATCTATCTGGGAAAGCCGGGGCTCGACCAACTCCCCTCCCTGCTCCTTCTGGGGGAGTTGGGGCTCAACAGATTGGCCCTTCAGTCCTTGTTTTTCTTTACTATGCAGCAGCTGCACAGGCAGGGTGGTGCTAGCCAGATAAGCACCATGGCATGGGAAAGAGGGTCCCAATCCAGATTGCCCCCTCCCAGCTCCTACGTTAGAAAAAGGTTTAGTGGGGGGGGGGACCAGCATGCAAAGGAAACATGATAGATGCCAAATCTAGTTTGGCTTTGAGGTGTCTGAGGTGAATGGGTTGGGTATGCATTTTCAAGCCAGCTAGGAAGAACTCCTGAGCAGAGCGAGGGAGCCAGGTGACCATGGGGAAGCAACCACATTCTTCTGCCTAAACTAGAGGTGGGCAGCCTCAGGCCTAGTGGTCACATATGACCCTCTAGGCCTGGACCTCACGACTCTACCTAGGTCAAGCCCCTCACTGGCCCTCCTCTAGTGTCGCCTGGATGGGGAGTGGTGTTTCTGACCACTTCCACCACTGGTGTGTGGCCCTTGGAAGGCTGCCTAAGAGGAGATGTGGCCCTCGGGCTGAAAAAAGTTCCCCAACTCTGAGATAAGCTCTTGGTGATAAGGGAAGTCACAAGATGGGCTCATCGAATTTGCTTGGCTGGCTGGCTTCTTGCTGACACACAAGAACATTGAGAGGAAGGGCAGGATATACATTAATAAACAAATAAAAGTAGGAAGAGCCCTGCCACAGGCTTCTCTTTGGGACAGCATCCTGTTCCCGCAGGAGCCAATCAGATGCTTATGGGAAGCCCGAAAGGAAGGCATGAGCATAACAGCCCTGCCCCACTGTTAATCCCCAGAGACTGGCATTCAGAGGCATGGTGCCTTAGATCCTGGAAGGATCATGCAGCCAGCATGACTAACAGCCAGGGACAGCCTTATCCTCCATGGGTTGTCGAATCCCTTTTTAAAGCTATCCAGGTCTGTAGCCAGTGTGGTGTAGTGGTTAAGGTGTTAGACTATGACCTGGGAGACCAGGGTTCGAATCCCCACACAGGTATGAAGAGCACTGGGTGACCTTGGGCCAGCCACTGCCTCTCAGCCTCAGAGGAAGGCAATGGTAAACCGGGACTGGTAAATTGGGATTGACTTGAAGGCAGTCCATTTCCATTTCAGCCATCACTGCATTTTGTGCTAGTAAATTCCAGTGTTTCCATCTTCTGCTCTGCTCCTTTCCCCGTGCACTGCTTTAGAATGATGGGCCAATCGTGGGATTCTGCACCATGGTTTCCCTGCGGACCCTGTACTGCTGCAGGACCCTTGGAGTCCAGCACTTTTATGTTTATAAGCAGAAGGCGGGGGGGGGGAGGGTAAGGGAAAAGACTTACAGTATGTTCCTATGCCTGTTTGCTCAGAAGTAAAACCTGTGGCAATCAATAGGGCTTACCCTCAAGGAAGTGCACATACGATCACCCTCTCGGTGCAACTAACAGTGCACTACATATCTACTCAGCTGCAGCAGTGGGGGCTAGCCCATTAGGGTGCATGTAGCACTGACCCACCTACCTCAGTCTTTTCTCAGCCAGCCCCTTCCCACCGCCTGCCTTCTTATTTACAACCAGTTCAAGGAATGGCTCAATATTATTTATTATTATTTATTTAGACCATTTACACGCAGCTTATATTTAAATAAAACTCTAAGCGGTATACAAGTCAAAACACCTTAAAACTACAAAAAACAATCAGTAAGTTTCAGTCAGTTCAGTTCGAGGACATGGACAAGGTGCTTGGACAGGTACGTGCAACCACTTCGGTACTAGATTCTTGCCCCTCTTGGCTAATAAAAACTGGTAAGGAGGGAACAGTTGGCTGGGCCAGGGAAGTGATAAATGCCTCCTTGCGAGAGGGAGTGGTCCCTGGCTGTCTGAAGGAGGCAGCAGTGAGACTACTCCTGAAAAAGCCTTCCCTGGACCCAGAGGATTTCAGCAGCTACAGACCAAGTGGCAAATGTTCCATATCTCGGCAAGATCTTGGAACGAGTGGTTGCTGACCAGCTCCAGACGCTATTGGATGAAACCGATTATCTAGATCCATTTCAATCGGGTTTCAGGCCCGGTTTCGGCACTGAGACGGCCTTGGTCGCCCTGTTTGATGATCTATGTCGGGAGAGAGACAGAGGGAGTGTAACTCTGTTGATTCTCCTTGATCTCTCAGCGGCTTTTGATACCATCGACCATGGTATCCTTCTGGAGAGGCTTGCGGAGTTGGGAGTTGGAGGCACTGCGTGGCAGTGGTTCCGCTCCTACTTGGCAGGCCGTCTCCAGAAGATAGTGCTTGGGGAACATTGCTCGACACCGTGGGTACTCTAATGTGGGGTCCCGCAGGGTTCGGTTTTGTCTCCCATGCTTTTTAACATCTATATGAAGCCGTTGGGTGCGGTCATCAGGAGTTTTGGAGAACTAGAAGAAGAAAATCATAATATCCATAGTCGACTAAACAGAATATTCCCTAAATTTCAAGAAAAAAAGTTAAAACAAGCTTATTTTTAAACATAATAGATTAAACAAATCAACTCATTTCTTAATCACAATATAATGAAAATCAAAACAATTAAAACAGCCGGTCCCCTTTATAACAGAATTTATATATATATATATATATATAAATATATATATTTGGATTACTGTAATGTGTATATATATATATACACACACACACACACACACACAAAATTTGTAGCTGGTATAGCACAGTAGGGAGGATTATTATTATTATTATTTATTAGACTTATATACCGCCTGACTAGCAATAGCTCTCTGGGCGGTGAACACAAAGAATACAATAAAATACACAATATAATACAATAAGAACATATAAAATAAGAACAATCTAAAATCAATACAACAAATATAAAAATCAGGTTAATTTAAATTAAAATGCTTTGGAAAAGAGGAAGGTTTTAACCTGGCGCCGAAAGGATATCAGTGTCGGCGCCAGGCGCACCTCCTCGGCGACACTGTTCCACAGTTCGGGGGCCACCACCGAGAAGGCCCTAGATCTTGTCACCACCCTCCGGGCCTCTTTATGAGTCGGAACCCGGAGGAGGGCCTTCGTAGCAGAACGTAGTGTACGGGCCGGTTCGTATCGGGAGAGGCGTTCCAACAGGTATCGTGGTCCCGTGCCGTATAAGGCTTTATAGGTTAATACCAACACTTTGAATCTGGCCCGGAAGCATATTGGTAGCCAGTGCAAGCGAGCCAGAACAGGTGTTATGTGCTCGGACCGCTTGGTCCTTGTTAGCAATCTGGCAGCCGCATTTTGCACCAGCTGTAGCTTCCGAACTGTCTTCAAAGGCAGCCCTACGTAGAGCGCATTGCAGTAATCCAAACGCGAGGTTACCAGAGCATGTACTACTGATGTAAGGTCCTCCTTACTCAGATAGGGACGTAACTGGGCTACCAACCGAAGTTGGTAGAACGCATTAAGTGCCACCGAGGCTACTTGAGCCTCAAGTGAAAGGGAAGAGTCCAGAACGACTCCCAAGCTACGAACCCGCTCCTTTAGGGGGAGTGTAACCCCATCCAGGATAGGGTATGAATCCACTATCCGATCAGAGAAACCATGCACCAACAGCATCTCAGTCTTGTCAGGATTGAGCCTCAGTTTGTTAGCTCTCATCCAGTCCATTGTCGCGGCCAGGCAACGGTTCAGCACATCGATAGCCTCACCTGAAGAAGATGAAAAGGAGAAGTAGAGCTGCGTGTCATCAGCATCCAGGATAGCCTGGATGGGAGTCCAGAGTCTGTGAGTTTAAATCACCGCTCGTGTCTCCTGGGTGTCAAGGGCAAGCTAAAGATCACCTCCACAGTGACAGCCCAGTAGCCCCCCAGCTGGCAGTTGCGGACAAGGAAGGGACTGGCTTGTGCAGCTGTGGCTAGCTGAGCAGGCTGTAGTCAGCTGGGGAGGACTAGCCTCAGAGGGAGGCAACGGTAAACCCCCTCTGAATACCGCTTACCATGAAAACCCTATTCATAAGGTAGCCATAAGTCAGCGTCGACTTGAAGGCAGTCCATTTCCATCTTTTAGTTTACTCAAACACACCCTTACAAGATCAGCTTCCTCCTCCTCTGTGCCATTGTTGCCAAGCAGGGAGGAGGATGGGAGCAAAACTAGAATCATGCCTGCCATTGGCTCTGTTGGGCTCCCTACCTTCCGCCCTACTAGTCCACCACTGAATAGCACTTACTCACAGATAAATGTGGTTCATACATTAACTGCCCTAGCCCTAGGCTTTCATGCCTGATATGGAAAAAGAGCAGTGAAAATCCGTATAAATATAAAACATGGATCAAGACAAATAAAAGTTAAATAAACCAATCGTTAATCCCCATGTAGGGCTTCCCCCCACCACCACACACACTTTTGCTGTGAAGCTAGAGATGAGCAGAACTGCTGGGTTCCCCTCCAAAAGTCATTCAGCCCAGCCTTCCCCAACCTGGTGCCCCCCAGAGGTTTTGGACTTCCGGTTCCACCAGCCCCAGCCAGCACAGCCGTGGTTCAGCTAATGCCACAAGCATTGATGAAGGAAACTTCTGTGCATGCACCGCACAGCAGGCAACACTGATGGGTTCCACCGAGTGTACGTTCCAGTTCTGGTGTGGCTCCTTTCTGGGTAGGATTGCAGTTGTGGGCTGAAATCCTTTTCTTTTTTTTTTAGGAGAAGTTGGTGCCGTTCAGGGAGGGTGGGAAGAAAAACCCACAAGAGTCCATAGGCTGCATGAAACCAAAGTTACACATAGCCCACAATTCTGTCTTCTACAGCGGCAATTCCAATGCACGTGGGGAATCCAAAGGCAAGGGCATGCTGAATGCTGTGCTTGCAGATGAGCTCAGTTTCCTTGACGTTTGTCACTCCGGCTCTGCATGGCTACAGACTGTTGCATATGGCTCAGATTGCTTGCGGAACTTAGTGTTTGTAATAGCTAGAGCTGGCTGGCTGTTCAAGGGGCACTCCAGTGTGCAACAACTGTGAAGTAAACCCCATTGAATGTAGAAGGACTCACTGCTAAGTAAATGGGCATAGGCTCTGGCTGCACAGGTCACAACCCTTAAGAGCTAGTAAATGTCTGACTGGCATGCAATTTCTAAGTAATACAAATGGGACTGTGGCTGCATACACACCATACATTTAAAGTACCCCCCCCCAAGTCTGGGAAGTGAAGTTTGTTAAGGTGCTGGGAAATGTAGTGCTCTGAGGGGTAATGTACAGTTCCCAGGATTCTCTAAGGGGGTGTGAAATGTGCCTTAATTGTATGGCATTAACCCAGCGTTACTTTCTAAGTAAGCTTGTATACGCTCTGGCTCTCTAAAGTTGGGATGTGGAACCCGTGACCCTCTAGCTGTTGCCAGACTATAGCTCCCATCATCCCAGACCATTGGCTATGAAGGCTGGGGCTGGTGGGAGTTAGAGTTCAATAATATCTGGAGGGCCAAAGATTCCCTATCCGTGGTCTAAAGCTTATAGTCTAAACACATTTGCATGGAAATTGGATGTCAACTGAAGCAATAGGGCTTCCTCTAAGTAAATACATACCACAGGGACAACCTTTTTATTTTCTAGAATCCCCATGGACTACCAGTGTGCTTTTTACAAACAAAAAGTAGCATTCTCTAACTTTTGTCATAGGAAGTACCTTGCTGGATCAGACCAAGGCTCACCTAGCCCAGCATCCTTTACAAAGATAAGGACATGGGAGCAACACTGCTGGATCAGACTGAAGGTCCATGCAGTCCAGCATCCTGAAAGTCCCACAGGTCTCAGGAGAGCCCTGAATACACATGTATAGGATTGTGCCAGCCCTCATCAGGCTTTCTGCATCAGGGTTAAGTAAACATGCAAGGGAAGGCAGCGCTAGCTCTGCCTCTCATCACCATTCTAGTCACCCTCTAGACTACAAACAAGATGTGGTGGCCACCACCAACTGGGATGGCTTTAAAAGAGGATTAGACAAATTCATGGAGGATTAGGCTATCAGTGGCTACTAGCTCCACTGTCAGAGGCATTGCTGGGAATCCCACATGGGGAAAGTTCTCTTGTGCTCAGGTCCTGCTTTTGAGCTCCCCATAGGCATCTGGTTGGCCACCTTGAGAACAGGATGCTGGACTAGATGGGTCGTTGGCCTGATCCAACAGGCTCTTCTTATGTTCTTATAAACCATGCATTTGCACACCCTATCTATGTTAGATTTAATTGGGGTGTGTGTTAATGAATCAACACAGCCTTACTTTCTAAGTAAGCATGTATACTCTCTGGTTCTCTAAAGGTGGCATGGAAAACAAATTGAAGAGGAACTAATTTGAGGTTGATCGGGGGGGGGAGTGATTTGATGGGAAATTAGTCGGTTTGCAACCTGTGGATTTTGAAATTCCAGTAAATATTCCTATAATGTGTAAATTAATACATGCACATTTATGGAAATCTGCACCCTCTTTTTTCAACAGCATCCATCCCCTTTTTTTGATGTTGTGTAATTGGCTATCCTAACTCCCCTGCTCTTTGTCTTCCACATTTGGTATTCAGAGGTAGACTGCCTCTATATATGGAGGTCCTACTTAGCTATTACAGTTTGGTATTCTACTTCTTAGCAGACACTAGGAGCAGCAGTCCATTTGAACGGGCCAGTGATCCACCACAGTCTTCTACTTTCACCTCTTTGTCAGGCTGCAAGAACTTGCCACAACCCCAAAGCACTCACTGGCAGCCTTATTCAGGTAAGAAAGGAAAGCATTTCTCCACACTGTGCAAAGTTACCCTGTGGAATCAGCTCCCACAGGAGGCAGCGATGGTCACCAACTTGGATGGCTTTGAAAGAGAACGGGGCAAATTCATGGAGGATCAAAAGTGATCAATGATAACTTAAGAACATAAGAACATAAGAAGAGCCTGGTGGATCAGGCCAGTGGCCCATCTAGTCCAGCATCCTGTTCTCACAGTGGCCAACCAGGTGCCTGGGGGAAGCCCGCAAGCAGGACCCGAGTGCAAGAACACTCTCCCCCCCTGAGGCTTCCGGCAACTGGTTTTCAGAAGCATGCTGCCTTTGACTAGGGTGGCAGAGCACAGCCATCATGGCTAGTAGCCATTGATAGCCCTGTCCTCCATGAATTTGTCTAATCTTCTTTTAAAGCCATCCAAGCTGGTGGCCATTACTGCATCTTGTGGGAGCAAATTCCAACTTGTTTGGAAGGCCAAACAAGAGCTGGATTGATTGCATAAATGAAGCCACAGACCTGAATTTACAAGATCTTAACAGGGTGGTTTATAACTGATACTACTGGAGGTCACCAATTCATAGAGTTGCCTTGAGTTAAAAGTGACTTGAAAGCACATAACAACAACTAGCAGACAGCTATGCCCTCCGCTGTTGGGAGTATGCCAATTGCTGGACACCGCATGTGGGGACGGCCCTGTCGTAGCCTGCTTGCAAGGCTTCCCATGAGCACCTGACTGGCTACAGTGAGAATAGGCACTTGGAGCAGATGGGCCTCTGGCCTGACGCTGCAAGGCTCTTCCTTAGCTGGGCGTTTTTTAAGCGCAGGCTAAATAACACTTAGGAGCCAGTGTGGTGCAGTGGTTAGACCACGACCTGGGAGACCAGGGTTCGAATCCCACACAGCCATGAAGTGCACTGGGTGACCTTGGGCCAGTCACTGCCTCTCAGTCTCAGAGGAAGGTAATGTGGTAAACCACAGCTGAACACCGCTTACCATGAAAACCCTATTCAGAGGGTCAACGTAAGTCGGGATCGACTTGAAGGCAGTCTATTTACATTTTTCAAATGAGGCTTGCACGCTGCACCGCCTCCCACGGGGGGGCGGGGGCTGGCTCTGCCAACTAACACCAAAAAAAGGGGGGGTAACTTTCCAAGCAAAAAGTGGGGCTTGCGCAATGCTGTTATCCCTATAAACGGGCCGCCTGTAATAATAATAAATCAGCGCGCAACAGCAGCAGCGCCCAAAACGAATAACCCAGGAAGAGGCGGCGCCCAGCAGGAGCGAGACGGGAAAGCACAAACAGCAGGAAAAGACCCAGCGCGCGAGCCCCGGAGGTCCAGATGAGAAGGGAGGAGCCACCGTGGCGCGCCGCAGCCAACCAGCGCCGTCCTCTCAGCCGCCCAATCGGCGCTCGCCTTCCAAGCGCCCGGACGGCGGCGTGTGGGCTGAGAGAGGGAGGGAATGACGAATTTTTTTAAAAAAAAAAACCAACCAGGAGGCGTCGCCTCTGAGGGAAGGAAAGGCGGGCGAAGCGAAGTCGAGTGAGGAGGCGCCTCAGCCGGGGAAAGAAAGCGAGGCAGAGACGCAGAAGCGCGCGTCGACCGCTCCTGACTCTGCCTGTTCGTCGCTGACTGGAATTTACCTCAGACTGGACTAACTCGACGCCGACGCCGCCTTCTTTCGCCGCCCGTCCCCGTGCATGGAGCGGCTCCGCGGAGGCGAGGGCGGCGGGCAGGCTCGGGAGCCGCCGCTCAGGAAGGGGAGGAGCCGCCGAAGCAGCAGGGACTGGAGGAGCCCGCCAGCCTCGGGGCTCTGAGGGGAGAGCGGGCGGCGGAGGCAGCAGAAACAGCGACTCCCCTCCTCATAGCCCCTTCGCCTCCCTCCTCCTCCTCCCTCCATCGCTTGGCAACTGTAAGTCTCCCTCCCTCTGAGTCATCCCTCCTCCTTTTTCTCCCCCCTCCCCTTCAGATTGGGGGAGAGCCCCTCCCTCTCTCCCCTTTGGCCACGCCCACCGCCTAAAATCAGGATGCGTGTGTTTGTGTTTGTATGGGAAAGGTGGGTTGTTTGTTAAAAACCCCCCATGGGTGGTCCACAATGGGGGGAGGGCACGCGCAAGGGGGACGGTTGAATGCCCTACTTGCCTTCTCCTCCCCCCCCCCGTGAACTGTAACTCGCAGTTGCCGCTGCTTGCCTCTTTTTTTGATGTAAATCGTCAGAGCTGTGCCCAACTCAAGTCCTGCTCAGAGCAGGCTCAGTGGAATGAATGGGCCTAAGTTGTTCTTAATGCTTTCACTTGGATTCCTGCACTGGGCAGCGGGTTGGACTCGATGGCCTTACAGGCCCCCTTCCAACTACGATTTTGTGATCTGTGGGTCTGCGGTTTGTTCTAAAGATGTTTGTAGTTTTGAGTTTTAAATGGCTGTAAGCTGCACTAGAGTGAAGGGTGGGTATAGAAAAGCAAATTAAGTGTACTTGGGATACATAATGAGAAGACATGATTCACTAGAAAAGGCAATTATGCTGGGAAAAACAGAAGGGAGTAGAAAACGAGGAAGGCCAAACAAGAGATGGATTGATTCAGTAAAGGAAGCCACGGACCTGGATTTACAAGATCTGAACAGGGTGGTTTATGACAAATGCTATTGGAGGTCACTGATTCACAGGGTCGCAGTAAGTCGTAATCAACTTGAAGACATATAACAACAACATAGGATGCAACCATAAGCTTCTGGCATTTGTAGAACCTGAGATAAGAGGCAATTATACTTTTCTTTGTGTGTGTGTGTGAGAGAGAGAGAAACTAGCCTGCTTCCCCCTTTCTGTTTTTTCCTTCTCCCCCCCCCCAAAAAAAAAATCCTGTGGATGCCTGTGCTCCTTCTCCTCTTTCAGACTTTATTTGGGAATGTGGCTTTTCCTTGGTAGAAAGGCCCACTGGGCTCAATGATCCTTGCTCCCAGGAAAGTATATCTGTGGTTGTAGCTTTCATATGCTCTCCCAGGCTTAAGTTTTTTTGGGGGTGGCTGGTTCTTTTTTATCTAGGCATCTGTCTAATATAAAATGACACGCTTGTAAGTTTATTTCCTTCACCTCTCCCCAATTTGAGAATGGGGCTTGGAATTGGTTTACTTTGGAGGAAGGCCCACTGGATCCATTGGTGCCTAATATCCAGGAAAGTGTGCACAGGATTGCAGGTTTAAAAAGAGGGTCCTCCAGTCCTCCACCCCAGTTGCCAATTTATTATATTTATTTATTAACATCATTTGTATACTGCTTAGTTCACACTGTCTAGACAGGAACTGCCAAGCAAGAAGGAGAGTGTGGAGGAGAAATTGAATCTGTAGAACAGGATTTGACAGCAGGGCATTTTGGAGGATAGGATTTGGGACTTTGACCTCCTAAGTGGCTCGCCTGCAAAGGTGCTAGTTCAGAAGGATTGTAGGGGTTGTGGGCAGTGTCTGCTTCTCTCGTTCTCCTTTGCTTTTTGTTTTTTCAATGTATAACAAAACTGCTTAAATGAGAAATTATATTTAACTTATTAATCAGTTTCATGCACAGTATTGAACTCTGAAGACTTCAGAATGGCTGTGGACCATACACAAGAAATATCTTTCTTTTACTATTCACATTACTTGCTTCAACAGTTATTCTTCCTCATTGCTTAAATCAAAAGGTGCATATTAATTTCTATTCAAGGGCTGAATTTAATGATGGAGAATTTTTAATGCAGACATGTGGTTATCCCTATTCTACAATGTCATCTTTCCTTTCTGCCCCCCAATAATATGCTGTGGATGATGTATTGGCATAGAACTTCTCATTTTTATGCTAAGGGGAGAAGGAGTCTGCATTTAGAAAGTACCCCTAACAAAATGTCTCCCTGACACTTTGGGCTCCTTTGGGAAGAAGGGCAGGATACAAATTTGATACATTACTGTGTGCTGTTGTACCCCTTTCTGAGGTCATTATTAGACAAGATCTTTTCTTCTTATGCTATGCTTAATGAAGTACCTCAGAACATGCATCCTCAGCTCCATAAATTGACAGCTCTTTTATTGTCCCTATCATAGGAACATAGGATTATTCCACATCTGGCTGTTTGTCTGTCCAGCCTAGTATTGTTTAGTCCAGGGTCTCAGGTCAGAGACAAGTGATCCCACAAGATCATTTTACTGGAGATTCCAGGGATCAAAGATGAAACCTTCTGCATGCAAGGTATGTGCTCTACTACTGAGCTATGGCCCCTCCTCATGAGCAGGTGCCCCCCCCTGAACCTCATAGGCAATGGGCATCTTGTGGTGCCTCCAGTCAAACAGCTACCCAAATATATCACAGCTGTAGAATGTGCAGAGTCCCACCTGAAGAAGGAAGACATTCTGAACTGAATAGACATAATTCAGCTCTTGTCGTATCTATTCTTTAGGTAGACCCACTCTTTCTGTCAGTACATCTTTACAGCATCTAGTGCCATGTGTAAAAAGATCACACTCTTACTGTATTTAGCTTTTTGACACATGACTTTAATATAACGAGGACCTTGATTATGTGCTTTGGCACGCTTCTTTATAGTGATAGTTATGTCTGTTCCCCATAAAGTTTGGGAAAGGTGTGGAATAACCCATTGCCTAGAGTAAGTCTTCTGACATCAGAAAATTACCTTCACAAAGATCTTTTTAAATACATAGGTGGTGTTCCTTGGACTGTGTCCCATCCTTGGTAAACAGCTGCCATGCTATCTCCATAGTTTTTGATCTTGTTGTTGTCATGTGTCTTCAAGTCGATTTTGACTTAAGGTGACCCTATGAATCAGTGACCTCCAATAGCATATGTTACAAACCACCCTGTTCAGATCATGTAAGTTCAGGTCTGTGGCTTCCTTTATGGAATCAATCCATCTCTTGTTCGGCCTTCCTCTTTTTCTACTCCCTTCTGTTTTTCCCAGCATGTCTTCTCATTATGTGTCCAAAGTATGATAACCTCAGTTTCATCATTTTATCTTCTAGTGATCGTTCTGGTTAAATTTGTTCTAACACCCAATTATTTGTCTTTTTCCATGGTATGTGCAAAGGTCTCCTCCAATACTGCATTTGAAATGAGTTGATTTTTCTCTTCTCCGCCTTTTTCATTGTCCAACTTTCACAAACATACATAGAGATCGGGCATACCATGGTCTGAATGATCCTGACTTTAGTGTTCAGTGATACATCTTTGCATTGGAGGACCTTTTCTAGTTCTCTCACAGCTGCCCTCCCCAGTCCTAGCCTTCTTCTGATTTCTTGACTATTGTCTCCATTTTGGTTAATAACTGTGCCAAGGTATTGATAATCCTTGACAAGTTCAGTGTCCTCATTGTCAACTTTAAAGTTACATAAATCTTCTGTTATTACTTTAGTCTTTTTGACGTTCAGCTGTAGTTCTGCTTTTGTGCTTTCCTCTTTAACTTTCATTAGCATTCGTTTCAAATCATTCCTGGTTTCTGCTAGTAGTATCTTAAATTATTGATGTTTCTCCCTCTGATTTTCACACCTCCTTCATCTTGGTCCAATCCCGCTTTCCATATGATATGTTCTGCATACAGATTAAATAAATAAGATGATAAAATACACCCCTGTCTCAGACCCTTTCTGATTGGGAACCAATCAGTTTCTCTATATTTTGTCCTTACATTAGCCTCTTGTCCAGAGTATAGGTTGTGCATCAGGACAATCAGATGTTGTGGCACCCCCATTTCTTTTAAAGCATTGTATAGTTTTTCATGATCTACACAGTCAAAGGCTTTGCTGTAATCTGTAAAGCACAGGGTGATTTCTGAAATTCCTTGCTCCGTTCCATTATCCAACGTATGTTTGCTATATGATCTCTGGTACCTCTTCCTTTTCTAAATCCAGCTTGGACATCTGGCATTTCTCGTTCCATATATGGTAAGAGCCTTTGTTGTAGAATCTTGAGCATTACTTGCATGGGATATTAAGGCAATAGTGCGATAATTACTGCATTCTCTGGGATCCCCTTTCTTTGGAATTGAAATATATATTGAACGCTTCCAGTTTGTGGGCCATTGTTTTCTTTTCCATATTTGTTGACAATTTCTTTGTAAAAATTTGGACAGATTCAGTCTCAGTAGCTTGTAGCAACTCTACTAGTATGCCGTGTGTTCCTGGTGATTTGTTTCTTCCAAGTATTTTAAGAGCAGCTGTCACCTCGCATTCTAGAATTTCTGGTTCTTCATCATACGGTTCCTCTGTGAATGAATCTGTCATCCTTGCATCTCTTTTATAGAGTTCTTTAGTGTTTTGCTTCCATCTTCCTTTTATTTCATCTCAGTCAGTCAGTGTGTTCCCATGTTGATTATTTCCTTTTCATTTCTCTAATCTTTTGGAATAGGGCTCTTGTTCTACCTTTTTTGTTGTCCTCTTCTATTTCTGTACAATAACTATTGTAATATTTTTCTTTGTCCCTACGTACTAGTCACTGTATTACGTACTAGTCGCTGTATTATTGCATTTAGGGTTCTGACCATGTTTCCGTCTCCTTTTGCTTTTGCTTTTCTTCTCTCTTGAACCATTTTAAGAGTTTCTTCTGTCATCCATTGAGGTCTTTTTCTCTTTTTAATTAGAGGTATTGTCTTTTTGCATTCTAGGTCATTTTCTAGCATTCTAGCATTTTGATTTAGGTACGTCAAAGAAAGGCTGGACTCCTTCGTGATGTCTGACTGCCTAATGCCTTTTATTTTAATGAGTGGGTAACCTTTTTCTGCCCGAGGGCCACATTCCCTTCTGGCCAAAAGTGGGTGGAGCAATTAATATAAATTTTACCTCTGTACAGTAGGCTAGTTTCTATACTTATCTCTCTGTTCTTCATCCAGGCAATGAAGGGGCAAAATCAGAGTACCAGGACACTTGCCAGTCAGGCAGAAATACTCCAGGTGTGAAACAAGGCCTTTGAGGGGTATGACCTGGGGAGAATTACCAGGGCCAAAGAGAGGCTAGGAGGGCTGCATTTGGCACCTGGGGCTGAGGTTTCTCACCCCTGATTTAGAGAGAATAATCTTAGTTCTCTCTTCCGTCCTCCACCCTCCCTGGTCCTGTTTTCCCTGTTGACTTTTACCATTTCTCTTGGCTTTCATCTATATGTTTTAGGATAGGGGAAAAGCTGTAGCCTATGAGCACATGGGTTGCATGCAAAAGACCTGAAGTTCAGTTCCTCTGTTTATGTAGTCCCCCTCCCACCCCTGTTAGTTTTAATGGATTTATCTTTTACTTTGTATTGTATTTATTGTAAGCTACCCGGATAACTTTATGTTATGGGGTAGCATACAAATGTCCTAAATAAATAGACAGGACTGGGAAAGCGTCCTGACTGAAACCCTGGAGAGCCACTGCCATTCAATCTAGAACTATCTAGATGAATGACTTTCACAGAATTGGGAGTGAATTGCAGTGTGTTAAAATATTGTTATGAGTTGCCTTGTTATACTGTTGCAAGGCTTTAAGTTCAGTGTGGAAATATAGTAATGTTGGTGGTGATAGCATTGCTGCTATGTATGCTTGAGTTCCTAAAAAAACAGCGCTCCTGGGACCAAGCTAGGAGTCAAACACGCTGCTCCTGCAACATGGTGGTAAGGTACAGTACAGCGTAAGGCACCAGATTCAGCTGAGTCCTGACCCAAATCGGGCCTATTTGGAGGTTTTTGGGCCTCGGCCAAGTCAGGCTGAGACAGCCGTGGATTTCTACAGGTCAGATTGGATGGCCCAGAGTGATCCAGTGCTGTCAGGGGGCAGGGCATTGGGCAGGAAGAAGAGGCAGCCATCAGGCGGAAAACCCGCAAAAAAGCCAAGACCAAAAATGTAGGCCCAACTCTGCAGCTGTCTTTCCTGCCTGAGCACCCTTCAGGATCAATGCCTCTTCTCAACAGAGTGAAGGCGTAGGTCCTGCCGAGTGCAGGTACTGCTTTGCAAGCAGCTTCCCTGAAGGAAAGCCACGTGAAACAGCATTTCACAGAACTGACCCCTGCTCTTGGATGGGGGGGGGAGAAGGTGCAACATCTCCTTTCCCTGCACCCGCCCAGCCGTATTAGGTTTTTTTTTTACTCTAATTAAAGAAAAGGGGCTTCCCCTCTGCCCAGTGCCCACCCACCCAACCTCTTCCCCTCTCCCTTCCTACGTCCCTGGCCTCCTCCTCCCCCTGCCCCTCCCCCAGGTCAGTTTCACCTATCCTAAGCATGATTGCACAGAGGTAAATCCCACTGAACTCAAAAAGCATGCAAATGATCAAACCTGACATCCCATCACCTTTTTGTCCCTTCCCTCCCTCTTCCTTCACCTCTCCCCCTCCCCTTCCAATCCCCTCCTCCCACTCCCCTCTCCCCACCCTTGCTCCTTCCTTCTCCTATTCCCTGCTAAAGAATTGGACTGTGAAAGACCAACCCAAATTGTGTTTGCATTTTGACAAATTTGTAGGGCAGTACAATATCTCGGAGACGAGGTCAGGTCCCCTGCTCCCCTGGCGCATTAACTATAGCTGCCCAATTTCCCTGCTTTTTCATGTTTGATAGAAATATCTGTTGGCTATAGGTATGTTCTTAATCTGCAAGGGTGTTTTTTTTGCCTGTTAGTGAATTTCAACACACTAGCTAGACTCCTTGAGGATAAGTCCTAACGAATTCAGAGGGACTTACTGTTCGAGAATACAGGATTAAGAATACCCTGTAACAGGATATATTTCATCTGCTAGCTTAGCCCCAAAATTATGCCAATTAGTTTATTTATGAAATTTAGATGTGTACACACACCTTAGTTTATTCAAACAATAATTACAAAACAATTACAAATATAATTACATGAGTCGGAGTTGCACGCTGCTGCACCCTAAGGGCTTTATATGTTAGTTTTTGCTAGTTGAGAGAATAAAGCAAACAGGTAGAAAATGAGAGTGATATTATAGAGAACCAAGTTTTATTCTCAGCTTTTAGAAACAGTTATGTAAGTTTCAGGACTATCACTCATTATTGTAAGAAACTCTTAATTTCAGAGGAACTGCAAAAGACAAGCATTCCTATCATGTAACACAGGTGTGGGAAACCTCTGGCCCTTCAGATGTTGCAGAACTACAACTCCCATCAGTCCTAGCAAGCATGGCAAGGGATGATGGGAGTTGCAGTTCAGCAATATCTGGAGGACCAAAGCTCCCACACCTAATGTAACTGAATGGCAATATTGGCTACAAATGCTAAATTTCTTAAATTAATTAAAAATCATCCAGGCATTTTTTTAACTTTTAAACTGCAGAAGATGAAAATCAGAGTATGGGGCAAGGTTAATAGGATTACAGGTATTCTATGAATATTGCTAATTTTTAATTTCAGCAAATTATGAGAACACTGACAGCAAAAAGTCCAACAGGGGTCTGGTTCCCCCCCTGTCCTTTTACACTTTGAACTCTCGATTCTCTCTGCATGTTTTGTGTATCACCATGAAAATTTAGAGAGTTGTTAAACAAATGTTGCTGAGTTCAGTACTATAAGTTTGGTAAGGTTTTGTTTTGAATTGAGCTTATGGGAAGGATCAGAATGGCATGGGGGGTGTTTTCAATTTAACATTGCAGAATGCAAAAAATCTATACTGGCTGTAGTATGCAGCCACTCTTGTGGCTGTAGAATAATAAAGTATGCTTGAGCTTAAAAGTATTGCATATCTCAACTTTCCCCAAACCTTCTTTTTTCCAAAACTCCTTCCCCTGCCTGCAGAACCTTTTTCTGTCTTGCTTCAGAAATGTCTTCAACATTTTGACTGGCCTTGGCAGACAAGCCAAAAAATAGGTTGCTAGGAGGACTCTTGTTCCCTTGCTAGTTTGGCTGCTGTGTGGCTGAGGATGCCACCCCAGCACCCTTTCTTGCTCTGTAGCAAAAAAGCCTTGGAGGGGCACTTGCTGGTTTGACCCTATGTAGCTTAACAGTGTAGCAGCCAAGCAACCCCCAGCTTTCCTCCCAACCTTAACAATGGGCAAGAATTGGGGATTGTTGCACAACTGCCAAGGCTAATTTCACCCACCTCTATAGCTGCAGGGTTGGGAGGAATACTGGGGTTCATATAGATGAAAATACCCAAGGTATTTATCTTCATGCTGTCATCCTATTGGTTGAATGACAAAAGGAGGGTGGTTCACACTTTCTGCTTCACATCACTCAAGAAATGGGTGTTATCTGTTGGATGCTCCACTTGGAGATCGGGGATGGGGTAGTCAGTGATGCCCTCCAGATGTTGGATTCCAAACTCACATCAGCCCCAGCCAGCTTGACCAGTGGTCAGAAATGATGGGAGTTGTGGGACTTCCGGGAAGGGTGACTTAGCCTGTGCCTGCTTTTGAGACGGGCTCCTGCCTCAAAAGAAGCTTATTCAGATATATCAGTCAGATTTTTTTTTTTTTGACTGATTAAACTTCTCCCGGGTAGGGAGAAACGAAGAGATTAACCTCAAAGCCTATTTTTGTTGGGACGACCAGATCTCATTAATTTATGGGACGAGGTCCAGCCGACGAAGGTGGGACGGATTTTCAACAACAAGCTCTATCTGATAAAGCGAACGTTCATCTTATCTTCTAAGAGAGAACGCACTAACAGGCAAGCACCCTTCTTTCTATATTTTTCTTTTACTTGACTTAAATTGTTGCTGTTTAAAAGAGATTTGCCAGATTGATCGGTTTTTGACATCTCACTGGGGAGCCATAACTTCTCTCTGCTACTCACTAATTAATAGCTTATCTCTGTTTTTGTTGCAAAAAGCTGTCCTGGATTTGCATTCTAAAGATATACACAGAAGAGGGATTTCTATTCCAGATTTTTATTTTGAAGAATATTATATTGTCTGAGACTACTCTCTTTTTGGTCTATTTTATTTTGACGAATCTGTTTCCTGACGACCGCCATTAATTGTTTCGATCCTGGGAACTGCATTTTGTTTACTTAAGCATGGAGAGATAAGGCTGTCTGCTCTGTTTATATTGTGATGTCACCAAGTTTGGAGTATTAACCCAATTGTTGCTGAAATAAGAAGTGGTTTTCCTATATTTTTCTTTTAAAATGGCAATTAAGAAAGTGGCTGAGAATCTGGAAATAACTATGTTTCAGAAAATAATGGATGAGATTGAGATAACGAAACAAAACCTGCGACAGGGTTGTAAGGAGCTGAAAATTGAATTGAGTAAAATGAAGCAGGAGATTAAAGATATAGGGGTCCCTGTGAGAGAGGTGACCCTGGAAGGGGTCCCTGTGAGAGAGGAGACCCCGGAGATTGGAACAAACGTGGAACAGGAAAAAGATTTGGAGTCTATGGACTTTAGAAACAAAATCTATTGTTTGGAGACACAGGAGATTAAAGACATAGGGGTCCTTGTGAGAGAGGAGACCCTGGAGACTGGAACAGGGGTCCCTGTGAGAGAGGAGACCCTGGAGACTGGAACAGGGGTCCCTGTGAGAGAGGAGATCCCGGAGATTGGAACAAACGTGGAACAGGAACAAGATTTGGAGTCTATGGACTTTAGAAATAAAATCTATTGTTTGGAACTCAATGTTATCTCTGAAGAAATTAATGAAGATTCTAGAGATAAAGTTATCAATGGCATGGATAATCTTCTGGACTGGATTGATGTGATGGAGCCCAATATAGAGAAAATCTATGGAATTAACTGCAGCCATGTGACAATGGAAAAACTTTCAAGAGATGACCCAGTGTATTTTGAAAAAAAGAACAGAGATATGATTTTACAGCAGTATTTCAGCAACCTATTCAGAATGGATGGCAAGAAAATATTTGGGATAGAGGTAATTCCCATCAGACTCTTACTATATGACTATGGCTTTGACAGCAAGATTATTATGGAATACTGATAATGGAAGATTGGATACTGAAATTACTGGACTTAACAAGACTACTGAAGATGGAAGATGGAAAATGGAACTAATAGGGATAATAGAACAATGGCTACTGAAATTACTGAACCTAACAGATTCTGATGTGATGGATTAATTGAAATGTTTATTTTGACTATGGTTATGACAATAAGATTATCATAATTAGTAATGAGATGGATTAATCGATATGCTTATCTGGAAAAAAAAATTGATAGATATATTTCTTAAAGAATTGAAACCTCTCTTTGACTTTTTGTGGAAAGAATAAAGTAATGTTTATGAGATTTGATGATTAAGTAAGATAACTACTGGAGGAAAGTGATTTTATAATATGACTTAAGAGACAGGATTGTTATATATTATAGACTTATAACTGATTTGATCTTTGACAAATGGGAAGTCAATATTTTACTCTTTATTTTTTATTTTTCTTTTTTTTTTCTTTTTTTTTTTTTTTGTTTAACTATTTTTGATTTTGTTTTTTGTCTTTGAATGTTTTATGATTTCGTCTTGTATGTTTTATGAAAATCTGAATAAAAATTATTGAAAAAAAAAAAAGAAATGATGGGAGTTGTGGTTGGCGATCACTCATGGGCGAGTAAGATTGTCTTCAAAGATAATTTAGTTGGAAGACGCCTGTGCGTTAATTTGTTTTATGTGGGGAGATCGGCGCATGATGATCAACACACAATCTTGACAGAAAAAGACTTTGATCCAATGGCATGGGTACCACGACGTTTTCCAGAACAAGTCTTTTATCTGCTGCAGCCTTAATCCGCCTTCACAGCCGTTGTAATATACACATTGTTATCCTCCGCCTGTTCTGCCGTTGAGGACATTCTTGGATCGTTCTTTGTCTGGTTCCTCTCCCTTGACCTTACTGCCATGGGTGACCTTGCTGGGAGCACATGACTCCCGACAGCATCGCTCACAGGGTTCATTGGAACACACAAGCCCACTCACCACTACAAGATGACGATCCAGCAGGGGGGATGGGAGTTGTAGTCCAGCAACATCTGGAGGGCACCACTTTGGCTGCCTCTGGGGCAGCTGAACTGTTAGGAGAACTGAAGCTGCTGACTCTTACAAAAAATAAGGTTTTCCTCTGTGTGCGTGTGTGTGTATGTCTTGGGCATGGCATTACTGTGAAGCAGTTGACACCTATTGCTGAAGTAAACTACCCTTTGAATTGCAGCATGTTCTCACTGTATGGTGGATTGCTAGGATGAATGGCAGAGAGGTTTATTTATTCACATTGCCAATTGTACCTGTAAAGTCCAGGCAGAAGGAATTTTGTGGCATGTGGTCAGAGGCATAGGCCAATTTAGTTAGCGTAAGGCACAGCTCACTGTGAACAGGCAGCATATGTATAAACTCAACCAACCAACTACTTCGGAATCCAGCATCAATTACAGGTTATTGCAGGCTTGCCTATGTCACTTGCCTGCTAACTACTAGCAAATAATGAAGCTGTTGTACATTGACTTATTTTGCTGATTTGCCACACATGACATGACACAGTGGAGCAATTCCATATTGTCAAGGGTCTGTTGACATCAACTCCAGGAAATGGAGTTTTAGACCCTTTACCCACTGTGAATTGTTTGCAAGGCACTTTGAGGGTAAAGTTGCTCGCCTCCGTAGCAGTCTTGATGCCCCATCCACATCTACTGTAGTTCCCAATGAGGTGTCCAGTGCAACGTCTGCTGCAACTTCTTGGGAATGGTTTCAGTAGATGAGGCCTGATGATGTAGACAAGGTGCTTGCGATGAGGCAGCCAGTCACGTGTCCTCTCAACGCTTGCCCTTCTTGGCTTATTAAAGCTTGCTGTGGGGGAGTGGATCCAGAGTGTGGTCAGCACATCATTTTGAGAGAGAGTGGTTCCAGCCACCTTGAAAGAGGTGGTGATCCAACTACTGCTGAAAAAGCCCACCCTGGACCCATTGGTCTGCAACAATTGCCAACCTGTTGCAAATACCCCCTTCTTAGGGAAGGTGATTGAGAGGGTTGTGGTGCAGCAGTTGCATGTACTCTTGGATGAAACTGTTTATCTTGACCTATTCCAGTCTGGGTTCAGGCCTGGTTATGAGACTGAATCAGCCTTGGTCACCCTGATATATGACTTTATCAGGAGAAGGACAGGGAGAGTGTGACCCTGTTACTCTTACTTGATCTCTCAACGGCTTTTGATACCATTGACCATAGTGTCCTTCTGGGCTGAGTTGGTGAGATGGATATCGGAGGCACTGTTTTACAGTGGTTCCGATCCTATCTCCAAGGTCATTTTCAGAGAATAGCATTGGGTGATAGTCTTTCGGCCCCCTGGCAGTTGTGCTGTGGGTGCTGCAGGGTACCATCTTGTCCCCTATGCTGTTTAATATCTATATGAAGCCCTTGGGAGTGGTCATCAGAAGATTTGGGGTGAGGTGTCAGCAGTATGTTTATGATACCCAGCCCTATTTCTCTGTAACATCTGAATCGGGAGAGGCCATGCATGGACTGCTGCTTGGACTCAGTGGTGGGCTGGATGAGGGCCAATAAACTGAGTCTGAATCCTAACAAGATGGAGGTGCTGTGGGTTGGTGGTTTCCAAGTTCAGATGATTGGTTAGTTTCCAGCTTTGAATGGGATTGTACTCCCACTGAAAGAGCAGGTCTGTAGTCTGGGGGTGCTCCTGGATCCATCTTTGTCGCTAGAGGCCCAGATGATCTCAGTGGCTAGGAGTGCCTTTTACCAGCTTTGGCTGGTAAGACAGCTGCAGCAGTTTCTGAACTGGGATAGCCTGACCACTGTTGTCCATGCACTGGTAATCTCCAGATTGGATTATTGTAATGTGCTGTATGTGGGGCTGCCCTTGAGGTTGGTCCAGAAGCTGCAGTTGGTGGAAAATGCGGTGGCGAGACTGCTGACTGGGGCAGGGTATTACCATCATGTCCCCCCGCTGCTGAAAGAATTGCAGTGGCTGCCCTTTTGCTACCAAGTTCAAGGTTCTATTTTTGGTGTACAAAGCCCTACACAGCTTGGGAACAGGATACCTGAAAGACCGTCTTATCCCTTATATACCCAGTGGATCACTGTGCTGTGCAGGTGAGGGCTTCCTGCAGATACCGTCTTATGAGGAGGTCTGTTCTGCACAACATAGGAAACGGATTTTAGTGTGGCGGCACCCACCCTGTGGAATTTCCTCCCCTTAAATATTAGGCAGGCGCCATCTCTGTTGTCTTTTCGGTGCCTATTGAAGACCTTCCTCTTTCAACATGCCTTGTAGGTTGAGACCTTATCCCAGTCTGTGTCTGTGTTGGAATTGTTTTTTAATATATTTTTAAACCTTTTTTTTAAAAAAATATGTTTTTAACCTTTTTTAAAAGATGTCTTCAAAGCTTTTAAAATTTTTTTTTAAAGACGATTTGTTTTAATGCATTTTAAAGTCTGTTTTTATGATGTTTTAAAGTGTTTTTAGTGCTTTTGTTTGTCGTCCTGGGCTTCTGCTTGGAGGAAGGGCGGGATATAAATCAAATAATAAATAAAATAAAATAAATAAGTAATGAAATGACTAATCTACACATGTCTCCCTACTGGGAGGAAGGGCAGGATATAAATCAAATAAATAAATAAATAAATAAATACATACATACATACATACATACATACATACATACATACATACATACATGTGTATGGACAGGTGAGCTGCTAATGTGCTGACTGAATTTTTTGTTATGTTGTCAGAGGCAATGTTACACAGACAAATTGGAAAAAAGGGAAAAATCTTCTGGCTTAGCTATTCTGTTTAAAATTAGGAGGCCATGCCTCTTTTTATATTGGAAAGGGAGGAGGGAAGTTGTGAAATGTGCTCTGTAAAATGTTCATCTTTAACAATACATCCTCAGTTTGTTCTCTGATGGATCATAACAGGTTTGCATCTACAGGAATGGGAGGAAAATGGAAATGAGGTGCTCATATCTGAGGAAGAGGAGTAAATGTACTGATATTGCATATTAGACAGAATCACCTTTTTCACAGAGGGTCGTTTCTACCAAGTGAATATAAGAATATTTGCATTCCTGGACTCAAATGAATTCCTTAAAGGCAATATTTATGGTATGGGCTAAGGTCTAGATTAAGAAAAGGTGACCTCTCTTCATCCCCCATCCTCTTTGCAAAGTAGTTGTTTGGGGAGGCTGTATTTCATAGCAAGATGAAATCCAGCCTATTCTCTCTGAAGCTGATGTTCCGGAAAAGAACTAGGCCCCTGGAGACACATTGCAGATCCAAGTCAGTGACATACAAGCTGTCTTGTTTTCTGACTTCATTAAAGATGTGGTCATTTCCATTTGGTTCTGAGCGTGCTTAGTAGATGTGGCATCTCTTTCTAAATATAAGCTTTATGAACAGCTGTAATGGTTTTTAGCAAAATGCTTTTCTGATTGCAAGAGAGTTAGGGGTTAGGATTGTGGAAGTGGGGTCATTATTGCTTGCATGAATGAGAGGAAAGGTGGCTGTGCTCTGTAGTCCTGAGCAGTGAAAAGCCCTTGATTGTGGATCAAAGACTGTCAGTCCTGATCTCTCATCACATCCTGGCAAACCCTCTCTGTCATCTTTCACATTTTAAGCACAGTCTCAGTAGTGCTTGTTTCATAGTAACTTTGCGAATAAATCCATCAAATGTTACTATATCAACAGTTTTTAATTGGCTAACAGAAGCAGACTAATGCCACACGGATGTGTCATTGGAGGGGGGGGAGAACCAGGTTCCAGATGAATTTACTTGTTCACCTGGAGGCAACTCTTGATTCACCACTGATGAACAGGAGAGTGGCTTTTACAAACTTAGCAGTGCACAATAAATATGTTAGCTAATCATCAAAGGCCTAGGGAAGGGTGTGGACCTGTCAACTACCTGATGTCACAATAGCATCAGGTGATCTTTTTTTGCCCACAGGAGAATTCAGAAGCCCCTTTCAAATTGCTGGACAAGATAGTGATTTGTTGGATCTTCAGAAGCCCATTTGAGTTGGCTAATTAGGGCAGTGTTCTTCAACTTTGGGTCCTCAGATGTTGTTGGATTCCAACTCGCATCATCCCCCAGCCTAATTAATGAATTGTCAAGGATAATGGGAGTTGTAGATTAATATCTGGGGATGCTAGGTTGAAGAGCACTGGATTGCTTTCCATCTCCTCAAGAATAATAAGCACTGGACCAAGGATGGACTGATTTTCTCTGCTTTGAGTATATTATAAGGCACCCAACCATAATAAGGTTTCCTGTTATGGAGATTTTTAAAATGGGGCTTGCCAAACTACACCCTCACTAATGCCCTGAAGTCAAAACCTCATCCTATATTTCGGCCTCGTCTTTGCATGCAACATGTTTATTTTCTTGTTGAAACGAATGTCTCAAAGCCTAGGGAAAGGGTGGCTTAGAAATTGTAATATCCCTTTTTGGCCAAGTGTCATTCTTCTAGCCTAGCCTGATCCTTCATGTTAAAGGTGAGCTGGCATCTTTAGAAAAGTCTTGCTTAGCCATTCCTATACTACTGAACATAGGAAGGTGCCTTATACCAAGTATGACCATTGGTCCATCTAGTTCAGTATTGTCTACACTGACTGGCAGCAGCTTTCCGTGGTTTCAGGCATGAAGCATTCCCAGCCATACTGGGGATTATGGCAGTAGTATTAAAATGTGTGTTCTGAAGTATGGTGTGTGGATTGAAAAATCCATGTTTAGGAATGACTTGCTACTTGGTCTACTTTTTTAAAAAAAAATTATTACTTTTTAGGCTACTTGGTCTACTTGAGATTTGATTGCTCTGCTGTTTTCCCATCCAGCAATTTGATGATGATTTCAATAAGGCAAGATGTGTCTCCTGTGTTAGCTGACTAGTGTTGTATAGTGCTTTTCTAGGCACTATAGACTTCTAATATTTAAATATTCATACAAATTAAATTGAAAAAGGAGAGAGAGAATTCCCTGTGGGTGCTGATTCTGTGTGGTCTAGCACTCCAGCTAGTTTTATTGGAGTGTCACATGCCAGTGGGATGGAGGATGACAAACTAGGTTTCTTGGTTAATCTTGTGACTACAAGTACCTCTGCCTCTCAACACTTTCCTTATCTCTGGGTTGGTGTAGACGTGGGGGAGTTTGGCTGCGAACTACCAGTTCGTGATTCCTAATGCAGTGGCCTTTTGAACATGTTTTGAGTGGTTATCATTATTGAAAAAAAGTGATAATATGATAAATGTAAGAATAATAAGGCAAATAAGGATGTAAAAAACAAAATAAAGGACATAGTAGACAATAGAAACAAAATATGCATTAGAAACGGAATTTTGACATTATTGGATTCTTGGGATGGTTGAGAACCCCACCTTCTTGCAATATAATACTACTGGACCAAGGAGGAAGCAGCATAAGAGTGTGAGTGATGGGTTGGGAATCTAGTTGGTCACAGAAATGAGCTGTTACGGCTCCACATTTTCAGCCATTCTTTTTGGCACAATATAATCTAAATACAATTGTATATCTCAGCTGTTGGCCCCCACAACTCTCTCAACATATTTTTCTTTTCATCTTGGAGTCTTTCTTCTCTCCTCTTTTCACTCATAAATAAAACTTGTTGCACGGTGGAGAAGATCTTATATGTTTCTCTGTGTGTCTGCATACACGCATGGTGATGTACTCGAATGCATTATTTCTTCCAAACATTTCTAGAGAAGTTTGCACTGCTTCCAGTTCAAGCTTTGCTGGGAAGGGCAAAAATCTAGTTCAAATGTCATTGACTTATTTTTGATGTTCTGGGGTGTCATCCAGGGATGGAAAAAATGACAGGAAGGAAGGGAGTGATTCTTTTTCTCATGCTAAATATAGAATGACATTAAAACCTGGGAGCAGCAGATATTGGTGTGAAAGGAATTCTGGCCCATTTTAATGTCTTCTCTTTCCATTCTTTTTTTTTTCTTTTTTTTTTTGAGGTGCTAATTTTTCGTTGTAAACTGAGTGGGTCTGGCCCCGCCAGGGGCCTCTGGAGCTAAACTCTGTGCTTCATGCAGTGCTTTCCCAATGCTTAAATTTCTCTGTGTGTTGGGAATTAAGCACTCTTCTCTCTCCTTCTGGCTCTGGGAAATTTTGAGAGTGTACCGGATATTGTGAAAATGCTTGTGGGTTTTCTTTTCTGTTTTTGTCTGGGGATTTCTGGAAGAGAGAGGCATAATGGGAAGTGAGTGGTTGGGATGTGTGGATCACTAGAATCTGCTGTGCGTATTACTACAAAACAATCCAGCAGATGCAATGGCAGGGCTTGTGTTTTTTTGCTTGTGTAAAGAAGAATGTAAGGTCAGTCTTTCTAGAGGGGACGTAGTAGAAATTTGCTAGAAAAACCAAAATGTCATAAATTTCAGAACATGAATACTGTAGTAGCAACCATTCTAGCTGTTTCAAAGACAAATGGATTTAAGAATTAAAGGGGCATACATCTTTAGTTAGTTCATACTGTAGATAGTGTCCAGTGGATATTTCAGAGGATATTGCAGTTGGCAAAAAGAGCAACCATGTTCTTTGGGTTGCTGTTCTGATCCTGATCAATCTGTTTAGGAAATACATGTGCATTCTACATGTTGATTGACTTAATTTTTTTCATTCAGTATGAAAACCAAACTGTTGAAACTACTTGTGCCTTAAGGTTGGGGAGTAGAGTTGCTTCTTGTTAGCCATTAATAAGCTTACACTTTAAAAACTTCATTTTCTGCACAGCTGTGTAATACTTACCAATTCAATTCTGTTCAGGCCAGAGGAGATATCTAGTGATATTTATGATATTCTGGACTTGTACGTTGCTTCTCTTTCTTCTTATTCTTTTTAAATTCTTTAAATGTTCATGGTCTGCTTGTGAAGTCCACATTGTTTCTATAATTGTGCATGCTTGCTTTTGAACTAGATGCATGTTGTTGGCTTAGTTCAAGTTATTTTAAATTTTGTGTTTATGCCTTTATAATTGGAAATTGCTTTGAGAAATTTTTGAAGTAATGAATAAATACAAATAATTATACTATATGAATGTCTTCTACAGTAGGCAAGCAAAAATGTTGTTTCTGAAATGGCACTGTCACATTCTACAGATTGAGGGCCTTTTGGCCATAAGGCGGGGTATAAATTTAATAAATAAATAAATAATACTCTTTAAGGGTATAGTTGTGACCCTTTGAAACCAATGTGAGCTGTGTCACTGATAGGACTGAAATTTGTTTACTGTGGTCGTAATTCCATTCTTCTTCCAAAGATGGCATACATAGTTCTCTTTCTTCCTCTCCCACTTATCTTTACAGTATCCCTATGAGGTAGGTTAGTCTGGGAGATGGTGAGTTGATCAAATTTACCCAATGAGTGCCATAGCTAAGCAGGGATTTGAGCACAGGTTTCCTAAGCCCTGGTTTGAAAGTATATGCCTGCCTAGCATTAGTGTTTGTTTTTTTTTTAAAGTTTTTCTACTGCCTTCATCATAATGGATTTCAGCATAATGTAATCACTACACACATGTGCAGAAGAAGTTGCAGTACCTTACATGTGTTGGACAGATTAGTACAGTGGATTTTATTTGTTTGCAGTACTGCTAAATCATTTATTAAAACAAGTGCTGGTAAATGGGATATAGTTACAGGAATGTGCGAGTGGCTTTTGCTTGCAACCTGAATGAATGGGAAAACATGATCTTCCTGGTCTCTATCATCCTGGGGATTTTTGGCCACATGGGAGAGAGGATACCTAGAGGCAAATATGGTATTTTTCTGTTGATGCAATTTGGTATTAAAAGTACATAATGGAAGAACATCTGCGTGTGGCCTTTTCTCTACTTTGGTGATGCTTAATAATCATATACTGTCTACTTCTGACAGTCATGGGATCTTGCTGTGGCTTAAATGTCCTGTAAGGTTGCTGTTGCTTCTCTTATTTTCAAATATGAGGACATTCTATGAATGGGACCTTTATAAGGCAGGTTATGGCGCAAATCAAATGGATAATAAACCAGTTTGACACCTCTTTATAATTGTGATTTGACATTGGTATTCAGTTCTTAGTGTATCTGGTAACTTTGCTATTCATGTTTTCATTGGCCTAGTTCTTCCCAAGTTGCACAACCTGTGCCTAGGCTAGGGGTGGCGAATGTCCAGTCCACAGGCCGTTAATCTGAGCCCCATAACAGTAAATGGTACATCCCAGAGACAAATTGGCTAATTTATGGCCCAAAGTGTATGTAACATAAGATTGCTGTGATGTGTGTGTGTGTGTAAAAGGAAATGCAGATCATGTGTGGTTTTTTTTTTAAAGAAAATGCAAATGTGGGGGCTGCAATTTTGTTTGGAGTGGGGAAGGTGAGTGTGTGTAATCATTCTGATCCCATGATTTTTCCAGTTAAGATTGCTCTCCAAACTGATGTTTGCCCCATGGAGGCTTATACTTTTTCTCCATAATGCTAACAGCATCTTGAGGGTTAAATACAATCCCCTCTCCTATTGCTGGTCTGCACAAATGGGCAACCTCCCATAGATGTATTTGCATTTCTCTCTCTATCATAATGTTTAGTTTGGCCTTTAGGACTGTGCCTTGGAAATGAGTCCATCCTGCTATGTTCAGTGGAACTTGCTTCCTAGTGTGTGCTTAGGATTGTAGCCACAGAAGAGGTTTGCTCTTGCTTAAGGGAGAAAATAGTGAAATGTTACATTCATCCCCTAAACTTAGATTACTCTTATGGAATTCCTGTGTGTAAGGTTTTGTTTTGCGTGGAAACTTAAACAGGAAAGCCTCTTGGGGAACAGTGTACAGTATATGGGATGGGGGAAGGTAGAGTGTTTTAAAAGCATGTAAGCTTACACAACTAGCAGGGAACTCTGAGATAACCCCCAAAAGAGGCGATGTCTGCTGTGCATTCACTATCAGCAATTAACACATGCTTTATTACTATTTTTTAAAATAAATAAATAAATAATGCAATCCGCTTTCCAAAAGAAACTCAGCAATCTAATAGGGAGAGTAATGTGTTTTTAAAAAAAGATTCAGTGTTTGTAATTTTAGCATTTATTGTTTAATCATAGGGCACTATCAAGTCGCTCCTCCCAGCCCAGTTCTGAACTCTTCCTCCCCTCATTTTTTTCCACACAAGGACTGAGATGGTATGCACTTTACTGCAAGCTGGGAGGGGAAGGATCCAGTGGGTCCTCCTAATGGCTTGTTTAGTTTGGTACCCAGTGGAGTTGCAGCCTACAAAACATGTTGGTTAATAATGTTCCAAGTATCTATTGTGCAGGCCCTGAATTCTGTAAAATAGCCTACATTTCACCTACAGAAAGGAATGAAGATTTTATGATGCCTGTTGTATATATGCATCCTTGAATGCTCTTTGGATAAAACTCCCTATACAAAAGAAAAGGACATGTCTAGGATGTGGAATTCTGACTTGCTAATTTCATGTGGAAGGGTTTTTTTTTAGTTAGGTGGAAGGGCCATGTCTGCAGTCATGGTCAGACATAGCCCAATACAGGTGCATGTCCCATCCCTCTAGGGTAGTGGCTTTCAAACTTTTTGTGTTCAAGGAACCCATTCCACTATGGAGGCTCCTCACTAAGGGCAAGTAGGGCACTGCCCATCCTAAAGCCCCAGGCTTTCAGCCCAGTGCCTTCACTGTTTCTTACATTCATATGCAATAAATTACTTATAGCCCAGTGTCCTTTCTCCGTTCCTTGCATTCGTAGTCAATTCAGTACCTCACATTTAGAGACACTCTGGACTTGTTTCTGTCTGTCTTTTGTTCTGGCCAATCATCTTTGGATAGCACAGCCAATCACGAACATCGATATGGTCCCACCCCTGTCTCCAAGGTTGATAATACAGTAGGGCCCTGCTTTTCGGCATTCCGCTAATATGGCGGCACCAGTGGGGCGATCATAAATAAAACAGAATATTCCTGAATTTAATACTTGGTGTGACACGTAGTCTCACATATGTAATGGTTAACTGAACCGAGAAGGAGGTATGATTTAGCTGTGGTAACTAACAAAATCCTACTAATTTTACTTACAAGTAAGCCCCACTGTGATCATTTAAGTGGGTTTAGAATTGAACCCTGATCTTCCAGGTCCTAGTCCAACACTCTAATCATTACATTTATACAATTACAGATGGTCATTTTAAATACGTTTTAATTTAAAAATATATTATGTTGCCCAAATGTATCTTTTCTTTTTACTCTTCACTTGAGTTCTTTGCACAGTGTAGGATTGGCACTGGGGGAGAGCAGCTCTCTTGTGGCTTATGTGTGGCAGGCAGAAATTGTTCAATTAAATGTGCATTTGGGTGAACTTGAGCTTTCTTTTTTAAAATGAACTTTACAAGCACTGCTGGTTACTAACACAATCCTCTTCATCTTATTCAGCAGTAAGTAAACCTCCACTGAGTTCTGTGGGGCTCACTCATGAGAGCAACCATTGGAATAAAGCCTTTTGTAGTGCCTTCTAAATGCGAGTTTCCAGCAACTCACTTACTGTGTGTGTGTTTTTAAACAGGATTGGGAGACCATTACTAAATGAGATCTAGGTTTTTGTTCGCTACTGAGGAGATACGACTTAACTTTGCGCACACTCATGAGAGCGAACATAGGGCTTAATATCTGTTAGATGCTCAGTATTATTACAGTTGTAGTTTTGAAGTGTCCACTGTTTCTTTGCAAAAGAGAAGGATAGGGAAAGAACCAGAACAGGTGGAGGCCACACAACTTTTCTCCCATCTTAGAAGCTACTGTGGCAGTAGGGGCCCCTTCTGAACGAAAGTATGACTCTTTACAGTTTAGTTAGGTGCTGTTTTGTAAAAATGCAATGCTTATGTGTCCACAGCATGTTTGCAAGGGAGGAGGAGGGGAGGAAACAGTAGTTGGCCATGACCTCATTGGCCATGCCCTCATAGCAGCCCCACCAAGTCTAGTGGGCACCAGCCGTCACTGCCACTGGGACTTCTGTATATTTAAAAGGATTCTTGAATTCATTATGGACACATATTTGGATCATGCAGGGTACTGGACCTGGCTACTAGGACTTCACCTTTGTGCCCTCTGTGAACATATGAGTACATCCTAGAACGTTCCCGTGGCTGCAGAGGGGGATGGGTGGTAGGTGGCAAGATTCCTTTCAGGGATGCTTAACGTTTGGACTACTGCAACGCGCTCTATGTAGGGCTACCTCTGAAGACGGTTCGGAAGCTACAGCTAGTGCAAAGTACGGCGGCCAGACTGCTAACAAGAACTAAGCAGTCTGAGCATATAACACCTGTTCTGGCTCGCCTGCACTGGCTTCCAATATGCTACCGGGCCAGATTCAAAGTGTTGGTACTAACCTATAAAGCCTTATATGGCGCGGGACCACGATACCTGCAGGAACGTCTCTCCCGATACGAACCGGCTCGTACACTACGGTCTACTACGAAGGCCCTCCTCCAGGTCCCGACCCATAGGGAGGCCCGGAGGGTAGTAACAAGATCTAGGGCCTTCTCAGTGGCGGCCCCCGAATTGTGGAATAGTCTCCCCGAGGAGGTACGCCTGGCGCCGACACTATTATCTTTTCGGCGCCTGGTTAAAACCTTTCTCTTCTCTGAGGCATTTTAATCTAAGTTATTTAAGTAAATGTTGTAATTTTATTTTAGATGGTGTACTTTTTATATTTGTTATATTGATCCTGTAATTTTATTATTGTACATGTTTCTATGTTCACCGCCCAGAGAGCTGTTTGCTAGTTGGGCGGGATATAAGCTGAATAAAATAAAATAAAATAAATAAAAACTGCTATTGCTTCTTTTCAGAAAAGAAATTCTGATAAGCTTCTGATTCCCTAGCCTAGCCTGGAACACAACTTGGAAATCAGTGCTATGAAGCTGCTTTTGGCACCCAAACTGTTTTGGCAATCTTTGTATTTATTATTTCCCCCCCCCCCATGTTTCCTGATATGCATGACTTATACCAGTTCTCTTCTTGGTGGCAGTCATATCAAATACAGTTAAACTAGAAATCACAGATAAATTCTCAAAAGTCTTGTAGGAGAAACATTTCAGAGGATTCAGCATGACACATGTATATCAGTGTCGCAAAATGTCTTCAAGTATGGTTGAAATCTAGGTCTCGGATATGATAGCAGTTCAGAAAAATAATGGAATTAATCACCCAGTGGCACCAAAGCTAAGATATAAGGTGTAAAATATGGCCACACTATGGATTAGATAGGTCTGATTATATTGGAGAAGATACCTGGCTCTTGGCTGGAGGAGATTAACTGACTTGTCTGCACAGTGCACGGATGAATTGTGTATTGTTGCACATTTAATTTTCCAGAGCAGGCTTTTCTCCAGGTCTGAGAAGAGAAACTGATATGATGTCTGTGGCAAAACAAGCAGGTTCCTTGCTTGTGAGGATTTTGTCTGAATTTAATTTTATTGTGAGATTCTGTTAAGCTTTTTAACATCTTTGTTCCTTTCTTCATGTAAGTGCATGAGAAATGGCCCTCCCCAACCAAATACCATTCAGTAGGCTTCAGAATAACGAAAAACAAGGAATTTGGGCTGCTTATGTTTCTGAAGCTTTAGAGGAATTGGCATAACATTTTCCAGGCTTATCTCTTGCTACCATGTTGCAGCTTAAGACTTCTGATTTTGAGATGCAGGATACTCTGAATGAGTTGTCTTCATAGTGCATGCCAGTGGGGTTTTATGTAGCTTTTTTCGCACATTTTTTTTAAAAAGGAGAAAATGGAGGCCTCAGATTATTGACATGATGATTGATCACCCTATCCTTTTAATTAACAAAAAGTATTGCTTTAACAGACCAGATTTGCTGGCGACACATAGCCTTTCAAGCCATTCAGAATATTTCATCAAGAAGAAAATACCTTGCCAGTTTTAAGGGCAGGTACAGTAGAGTAGCCTCAGTAGCAATCCTCAGCTGTGGACACTTAAGATTTGTACCACTGAGATGCCTGCTTCTATGTGCGCTTCACATTTCTTCCTAAACCATGGGTTGGGAACCTGTAGCCGTCTTGATGTTGTTGGGCTCCAATTCGCATTAGCCCCAGCTAGCATGGTCCATGGTTAGGAATGATGGGAACAGCAGTCCAGTCACAGGGTCAAAGTTCCCCATCCCTTAAACTCTGCATTTGTGTTACTTTTGTGATGGATAGTAAGAGAGACTAGGTTGTAGGATTTATCTAGGAAGATGAAAGGGCAAAACAGGCTCTTTGAAGCATGTTAGGCTGCAGGGGTGCTTCCTTCTAAATGAGGAATGTGTGCACATGGGTGATCCTGAAGTCTGGAGAGGAAGATTTCCTACTATTGCTATTGAATGACCCCATGATACAATAAATTAAGATATCATTTACACATGGATGTAAAGCATTTTTTTGTGAAGAACGTAAGTATTTGTAAGTGCAATTGCTAAGTATTAAACAAAAGGATCAGTTGATTGTATTTGGCTGTTGGTTGACCAGCAGCCCTGCTGTCCTTGGCACTGAGTTGGATAGGTGCCTTTTTAATTGCAGGATGCGAATCTCAACAATTGGTAGAAAACTTGCTTCCTTCTGCTGCAGCAAGCTGTGCTGAACTTTCAAAGGAGCCATTCATCCAATCTGTTAGATATTCCTGCTAATTACTCATTTTGAAAATGGCCCTCTTGAAAGTGTGAGAGTAATTGTTGTTCTGACATAGCAAAGATTTACAAGCTGCCTGTATTGTGTAATTATACCGCATCAGAAGCTTCCCTGTTTGAAGCTATCCACTGTCATTTCCTCCCGCACTCCATACCAGTGGGAACAAGTCAAACAAACCTAGATTGAACTTGAAAGTTAAAAATATTCCAATTCTTTCCCCCCTTTATAATTAATTGGCTTCTGGGTTGCAGCAAACTGAAGAGAGCAACATTCCCAGTAAAAATTAATGAGAGAGTGTAGTGTTCTTCAGGCAGAGGCTAAACTAATCCAGCTGATTTCTTAATGCTTTGATTGCCTCACCTGGAATGTATGGAGGTTCACAGTAAACCCAGGAAATGTTCTTTAATTATACATTCAAAGTATGTGAGCTTTCTGATGTGGTTCTGAACTGTGTTTCCTATGACTTGATCTCAAGGTGGGGGAAAGTTTCAGCAGATTATCTTTTTGTTAACATATTTCTTAAGAATATTTTCTGCTTTGTGATTTAGTTGCCCGTTTTTACCTGTTTGACATTTGTTACTACTTACTTGAAAAATAAAAATGGGTTTTAAAATGGGGCTTAATGGGGAATTTTGGCTGCCTCTGTGTGGGATGGTAAACTAGTGGCTGTTGGTGCCAGGGCAGTTTCTACTTGGGTGTCTAATAGCTGGGTCAACCACAAGGGCATTAAAACTTTGCCATATCTGTTCTGATGCTAGGATTGCACATGGGTTTGGAAAGTGCCCTGAAAGCACCATGACTATGGCCTGGCCTGCACGCCACACTAACCCAACCAGTTGTTGGCCTAGTTCATGTGTGACCCTAAATGAAAGCATGAATTGTCACAGAAGTTTGTGTTCTCGAAAAAGAGATTGCAGCTGCTTTGCTGTTACCCAGTTTTGCTGCTACACCATGGTGAGCTTAAGCTGTGGAAATCATATATCAAATGGATGGAAAGCTTTTTAATCTCACTAGGCTGAAAGCAAAAAGTAAGGTAATGTCAACCTCGTGTCGTAGAACTTCAGTATGCTGATGATAATGTAGTCTCTGCACATTCAGAGAAAGATCGTCAAACTATCCTAAATGTCTTCGCAGAAGCATATGGAAAGCTTGGGCTCTCACTTAATATTTAAAAAACCAAAGTGCTTCATCAACAGGTATGAACTAGTCCCTCTGTAGCACCATCAATCCAGCTTAATGGTGTTACGCTGGAGAAGGTTGATCACTTCCCCTGTCTCGGCAGCCACCTCTCTGTAAAAGCTGACATTGATGCTGAAATTCAACATCGTCTGAGCTCTGCGAGTGCCGCATTCTCCTGGAAGAAGCGTAGAGTGTTCGAGGATTGGGATATTCGCAGGGAGACCAAAATGCTTATTTACAAAGCCATTGTACTACCGACCTTACTGTATTCCTGTGAAACATGGACCATTTATAAATGCCATTCCCAACTTCTTGAAAGATTCCACCAACTCTACCTCTGGAAAATTCTGCAAATTATTTGGGAAGACAGATGGACTAATAGTGTTTTGGAAGAAGCAAAGACTACCACTGTTGAAACAATGATCATTCAACATCAACTTTGCTGAACCGGCCATGTTGTTCGAATGTCTAATCACCGTCTTCCAAAGCAGCTACTTTACTCCCAACTTAAGGATGGAAAACTGAACATCAGTGGACAGCAAAAGAGGTTTAAAGATGTTCTTAAAGCGATCTAAAAAAATGTAACATGAACATCGACAACTGGGAAGTCTTGGCCCATGAACGTCCCAAATGGAGGTCGGCTATTATCAAAGGTGCTGTGGACTTTGAAGAAGCACAAATACAGAGTGAAAGGGACGAACAAGCTAAGCAGAAGGCACGTCAAACAAATCCTCATCGCAACTGTCTTCCATTTAGAAACCTATGTCCTCACTGTGTGAGGCTGTGTGAATCGAGAATTGGCCTCCACAGTCACTTATGGACCCACTGTTAAAGACCTTATCTTGAAAGACAATCTTACTCGGCCACAAGTGATCACCAATGAATGAATGAAGCTTGGCTTAACATATCTTCTGAACGTGCGTTTGTGGTTTAGCTGTCTCCAGATTAACCAAGCCATGCTTAGCACAATATGTGAATCAGGCCAGTGACTGATCTTCCTACACTTTGGTTGTATTTCAAGGCTCACAATCCCATAATCTCTACAAGTTTCCATCACCTAGTGAATTGTCATATTTTATCTGAGATCTATTTTGAAAGGAAAAGAGTCTTGCTCCTGGCACATCTTTTTGTGTTCTGGTAATAACCTTGGTGGTAAAAGCATATGGCAAACGTGAGAATTGCATTTCAAATCCTTTCCCTCTGGCCCCATCTGTCAGTGATATGCACTGCTTGTAATCATGACACAACAGTAATGCCTGCCATGGCTTTACTATTTACAGTGTAGAACTGAGTAGTAGTGGTAGTGTTTGTAGTGCTTTTTGGAGCAAGCAGAAGAGGTTATTAAAATAATGCTCTTGAGAAAGACATTCTGTTGGAATGCAGTGGGACCTGTGTTGTGAACATAGGAACTATGGTAGTTTTGTTTAATTAAACTATTCCCTGCACATATTGGAATATCTCCTTTTGTTACTTTCATTTGTGATACTGTGCTTTCTTGTGAGTGCTGTTGAAAACTCTACAGGACCTGTAATTCATCCTGTTTTTAAACCCAAACAATTTGGCCGTTTTAAAATATATGGATTTTAACAGTGATTCTTGGAATTAAATGGGTTTTGCATTTGGGGATTTAAGCCCAGTGCTGGTCCTTTTAAATGCAAAAACCTCATTCTGCCTGTTTGTAGAAGCTTCTTCCTAGATATCCAGAAGAAATTATTACTAAGTTTTCTACACGACATCATTATCATCATTAGGCGACTACTACTACTGCTACTACTACTACTACATCTATATTCCATCTTTCCTCCAAGGAGCTCATGGTGGCATATATGGTTCTTCCCTTGTTAATTTTACCCGGACAACAACCCTGTGAGGTAGGTTAGGCTAAAAGACAAGGTCACTCCATGCTACATGGCTGAGAGGGGATTTGAACCCTGGTTTCCCAGGTCCTTGTGAAATACTCTAGCATCAACACCACACTGTAATGGGAAATTTAATAGTGAACATTTATGTAGTACTTCTAAATGTCCAAAGTCCATTTGGATCATATATTTCTTGAACAAGCATGCATATTCATAGGTATAATAAACAAATTGGTTTGCAACGAGTGCCATCATTCAGTCTTGGAGCACAGTCCAAAATCTTTGGCTTTGCTGCCCGCCTACCTTTTGCATTGCAGAGTTGTCTTCTCAGGAGGCAGATTTTAGTTCCCTTTTTTGTACATCTGGAAGGATACTAACTAAGTTCATTTAAAGGCTAAGAGCCAAATTAAAATTGATGGGGGAGATCTGTGATTAGGATCTCCTGTAGCTTGTATACCTGAATCAGCTGCACAGGGCTGCAAATTGAATTCTGGAAGTGGCACTGGGAGGGGAAGGCATGGGGCTGCCTTTGAGGGCAGTTTGGAAACTGCAGCAGGCTTAAAATGTAGACTGTCGATTGGGAGTGGCTATCACAAATGAATTGACGCCAATACTTGGAGAACATTGCTGGCTATTAATTTGCTTGTTAAGATCTGATACAGAGGCCCTTCACTGCTCTGAAATTCAGCAGGTTGCTACCAGAGAAAGGGTCCTTGCTCCCAGACTGTGGATCTCTCTCTGAGTCATGTTCAGTTATGATGGCAAAGTCCATCCTATTCTGTCAAACATTTTAATGGAATTTAATTGCTTGCTATGGCATTTGAATTAAAATATTTTTCTTGGTGTATTTGTGTTAATGTGCTGTGTTTTGCTTGCTTGTTTATATTCTGCCACCTTACTAGCTGAACAAAGTGGCACTTATTTCCTAGTAAATGTGCATCCTGGTAGGGAAGCAGGAAGGGAGAAGTTGATCTACACCTTTTGGCTGAAAGACTTGCTGGGGGTATGGGAAAAGTAGATCTTACTTATTTTATTTATTTATTATTTGATTTATATCCCACCCTTCCTCCCAGCAGAAGCCCAGGGCGGCAAACAGAAGCGCTAAAAACACTTTAAAACATCATAAAAACAGACCTTAAAATACATTAAAACAAAACAATGTTAAAAACATTTTTAAAAAAAGCTTTAAAAACATCTTTAAAAAAAGGTAAAAACATTATTAAAAAAAACATTAACAAGCAGTTCTAACACAGACACAGACTGGGATAGGTCTTCACTTAAACGGCTTGTTGAAAGAGGAAAGTCTTGAAAAGGCACCGAAAAGATAGCAGAGATGGCGTCTGCCTAATATTTAAGGGGAGGCAATTCCACAGGGTAGGTGCTGCCACACTAAAGGTCCGTTTCCTATATTGTGCAGAACAAACCTCCTGATAAGATGGTATCTGCAGGAGGCCCTCATCTGCAGAGCACAGTGATCGACTGGGCATATAAGGGGTAAGCCAGTCTTTCAGGTATCCTGGTCCTGAGCTGTATAGGGCTTTGTACACCAAAACTAGAAACTTGAACTTGGCCCGGTAGCAAATGGGCAGCCAATGCAATTTTTTCAGCAGCAGGGTGACTTCCACTTAAGATTCTTTCCAGTTAGGCTGTGAGGGTGTTAGCATGCCTGGGTTGCTTTCTTTTAGAGGTGACAAACCTTTTGGTAGGAGGATATAACCTTTTGGAATGTAAGAGGGAGCATGGCATGGCAGATATGCAGGTGTTTGTTGTTAACCCACAAAGTGGGAATGGAAGATACAGTGCTTTGAGTCTGCAATGGGCATGCTCCAGGAAACTGCAGCATCTTGTATTATATCTGTGCATGCATGGTCAAGTGTGTGGGTTTCACATCTCCTCTTTATACCTCTTCTGGTGCTTACCTGCAGATACTATCAAATATGACTGGTAATAAAGTTTACAGTACCTGTATTCATGCTTTGCTTTTTTTAAATAGGAAGGCCATCTTGCTGCTACTTGTGTGTTGAATTAGAAACAACTGAGTATTATGGCAGCTTAATGGCATAACCTGGTGTGCCCACTTCATCAGATCATCTGATAAACTGGTCTGTACTTCACAAAACCTTATGTCATTATAATTATTAATCTATATGTAGTCACAAGACTGTGTGCTTATGCATAGATGCCTCTGCTATGGGAGAACCACAGGTGTGTGCTTTCTTGAAATATCAAACTGAGATGGCTTATTTTGTGTGTGTAATTTCAGCAAATCGCAGTCCCTAGTGCCTAGGTATTCAAAATACTCCTTTCATCAGAACACCCAGTTGTCTGGGCCACTGTGGGTTGTGTGGTCTTCCCATTTAGACTATTAACAATTATTGGGATGCCATGAAAATAGTTTTCTCTCTCTTGGACACTTCCCACACTCACAGTTGCTCCATGCAACACCACAATGGAGAGCATGTGAAGCTGCCATCTGGATATCTGCAAATGATATAGGGATGAAAAAGCTGAAGCTAGTGTAGAACACAGCCCTGGAAACAGTCATACTGAATCAGTGACAGTGAAACATGCTATAGTTTGCCTTAGTGGCACGAAACAAGCAGTTCCTAGGGATGATGAAAGCAGCTTCAGTCACACCCAGTCCTGTTGATGTTTATCTTAATATGGGCCTTTTCTTCCACTATATCCATATCAGTGGAACGTGTGGATGTTTTATTGGCTGGCTGGTAGTGGGATAAAGTAGAATAATTCCTATATATGTGTTCCCCATTTGATTTCTTTTAAGACTCCCTCATTTCTAGGAAGACAGTATGCTCTGTGATTTTAAGTCAGTATTTTTTTGCTAAGTTAACATATTTAAGCAACCCTTAAAATATTTGGCCTTGCCCATGGGCTTACAGGAGCAAACATTTATTCTGTATGGCCCCTTCCCTTGAATGGTGTGTTCATGAGAGTAGATTTGCCCAATTTCCCAGAACATACACTTCCCCTCTATAAAGCAGTGGAGAAGTGAATTCTGGAATATTCTCTCACAAAACAACTGACTATGACATAAAATGAAGAATATCTGCATCTGTGTTAGAATTGCTTAATATGTTTTTAATAATGTTTTTAACCCCTTAAAAAAGTTTTTTAAAATGTTTTTAATGCTGTTTTGTTTTAATGTATTTCTGTTTTTATGATGTTTTAAAGTGTTTTTAGCTCTTTGTTTGCCACCCTGGGCTCCTGCTGGGAGGAAGGGTGGGATACAAATTAAATAAATAATAATAATAATAAAATAATGTACCCCTGTAAAAGCACTTTTCACACATTGATCTTCTCTTGCCCCCACTGGATCTATTTTTCTTGGTTAGCTTCTGATTCAGTGGCCAATGGAGATGGCCAAATGTTGCACCATCCTAGTACTACACCATTAATAAGAGCTAGTTTCAGGAAGTCTTGACATTGCTGGGGTTTGGTCTCTAAATTTGCCTCTATTTTAAAAAATCTTCTAAACCAAACATATGCTGTGCTGTAAAACAAGTTGCTGCATTTTTGCCAGGTCAGGGTTCCAGACAGAGTATATATTGGCTAAATAGGGTTCTATAACCTGTGATGGGTGTGGGGTGTGTGTATGGGGAAGGTGTTTTTAACACAACTTGTTAAAAAAAATTCTCAGAGATGTGTATTGCATCCTGTGTTGTGACAGATGAGAAGATTGTTTGAATAACCAGGAAATGACTTCTTTCCAGCAGAGCTGTGCAGTCCTGTACTGAAGTCCATTATACTGTCAGTACAGAGCCAGTGTGGTGTAGTGGTTAAGGTGTTGGACTACGACCTCAGACTACGACCTCAGAGACCAGGGTTCGAATCCCGACATAGCCATGAAGCTCACTGGGTGACCTTGGGCCAGTCACTGCCTCTCAGCCTCATGAAAGCCGTAGTCATAGGGTCGCCGTAAGTCGGAATCGACTTGAAGGCAGTACATTTACATTTTTACCTTGAGTTACCACGTTTTTGCTGTTGGAGGCTCAGTGTGGTTGTCTTTTATTGTTTTATTGAATACTATGGGTTATCAACCTTCGCAAAAACATGACAGTAAGCTTCCCCAAATTGAGGAACATTTGAACTCTTCTCCTTTCCCTCCCCATCTACAAATCACTAATGTGTGTTGGGGAGATGGTTCTTTCTGCCTTAGACCCTGGAGGGCAGCTGCCTGTTAGAGTGGACCAGGAGTGAGCAACCTATCCGGATGTTGTTGGACTCCAACTCCCATTAGCCCCAGCCAGCATGGGCATTGATCAGGGATGCTGGGAATTGTAGTCCAGCAAATATCTGGACGGCTGCTACTTGCTTTGGCTCACTGATTGAGCTTTATATCCAAGCAGGGATTTAGAGCTGGATTTCTACTATTTTAATGTTCTCTCAAACAAGTTCGTATTAAACATTCTCTGCAGTTCCTTTTTTATGCCCCCTTAACTGAAGTAAGTTTCAAAAAGGTGATGACTAAACAAGTTTCTAGGCCTTAAGAGTACTCAAAACATGAATCTGATCAAGTGACCCTGAACTAGTCAAGAGTCTTTCTCAACTTAATCTACTTTAAAGTAGATTAAACAGGATTGTGGTGAGGATAAATAAGAGGGAGAACTTTGTGTGCCATCCTGTGCTTAAATATTAAGTAGTCAATACTAGGTTAGAGAGACAAAGTGTGACCTCATATAAGGCAGCTTCCTAGGTTTCAGATGCACAACAAAAACAATTGCCTTAATGACACTCACCCTTGTCTCCTGCCCAGGCAGTGGTGGCTGCCTAAAAAGAAGGAGAGAGCAGGACCATATGAGTGCACTGGAAATCGTCCTAGAAAATCAACTTTCTTTCACTAAGTCTGAGCTCTTTCTCCCCCTCCCCTTTTTTTTCTCTAGAAGCTGGAGTTTCTTCCATGTTTTGTGTGATAAAACTGTGTTCTGCATGTTATTTTCTAAGTCCAAATAAACTGTCATTCATAGTTGTTCCATAGTGTTGATCATTTCTATTTTCTACTTTTTATTATTTTCCTTTTTTTGCTAACTTCCCAAAAATCATGCTAAGGTATTTTAATGCATTTATTAAAACTTTTAATGAGATTTTGTATGTGTTTAGAAGTCGCTAGGTAGTTGTTTTTTATTTATTTTTTACAAAAGAGAAGTATAAAGCTGAAAAAGAAATTGGTTCAATAGGCAAAGAAACTGAATTCTGAAATGCTATACTTACCTTGGGCTGGATGAAAGAAAACAGCCACGTAAGCAGAATCCCTGTCTTTCTTCTATGGCATTTGCTTTTCTGCCTCTAACTTGAATATCCCTAGGTTTGAATGTTCCTTTCCTGAGAGGAAACTGCTAACTTTTTTCTTACCAATAGACCTTCCTGAGGATTAAAAAGTACCCGTTTCCAGTTCTGGATGTGTAATTTGCAAGAGAACCTCATTGTATTTATTCCTTCTTTTCCACATGTCAAGATTTTATGGTATTTTGAATACTGAGACAATTTAAAAAAAACACGTGGTAGTTCTGTATGAAAAACTTACAGTGCTTTTTGCCCCTAGTATGAGCTCCTGGGGCTCTTAACACTTGCCTCAAAAATGACCCCTTGGGTACTACTTGTCCACCTCGCCGTAAGCTGACACTTGAACTCCTCAAACTCTTTACAAAAGAACTGCTCCAACTTTATCTGGTTATCATATTGGTCTGATAAATATGCATTATAGCAGAGTATGGTGTAAGGCAGGCAGTGATTGAAAATACAATTTTCCCATTTTACTTGTTTATAGTGTGAATAAGTAGAAGCCAGCATGCACATTGGAGGAAGTGTTTATAAACTGCATGAGAAATTCCAGTCTTGTGCCTGTAGATAATATTGTTTGGTCCCTCCCCCATTCTGTCCCCAGCAGAATTAATATCCCCCTGTGGCAGCCAAGTGCCATAAGAGGCCTGTTCAGAACTTAATGGATCCTGACAGCTTGGGGCTGTTCCAGATACATTTACCACATCACTCTTGAAATGGAGAGGAGAAGCAGACTAGAAGGACATAATCTTGTTCCCTTCTAGAGGGGCACTGATTTCAAAATTCCAAATTTTTAGAGTGAAGAGGACCTAGAGCAGCCTTTCCCAACTGGTGTGCCTCCAGATGTTGTTGGACCACAGCTCCCATCAGCCTCAGCCATTGGCAATGCTGGCTGAGGCTGATGGGAGTTATGGTCCAACAACATCTGGAGGCACACTGGTTGGGAAAGGCTGACCTAGAGGGTCAACACCCAAGGCCATACCTGCAATACAGACTTTATGTTGGTTTATTTGGCATGACTTTCCTGAAGGAATCCTGGGAATTGTAGTTTTTGTAAGTGCTGAAAACTTCATTTCTAAGTTTGCCGTGTAGGCAAAACTGTATCTTTATTACAAGATTCCCTAAATTTGTCAGCCCTGATAAATGCTAACTTGTTTCAATAAACTAGCATTTCCATAGAAAGCTGTCCTGACAGCATGGTGTGGTGCTAGTCTACCCTATTCCCTAGACCAGAAGTTCTCAAACTGTGGTCCATGGGCCACCAATGATCTGTGAGCTTCATTTGAGTGGTCTGTGGCATGTCTGCATTAAATATATTTATTTTGAATTGTATTTTTATTGCTTCTTCTATTTCTTGTATTGTATTGTATTATATCACAATTTAAATTCTATGGAATTTTTAAAAACCATACAGCATCTAGCACAACACATTACAATTGCTACAATGGGCAGAAAATTCATTAAGTGATCTGCCAGGCCATCAGCAATTTTCAAGGGGTCTGTGGAGGAGGAAAGTTTGGAAACCACTGTCCTAGCCATTATACTATGGTCTGTTTGTATGGGCTTTCAAGCTTGCTTTTTAGGATTCTTTTCCCCAATGAAAACTAATTCATGTTTTGTAATAAATAGTAATAATAAAATTTTATTTAGCAGACGCCCATCTGTCCGACTGAACGGACACTCTTACACTTGTGGCTGTAACATTGCAGTGGTGCAAGTATGTCCCATGCATGAATTGCTTGTGCTTAATGTTACAATTTCCCATATTCATCTGCATCATATTTTGTGCTGTTGGAACTTTTCCTATGAAACTTCCCTCTCCTGAATTGCTGGCAGGGTTAGAGCAACATCTCAGTTTATAAAACTAAACCAGTGTATCCCCACTCTATTCCTACCTGACCCTGTCTTTACTCTGTCTTGCATGGCAATCTGCAAAGTGGCATGCAAGACTAAATACAAGAGTGTTAGATGAGTAGTGGCTGAAGGATTTATGGCAATTACACAGGGCATCCAAGTTACTGTGTTGGTTAGCAAAGTAGTATTCTTCACTTTCTGATTGATTAATTTTAATTTATTTTGCATGTTTATATCCCACATTTAGGATAAAATCCTCCCAAGGCAGCTTACAAGGCTAAACACTAAAAACTATATATTGCATTAAGCAAAATTTAAAAACATAGCAGTTCACCAACATACTAAATAAAATCTAAAAAATACTCCAGTGTATCAATGTATTTTGTCAGTATAAATTCAAACAAAAAGGCCATAAAGAATAAATCTTCGGAGCTCATCTGAAGGCAGCAGGAGAAGGCAGCCTGATGCTGATACCTTTGAAGGAAATTCCGAAAACTTGCTACTACTACAAAAATGACTCTGTCATTGGTTCCTGCCATTCAGATCTTCTCTAAAGATGGACCAGAGAGCAGACCTGTGAAGCTGATCTCAAGACTAGGATATATATGTATGAAGGCTGTCCTAGAAATAACCAAGTATGCCTTGAAATAAGTTTTTTTGTTGGACTGTTTACTGCTAGTACCCCTCAGCCAGTGTGGCCAGTGGTCAAGTATGATAGTTGCAGTCCAACAACTTAGCTGCCTTATAGAATAATCAATTATTGCTTTTGTTTTTGCCACACTAGAAGAGACAAGACGGGGAATTTGAAAGAGTCGGTGTCTTTTGCAGCAAATCAGCTGCAGAAGGTGCAAGGGAAAATTCAAGTTCTAATAATGCTATTTAACTTCTGCAGGGATCCTAGTCACCCCAGGGTTTATTAAAGATTTCTTATCTGAGTAGATTTTGTTGGGTTTCATTGGTACCTGCTGTCATCTGGATGAGGGCTAGAGCACAAGTGGCAAAAGACGTGCTGTGAGGCTGATCGGGCATGAGTGAAACATCATAACCGTGCCTACTGTGCAACAGTGAGGGCAGCGAAGAAGGCCCACGTCTCTGCCTCCATTGCATCCTCAAGTAATCATCCAGTGGAGCTTTTCCGTATTGTCAGGGGTCTGTTGACATCAACTCCAGGAAATGGAGTTTAGACCCACTGTGAATTGTTTGCAAGGCACTTTGAGGGTAAAGTTGCTTGCCTCCGTAGCAGTCTTGATGCCCCATCCACATCTACTGTAGCTCCCAATGAGGTGTCCAGTGCAACGTCTGCTGCAACTTCTTGGGAACGGTTTCAGTAGATGAGGCCTGATGATGTAGACAAGGTGCTTGCGATGATGCGGCCAGCAACGTGTCCTCTCGATGCTTGCCCTTCTTGGTTTATTAAAGCTTGCCGTGGGGGAGTGGATCCAGAGTGTGGTCAACACATCATTTTGAGAGAGAGTGGTTCCAGCCACCTTGAAAGAGGTGGTGATCCAACCACTGCTGAAAAAGCCCACCCTGGACCCATTGGTCTGCAACAATTAAAGCTTGGCTTGACCGAGTGGATCCAGGGTGTGGTCAACGCATCAATGCAAGATGGAGTGGTTCCAGCCACCCTGAAAGAGGCAGTGATCCGACCGCTCCTGTAAAAGCCCACCCTAGACCCATTGGACTGCAACAATTAGCAACCGTTTGCAAATACCCCCTTTTTAGGGAAGGTGATTGAGACGGATGTGGCACAGCGATTGCAAGTACTCTTGGATGAAACTGATTATTTTGACCCATTCAGTCTGGATTCAGGCCTGGTTATGGAACTGAATCAGCCCCCTGGCAGTTGTGCCTAGGGGTGCCGCAGGGTACCATCTTGCCCCCCTGGCTGTTTAACATCTATATAAATCCCTTAGGAGTGGTCATCAGGAGATTTGGGGCAAGGTGTCAGCAGTATGTTGATGATACCCAGCTCTATTTCTCTGTAGCATCTGAATCGGGAGAGGCCATGCAAGCCCTGGGACTCTGTGGTGGGGTGGATGAGGGCCAATAAACTGAGTCTGAATCCTAGCAAGACAGAGGCACTGTGGGTTGGTGGTTCCCGAGTTCATATAATTGGTCAGTTTCCTGCTTTGGATGGGGTCGTACTCCCACTGAAAAAGCAGGCCCGTATTCTGGGAGTGCTCCTGGATCCATCTTTGTCACTAGAGGCCCAGATGACCTCAGTGGCTAGGAGTGCCTTTTACCAGCTTTGGCTGGTAAGACATTTGCGGCTGTTTCTGGACCAGGATAACCTGACCACTGTTGTCCATGCACTGGTATCCTCTAGGCTGGATCACTGTAATGTGCTGTATGTGGGGCTGCCCTTGAGGTTGGTCCAGAAGCTGCAGCTGGTGCAAAATGTGGCAGCGAGACTGCTGACTGGGGCAGGGTATCGCCAACATGTCCCCCTGCTGCTGAAAGAATTGCAGTGGCTTCCCATTTGCTACCAGGCCAGGTTCAAGCTTCTAGTTTTGGTGTACAAAGCCCTATACAGCTTGGGTCCAGGATACCTGAAGACCGTCTTATCCCCTATATACCCAGTGGATCACTGTGCTGTGCAGGTGAGGGCCTCCAGCAGATTCCATCTTATCAGGAGGTCCATTTTACATAATATAGGAAACGGAACTTTAGTGTTGTGACACGTACCCTGTGGAATTTCCTCCCCTTAAATATTAGACAGGCTCCATCTCTGCTATCTTTTTGGTGCCTGTTGAAGACTTTCCTCTTTCAACAAGCCTTTTAAGTTGAGACCTTATCCCAGTCTGTGTCTGTGTTGGAATTGCTTTTTAATGTTTTTAAACCCTTTTTTAAAAAAACAAACCAATATGTTTTTAACCTTTTTTTAAAGATACCTTGAAAACTTCAAAACATTTTAAAAAACATTTTTTATTCTAATATATTTTAAAGTCTGTTTTTATGATGTTTGAAAGTGTTTTTAGTGCTTTTGTTTGCCACCCTGGGCTCCTGCTGGGAGGAAGGGCAGGATATCAATCAATCAATCAATCAATCATCTGAACTTGAAATCACTGTTTGTGATTTTTGTTATCAGTCTCCATTCTTCCTGTGCTCAGAAATATATTCAGAAGGAGAGGACATGTGTGGTAGAAGGGCAATTGCCTTCTTTTGGGCTATGACTAGCTCATAGCTCATCAGACTGGACAGGGTTTGGTGGAAAATGTTGCTTACATTCATGGGCAGTGACTTAACTGAAGTCACAGCAGATGGGTGACTGGGGGTGGAAAACAAACTGGCTTATCTTCCATATGTACTTCACTAAATAGATATGCTATTGAAGGTCAGCAAATTCTTTCCTTCCTCTTTTCAGTATGATTCTTCCACTTCTCTGCTAACACTAACTCTCTAAAGATGGGGGTTGAATTTTCTTGTGGCAAGTACTACCTGTGGCTTACTGCTGTTTTCTAAGCTTCCTTCCCATCTCTGAAGAGAGAATGCTTAGTTGATGTGGAAATTTTGCATAAATTGGCTAGGCATCCACATATGTGCTCTGAGCAGCGTACAGGGAAAAATACAATATTATGATTCAATGCAATAAATAAAATGCAACCAACTTGTTTTGCTTCACACAGTTTTCAAAAAGCCATTCGAATTTTTAAAATGTGTTTTAAATAAAACACATTCATAAGAAGGGTTGAGACTTGGGACACTGAAGAGATTTTGAGACAAGGAGAGGACCTGAGAGTTAACATTTTGGCATAATGCAGATAGACTTTGGGAGAGTCTCACCAAGCATGCATCTATGCATAACAGGGATTAAGATCTTGCTTCTTTTTATCATGAAGATTCATATGCATAGGATTGCGTTAAGAGGCTAGATCTATAGCTTGGTAGCTTTCAAGCTATACCCAACTTGAAGATACCATCTGTCCTGTTGATAAGGTTTGCTGGCTTTTCCCTTCTGAGTTAGGAAATATCTTCTTGAAGAGAAACCCTAGACTTAGGCTTTGATGTAATGGTTCATATTTGGTGTTTTGCTCAAAAAAATACAGGCTCCATTAGACCGGGAAAATTCTGTTTGTAGTTTTTAAAAGGGAGTGCCTCCCCTCATGGTAGGGAAAGGTTAAACCTTTAAAATTAGAGGAACCTACGGAGCTGCCTTATTCCAGGTTGGACTAATTGTCCTTCTAAGCAACTATCTCCTCTGACTAGTAGACTTCTCAGGGTCTCAGACAGGTCTTTCCCAGCCAGTGGTGCAGCAGTTTTAGACTCTGAACTTAGGCTGTGTACACACCATACATTGAAATAACATTCTCCTCTCCCTCCCCTCCCCCCGGGAAAAAATACCCTGGGAACTCGACACTTCACAGGATTCTTTGGGGATAAAAATGTGCATTAAATGTATGGTCTACGAGCAGCCTTAATGATCTTAAAGGCCCCTTTCTTTAGGTGGTAATGTGTATTACTTCATTTCTATCAAAATGTGATAAGCCAGCCTTACTGCTTCTGTGGACCCTTCTGTTCATTCTTGTGAGCGTGGCCCTGGACTTCTACCCCCACATCCTGTCCTGACAACACCACTGTTTTCCATATCTGCTACTTGAGATCCTTTTAAACTGGAGATTAAACTTGGAAACTTGTGCTTGCATAGCATGGTCTCCTCTCTCTCCCCCCCCCCAAAATATATCTGTTTTTCGGTCCTCCTTACTCTGTCCTTTTACCAGATACCACTCGATTTTTATTTCCTTGGTGTACTTCTATATATTCTGTAACTGAATGTCCTGTGTGTGTAGCAGTGTCTGGAGCAGGGGTGGGGAATATTTATCAGCCCGATTTTCCCTTTTTACAGTAGGCTAGTTGTTGGACTACGACCTGGGAGACCAGGGTTCGAATCGCCACACAGCCATGAAGCTCACTGAGTGACCTTGGGCCAGTCACTGCCTCTCAGCAGAGGAAGGCAATAGTAAGTCCCCTCAGAATACCTCTTACCATGAAAACCCTATTCATAGGGTCGCCATAAGTCGGGATCGACTTGAAGGCAGTCCATTTCCAGTTTCAGTTTCCACACACACTTGCACACCCCTCTCTGTCCTACATCCAGGCAGGCAAGAAGCACAATCCGAGTTCAAGGACTCATTTCAGCCTGCAAAAATATTTAAGGAGGGTGTGAAGCAGGGCTGGTGAGGGGCATGGCCTGGGGGGAGGGGGGGAGGCTAGGGAGGGGGTGTGGAGACAGCCCCAAGAGCCAGATAGAGGGGCTTGGGGGTCCACATCTGTTCCCCACGCCTGAGCTTCTCCATCCCTACTCTAGAATTAGGAAGGTCCACCATCTTTTTGAATGAATCTGCATTTCAATAATTGAAGTGATTTGTTCAGTTAGTTATATCTGTAGGACTCCTGGAAAACATGCCTTTTTGGATTGGCAGTTTCTATTCTTGATGTTGAAGTAAAGCCTCGACTGCTCCTTCAGGGCCATGGAGCAAGATACATGTTGTCTTAGGAGAGAGCCTGGAAAGGAGAGAGCCTGAAAAGGAGAGGCGGCACATGCTGAAGTGACTTATCTTAAGCCAGGGTATAAACCTACTCCAAAGATTTGACACTGCAGTAACTAGGAAATGGCATCATGTGGAGCAGGGAGCTTTTTAGGTTAGCTGGATTGTCATTACCCCAGTTGGGAGGTAGCCAAGACACTGGTTCGCAAATGGCATGTAGAACTTAGGCCGAGTGTCATCATTTCTTCTCCCTTCAACTTGTAATAAAGGCCTGGGTAATAATGCAGTCCTGACTACTTCTGTGCTTATATTTTCTTTCTCTTCAAAGTGTATCTTTTTTCTCTCTTGCATGGCATATCCTTTTGTGTATACAGGGCACTGGCCAGGGCAATGGGATGTTAGTGCTTACATCAATTGGACCCCTTGGTGTGCCCAGCACTTCCTGCTGCTTATTAGTCAGCATCCTTTTCCTTGGACTGTGAGGGCCTTGGGGCTTTTGTGGCTCAGGAATAATTATATATGTTGCTCAAAGAGGCTTCTTGAGCTGGTTGCTCCTTCTGAAGCCCTAGGGACTGGCACAGGAGCTGTGCTGCTGCTGATTATTGCTTTGATTCTAAATGCGTCTCTTTAAGAAAGCCTGTGCAGTATACTTGCAATTTGGTTCACATTTGTGTGTGTACATGAGAGGAATTTGGTGATGGCAGCATTTTGCACTAAGAAAAATCTAAATGTGTCCACTGGAATAAATGATAAACATTTGGAAAAAGGTTTCATGTCTAATATTGCACACTCTGGGTGGTATTGAGCTCATGCATACTGTTAGTGCAAGAATTACCGCTAGTGCAGTAGGGCTTTCTCCTCTCCCCATGTGTGCCCCACACCACATCTGTTGAAGGAACCCCTAGAATAGATTTAGGGGGCACATGAGGGGAGGAGGGTGATGCCCCATTGTGCTAGTGGTAATCCTTGCACTGACGGGTTGCTTACTTAGAGCTATGTTAGATACAATACATTGGGTCCATATCTTTCTTGAGCTTTTGCTGGCTATGTCAGATTGTTGAATGGGTTGCTAGCTATAGAGCATTGTGGAGAGCATTGAAGTGGGCTGTGGGAAAAGCCAGAAACATTTACTGAAACTGGCCACTCGATACTAGACTAATGCCTTCTGTGTGCATGCGTCCTTTCCTCATTTCCAAAATTGACATAGTGAGTCTGTGTTCTAATCCTCAGAATAGCTTGTAGGGTTAAGTTGGGAATTAAGACCATTGTCTGTTTTTTCAAAGGTGTGGTTCCTAGCTGCCTCCGACCAGGATTTTGTCTTCTGCAGGCTTGCTGCACAAGCACAAAAGCAAGGATTGGCCACAGAACTGAATATCCTGAAAATCTGATTTCATTGTGTAAACAGCAGATTTTATAACCCTCATGGTTGTAAGGAGGCATAAAGATATATGGACATCACTTGGTGAAATCACAGAAGCAGAGTTTGGATGTTGTTTGGAGTAGGTCCAAAGTAGGATTTCTAACAGCTTGGGATGGGACTGGAGTGTCCTGTATAGTTTCTTTACCTAGCTAGACTAAGTGATATCAAGCAAATATATGCAGATGCAGAACTGGGCTGCTTTTGGTGGAAATGGAAATGGTTTGCCTTTAAGTCGATTCTGACTTATGGGCGACCCTATGAATAGGGTTTTCATGGTAAGCGGTATTCATTGCCTTCTTCTGAGGCTGAGAGGCAGTGACTGGCCCAAGGTCACCCAGTGAGCTTCATGGCTGTGTGGGGATTCAAACAGCTGCCATACTGCTTCTGTAGTTTACTAGCAATTTGTGCCCTGTGTTTCTTTGCACAATTTATTTATTTATTTTATTTAATTTAATTTATATACCGCCCTAAGCCCGAAGGCTCTCTGGGCGGTGTACATAAAAGGTAAAAGCAAGCACAATATATAAATACAATAAATACAATAACTCAAGAAACAAAAACACACAAACAATACAAAAACCAAACAACATCCAGAATACAACATAGTAATAAAATACTGTAAAAATACACTTTAAAATGCCTGGGAGTATAAAAAAGTTTTCGCCTGGCGCCGAAAAGATAGCAGCGTCGGCGCCAGGCGCACCTCATCGAGGAAACCATTCCACAGTTCGGGAGCCACAACCGAAAAGGCCCTATTTCTAGTCACCATCCTCCGAGCTTCTTGATGGGATGGTACTCGGAGAAGGGCCTTAGATGTTGAGCGCAGTGTATGGGTAGTTTCATATTGGGAGAGGCGCTCCACCAGGTATTGCGGTCCCATGCCGTGTAAGGCTTTATAGGTCAAAACCAGCACTTTGAATTTAGCCCGGAAACAAATAGGAAGCCAGTGCAGACGGGCCAAAACAGGTGTTATATGAGCGGACCTTCTGGTCCGCGTCAACAATCTGGCCGCTGCATTCTGGACTAACTAGTTTCCGAACTATCTTCAAGGGCAGCCCAACGTAGAGTGCATTGCAGTAGTCCAATCTAGAAGTTACCAGAGCATGAACGACTGAGGCGAGGTCGTCACTGTCCAGATAGGGACGTAGCTGGGCTATCAATCGGAGATGGTAGAAAGCATTCCATGCCACTGAGGCTACCTGAGCCTCAAGAGACAGGGAAGGGTCGAAAAGAACTTCCAAGCTACGAACCTGTTCTTTCAAGGGGAGTGTAACCCCATCCAGAACAGGGTGAACATCCACCATCTGGGCAGAGAAGGCACTCACTAACAGCGTCTCGGTCTTGTCTGGATTAAGCTTCAGTCTGTTAGCTCCCATCCAATCCATTATCACGGCCAGGCAACGGTTTAGTACGTTAACAGCCTCGCCTGAGGAAGATGCAAAGGAGAAATAGAGTTGCGTGTCATCAGCGTACTGGTGACAACGCACTCCAAAACTCCTGATGACCGCACCCAGCGGCTTCATATAGATGTTGAAAAGCATGGGGGACAGTACCGATCCCTGTGGGACTCCACAATGGAGAGTCCAGGGTGTCGAGCAGTGTTCCCCAAGCACTACCTTCTGTTGACGACCCACCAAGTAGGAGCGGAGCCACTGCCAAGCAATACCCCCAACTCCCAACTCCGTGAGCCTTCCCAGAAGGATACCATGGTCGATGGTATCAAAAGCAGCTGAGAGATCAAGGAGAATCAACAGGGTCACACTCCCCCTGTCCCTCTCCCGACAAAGGTCATCATACAGGGCGACCAAGGCTGTTTCGGTACCAAACCCAGGCCTAAAACCGGATTGAAACGGATCAAGATAATCAGTGTCATCCAAGAGTCCCTGGAGCTGGCCGGCCACCACCCGTTCCAGAACTTTGCCCAGGAACGGAACATTCGCCACAGGTCTATAGTTGTTCAAGTTATCTGGGTCCAAGGAGGGTTTCTTCAGGAGCGGTCTCACTACCGCCGCTTTTAGGCAGTCAGGGACCACACCCTCTCGCAAGGAGGCATTGATTACCTCCTTGGCCCAGCCGGCGGTTCCGGTCCTGCCAGCTTTCACCAGCCAAGAGGGGCAAGGATCCAGCACAGACGTGGTCGCCCACACCAGTCCAAGGATCTTGTCAACATCCTCAAGCTGCACCAACTGAAACTCATCCAATAAATGAGGACAAGACCGTGGTCTGGATGCGTCATTGAATCCAACTGCTATAATATTGGAGTCTAAGTCCCGACGAATGCAAGCGATCTTAGTTTGGAAGTGTCCAGCGAACTCATCACAACGGGCTACAGATGAATCTATAGTATCCCGAGGGCCAAGATGTAAAAGCCCTCGTACAGTTTTCAAAAGCTCCGCTGGCGGGAGAGTGATGCCTTAATACTGACAGCAAAATAACTCTTTTTTGCTGCCCTCACCGCTGCTGTATATCGCTTAGAGCAGGCACTTACCAAGGCATAATTGCATTCGTCAGGAGTCCGCCTCCATCTGCACTCAAGCCTGCTCCTCTCTTGCTTCATCGCTCTCAGCTCCGGGGTATACCATGGGGCTGTATGAGCTCTACATAGGAGGGGGCGCATGGGAGCGATCGTGTCAACCACCCGGGTCATCTCCGTATTCCACAGTTCAACCAGGGCTTCAACAGGAGCGCCAGTCTTCTCAGTCGGAAAATCCCCTAGAGCCCTTTGGAAACCCTCAGGATCCATTAGTCTCCGGGGGTGGACCAATTTAATAGGTCCCCCACCCTTGCAGAGGGAAAGGGTCGCCGTAAGCCTAAACCTCAGCAAGCGGTGATCTGTCCATGACAATGGGGTAGATGAAAAATCCCCAACCTCCAGATCACCATCTCCCTGCCCAGTGGTGAAGATCAAATCAAGGGTATGTCCCGACACATGCGTTGGGCCAGTAACAAACTGAGATAGCCCCATGGTTGTCATGGACGCCATGAAGTCCTGAGCTGCCCCAGATAAAGCAGTCTCGGCATGAACGTTGAAGTCCCCCAGTACCAACAGTCTAGGGGACTGCAACAATATCTCCGAGACTACCTCTGTCAGCTCAGTTAGGGAATTTGTTGAGCATAGGTCTATGCACTGTGGCGGTGGTGAAGGTGTGATAAGGTCCAGAGTATATGTTGCTCATTTGACAAACATGGAGCATTTCAGATTCAGGATATGTGCCTGAGTGTAGCTGTGCCATTTGTGTGAGCAGAATTGATACAGATAACACATGGAGTGCTTAATTTGAGTTTACTTAATGAAGAATTAGGATTTTTGGTGGTTTGGCATGGCATATGAACTGGCCCAGTGTGGCGACACATGTCAGCTCTATGCAGTTGCATTTACTTTTGCTACTGCTTGCCTTATTAAATAGGTGTGGCACTTTGCAATCATCCTGATAGGTACTGGGCTTTGTTTCCTCCTGTCTGATCTCCAGTCCTCATAAGATTTGCCCAAAATGTTCCAGGCTTGTGCCTTTGAATTCGGGAGTAGCTTGCTTAATAATATTAAACAATGTAGGAAAATTAATTATTTTACAGTAAGTCTTTTTTTTCTGGTAGGACAGCTCAGTAGATAACACTTAAAAAAAATCAAAGTCTGTTAAAAGCATAATGCCACACAGCAAAACGGATGCTGAGTTCCTAGTGATTAAATATTTAAAGTGCAAATGACATGAGCTAGGCTTTTCCAAGGAAATGGAGAATAATTTCATTTGTGCCTGGCTCCCAAGGTTACTTTAACCGGGGCGAAAATGCCATGACTCAGAAGGAATGTACAGGTGGCTTTTTAGGCTGCCTTTTAAAATGTGTAGCTGCTTCAATAAGTACAATGGTGATTCTCCTGCTTATTTCTTCATGTAAAAAAAGAAATTGTGCCAAAAATTCAGAAAGGTAATTACTGGAAGTTGATTCTGAAAGTGGTTTCCATTCTGTTTCCAAATAATATCTTAATTTATGTACTTGACTTATGTGCACCAAGGAAATGTTTGTGGCAATGCCTGCTTGACCAACTGAGGTTTATGAGGTTCTTCTACTTCTTCACAATCAGAATGGCATAAGAGAGATGTTTCTTGGCTGATGCATTTCCTTGATCATCATAACAGAATTTGCAAAATTCAGGGGCTTCTTGATCTGTACGTTTTTGTTCTCAAATGACTTTTTAATTTGATGGTGACAAATTGCTCTTAATATCCTCTCCGTTCTGGTAGTCTGACTTTACTGAGCAAACGGGATAGAGTTAAAACTTAAGCAATGAGTTTTATTTGGAACAACTATTTTTCTTCTCCTCTTGCTGCTTGTATTCTTAAACATAGACAATGCAAAGATGAATGTACAGGCAGGAAGTGTAATTGGGTGTGATTCTGTCATAGATCTTAACAGTTTATTTCAGCTTCAACCACAACAGTAGCTGAGCATATCTCTGGTTTGCTTCGGTGTATGTATTTTGAACAGCTATGTGCCATCTTAAGTGTTTTTTGGCAGCTCTTGCACTTTCAAACATCCTCTGAAATTTTCCCTTAGTTGTGCAAAGTACAACCTCCTAAGATGGCAACACAAGTGACTTGTACATAGTTCTTGGCCAGAAATACCAAGTATGGAACATTCTGATGTATTTCTGTAAAAAGATCCTTTTTTTTTGTCTTAGCACCTGAACTTTCATTGACTATCTAACTGTAATCTGGAATTTTTAATTTAGTTTAGTGGAAAATAATGTGGATTCCTTTTTAAAAGCAGCTTTTGAGAACTGTGAGAAGTTGCTCGTTAGAAACTGATTACCACTTTTGGGTTGGAGATCTGCTGGGGTACTTTGCGGTCAATTCTGTTAGATAACATTGGAAAGATCTACTCCTAGTTACAAGAGTGTTTTCAAAAAAAGAGAAGATAAAAATCTTTGAGCGTTTGCCAAATACTTTTCACTTAAAATAATGATGAAGCACAAAGTTTCAAATTGATATGTTACCTAGATACATGTAGCTGGAGAGGATTTAGAAGCTGGAAGGACAGGGAAAGGTTAGGAGAAAATCAGGGCTGTGGAGTCGGAGTCGTGGAGTTGGAGTCGGGAGCAATTTTGGGTGGAGTCGGAGTCGGGAGCAATTTTGGGTGGAGTCAGAGTCGGTAGAAATGTAGCGACTCCGACTTCCAAATAAATTTTGATTGACAAGAAGCAGTTTTGGGCGGAGCCAGAGTCGGACAGTAGAAAAATAGAGGAGTCGGAGTCGGACAGTGGAAAAATAGAGGAGTCGGAGTCGAAGGTTTGGTGTACCGACTCCACAGCCCTGGAGAAAATAGTGTTTTCTGAGTGAGTAAAATGTTGGGCTTCCCCTTGTTTGACAGTTTAACTGCAGCTGTGTGACTTTGTTTTGGGGGGCCTGGACAGCATGCTAGAATTTTTGGGTGGGCTTCTTATGGGGACTGGAAGTTGCAAGCATTCAGTAATTGTAAGTCCAGTCCTGTGGAACTCTCTCCCAGCTGAGATTAGGCAGGCCCCTCCCTGCAAAGCTTCAGGTGCTTGGCATTCCTATTTCAGCAAGCTTGTAAAGCTAGTTTTCTGTTGCTATGCTGAATTTTAATTGTTCTTATTCTTTGTATGGTTGGTTGTTTTTTTAAAATAAATATTTTATATACACCTCTTAGAAATTCTGAATATTAATTCTGAATAGTATATAAATACCTGAAACAAATAAAAAAGGTGTGTTGCCATAGATAGTCCTTCCACCTACATCCGATTAAGTGCACTGTAGTCCATGGAAACCTTATGCCATGATAAATTTATTTCTCTTTAAGGTGCCACATTTTTGTTTTGCTATAAGATACTAACATGGCTACCCCACTGGAAGCCCCCTTCACATCCTTTTTGCACCTACTCTGGCAACTGGCAATAGAGAAGGGGGCATTTGTGGGAGCTTATTCAGATTCAAAACCATATATGGTTTTGTTATGCCAGGGTGAGTTGCTTTTGCTTTGTGTTAGCATTAGAAATTATCGCTGCCCTGTTAGAAGTTTATGATCCGTTGGGTCGCAGTGATCTTGATTGTTTTTACTGATAAGAGTTTTTATATTGTCTTTACAAAGAGCTCATTAGAAACATGGTAAACAAGTATCTCTGCTGCACCACTACTGTGCTCACAGCCAAAGAACCCTAAAGCTCACTAGTTGCCCACAGCAAAGGGTTTCCACTCGCCACACCTGGAGGTGCAATAGGTTGATCTGCTAGTCAGTTGTGAAATCTCTTTGAAGCAATTAAAAAAAAAACACTCAAGCTGCTCCCACTAGGTTTTACAATAAAAAGGGATGGGGTTTGACTAGCATTGTGTGCCCCCATTTTCAGAAAAGAAAGGTGGAGATGCACTGGAACCAGCAGAACGATGAGTGTGTTTCTGCGCTTTGTCTGGTCCTTCTGGTCTAGTTTTTGGTGTAGATTGAAGGAAGGGGAAAGACCCCATGTTCCCCATAGCCTTGCATGCATGCACTATCCTCCCACAAAGGCTTATTGCTTTGGGCCCTGCTTTGAAATTGGCAGCAGTCAAACAGTGTTTACTGGACCACTAAAACAGTTTTATCCTCTCTTTCACCACATTTCAAGTTCCATAAATAACAGCTGGGATGCAGCAGGAAATGGCTTCCCTCTGGCTGCCTTTTTATATAGATATTTATAATGGAAGGATGGGTTGTTGGCTTGTTGTTTGAAAGGCTGGTTTATAATGTTTGCAATTCCTTTTCACTTAGTTGCACAATGAACTAGCAAATATGACTACAGTTCTATTCTTTATCAAGAGAAATGCTGCACTGTGAAGGATAAAAGTTTTTTTTTAAAAAGCAAGAGTAAAAATGAGAACTCTTTGACTTGTGACTGGGGGGGATCCTCTGCTACATATGTAATGAATGGTTGTAGTTCCTTCAGATATGTGTGTTATAAACCCAGTATTGCCATCTTCATGCGAGTTCCTTGTGTAGTGATAACACTGTTGGTGTTGTTATGTGCCTTCAAGTCGATTACGACTTATGGCGACCATACATATGAGGTAATAAGTGGCCCTGGTATAGCTCTGTTACACTGATTCTGGGCCAGTCTGTTGTTTCATAATGCTGTCAGTCAGGGTGGGATGGTTCCAGACTTACAACTGTTCTTCTTTTATTAGTTATGGTTTTGGTTTTGGTTTTGCTGCAAACTCTATGGTTCACCCATGCATATAAAATGTTGCTTATTTAGTATACCTCTGTAACCCACCTGAGATAGTATGACAACTGAGACAAAACAATCCAAACAAAACCAGATGAAAACATGCTAAAATCAACTATAAAAATTAACTGTAAGATCAATCCTAAAATGTCTTGTGTATCTAACATCACTCCACAAATAATGGTTGCAGTTTAGGAAAAATGCCACACTCAGACGATTGGGTAAATGTAAATGTGAATCATAAAGACAGAATTTCATGGTTTCTGCATTGGAAACAAGGAGAGGTGATCGTAAGATGGTGCTCAAGTATAAGCATTATTTAGCTACTGACCATAAAACAGCAAGTATCACAATGCATTAGATATCAAATTGCCTTCCTACCAATAAGAATGATTATACCACAGTGCCTTCAGGCAGAAAAATAGACAACATTCCATTAGATCACTGGCTAGTTTCTAATGACTCACCTAGCACCTGTTTGCAGGACTAAAAATCCAATGTTGCAGAGCACTTCTTTTTAAACAAGAGTGTACACAGGACCATTGAACACTGATTAGTTATGCCTTACCTGTCTAATGATCCCAAAAAATGCACTCTTACTTACACATTTAATAAATTACTTAGGACCCAAGTATTTGAAGGATCAATTGTCCCTGAATCCACCTGCCCACTCTCCTAGATGGGAGGAGGAGGCCTTCTCATGGTACATTTCATGGTGACATGAGAGAAGACCTTCTCTGCAGTGACACCCCAGTTATGGAATGCCCTCCCCCGAGAACTAGTGCCAATGTTGACATTTCAGCATCAGACAAGGACCCACCTATTTATCTGTGTCTTTTCAGGCTCCTAGTGCTGTTTTTGTGTGTAGTATGGCTTCTAAGTTAGTTAGTTAGTTACTTATTCTTTATTTATATCCCGCCATCCTTCCAATACTGGAACTCGCGGCGGCTTCCAGATAAAAGCACATATAATTAAAATACAGAATCTACATTAAAATGAAATTAAATTACATCCAGCATTAAAACCAATCATACTGCTAGATAAAAAGGAATCAAAACCAATTTAAAAATAGTAAAATTCAGCATTAGTAGTGCAGTTCCCAGCAGTCCCAACTTTAGCAACCGTCAATACCAAAAGCTTGTTGGAATAGGAAAGTCTTTGCTTGATGCCGGAAGGACTGCAGGGAGGGGGTCATTCTTATATCCCTAGGAAGAGCATTCCACAGCCTAGGGGCCGCCACCAAGAAGGCCCTATCCCACATCCCCACCAATCGTACTTGAGAGAAGGTGGGTACTGAGAGAAGGGCCTCTCCTGAAGATCTCAGGGCCCAGGCAGGTTCATACAGGGAGATACGGTGTGATAAATAGCCTGGACCTAAGCCGTATAGGGCTTTATAGGTCACCACCAGCACTTTGAATTGTGTTCAGAAACAGACTGGCAGCCAGTGGAGCTTTTTTAACAGGGGGGTAGTATGTGTTGATGATTTGTGGGGTCAGAGAGGCAGTGACTATTTGAGTATGATTATAATCTGGCATTATTAACTTATATAGTGTCATCAGTGTGGATATAAGTGTGACCCTGCTTGTTTACCCTCTAGATTAATTTATCATGCAAGTGCCCACATACATACTATGTACTACATGTTAAGTGTCGATAAGTACGTTTGAGAATGATTCTCTGTCTCTTCGCTTCTCAAGTTCTCTTATCAGCTTTTGAATACTTTAAACAGCCCAGTTGGGATCTCTTAAGTTCAATTAATTGACCTCATTTTCATTTCCTCCTTATACATTTGTTCAGAGTTGGACATTTTTGGAAGTAGAAGAAACACATTTTCTTAAAGCTTGATGGGTTTTTTCAGTCCACTGACTTTACTGGGACTTGGATGGCTTCCATGGATTCTTTCAGCAACAATGCTAGGGAAGTGGATTCATTTTTCTCCTCCCAGGCATGACTTGCCCAGTCTGCCTGAAAGGGCTTTGGAAGCATGCTGGGTAGAGTTTTTGAAAAGAGATGAGGTTTTCCCTTAGCAGCATAACTTTAAAATGCATATTAAATGGCTGAAAATCATTACAGCAAAAGAAAAATGTCTGTGATGTGAAAAGTCCTGTTTCAATAGTTTTAGGAAATTTCTGTTTTGCTCCTAATAGCTGTGATTTTCTACAGAACACTTCTGTGTAAAACATTTTTCCACACTGACTCAGAAGGGTTGTGCTGGTGTGTGTGAGGAGGTGGGGGAGATCTGCTATAGTGTCAGCCCTGCAAGTGAAAAGAAATCCAAACTCCATACAGCTTAGAATTCTGTCTTCAGCTAGGAGTGGTTCTGCACTGTTCCACCCCCCATTCACCCAAAGTTCATCTAATGGCTTGGGCTCTGTGTTCTATGATGTCACTGTGCAAATGTGGCACAAAAGTCAGCACCACAAGTCTGCTTTTTTAAAAAAACAAGAAAAAGAGAACAGAAGAGTCATAGAATAGTAGAGTAATAGTAAATAGCCATCGAGTCCAACCTCCTGTTCAGTACAGGAATCCATCTTAAAACAAACCCAATAGGTGGCTGTCCAATTGCCTCATGAATGCTTCCAGTGTTGGAGAGCCCACCACTTCCCTAGGTAATTGGACCCATTGTTATACTGTTCTAACAATTAGGAAGTTTTTCCTGATGTTCAGGCAAAATCTGGCTTCCTGCAACTTGAGCCCATTATTCTGTGTCCTGCACTCTGGGATGATCAAGAAGAGATCCTGGCTCTCCTTTGTGTGACCAGCTGTTCAAGTACTTGAAGAGTGCTATCATATCAGTCTTCTCTTATCAAGACCAAACATGCCCAGTTCTTTCAATCTATTTCTCCATAACATCTGAATCAGGAGAGGGTGATTTATAGGGTTTTTTAAACATTGTAAACTGCTTTGATGTTTTTAATGAAATAGAAATATACAAATATTTTTGTAAATAAAATAAATAGGACTTTGTTTCCAGCCCCTGATCATCCTCATTGCCCTTCTCTGAACCTGTTCCAGTTGGTCTGCATCATTTTTACAGTGCTGTGTTCAGAACTGGACATAGTACTCAAGATAAAGCCTGACAAGTGCCGAATAGAGGGGAACTAGTACTTCATGCGATTTGGAAACTATACTTCTGTTAATGCAGCCTAAAATAGCATTTGCCTTTTTTGCAGTTTCATCATGTTGTTGGCTCATATTCAGGTTGTGATCATCAACAATTCCAAGATCCCTCTTACATGTAGCATTGCTGACCCCATCTTATAACTGTGCATTTGGGGTTTTTTTCCTAGGTGTAGAACTTTGCACTTATCCCTGTTAAATTTCATTTTGTTTTCAGACTGTAGGTGCACCAGTTCCAGGGGGGACTGAAAATTGGGCTGTTCCTCCTTTACATTTGAGGAGCTGTCCTTGAGTCAGCCAATCAGAACCCAGACCTCAAGGGGAAGGACAAATAGTTTTGGGACAGTTTGTGCTCCAAGGGAAAGGAACAAAGATACAGACTTAGAGGAGTCTGACTCTGGGAGGGAATAAGGTGAACTCTCTGTGAAGGCTCCATCCTTCCCCCTCCTTTCCTCTTGGAAGTATCTTTTCCTCTCGGACCTATCCAGTGCTGCTTCATAAGGCCATTAAAACTCTGCAGTTAGATCCTCCTAAGATTGCTACCAGTCTGCCAGAGGAGAGGTAGAAAAGGTGCAAAGCTCCTCCAAGGCTTTCCCCAAAGCAAGCCCTGCTGACCCAGTGGTTCGTTTTCCTCATTTTTGTTTTAGGAATTGGAAAAACCAGCCAAATTGATCGTAAAGACACACTTATCGTTGGGCTGACTTCAGTGCATCTCCACCTCCGTTTTCTAAACACAAAGGACACATCGCTAGTAAAACTTGACCCCCTTTTAATCCAAAACTTAGGAAGTTATGGCTCCAGCCCATTTTACCTTGAAGTCAGCTTCGCACAAACCATCAACCCTCTTGCCACACCAAGTGTATCCTATGAAAACTCTTTGCTGTAGGTTCAGGCAGACACAGTGATTGGCCCAATGCTTTGCTATGGGCAGTGCTAATCAGCAGTAGGGAAGGGAGATGTGTCCAGCCATGGCCAGAGTTGTCTGGTCTAGCTGCTTTTGAAACAGCTAGAGTGTCTGTAGCCTTAGATGACCCCTTACACACTACTTTAAAAGTTGCAGGCCTTATCTCAGGCAATGATGGACATACTTAAGGTGCCTGTAGAAGATGATCCTATGGCTGCTCTGCCTTTTAAATTGGTGGTTCTCAGGAGGACGGTGAATCTCTGGATACCCGGGGGACTGTAGATCTTTCCACAACTCTTTCTGCTGTGTGAGTAGCAAGTAAGGAAAATTAGTATGATGGGGCTTTAGTGCATAGCGGGCACATCCTTCTGAGAGAGTTCTGCATGAGATTAGCTGAAATGAATGGGAGCTGCATGGTGGTTGACCTTCAAGACCTTTTTTTTTTTTGACATATGAAAGTGTCCTATCGCTTTCTCTTCAGTTGTGTGCCCCATTTGCATAATAAACCGAGAATTTTGATATGGCAAATTCTAAATCAGCATGCCCTCTAGATACATTAGACTACAACTCCCAGCAGTTATAGTCCAATACATCTAGAGGGCACCAGGTTTGGGAAGGCAACTCTATAAATGGTCAAAACCAGCTTCTAACAATTATGGAATAATGGTTATTGAAATACTGTGATTTTGAAGTTCACTAACCTTTGAAATGATTTTCATTTTCAGAATTGGGTCTGAGCCCAGATGTTTAACTACAATAGGTTCTTCACTTAGTGATCCTAGCAATCACAGTTTGAGATGAACAGAAAGATAGATGGCAAGCATGATAAACTAAGATTGTTCCCAAATGTTTCAGAGGTAATGAAGCTTGGTAATTATCTCTTCCAGGTCCCTGGTCCTGAATCAGTTGCTTTTTGGCCTTGGCTTTTCTTGAGGTGTTGGGTGATAAGAGGCAACATTACTTTTGTGTTAACTGGAACAGCCTTTGTATAGAGAGCAGCCTCTAATGTATGCATAAGAATGCATCTTTTCCTTGGCAGAAACATGGTCGGAGTTGGAAGTCTTTACTCCTCCCTTCCATTAGCTGGAGAGTCCAGCTGCAACTGTTTTAATTGGCAAAAAGAGAGCCCTGTTCTTTTATGGAAGCTGGTTATAAGGAGGAAAAGGATATGGCCAGTTAATTCAGCATTAGGAGCAGACAAAGGCATATTATTTTGATGAGAAACCTGTAGCAATATCATTGCTATCTGCAATAAATGATTATTTTTGAGGAAAGTAATAATATATCTCTACCTGTCCATAAATTCATGATCATGACTTAGGGCAATCCAGTGTATGGCAAAGGCTGCTCAGGGTCTTTTAAAAAAAATTGAAAAAAGTTTTATTACTACAAATCAAATTCTGCACTAGATAGAAGTAAAAAAGAACTGCAATCCATGCTTGGGACACTTGTTGATGAGACTTTCTGCTATGAAGTCCAGACAGGCTGACTGTTTCATAACTCTTAAGATGTTAAATACTTACTATAGCTGAAAGAAGGTGCTTGTTTTTGCATATCAAAGCCCCCTCCCTATAGTCCAAGGAATGCCTCCTGCTTGTAGTTCAAATTATACAGGCACGAGAGTGGCTGTATACCCTAGCCAGCATGGATTTTTCATATTATGCAATGTTAACTTGAAAATAACCCCCATGCCATTCTGCTACTTCCCATAATGTCATTTCAGAACAAAACCTTACAAAAAATATAGTCCTGAACTCAGAAATGCTTGCTTAACAACAGCGATACACAAAAGAATCAGGGAGAATCGAGAGTTCAAAGTGTAAAACAAGAGAAAAAAATTCAGACCCCTGTTGGACTTTTTTCTGTCAGTGGTTTCATAATTTGTTGAAATTAATTAAAAATCAGCCATGTTCACAGAGTACCTGTAATCCTATTACTGACCTTGCCCCATACTCTGACCTTCATCTTCTGCAGGTTAAAAGTTTAAAAACTGCCTAGCTGATTTTTAATAAATTTAACATTGAAGTCTATTATCGCGCCTGGCATGCTTAGTAAGAACTGTCAGTGTTCTAAAAGCCAGATTCACAGATATTCAGCTTACCTAATCAGGTCAGGTGGTCACACTCATGCCAGACCTTTATTTCACTTTAGACTGTCATAGCTTCCCCCAAAGTATCCTGGGAAGTGTAATTTGTGAAGGGTGCTGAGAGTTGTTAGGAGACTGCTATTCCACTGACAGAGGTCAAGTGTCCAGACTGGTTTAAGTCAGTTCCTCTTCCGGTGATTGTAGCTCTGAGGGGAATAGGGCCTCTCCTAGCAATTCTCAGCACCCTTCACAAACTACACTTCCCAGGATTCTTTGGGGGATGCCATGACTGTCTAAAGTGAAATAAAGGTCTGGTGTAGATGTGGCCGGTGACAACTTTGGTTTAAATTTGGGCGGGAAATTACATGTGCCTGCTGTTAAATAAAAAGGTGGGGGAAACCCTGAAAAACAATGATACTATTCACAATGTTTTCCTTTTGGAAAAGAAAGGGGCTTTCCCTCTGCCCAAGGCCCACCTACACAATCTCCTCCCCCTCTCTGCCCCTCCCCCAGGTCAGTTTCACCTATCCTAAGCATGATTGTATGGGAGTAAATCCCATTGAACTCAAAGAGCATGCCCCTCCCGCTTCCCTTCCAATCTCTTTCCCCCTCTTTCTCCTCCCCCTCCTTCCCTCTCCTGTCCCTTACTTCTCCATGGTCAGTTTTACCTATTCTAACCATGATTGCGCAGGAGTAAATCCCATTGACCTCAATAAGCATACAAAATATCAGGTCTGCCTTTCCTCTGCCCCTCCCCTCCCCTCCTTCCCCTCCCCTCCTTCCCCTCCCCTCCTTCCCCTCCCCTCCTTCCCCTCCCCTCCCCTCCTTCCCCTCCCCTCCTTCCCCTCCCCTCCCCTCCTTCCCCTCCCCTCCCCTCCTTCCCCTCCCCTCCCCTCCTTCCCCTCTCCTCTTCCCTCTTCCTTCTTCCCCTCTCCTCTTCCTTCTTCCCCTCTCCTCTTCCTTCTTCCCCTCTCCTCTTCCTTCTTCCTCCCCTCTTCCTTCTTCCTCCCCTCTTCCTTCTTCCTCCCCTCTTCCTTCTTCCTCCCCTCCCCTCTTCCTTCTTCCTCCTCCCCTGCCCACTCCAGCCCTCCCTCCTTCCCTCTGCTCCTCCTCCCCCCATGGTCAGTTTCAGTTATCCTGAGCATGATTACATGGGAGTAAATTCCACTGAATTCAATAAGCATGCAAATGATCAAACCTGCCCTCTGCCTTCCCTTCCCCCTGCCCTTCCCCCTCCCCTGCCCTTCCCCCTCCCCTGCCCTTCCCCCTCCCCTGCCCATCCCCCTCCCCTGCCCATCCCCCCCAGTCAGTTTCACCTATCCTAAGCATGACTGCAGGGGAGTAAATCCCATTGAACTCAGTAAGCATGCAAATGATCAATCCATTCTCAGCAAACTTGCACAGGATCCTATTTCTTATCTCCTGGATTAAAAAGCATAGAAATTCATAAATAGGCAAAAAAAACCCCACAACCTTGTGATTTAAGAACTTATCTATAGCGAACAGCTATTTCTATCAAAGTGTAAAAAGCAGGGAAACTGGGAAGCTATAGTGCATGTACCAAGGGAGCAGGAAACCTGACCTCCTCTCTGAGATATTGTACTACCCTACAAATTTGTAAAAATGCAAACACAATTTGGGTTGGTTTTTCATAGTCCAATCCACTTCCTCTGTAGCTTAGAAGATTTTGGTAATGTGTGCCTCGCGTGAGCATATGGTGAGTGGTGGCAACACCTGCAATCAGCCCAAATAACAGAGACAAGACATGCTGTGCTGATCTTGATTTAGCAGGGAGGAAGCAACAATATTAAGACACTTGATATAGTTCAGATAGTCACTTTAAATAGGTTTGATTTACTTTGCAATTTTAGTGAAGTTTCCTATAGTAAATAATTTTCTTTTGCTTCTGTTTCTGTGAATATGTGAAGTACAGCAACACTTTGCAAAATATACACTAAAAAAACTCCAAAAACAGTTGTGGAATAATGGCATTGACTATTCTGCAGAATAGTGTCCAGTGGACATGAGGAGTGTCTCAGTTTGCACAAGAAAAAACAGTGGGAGGTGAAATATATTCTAGCAAAATTCTGGCTGTGCTCTATTTTAATTGATCGTGCCCACCTTTCCTTAAGTAGAGTGGTTTAAGCATAGTAGGCTGAAAACATGCATCTTGGGCAGGCCAAGTTTGTTTTTTCCCAACAGCTAGATCCATTGCTTAAGTAGCAACAGGGCTATAGTCATCCAGGGTCTCAGGGGGTCTTAGACCCCTTACCTTTTTGGGAGCAGGGCCATGTCCAGCATCCTATGAGCCAATCAGCATAAAAAGGAAGTGTTAGCCACTGAGAAAAGTCTTTTAACATGCTTCCTTCTCCTTTCATGCTGATTGAAGGCAATCAGAGTAAAAAAATATGAGCTAGCCACTGAAAAGACTCTTCTCAGTAGCTAATAGTCTCCCCTTTCATGCTGATGGGCTCCTGGGGAAGTCTGTTGATGTGGGAGAAGGCATTAAAACAAGGATCTAATTCTCAACCCAGCAGCAAAACAAGGAGGAAAGGGGGCATGACTGTGACTAACATGAAGGGAACCTGCATTTCTGAATTTGCCACTACACTACTGAGTAAGAAACATATTGTAATCAGTCTGATTGTACATCAGTCTGCAGTTTCAGATTCAACTAATGCACCCGAAATAGAACATAACCTCCAGTCTGAAACACGAAAGGCTGTCTTCACCATCATTTGACATTGACCAATAAAAAGTCTTTGAAATGTAATAAAAATAAATTTGACAGAGATTTCTAGGATGAATAATGAGTATAATTTTCTAGGTTACATTCTCTATAGAAATAGTAGTAACACAGGAGAGAAGCAAAGTAAGAACACCAACAAACAGAAAAAATGTAATTCTCCATCTTTGGAGATGACAGGTGTTGCCACCACTCACCATATGCTCAGAGGACCATGTTACCAAATTCTTCTAAGCTACACAGGAAGTGGATTGGACTGTGAAAGACGAACCCAAATTGTGTTTGCATTTTGACAAATTTGTAGGGCAGCATAATATTTCAGAGAGGAGGTCAGATCTGCTCCCCTGGTGCATTCACTAATAGGTGCCCAATTTCCCTGCTTTTTAAAGTTCGATAGAAATATCTGTTGGCTATAGGTGTGTTCTTAAACCGCAAGGTGGTTTTTTTGCTTATTGTGAATTATAGTTTTGGTCAATACAAGAAATCTGAAATATGCTTCCTACTAAATGCCTAGCTGGAAGTTATGTGTGCCTACATTAGTACAAAACAGTATGTGATGAGAACATGTAAAATCAATCATGTATATGACTCCCCTAGATGAATTTGGTAATAGTTTGTAAAGAAAGAATTTGAAGTCTGTGAAAAAGAGAACATGGATGCTAATTATTATCTGCTTTACGTAAGTCTCAAAGCTACTTCAAGAATAAACAAGATAAGTACAAAAATTAAAACCAATATGAAACACTAAAGAAATAAAACCATTAAAACAATCCTTCTAACCCCACCCACCTCCAATATAGGCCTTACCACTGCATAATAACACCGTGCCCCCCCAATCCGTCCCCCTCAAATGCCTGTGGGAAGAAAGCGCCTTTTGGCTGGTGCTGAAAAGATTACCTGTTGGTACCAGGTGAGTCTCCCTGGAGAGAGTGTTCCCTAAGTTGCGGATGGAGGGGATAACTTGGCTTCAGTGATCTATGTTCTGGTATCACCTCAGCTAGATGACTACAATGTGCTGCATATGGATCTGATTTTGAAAACTGCAACTGATGCAGAATGCCAAGGCCAGGTTGCTGACAAGGAGTACATAGTCTGACCAAATTGAAGTGGGAAGGTGACTAGCACACGGTCAGTAGATGTTAGCTTCATAGTATTCCCTAGGAAATTATCAGAGATGTAAGAAAATCCATTAGTACTGGATGAACACTTTTTCAGAAAGGAAGAGAAGGAAGTATCTACATAAGCAGTCTTGCTTACTCGCTCATGCCTAGGATGCACTTACATTGAGTCTTCATGGCTTCAAAAACTGTGTTTTATGTTTTAATTTAACATAAGGAAGCCACTTCCTAGACCTAGAGCATTTTGGCCTGTGTTGCATAAGGAATATACTCTGCCTCTTCCCCAACTAGAATGTACTCTAGAATAGATGGCTAGAAAACCCACTTGCTTTGTGTGAGTCTTCTAGTTCTTCGCTTAATGTGAACATGAGTAACTAGAATGATACTTACCAAGCTATATGGCAAGCCTATAGTGAACTTGTAACCATAGCTGAATGTAAAGCCGTTCTGTGATATCCCTGCAAACTGAAAATGAGCAGAAACCTATGTATGCTGACCCTCTTCCCCATCATAGTTTGCTGTTATATTGTTGTGCCCTTTTTTGTTTTTCTTTGTAATACAAACCAGAATGTGTCTGTTCCACAAGCTCTTGTGAGAGGTGCATGTTCCCCAAGTGTATTAATTTGCTCTGATACTTCTTGCTATAGGCTCCCAACTAAAGAAGCAGTTGGGAGCAGGGAAAGAAGAACAGTCTGTCAGTAGTTCCAACTGTCGAGAATTAATTGAATGATTGAGGATTCTGGTGCTACTGTTGTTTGTGGCAATGTCAAATTGTAGCACAACAGCACATTAAAACATATGGAAGAGGAAGTTGGGGTTTGGAGTCTTTCTTAAAGCGGTCAAAATTCTTTAGGAAGTAAAAAAATACTTTGGTGGCACTAAAGACATGGTGGTTCAGAGATGGATCACATTGGATGTTACTCTGGCCTTGGGTTGAATTTTAGCCAGTTGAAACAGATGTCTATAACTTTTGGCAAAGCCAGGCAGGAAAATGAAGTCTCTATTTTCACAAATCTACTTGGATTCCTTTCGGCAGGTAAGAAATACTGAATGTGATTTTTAAAATATCATTATTGTTTATTAAGTTTATCTCTCTCCCTTCCTCCCAAAGGAGCATAGAGCAGCAAATGCACAAACAATAAAATAAAACATCTCAAAACAATTCTAATACAGATGCAGACTGGGAAAGATCTCTACTTAAAAAGCTTATTATAAGAGGAAGGTCTTCAGTAGGCACTGAAAAGATAACAAAGGTGGTGTCTGTCTGATATTTAATGGGAAGGAATTTCAAAGGCTAGATACCACAACACTAAAGTACAACAGATGAAGAGAGGGGAAACAGCCAAAAATGGAAACTGAAGTAGTTTCATTGCTGCCTGATGCGTTTCAGGTGACAAAGATCCTTTCTCAAGGGCAATCTGTAAAAAAGCATGCATATAAACAGCATTAAAATCAATTATCAAACATACCATAAATAATAATATGTTTATACATTGATCTGTTAAACATGAACAGTTCAGTAATATGCTGAACGCTGGCTACAGAAGCTCTAATCAATAAGGAAAAAGGGACAATGGGGATGGAACATAATACGAACTAAAACTTCACTTAAAAACGTCATGTATGAATACATGACCCCAAAATGGAAAATTCTAACACTTCTCTCCCCAAAAATGAACCTGAACCAAGCAAAAAAGGACAGAGAAATGCAAAGGTATGTCAATTCATATTCATATTTGTATTTATTTTTCTTCCTAGTTCTACTTACTTTTAGTTGTTTTGTTTCTGATTTTTTCTTCCCCTAGAGCCAGTCTCATTCAACACATTAAGTTTGAGATATTGATTAGATACCAGTGTGTTACGTGTATTAGATATTTTACCTTTGCAGATTGCCCTTAATAAAGGGTCTTTGTCATCCGAAATGCGTCAGGCAGCAATAAAACTACTTCAATTTCTATTTTTGGCTGTTTACTGGAAAGGCACTTTGAGGGTTCTCCCTCTCTTCAACTGTTGTACATTGGGGTGTCTCCCTCCTAGCTTTGCCACAACACTAAAGGCCTGATTCCTATACTGTGCAGAACAAACCTCCTGATAAGATGGTATCTGTAGGAGGCCCTCACCTGAAGAGTACAGGGGTGAGATGTTCTTTCAGGTATCATGGCCCCAAGCTGTGTAATGGTCAAAACTGGGAACAAGTGAGGGACAGGATATTGAAAGTCTTTCAGGATATTGAAAGTCTTGTGCATTTTAATTGGGATGTATCTCAGTGTAAAATAGGGAATCTAGGGCCTTCCCTCTTGCATGTGATTATTTGCAAAAGAACCTTCTCGGTTCCTGTTAATCTGACTTCATCCTTTAAAAAAAATCTTTTAAAAGAGCAATGTACCCTTTTAATATTCTTAACATTTGATATAATCAGTTGTTTTGAAAGTAGATGGAGATCTTTTAGATGCATACAATTTTTTTAATTTCGAGGGGGGCTGGTTGGGACTATTTCAGAGAATAAATTACCTTGATGAATGCATTGATCCTTTTAATATTGCAGAGCCTTTTGAGTAGAAAAAAGTATTTTGTGGCCCAAGGCACTAGATGCAGACATGTATGTGCACTCATGTATGTGTGGAAGGATGAGGCAGCAACTCCCAAGAAAATTTCAATACAGATTTTTTTTGGGGGGGGGGGAGAGAAGGAAACTATGAAACAGAATGCATCCGTCTGTTTGAATAAGCGATGGTTTATTTCACTCAAGTACTTTAGGCCAAGATCTTGGAAGAAGTGTTCAAGGCTTGGTAAAGACATCAAGACAGCTGATGCCTCTCTCTTCTGCTCAGATGGCTGTAGCATTACCAAGCCTTTGCTTCGGAAGGTTTTTTTTTTTAACTACAATTTCCACTATTTCTACAGTACCTTTAGAAGAACACAGTGTCCTGCTTTCCTATATATTCTGTGTCCTTTATATGCTGAAATTCATTATTGGTTGAGTTTTGCTGTGCTTTGTTAGATGAGGACCGAGTAACATTTGCCAGTTTTCCATTCTGCTTTCCAAACAACATGTGATGGCTAGGCTGTCTTCTAATGTTGGCTAGGTCTTTATGGCTTGATTTTCCAAACCTGCTGATGATACTTGTAACTTAAATCTTCCTTTAAAGTGTTAAAATGGAGGCAAATGAGACTTGAGCTGATGAGTGATGCTCTTTGCTTTTCTAAGATTATCTCTGTGTACTCTAATCTTCTGTAGGATAGTTGTAGGTGTGAAAAGCTACTTCACTTCACTGTTCATCCTTCAGCTCAAAGATGCTGTGTACCTCTTGCTGTCAGCTTCCTGCCCCTCCCCCCAGTATTAATGTTTTCTTTTTATTCTGTATGCACTTTTCCCAATTACTCTGAGATACACGCAAGTGCAATCTATTGTACAATACAGCACTCTTACCTGGGTTTCACCTACTGACTACTAGAAGTCCTTGTTTTCATTTGTGAAATGGAGAAGATATGGACAGGCAGTTCCAACCCTCTTCATCCCATGTCCTGTGGCTGTGTATGTGGCTGTGAGGGGCCAGGCAAACATGCAGGATAGCCAAGCAACTCCCATCCACTGCCCTGCCTGGATACTGGAACTGTTTGTGTCATCCTGGCTTTATCTCAACAGATGCATTGTTGCACTGAGTACTTGTAGACTTGAGAGAATGAGTGACCCATGATGCACTCCTGCTCTACTATCACAGTGTGTGTTTGAGTCAGCATGGGGTGGTCAATCTTTGTCAGTCAGCATCAGTGCTGCTGTTCATGTCTACCTGTGTCTGTATGTTACTCTCAGCCTGAAGGATGCAAGTGTTCCATCCTGCTTAAGCCAAGATGAAAGCAAATGAGAGAGTCATGGAACTGTATGACTCTTCTCTCCCAATCTCCTTTTCCATTCTTGGATGTGTGTAAATAATTTTTGGAAGAAGTATACTTTGTTTTACTAGAGGTAGGTCAGGGAAGAATATATACCTGGGCCAGGGAAGGGATTGCAGTGGGACTGCCATCCCTGTGTTGGCAGGTAGGGGAGATATGGTGGTGGGTAAAGGTATACAATGGGGATATCCTTGGCCTGGTCTTTGCTACAGACTGGTAGATTGGGGGACTCACTGTGAGTCCGTTGGCATAGACAGACCATTCCCTGGTAAGGTTTGGGGTATATGTAGCTACTCTATTCTGAAAGGGTGGGGAACCCGTTGAGATGATCTGTCCTCGCAGACTTATGGAATCTGATGGATTCCTGAATGCTCTGGAGGATTTTCTGGCTGACATGGCTGGCACTCCTGTCAAGGCTATTGTCTTACTGTGGAATGGTGATATGTGTGGAGCCATCAACACAATTGTTCCTGAGTGCCCTCACCACCACTGTGGAACACATAGGTCACCTTGTTATTCCAGTGATCTGCATGCGATAAAATAGGAGAGTCGGCAGCTGGAGTGCAGGTGGCATACATTTTGGTCTGAACCTGACCAAGCCCAGGTAAGGTTGCACCATCATGCCTACCATGAGGCGGTGGCGGCAAAGAAAGCTTACTTCACCACCACCATTGCATCTGCAAGTAGCCATCTCACAAAGCTTTTTCAAGTGATGAATAGACTTTTGTCATCTGGCCAAAAGAGTGTTGCTCCGACATTCTTGGCCTGCAGTAATAACTTTATGATGCACTTTAGGGACAAAATCACTCAGATTTGGACAGAGTTGGATGCCGGGGTAGAGCAAGTCCAGTGGAGGCATCCAGAGCATTATCTGTTCCATCTATACTAGACTAGTTTCGATTATTGCAGCTTGAGGACATGGACAAGCTGCTTGAAGAACTGCAGCTGACTACCTTACCCCTTGACCCTTGCCCATCTTGGCTTCTTAGAGCTAGCCATAGAGGATTAACTGGGTGGGTCCAGGGAGTGATTAATGCTTCACTGGAGGAGGGGGAAGTACCATCTACTCCTCCTGAAGAGAATCTCCCAGGACCCAGAAGCCCAGTGGCAAATATCCCTTTTTTGAGCAAGATGGTGGACAAGGTGATGGCAGTCCAGCTTCAAGCATGCTTAGAGGAAACTGATTACTTGGATTCATTCTTGCTTCAGGCCTGGCCATGGCACTGAAATTGCCTTGGTCTCCTGGTTGGTGACATTTGTCAGGAGAGAGATGGGGGAATGTGACCCTGCTTGTTGGGTTTTGATACTATTGACTATGGTATTTTTCCAGATGGCCTCAGGGAGGTGGGGATTTGGGACACTGTGCTTCAGTGATTGCGCTCATACCTCCAGGGCCACTTCAGTGATTCTGCTCATACTTCCGTAGCCGTTTCCAAAAAGTCATTATGGGAGGCTATTGTTCAGCACCATGGGAAGTGTCCTGTGGTGTTCTGCAGGGTTCCATCTTGTTCACCATGCTATTTAACATCTGTATGAAGCCACTGGGAGCTGTCATCACAAGTTTTGTAGTAAGGTGCCATCAATATGCAGATGACACCCAGCTCTATCTCTCTATTCCAACTGAATTAGGAGATGCAGTTGAGGTGCTGGACTGGTGCTTGGAGGCAGTGATAGGGTGGTTGTGGGCCAGTAAACTGATACTCAGACTTGAAAAGACAGAGGTGTTATATGTCTTGAGTTCTCATGTCCAGGAGGTGGGGAAAAGACCTGTTGTGGATGGGGCAGGTATACAGCTTGGGGATATTCCTGGATCCAACATTTCACTGGGGGCGCAGGTCACCTCAGTGGCTGGGAGTGCTTTTTTCCAATTCCAGGTGGTTCACCAGCTTCTGCCCCTTTTGGGCAGAGATGACTTGGCCACAGTACTCCATGCTCTGGTAACTTTGAAATTGGATTATTGCAATGCATTCTATGTGGGGCTGCCATTAAAGAAGACTTGGAAACTTCAGCTGGTCCAAAATGCAGTGGCTGGATTACTGGCTAGAATGCATTTAGAACTCATATAACCGCAATTTAAAAACAGCTGCATAGGTTGCCAGTTCATTTCTGGACCCAAACCAAAGTGCTCACCTTAGTGTTTAAAGTTCTAAATGACTTAGGTCCCAAATATCTGAAAGATGACCTCCATCCCTATGGACACACTTGAGATCAGCAGAGGGGGCCCTTTTGGTAGTTCCGCCACCCTTAGAAGCTTGGGGGGGGCTGGCATAGGAGAGGGCAATCTGTATGGCAGCCCCTAGGTTGTGGAAATCCCTCTCTACAGAGGTGTGTCTGGCAACTTTACTGAACAGTTTTTGGCAATTGCTGAAGACACACCACTTTACCCTGGCCTTTGACATCTGAGAAGTATATTTTTAGGACTCAGCCTATTTTTTGTGATGATGTGATTTTTTGGTTTTTTAAACTGTATTTAATGATGTGTTTTAAAACATAACCCGCCCTGAGAACTTTGGGAGAAGGGTGTGTGGTGGTAGTAGTAGTAGTAGTACCTCCAGATTCCCCTAGGTGTGCTGGTAACTTTTGTTTCTCAGAGGCTGCATTTTGGATCCAATCCTGGCAGCTCCAAGGCTCTGAGTTCAGTATTGGAGAGAAGAGTTGTATGAAACAGACAACTATACCAAATAGGTGAGGCTACAAATCAGTATGGTCTTATACTTGACAGGCTTTCTGGAAGCGAGAGCAGGCTTCCTAGAACTGTAGTTAAAAGTTGCAAGCTTTCAAATGTGTGCAGACTATAAGTGTGACAAGAGGGCCAATAAATTAAACCAAGATTTTGGTGATGACTGAGTGATCTGTGCCAGCCTTTTTGTTTGGAAAATGGATAAAACCAAACAGTTGCAAGAAATAAACACTAAGCAGCTCTGCCTTACGAATGTTGCCACACACACTTGGCTGTTTCTTACTGGTTGTTTCTCTTTCTGACAGGATTATTAAATCAGTGCAGGAAGCAAGGTGGTACATGCCATATTTGGCTTTCAGGAAAATATCTGCCAGCATCACTTGAAACTGTGAACTCAAGACTAAATTCATGTTGCCTGAGATGCAAAAACAAATAGGAAATACTGTTTGGAGGACATCTGGGGAGAGGGGGAAACATTGCATGGAAACAACTCATTTTTTATTTTAAAAATATTTGTTAGCTGATCTTTAATTAACACACCCAGAACGACTTACAGATAAAATATTAATACAGTAAAAGTATAATGAAAAAACCTGCAGAACAAATGGCAGGCAAGAAAAATCCAATATAAAACTAGCAAAGATTTTCACTGGCTGCACCAAAAGAAGGACAAGTACAGCACCAAGTGAATCTCTATTGGGGGAGAGTTCAAAAAAGACAGGATGCAACAACAGAAAAGGGCTTTGTATATACTTTACTTTCAAGGAGAATCTTAATGACACCTTGGCCCCAAGTTATTAAGATTCTTTGAATGGTGCCTGGAAATGGACATGCAGCCAGTATTGCTATTTCAAAATTGGGATAATATGTTTTCATAGGTTTGGTTCCATTAGTGCGGAATACACCAGCACAGTATTGACTGCAGTTTCCAAATAGTCTTCCAAGGAAGCCCAGCACACAATGCTATGCAAAATTTTAAGCAAGATTTTATTTTATTTATTTTATTTTATTTGTATACCGCCCCATAGCCGAAGCTCTCTGGGCGGTTTACAGCAACTAAAAAAACAAATTTAAAACACATCTTTTAAAAACAATTTAGAACACAATTAAAAAAATTCAAAACAATTTAAAACACATGCTAAAATGCCTGGGAGAAGAGGAAAGTCTTGACCTGGCGCTGAAAAGATAACAGTGATGGCGCCAGGTGCAAGATGTTACCAATGCATGCATAATTACAGCCAAGTTTCACTGTCTGGGAGGAGTTGCCGTTGGTGTACCAGCCTTGGCTAATGGAAGGTGCTTCAATCCACCATAGCCTCTGAAGATGGAGTTTGACACAATACAAAATTGCCGATCTGATCTTTTCAAAAGGAGTGTATTCATACCCGTAACATGCTGAACCTCTGACTTGCAGAGAATAAGAATTTCCAGAAATTTTCTCTGGAGAAACCTGTTTCACCTGGGGGGGAAATGAAATTTTGTGGGAAGTTTGTAATATATGCAATATTTTTTATCAAAGCTAAACATTTTCATGTTTAATATAAAACACATCATGTATTACTGTACAATTGTATTATGCGGTACATTTATGAAATATTCAGTGCAATCCTATGCCTGTCTTACCTATGAAGTAATACCCAATCCGTTTAATCAATGCAAAAATTGCAGTGTAGAAAAATGTGCTTTTTATGACATATTGCAGAATAAGTTGATACTAGTATCATTTCCACTCCAGTTTGTTTTCTGCAAGATCAGAGTAGTGGCTGGATGGTCTCAAATCTGTGTCTGTCAAGCTTCTGACCGCACCTGACCAGGATTATCTATTTTAATTTTGAAGTCTTGGGGGGGGGAAGTTTCACACTAGACTGTTCATGGAAAGTGACTGCAAAAACTCAAATAACGTTTTGAAAGCTACATGCAGTAGTTCCCTTTTTGAGAATGTAGGAATACATATCCAGTATGCATTTCTAACGAAGAGAACATGAAATGTAACATGATGTTTCTGAGCTGTAGGGTTCACTGTACACAACCTCCCAACAGTTATAAAATATTCATTATTTAGGAAGAGATTACAAAGAAGACCTTATGGGTTACCTTCATAAAAATGTTACTATAATTGTATAGGAATTGAATATAACTTGATGCTGTGATTGCAGAACAAAAAAATAATCATCCCTTAATTTATGCCATTGTATAAAGTAGAAAGAGACTTCAGTATAAGCAGGTTCATGATATTTTGGGTCAGTTTCTTGATGTGTGTATATATAGGTTGATGAAGCTTGCCCAATAGAAGATTTGGTGAGGAAATGGAAGAAAACAGAAGGGAAGTGCATAGCTCTCAGACAATAGAACAGGGTCAGAAATAGAACTGGATCTCATGGGTCAAAATGATCCTTCCAGCAAAGCATCCTGTCTTTGAAAGCCTTCTATGGAAAGTTCAGCAGAAATGTATAAAAGTGCCTGATGTAATAGAACAGTCCAGTTTGCATATAATACTAAGCTAAACCATGGCTTAGTGTGAGCAAGTGAGTTCCCAGGCTGAGGATTGTTGCTGCAGCCCCCAGTCTTGCTGCTTCCAAGCTACCTGGGGCTAAGCCATAGCTTAGCATTGTGTTTAAACTTTGGGCTGCGGTTTGTCTCTCCCAGACAAACCATGAGTTATAACCAAAGTTTGTTCTTGTATTGTGTGTTGGTTGTCTGGAGTGAGACAAACCATGAAGCTGGATTCAGATGTAGCAGTAAGCCAAACCATGGCTTAGTCCTGGGTAGTGTGGTGGCAGCAGGATCAGAAGGAAAGCACAGTGGCAACACTCTTTGCTCTGGGAACCCACACATTTGTTCGTTCACACTGGTTTGGCTTAGTGTTACGTGCAAACTGGGCCAGAGAGACGTGGAGACCAAGGAAAAGCCTTTTAAGTTGAGACCTTACCCCATTCGGCATCTGTGTTAGAATTTTTAGATGTTTTAAAAGCTTTTTAAAAAAATATTTTTAAAGTTGGTTTGTTTTAATATGTTTGAAAGTCTTTTGTTTTTAATATGTTTTAGAGTGTTTTTAGTGCTTTCGTTTGATGCCCTGGGATCCTTCTAGGAGGAAGTGTGGGATATAAATTTAATTAATAAATAAATAAATAAAAGGGAGATGTCTTTAAAAAATAAACTTATGATTTTTAGGTGTTGTTCAAAGGTTAAACAGTCCCTAACCACAGGTTAAAGACATGGCACAAAAGGAAAAGGGATGCACAGTGAAGAGGAAAACAAGCAAACTCAGGTACCCATTCTTAAAGTTGCATAATTATTCTTATAAATGACAAGCTGGAATGGAGACTGTTCAGCAAAAAGAGGAGCCAAATGGTTACTAGTCTCTCAGCCAAGACTATACACCCAGCTGTTCAGTTTCTTTCTCTGCTGCAGTCAGATGGAATGGATTTCATTAATAAAAAGAGATTTTAAATATCTCAAACATCACTTCCTTTAATAGCAAATGGACTGCCAACAAGATTCGAGCCAAAACAGGGCCACTGAGAAACAACAGGAACATATCAGCAAGGTTGGGGGGAACCCCAAGGCTTACAGAAGTACAAAAAATTCTAATGGGGAGACTCCTCTTAAAAAAGAAGCATATTTAAGATGGCACATGCTCAGTAACAGTGAGTGTTACTTGGAAATCAGAGCAGAAAAAAAATGGCCTGCTTGAGCTTGTAATATTGTAGAGGACGGTCTGGCTGGCTCAAACTTTGAAAAGGAGCATTCCTGCTAGGAGGTGAGGATACATTGTAATGTTTTATTGCAGGTCTCATTTTTATAAATACTATTAGCAACAATAATACAAACTATGGAAAGGAGTAAACATGACTGAGCAATACATATAAACATAGCATGAATAAAAGAGATACATAGAATGAATAAACATCATCCCAATTCTTAACCATCCCCTGTAGTATTTATTTTACCAGCCTTCTGTCTTAATGTGATTATTTATTATTATTTATTTATTTTATTTCATTTTTAAACCGCCCATAGCGAATAGCTCTCTGGGCGGTGTACAAAAGATTAAAAATACAGAAATACAAAATATCACAATAAATAAATATAGAAGAATCTCCAAGGCAACTTATATCCAATAATAAAACAATGTAGTACCTTGACCTCATTCACATGTAACAGCAAGCCAAACTATGGCTTAGTGAAAACAAGCAAGCATGTGGGTACCTGGAGTGAAAATCATAGCCACTGTGTTCCTCCCCAATCCTCTTGCTCCTCTGCTACCCAGACCGAAGCCATGTTTTGGTTTAATTATCGGCGAATCCAGCCTCATGGTCTGTCTCACTTCCAAAACAAACCATTAGCTGTAAACCAAGAACAAACCTTGCTTTACAGCTCATGGCTTCTTAGGAACAAGACAAACCACAAGCCCTAGTTTGCACGTAAAACTAAGCTAAGCAATGAGTTGATTCCAGGTTGTGTTGACAACAGCTGCCTGAATGCTTGCTTGTTCTTGCTAAGCAGTAGTTTGGCTTGACACAGTGTTCAGACTGGGCTATTATATTTCCTATGTGCACTGTTTTTGCGGTAAGGTGATGGTACACAGTATTCCAATATCCCTAGTTTGGAATTCATGTTTTTTATAGCTAGTACACACTGGGTCGACATCTCCATCGGGCCTTCCATTCTGACCGAAGGTCGTCTTCCTGCTCAGTTACTGCCTGTTAAGACCCCCATGGGCGTATGTGATATATATATATTGCTCCAATGTGTATCTCTTCACCCTTGTTTATGCTGAATTGCATTTGTCATGTTACTGCCCATTCTCTCAGCTTGGAAGATCCTTTTAGAGCTAAACTAAAAAGCCCCAAATGCTGCAACCTTTCCTCGTAAGGGAGTCGCTCCATCCCCTTGATCATTCTGGTTGCCCTCTTCTGAACCTTTTCCAACTCTATAATATCCTTTTTGAGATATATGTGCTGATCAGCCCCGCAGTGGCTACATGTATAATGTGAATGTCTACAAGGAGGGAGCCTTTCATGCTACCTAAAACCCTGATCATGCAGGGTTGTAAGTTATGTGTAAGCCTTCATATGTGTATATATAAAGGCCTTCTTCCTGGCAACAGTTGTGCTGTATGTGTGGACACCAGGGGGCTACTCAGTACACATCATGTGGTGGGCTGCTTGACATGACTGTATTCCCCCTCATGTATTGATTTATCATGGAAATAAAATACCTGAATAGGGCTTATGTAACTCCCATATTGTATCTGTAATCTCCATTGCAAATTCTTGCTGTGCCACTCCATCCAGTTTTCAGGAGTGCTTCCTCTGCATTCTCTATCTAGACAATCCAGAATTTCTGCTAATGAAATGGCAACCTATATTCATGTGTGTGGGCTAGATTTAGGCTAACTAGTTGAAGTGCAGTGCAGAAAAGAAAAATTGTGTTGGTCGGTAGACAAGATAAGTTGGGATTCTGAGTACATCCCATCCTTGGTCTCCTGGTTGGTGACATTTGTCAGGAGAGAGATGGGGGAATGTGACCCTGCTTGTTGGGTTTTGATACTATTGACTATGGTATTTTTCCAGATGGCCTCAGGGAGGTGGGGATTTGGAACACTGTGCTTCAGTGATTGCGCTCATACCTCCAGGGCCACTTCAGTGATTCTGCTCATACTTCCGTAGCCGCTTCCAAAAAGTCATTATGGGAGGCTATTGTTCAGCACCATGGGAAGTGTCCTGTGGTGTTCTGCAGGGTTCCATCTTGTTCACCATGCTATTTAACATCTGTATGAAGCCACTGGGAGCTGTCATCACAAGTTTTGTAGTAAGGTGCCATCAATATGCAGATGACACCCAGCTCTATCTCTCTATTCCAACTGAATTAGGAGATGCAGTTGAGGTGCTGGACTGGTGCTTGGAGGCAGTGATAGGGTGGTTGTGGGCCAGTAAACTGATACTCAGACTTGAAAAGACAGAGGTGTTATATGTCTTGAGTTCTCATGTCCAGGAGGTGGGGAAAAGACCTGTTGTGGATGGGGCAGGTATACAGCTTGGGGATATTCCTGGATCCAACATTTTCACTGGGGGCGCAGGTCACCTCAGTGGCTGGGAGTGCCTTTTTCCAATTCCAGGTGGTTCACCAGCTTCTGCCCCTTTTGGGCAGAGATGACTTGGCCACAGTACTCCATGCTCTGGTAACTTTGAAATTGGATTATTGCAATGCATTCTATGTGGGGCTGCCATTAAAGAAGACTTGGAAACTTCAGCTGGTCCAAAATGCAGTGGCTGGATTACTGGCTAGAATGCATTTAGAACTCATATAACCGCAATTTAAAAACAGCTGCATAGGTTGCCAGTTCATTTCTGGACCCAAACCAAAGTGCTCACCTTAGTGTTTAAAGTTCTAAATGACTTAGGTCCCAAATATCTGAAAGATGACCTCCATCCCTATGGACACACTTGAGATCAGCAGAGGGGGCCCTTTTGGTAGTTCCGCCACCCTTAGAAGCTTGGGGGGGGCTGGCATAGGAGAGGGCAATCTGTATGGCAGCCCCTAGGTTGTGGAAATCCCTCTCTACAGAGGTGTGTCTGGCAACTTTACTGAACAGTTTTTGGCAATTGCTGAAGACACACCACTTTACCCTGGCCTTTGACATCTGAGAAGTATATTTTTAGGACTCAGCCTATTTTTTGTGATGATGTGATTTTTTGGTTTTTTAAACTGTATTTAATGATGTGTTTTAAAACATAACCCGCCCTGAGAACTTTGGGAGAAGGGTGTGTGGTACATCCCATCCTGGCTGGAGTTTTGCTCCACTTCCTCTGAAGGATCAGGTATGCAGCTTGGGAGTGCTCCTGTGGATCTGGCATTGCTCCAGGATGTTCAGGTGGCTTGTGTGGCCAGGAATGCCTTTGCCTAGCTTTGGCTAATGTATCAGCTACACCTCTTCCTGGACAAGGCAGCTCTGGCCATAGTGATGTGTACCTTGGTCATCACCTGATTAGATTATTGTAACATGCCCAACTTAGGGATCCCTTTGAACAATATGCAGATGCTGGAGCTGGTCCAACATACGGCAGCCAGATTGCTTTTGAGTGTATGCATTTTAAACCACATTACACAAGACATGCATCAGTTGCACTTTCCCTATTCATTTCCATGCCTAATTTAAAGTGCTGGTGCTTACCAATAAAGCCTTAAATGCCTTAGGGCCAGGATATCTGCAATAGAGGCTGGTCCATTAGGGCAAACCAGGGCATTCCCTACCAAGTGAAATTTCAAGCTAAATTTTGTAAAGCTTCTCCAAAATCTCAAAGCCACACTCATTCCTGTCTCACAGATACTCCTTGCTCATTCCTGGAGACACCTCTGTCAATCTCCTGTTCTCTAGCCAGTCAGCTGTCTGCACCACTCAGCCAGTCTCAATCCAAAATTATTGTTTTTAGTTTCTCCTGTCTGTCTCCAGACAAAAAATAGTGATAAACCTGTGTTTTGTTGAAGTTACTGGCTTTTAGCCCGGCTTGTGGAGGTTGCCCCATCTTGTCATTATGGTGATCCAGTCATGGTATAATGTTAGTAGGTCTGCTGCCATGGTAGACCAACTGACCAGGTAGACCTGAGGCAGGCCAGAGATAATGCCTAGCATTGTTTGTCAGTGTTACTCTTATATCCATTCTACCTTTCCTACAAGGAGCTCAAGGTGGCATTCATGGGTCTCATCCCTATGTTATCCATGCAACAACCCTGTGAGGCTTGGAGACAGTGACTGGTGCAAGATCCCACAGTGACCTTTGTGGCTAAGTTATGATTTTAACCCTGACATACTGGGTCCTTGTGGTTGTTGTTATGTGCCTTCAAGTCGATTACGACTTATGGCGAACCTATGAATCAGTGACCTCCAAGAGCATCTGTCATGAACCACCTTGTTCAGATCTTGTAAGTTCAGGTATGTGGCTTCCTTTATGGAATCAATCCATCTCTTGTTTGGCCTTCCTCTTTTTCTACTCCCTTCTATTTTTCCAAGCATTATTGTCTTTTCTAGTGAATCATATCTTCTCATGATGTGTCCGAAGTATGTTAACCTCAGTTTCATCATTTTAGCTTCTAGTGACAGTTCTGGTTTAATTTGTTCTAACACCCAATTATTTGTCTTTTTCACAGTCCATGGTATGCGCAAAGCTCTCCTTCAACACCACATTTCAAATGAGTTGATTTTTCTCTTATCCGCTTTTTTCATTGTCCAACTTTCACATCCATACATAGAGATCGGGAATACCATGGTCTGAATGATCCTGACTTTGGTGTTCAATGACACATCTTTGCATTGGAGGACCTTTTCTAGTTGTCGCATAGCTGCCCTCCCCATTCCTAGCCTTCTTCTGATTTCTTGACTATTATCTCCATTTTGGGTAATGACTGTGCCGAGGTATTGATAATCCTTGACAAGTTCAATGTCCTCATTGTCAACTTTAACGTTACAGAAATCTTCTGTTGTCATTACTTTAGTCTTCGTGATGTTCAGCTATAGTTCTGCTTTTTTGCTTTCCTCTTTAACTTTCATCAGCAATTGTTTCAAATCATTACTGGTTTCTGCTAGTAGTATGGTATTGTCTGCATATCTTAAATTATTGATACTTTTCCCTGCAATTTTCACACCTCCTTCATCTTGGTCCAATCCTGGTTTCCTTATGATATGCTTTGCATACAGATTAAACAAATAGGGTGATAAAATACACCCCTGTCGCACACCCTTTCCGATGGGGAACCAATCGGTTTCTCCATATTCTGTCCTGACAGTAGCCTCTTGTCCAGAGTATAGGTTGCACATCAGGACAATCAGATGCTGTGGTACCCCCATTTCTTTTAAAGTATTCCATAGTTTTTCGTGATCTACACAGTCAACAGCATTGCTGTAATCTATAAAGCACAGGGTGATTTTCTTCTGAAATTCCTTGGTCCTTCCATTATCCAACGTATGTTTGCGATATGATCTCTGGTGCCTCTTCCCTTTCTAAATCCAGCTTGGACGTCTGGCTTTTCTCGTTCCATATATAGTAAGAGCCTTTGTTGTAGAATCGTGAGCATTACTTTACTTGCATGGGATATTAAGGCAATAGTTTGATAATTACTGCATTCCCTGGGATCCCCTTTCTTTGGAATTGGGATATATATTGAACGCTTCCAGTCTGTGGGCCATTGTTTTGTTTTCATATTTCTTGACAAATATTTGTCAAAATCTGGACAGATTCAGTCACAGTAGCTTGTAGCAACTCTATTGGTATGCCATCTGTTCCTGGTGCTTTGTTTCTTCCAAGTATTTTAAGAGCAGCTTTCACCTCACATTCTAAAATTTCTGGTTCTTCATCATATGGTTCCTCCATGAATGAATCTGTCATTCTTGCATATCTTTTATAGAGTTCTTCAGTGTATTGCTTCCATCTTCCTTTTATTTCATCTGTCAGTCAGTGTATTCCCCTGTTGTTTATTCAACATCCCTACTCATAGTTTAAATTTCCCTTTCATTTCTCTAATCTTTTGGAATAGGGCCCTTTTTTCCCTTTTTGTTGTCCTCTTCTATTTCTGTACAATAACTATTGTAATAGTTCTCTTTGTCCATACGTACTAGTCTCTGTATTGTTACATTTAGGGTTCTGACTGTGTTTCTATCTCCTTTTGCTTTTGCTTTCCTTCTCTCTTGAACCATTTGAAGAGTTTCTTCAGTCATCCATTGAGGTCTTTCTCTCTTTTTAACTAGAGGTATTGTCTTTTTGCATTCTTCCCTGATAATGTCTCTGACTTCAGTCCATAGTTCTTCTGGTTCTCTGTCAACTTAAGTTTAAAGCCTCAAACCTGTTCCTTATTTGATCTTTATATTCTTCTGGGATGTTATTTAAATTGTATTTTGGCATGATGATTGCTTTGTTCTTCTTCTTTAGCTTTAGTCTGATTTTTGATACGACCAGTTCATGATCTGTACCACAGTCTGCTTCTGGTCTTGTTTTCGCAGAAAGTATAGAACTTCACCATCTTCTGTTACCAATTATATAATCAATTTGATTCCTATTTTGACCATTTGGTGATGTCCATGTGTACAGTCGTCTTTTTGGTTGCTCAAAAAATGTGTTTGCAAGAAACAAATTATTGGCTTCACAGAATTCAATAAATCTCTCTCCTGCTTCATTTCCGTCTCCTAGGCCCCATATCCCCACAATTCCTAATTCTTCTGTATTCCATCTCCAATTCTTCTTCTTCTGTGTTTGCTGTCGAAGCATAGACTTGGATGATGGTTATGTTAATAGATTTCCCATTTAATCTCATTGATATCACTCACTCAGACCTTGTGTTGTAGTTCCTAATTGCTTTTGTTACATCACTTCTCACTATTAAAGCAACCCTGTTTCTTCTTGATTTCTCATTTCCTGCATAAAATATTTTGTAGTTGCCTGATTGAAAATGTCCCATTCCCGTCCATTTTAATTCACTCACACTAAGTATTAAGAACATAAGAACATAAGAAGAGCCTGCTGGATCAGGCCAGTGGCCCATCTAGTCCAGCATCCTGTTCTCACAGTGGCCAACCAGGTGCCTGGGGGAAGCCCGCAAGCAGGACCCGAGTGCAAGAACACTCTCCCCTCCTGAGGCTTCTGGCAACTGGTTTTCAGAAGCATGCTGCCTCTGACTAGGGTGGCAGAGCACAGCCATCATGGCTAGTAGCCATTGATAGCCCTGTCCTCCATGAATTTGTCTAATCTTCTTTTAAAGCCGTCCAAGCTGGTGGCCATTACTGCATCTTGTGGGAGCAAATTCCATAGTTTAACTATGCACTGAGTAAAGAAGTACTTCCTTTTGTCTGTCCTGAATCTTCCAACATTCAGCTTCTTTGAATGTCCACGAGTTCTAGTATTATGAGAGAGGGAGAAGAACTTTTCTCTATCCACTTTCTCAATGCCATGCATAATTTTATACACTTCTATCATGTCTCCTCTGACCCACCTTTTCTCTAAACTAAAAAGCCCCAAATGCTGCAACCTTTCCTCGTAAGGGAGTCGCTCCATCCCCTTGATCATTCTGGTTGTCCTCTTCTGAACCTTTTCCAACTCTATAATATCCTTTTTGAGATGAAGCAACCAGAACTGTACACAGTATTCCAAATGCGGCCGCACCATAGATTTATACAACGGCATTATGATATCGGCTGTTTTATTTTCAATACCTTTCCTAATTATCGCTAGCATGGAATTTGCCTTTTTCACAGCTGCTGCACACTGGGTCGACATTTTCATCGTGCTGTCCACTACAACCCCGAGGTCTCTCTCCTGGTCGGTCACCGCCAGTTCAGACCCCATGAGCGTATATGTGAAATTAAGATTTTTTGCTCCATTATGCATAATTTTACACTTGTTTATATTGAATTGCATTTGCCATTTTTCTGCCCATTCCAAAATTCCAAAATAGAATTTAAATAACATCCCAGAAGGATATAAAGATCACATAAAGAACAGATTTGAGGCTTTAAACTTAGTTGACAGACAACCAGAAGAACTATGGATTGAAGTCAGAGACGTTATCAGGGAAGAATGCAAAAAGACAATTCCTCTAGATAAAGAAAGACCTCAATGGATGACTTATGAAACTCTTAAAATGGTTACAGAAAAAGGGAAGCAAAAGCAAAAGGAGAAAGAAACAGTCAAAACCCTAAATGCAATAATACAGTGACTAGTATGTAAGGGACAAAGAGAACTATTACAATAGTTATTGTATAGAAATAGAAGTGGATATCAAAGAAGGTAAAACAAGAGCCCCATTCCAAAAGATTAGAGAAATTAAAGGGTAATTTAAACGAAGAGTAGGGATGTTGAATAATCAACAGGGGAACACACTGACTGACCGGAAAAAAATAAAATAAGATGGAAACAATACACTGAACAACTCTATAAAAGAGATGCAAGGATGACAGATTCATTCATGGACGAACAACCAGAAATTTTAGAATGTGAGGTGAAAGCTGCTCTTAAAATACTTGGAAGAAACAAATCACCAGAAACAGATGGCATACAAGTAGAGTTGCTACAATGTACTGAGACTGAATCTGTCCAAATTTTGACAAAAATTGTCAACAAATATGGAAAACTAAACAATGGCCCACAGACTGGAAGCGGTCAATATATATCCCAATTCCAAAGAAAGGGGATCCCAGGGAATACAGTAATTATCGAACTATTACCTTAATATCTCACACAAGTAAAGTAATGCTCAAGATTCTACAACAAAGGCTCTTACCATATATAGAGCGAGAAATGCCAGATGTCCAAGCTGGATTTAGAAAGGGCAGAGGTACAAGAGATCATATTGCAAACATACGTAGATAATGAACGGACCTGTGCTTTATAGATTACAGCAAAGCCTTTGATTGTGTAGATCATGAAAAATGATTGAATGCTTTAAAAGAAATGGGGGAGCCATAGCATCTTACTGTCCTGATGCGCAACCTATACTCTGGACAAGAGACTACTGTAAGAACAGAATATGGAGAAACCAATTGGTTCCCAGTCGGAAAGGGTGTGAGTCAGGGGTGTATTTTATCACCCTATTTGTTCAATCTATATGCGGAACATATATGGAAAGTGGGATTAGACCAAGATGAAGGAGGTGTGAAAATTGGAGGGAGAAATATCAATAGTTTAAGATATGCAGACAATACCATACTACTAGGAGAAAACAGTAATGATTTGAAACGAATGCTGTTGAAAGTTAAAGAAAAATGGAAATGGATTGCCTTCCAGTAGATCCCGACTTATGGTGACCCTATGAATCAGGTTTTCATGGTAAGCAGTATTCATAGGTGGTTTACCATTGTCTTTCTCTGAGGCTGAGAGGCAGTGACTGGCCCAAGGTCACCCAGTGTGGAGATTCAAACCCTGGTCTCCCAAGTTGTAGTCCAACACTCTAATCACTACACCACAATGGCTCTCTGAAAGTTAAAGAGGAAAGCACAAAAGCAGGACTACGGCTGAATGTCAAGAAGACTAAAGTAATGACAAAAGAAGATTTAGGTAACTTTAAAGTTGACAATGAGGACATTGAACTTATCAAGGATTATCAATACCTTGGCACAGTCATTAGCCAAAATGGAGACAATAGTCAAGAAATCAGAAGAAGGCTAGGACTGGGGAGGGCAGCTATGTAAAAGTTGAGACAAAAATTGTTTGGGGTAATAATGGTTAACAATACCAACCAATTTGGGCATCCCAGAAAACTATGATTATATCCAACTATAGAAGAGAGTGAGGAAAATCTGTGTGTGGGCTGATAGGAAAACAAATAGGAGGAGAGCTTGTATGAGTCTTGTACCTTATCTCTAAACCAGGCATGGAGAACCTTTGGCCCTCCAGACTCCAATCATCCCTGGCCACTGGCCATGCTTGCCAGAACTGATAGGAGTTGTGTTTCAGCAACATCTGGAGAGCAAAAAGTTCCCCACCCCTGATCTAAACCACTATGATTTGAAGAAACATGATGTCTGAGAGAGATGCTGTGCACTCCATCCACATCACTGTTATATCTTTCAGTACAAATCACTAAGTTCAGTTTCAGTGCTGGAATCATTTTTCATCTGTACAGGTTTGAGAGTTTGTCAACAACAACAGATTCAGTTCAAAACTCTTTTTGGCTTGTATATCTTCTTCAAATACATTATTATTAGAAGCTATGGAGGATGAGCAGCTCACAAGCTTGGTTAACGTAATCAGAAATAACACAAGCAACACTGCTTCCAATGCAACCAGAGGTGGTTCTGGTTAGCATCCTCCTCAATCGCATGGGCATATATGGTTTGATATATTTCAACAATGAGCAATATTAAATCATCTTCTATTTGATTCCTGGATATGAGTCTCAAAAAGTGGTTTTCCAGGGGTACACCTTTTTATGCTTTAAGTATGATCCTGCACTGTTTTGCATGGTTATATATATATATATATATATATATAACATATATATGTTATGTTAGCAGCTGATGAAGGCGGAAGCTGAAACGTTTTGTTAATACAATAAAAACCTCTGTTTGGTTCATCACAATTACGTATATTACGTATATGCTATTGTTATAAATAAAACAAAACATAACAAAAATCTTATTTTGGGTGTTATCAATGCTAGTCTTACTCTGAATAGACCCATTAAAGGACATGGAGATGACAAACTTAGGTTTATTAATTTCAATGGGTCCACTCTCTGAGTTGGACTTACTTGAATACAATCCTTTTGGGGCGGTTTTGTTGTTGTTTTATTTATAGATTCAGGGTACTTACAACCTTTTTATCCAAGGCACATCTTGGCATATAATACATATAAATATTTTCCAATGTTATGTCTCTTCTCAACATAAACCTTTGCTGAATACACAGTATTTACCATGGTTTACTATTTTCTATCTATCTGCATCTGGAAACCAGTGACATATACTGGGAAACAACCCAAGGTATGCATTAGGAAATGTGAAAATGTTGGCTTTCCTAAGCCAACCACAACACTATCACTGAAAACAAAAAATGGATTCCTTCTCCTATATTAAACAACAGGAGAAATGTGCAGGCTATACAGAAGGTTAGTCTAGTCAAGGTTCCATAAATCCTCCAAGGAGTGTGATGTGTAGGCACAGACCCTCACCCCTTATTCCCCTCTTCTGCTTCTAGATGCCTCTACTTCTAGTGATAAGGTGAGATGTCAAACTTGCAGTATACTGTATAAAGCCAACTTTACACACACAACACCCAAATCCTGCTGCTTTATAACATTGCACTATTAAAGGAAGAAATGGGTATGTAAATATTTTACACATCAAGCCCAGACACACACACACCCAAAAAAGAGCAGGACCAAGAAAGGATAAGCCTGTGCCACATGAAGGGATGAATATTTCCAGATTGAAGAGGTCAGTGTCTATATAGATTTTTTTAATTATTAGAGGTGTAGGGACAACAAAGGCTGCAAAATGAGAAAATACCATAAATCAATTAAGTTGCATATACCATTTCATTACTGCAACATAAATGGTTATTTTAGCAGCCTATATTTTTTCCAGAAGCTAAGGATGCTTCCATGTTAGATGGTTAGTGTAGAATTGTTACTCTTCAGTCTCCACTCTTTACATCCATCTACACAGAATCATAGAATAGTAGAGTTGGAAGGGGCCTATAAGACCATCAAGTCCAACACCCTGCTCAATGCAGGAATCCAAATCAAAGCATTCCCGACAGATGGCTGTCCAGCTGCCTCTTGAATGCCTCCAGTGTGGGAGAGCCCACTACCTCTCTAGGTAATTGGTTCCATTGTTGTATGGCTCTAACAGTTAGGAAGTGTTTCCTGATGACCAGTCGAAATCTGGCTTCCTGCAACTTGAGCCCATTATTCCATGTCCTGCACACTGAGACGATTGAGAAGAGATCCCGGCCCTCCTCTATGTGACAACCTTTCATGAAGAGTGCTATCATATCTCCCCTCAGTCTTCTCTTATCCAGACTAAACATGCCCAGTTCTTTCAGTCTCTCCTCACAGAGCTTTGTTTCCAGTCCCCTGATCATCCTTGTTGCCCTCCTCTGAACCTGTTCCAGTTTGTCTGCATCCTTCTTAAAGTGTGGAGACCAGAACTGGATGCAGTATTCAAGATGAGGCCTAACCAGCGCTGAATAGAGGGAACTAGTACTTCATGCAATTTGGAAACTATACTTCTGTTAATGCAGCCTAATATAGCATTTGCCTTTTTTGCAGCCACATCACACTGTTAGCTCATATTCAGCTCATATTCAGCTTGTGATCAACAACAATTCCAAGATCCTTCTCACATGTCGTACGGCTGAGCCAAGTATCCCCCATCTTATAACTGTGCATTTAGTTTCTTTTTCCTAAGTGTAGAACTTTGCATTTATCCCTGTTGAATTTCATTCTGTTGTTTTCAGCCCAATACTGCAGCCTATCAAGGTCCCTTTGAATTTTGTTTCTGTCTTCCACAGTATTAGCTATGCCCCCCAATTTTGTATCATCTGCAGATTTGATAAGCATGCTCTGTACCTCCTCATCCAAGTCGTTAATAAAAATGTTGAAGAGCACTGGGCCCAGGACCGAGCCCTGTGGTACCCCACTCATTACTTCCGCCCAGTTTGAGAAGGAACCATTGATAAGCACTCTTTGAGTACAATTCTGGAGCCAGTTGTGGATCCACCTGATAGTTGTTCCATTCAGCCCACATTTAGCTAGCTTGCTAATCAGAATATCATGGGGCACTTTGTCAAAAGCTTTGCTGAATCGAGATAAATTATGTCCACAGTATTCCCACTGTCTACAAGGGAGGTTACCCGATCAAAAAATGAAATAAGATTAGTTTGGCAGCATTTGTTCTTGATAAATCCATGTTGGCTCCTAGTAATCACTGCATTGCTTTCAAGGTGCTTACAGATTTGACTGCTTTATAATTTGCTCCAGAGTTTTTCCAGGGACTGACGTTAGGTTGACTGGTCTGTAGTTCCCTGGTTCCTCCTTCTTGCCCTTTTTGAAGATAGGGACAACATTAGCTCTCCTCCAGTCATCCGGCATTTCACCAGTCCTCCATGATTTCGCAAAGATAGTAGACAGCGGTTCTGAGAGTTCTTCAGCCAGTTCCTTCAACACTCTAGGATGCAGTTTATCGGGCCCTGGAGATTTGGTTCAAAGTGATTAGGTATTCCTTGACCATTTGTCTATCAATCTCAAGCTTCAATCCTGCCCCTTCTACTTCATGTTTCCCGGGAGGGTCACAGACCGTTTTCTGGGAGAAGACTGAGCCAAAGTAGAAATTAAGCACTTCTGCCTTTTCTTTGTCATCTGTTATCATTTTGCCATCCTCATTGAGTAGCTGTGCCACGATTTCTTTTCTCTGTCTTTTACTATGGACATACCTGAAGAAATCTTTTTTGTTGCTTTTAGCATCCCTCGCTTGCCTCAGCTCATTCTCAGCTTTAGCCTTCCTGACACCATCCCTGCAATTCCGTGATACCTGTCTGTACTCTTCCTTTGTGGCCTGGCCTTCTTTCCACTTCCTGTATGTGTCCTTTTTTGTTTTCAGGTCATCTCTAAGCATTTTGTGAAGCCACATTGGGTTCTTCTGCTGTTTCCCCCCTTTTTTAGAAACTCCAACTCATCTTGGACTCCTTTTCTCATTAGGGTGGCTTGCCATGGAAAGGTACTTACAATTGTTCTGAGTTTATTAAAATCAGCTTTCCTGAAGTCCAGGGTGCGTGCATGGCTACTCTCAGCTTTTGCTTCTGTTAAAATCAAGAATTCAAGTATGGTGTGGTCACTTTCCCCCAGAGTTCCCATAACTGCCACTTCATCCATCAAATCATCTACATGATGTCATCATCCAGTCATTGTCCACCTGTAGTGCAGTCTCCATAGGTGTGAATGGGTCATAACAGTACTCTTCCATCTTTTCCTAGAATTGCAGTTTTAACATGTGAGTTGACATACCAGCAGATGGAACTATCACTGCTCCACTTTTACTGTAATGTTTTTATTGTAATGTTGATATGTTCCATTTCTTGCTTGACAATTTCTAACTTTTCCTGGTTCATGCTTCTCACATTCCATGTTCCTATTGTGTGCATCATACAACTTCGGACTCTCCTTTCGCATCTGTGTGCATCAGCCTCTGGGCTTCCTTTTGGCTTTGACCCAGCTGCGTCATTAGTCACAGTGCTACTCGTACTTGTACTTTGTTCTTCTCCAGTAGCTCGGTGAGTGCCTTCTGACCTGGGGGTCTCATCTTCCAGTACTATCTCGTATTGCATTTTCGATACTCTGTTCATAGGTTTTTTGTGGTAAGAGGTACTCAGAGGTGGTTTACCACTGCCTTCCTCTGAGTTTGGATGCATCTTAATCTGGTGTCTCAGCTTTGACCATTCCGCCTTGTGTGCCCCTGCTAGGAGTCTAGCCTCTTGGTCTAGACTCCTGATGGCATTGCTCATAGCTTCTTCAACACTCTCAAACCCCCTCACCACTTTAAGTTGTGCATCCTAAAGGGGGTCCTAGTCCAGTTAATATCCTTCCACTTTATTCCATATTCCAGAAAAAAGATACAAAAGTGAATAAACTAGGGGAAGGGAATAATATTTTCCCATAGGTCTGGACATTTATGGGGGCCCCTGTTAACAGTCCTGTTTAGCACTTTTAAGACTAGCTAATTCAGGTTGCAATCCTGTTTGTATTTATCATGGAACAATCCTCATAGAATTCAGTGGGGCTTACTTCTCAGTCATATACAATTTCGTTGATAAACCCATACTAGAATTTGTGATAGCAATTCTGAACCAAGGTGAGGCATTTAGGTGCTAAGTATTACTAAAACTGTGTCCACGGTTTCTTTGCAAAGGAGGAGGATAGGGAGAGAATCAAAACAGGACTTTTCTCCCAGCAGAGAAGGAACTGTAACAGCAGAGACTCCTTCTGAACAAAAGTAAGACATCTCAATTTAATTAATGCTGAATATTTTTACAACTGCAATGCTTAAGTGTCCACAGTATCTTTTCAAGGGAGGAGGATGGGGAGAAAATAACAACTTGGCTGTACTTCTGTGATGTCATTGGCCATGCGTTCTAGCAGCCGTGCCAGGTCCAGTAACCACTAGCTGCTACTAGATATCTGAAAGACCGCCTCCTCCCATCTGAATCTGCCCTTATGTTGAGATCATCTTCAGAGGCCCCACCACCACAAAAAGGTTAAGTTGGTGGGCACATGAGATGGGGCCTTTTCTTTAGCAGCTCTCCCAAGTTTGAAACACACACACACACACACACACACACACACACACCCTCCCTCCCCCCCCCAATAAAATTAAATAGTATCAGGGATGGAGCTAGGTGGACCAGGAAAATATTCTTATTTTGCATGCCTTTTAATGTTTTTTAACATATGAAGGTTTTGATTTTGCTCCGTTTTGATCTTAAGTTTTTAGTTTTCAGTTCTGTTACCTATTGATATGTGGTATTTTTTTTCTTATTGGTGTTTTCCTTTTGGTATTATTTTCTCATTATATTCATAGGTCTCCTTTATGACATATGGTTTCAAGGCAATTTACATAAGACACATAAAGATAGATGCAATTCCATAAGGGCTCTTTTTGTGAGGAAGGTTGTGAAATAACAATAATAATAATGCATGTTCTTATGTAAACCACTTTGGGAGTCCATTTAAGACCAAAGAGGTATAAAGGTGTTTTTAATTTTTTTCGTAACTTCTGTTTATTTTGCACAGGAGTGAGGAAGCGGTAGCTCTGCTCCAGCAACTGAAAATCTTGTTCTGCCATGTCTCCCGTTTTGAAATTTCAACATGTATGGCCTGCATGCTTTCAAGAATATTTTTGTAGCCCTAACTGCTAAAATCTTGCTTTTTAAAAGAGAAAATTTAAGATTGTTGTTAAGCTGAACTCTCTAGCCCAGTTCTACATTCTGTGCTCCCACAGAATTTTAGCATTTGTGCAAGTTCTGCTTGAGAGGAGCCTTCAGGTAGAGGGAGAACTGGCAGTTGCATGATGAATATTGCAAAGAGTTTTAAACTGATTTGGGAACATACTAGGTTTTTTGTATTTGATTTATTATTATTTTTACAAGCTATGAGTATAGTATTAGAGCAGGGGTTGCTAGACCAGAAGGCTGTCTTCAAATTTTGAGACAGTGTTGGGGGCACTAGTTACAAAATGGCTGCCGTGAGTTGTCTCTTGTCACAAACACCTGTTAGAAATGTGTCAGACTTGGGACTGGGGTTAGGATTGCCTGCATTCATGGAGAAGGTACACAGATTTCTCAAATGTGGGAACATACTCCAGGGAAACGTTAGTTGTACAAACATGACCAATGCAGATTTAAAGTGAGAAGCCACAGCTGTGTGCAACATCTGGAGCTGTGCTTAAAGTAGGCCCCTTTCCATTCCTGGATGTGTATTGTGGGTTTCAGCCAGGAATCAGGCACATCTCTAGACATCAACACTTCATCTAGAACTGTGGCATTCCTTTGAACCTTGATCCAAAGACCTTTTGTCCTGTTTCATAGCTGTATTCTGGTTGCTTAGCCTAGTTTTGTTGCAAGTTTTTGGGACGCTACTATCTCACAAGGGAGAGAAAATGTAGAGCTCAAATGGATTTTTGGTAACTTGATCAGTTTTAATATTCTCTGTGCATAAAACAAGAAAATTCTCTGTTAAGGTAATGCAAATTCTATGTGATGAAAAAGTGGTATGTGTAACTTGTGTAAATTCAGATGATTAAGCCTTTATCCCACAAAGGTCCAAAGAACTCATGGTGGCTTGCATAAAGCCCCTAAATAAAGCAAGAACCACAACATCTGTCCAACCTTTTTGATATAAGAGTGATCAAAAATTGAGCACACCTTTTTTTTTTTGTACAACTTAATCTGTTCATGGTAAGGAGGTAGGATATTTTGAAGATTAGTGAAAAACACCCCTTTTAAGGACCTGAAAGTTTGAGGTTGGCTTCCCAAGTTAGTTATTTGCTTTTTAGACTCTTCGTTGGGCGATGGCAGCACCACACAGCCCTGGCAGTGTGGAGCTCCATGCTAAAAAGTTTAAATTCTGCACCAAAGAAAGTTGATTTTTTAATCTGTATGTATTGTGCAAGTCAACATAATTCCTCTCATTTTGAATAATCTGGTTTTCCTGGCACAGAAGGGGCAAGATCCCTGAAGTGCTGCCCCAACCACTGAACTGAAAATCTTCAGAGATTTTAACAGGTATTGTTCATATGTTTTCAAGATTAACTTTGCAACCATAAAGGCTAGAACCTTACGTTTCTTAAATGATGGAAGTTCAGATTTCTCAGGAAGCTGAACTTGGTATCCACTACCATCCTGTGCTCCCACAGAATTGCAGCATATTCACAGTCTTGCCCTTAACTGCAGTGACGTGCAGTCCCCATCAGTTTTTAAGTGTCTGGGATTTACAGCATAACACTGGATCACATTAATGGCCCTGACACAGAGCTTTGTGACTGTGAGCAGATATCTATAGGTACCTGATCTGAAATGAAACTCCAGCAAACCATCACTGGAAGAGTAAAAACGTTTGACTTCCATGACACATGCTCACTGGGACTGCAGCGTGAAAAGGCGGAGGAAATAACCTTTCCCTCCTGCACTCTTTTCTTGCAGAAAATCACCCACCCCTGGCCGCTACTTGCTAAAAATAGTACCCAAGGAGGGACAATTCTCAGCAGGGAAACAGTACTGGGGAAAAGGGCTAATATCCCCTGTCCTGTAGCTGCTTTGAGATATACACACATATACATACAATCCCAGGCATGTGATTAAGAGATGTGGCTAACATCCATGTCTTGCTTGACCTGAGAAGAAGCCAGAAATCCTTAGTGGTTTTCTGGCCGTCCCTAGGCTCTCACCTTTAGGAGTGTCCCTTGTTGGAACAGGCCAAAGAGTCACTTTAAAGGCCAGTACTCTTTCTCTGGCAACAAGCCCTAGGATGCTTATGGAGCAGGAGATGGTGGTTAATTCTAGAAGAATTAATGGCAGGAAAGTACATGTGGTCAGGATTTTGTGCACTTTGCTGTTAAACACAAACGAAAAATAGACCCTGAATTGCACCAAAAGCTGTGTTCTGTGATATGTGTCAGTTATGTAACTTGCATGACTTTTCAATTTGCATGATTCTGCAAATTTTACTGCTGTATGTAGTATTTTTATTAGGAGTGCAATATTTGTTTTCATCAAACTGATTAATTGATAAAGATGGGTTTTTAAAAATGTTTTTATGATGCAGAATTAGGAGTGCTATGTTAAGAGTACTATTATCCTCCACTTTCCAAGCAGGCTGGCTTGGAGGTGCGGAGCACTTCTATAGGCTTGGCACTTACATTGTGGCATTAGTCCTACTGTAAGAAGGGAGAAAAACTATTAACCCCACCACCACTATTAAGCCAAGACCTCCCACTGAATTCTTGTGAGTAAGCCCTAAGGTTGTAATTCATTTCCTTGGAAGTAAGCAGTTATCAAAAAAAAGTGAGACTTACTTCTCTCACGTTTGAAACAGCATGCACCTTCTTTCTTCTGAATAATTGCTTTTATTCATTTGCAGATTTTATCAAAGCGTTACTGATTTTAGATAATTGTAGGAGATAGTCAGACTTGTTCATGACTGGCAGAGGCATAATATATTGGAATCGAGCTGTGGAGGAGCCCTGGAGATCCTTCTGGCTTCTGAGATTTATTGGGTATGCATGCCTTCACCTGACTGTTGAAGCTAATTTTTGGACCTAACACTGCATTCAGTGCTGCTTCTGTTCCTTCATAGACATGCAGCATAATTGTGGCCTTGCATAGTGGTTTTATTTAGTGGATGTTGTGTTGGATTTAGACTGAAAGATAAAGGTTCAAAGCTCTGTTTGGTAATGTACCAACTGACTGACCTGAGACAGTGGTAATTTAGGATTTTCAAAATGGAAATTGCAGCTGCACATCTCACAAATTGACTGAGGGGATACATTAAAAAGATATGTAAATGAAGATGATTCTGAGCAAAGGGGAGTTGGTACAAAATGAAGTAATTAAATATTTTTGTTGATCTATTATTTCTTCATCTCCTCTTCCTCCTCTACCCCCCTCCCCATTTTTCTATCTCAGGTTGCCCCTAGGTCATTTTCTTTGAAGCAGTTTTCCCAGCTTGCTTATCTTGGGAATCTTTCATAGATTATGAAAAATATCAATAAGCAACAGCCCTGATTCTTTCTGGCAGGCTGTTGTGTACTAGTTCAGAGCATGCTTGTTAACTCTGTACATTATGTTCAAGTGGGATCTTTTGTTTTTGATCTTCTTGGCAGTTCAGAGGAAGAAGGGGAGTAGAACCAGATCTGGAGGAGGAGGGAGCAGACTGAATAAAGAGAGGGGAGCCTAAAACTCTGTATTTTGCAAATCACTGTATGATTGGGGGGGGTGCTATATGACCTGAAACTACTACAGTAAGTTAGACCAGAAATCATTGACAATACTTAATGTCAGCAAATCTCTCATTTTCCTACAATGATGAAATATGTAATACTTGGCCTGTTGACTTGTCTTCTTGAGCCTTTTGATTTGGGGGCGGGAGACACAGAACTTGCCCATTTAACAGTGTCTCAAAATGCCACCTGTGCCTCAAAATGCCACCTGTGTCTCAAAATGCCACCTGTGTAGAATACAAATTTTGAAATGGCGTTTAAAGTCCTGGCTGTCTATATTTACTTTTAACTAATTAATGTGAGGCTGGTCCAGACTTTTCAGCATAGTTTAATAGCTGCCCCTGTTTGTTCTGTTTTGCTGGTGTTCTAAGATTTAATTGTGTTTTTTACTGTGAAATTTGTATTTTGCTTTATGATGTGAGCCACTTTTGAGATGGCTGTGTATAACTGCCTGTACAAATAGCTAAATAAATAAACAACTGCTCCATTTATTTAATTATTCGAGACCATAAGGATTTCCTCCTTGGATCAGGCAAGGCCATTGAGTCCTGCATTCTGTCTCCAGTAACAGCTAGCCATAGGCCATGGTCCATTGTTTTGTCTTCACCTGTACTTCACTGGTGAAACCACCACAGCATTTGTTTTTACAAGAAATATTTGATCTCATGCTGTCATGATGACAGTGGACATTTTGTGAGTTCAGATGTTGCTAGTTTTGTATTCTTAAATTCTCTGTAATAGAAAAAGCCACCACCTTTGCTTCCAGAAGGAGATGCTTAGGGTCCAAATCCTCAAAGGGAAAGCCTGCTGTTCCATATCATGCCGCCCTGGGCTCCTACTGGGAGGAAGGGCGGGATATAAATAAAAAAATAAATATCAGTCTGCCGTAATCTGCCAATGTACTCCTCTGGTTGCTGCTGTTGCTATTAGAGGTGGCAAGTGGAGAGGGCATTTTCATTTGTTGTGCCCTTCCTATGGAAATCTCTCCCCTGGAAGGCTTGCCCGGCACCTACACTCTGTGCTGTTGCTCTCTCTTTTGGCCTCAGGTAAAGGCCTTTTTATTCTCCCAGGCAGTGATGTAATTGTCCAGGGTCTCAGAGGGTCTTAGACCCTTTATGTTTTGGGGGAGCAGGGTACTTATGTCTCTAGCATCCCACAAGCCATTTAGCATGAAAAGGGAGTCTGCGAGTCACTGAGAAGATTATTTTCAGTAGCTGACCATCTCCCTTTTCATGCTTGTTGGCTCCTGGAACATCTGTTGTTGTGGTAGAAGGTATTAACAAGGATTTCATTCTCAACCCAGTAGTAAAAAGGGGAGGGAAGGGTGTGTGTCTGTGACAATCAGGAAGGGACCCTGCACTTCTGAATTTGCTACTGTGCTACTGCTCCCAGATATTTTTCACACTCACACAAGTCTGCTTTAAAAAAAATCTGGATTTCCCTGCTTTAACTTCTGTTCTACTGTTCAAAATCTTTCAGAGAACAGGATTGCCAACCAAGTGTTCTAATTTAGTACCCTTGTTCTTGGAGTATAATCTTGCAGACTGAACTTTCAGTTCACCTGAAAAAATAACTATCTGTTTCTTTACAGGAGGTAGAACTTGAAGGACCTTTATGGGATCCAAATGCCCGATGGATGGATAATGTGCCTACGATAATTACGGTAAAGAGGAGAATTCATTGGATATTTAATTAATTTATTTATTAAAAAATGTAACAGTACATGTTGGCACTTCATCTGGTTATTAATTTTTGAGTGGAGACAAAGTGAGATCTGCTGTAGTTCAGTAGCATTGTTTCGGCAGGTGTAATGGTCTTCCTTGTATATTTTTACTCCCTGTATTTTTTGCTGACCCACCTGGATGGGCTGAGTATGTCCAGCTGCTTCCTGGGGCCAAAGCATCTGTGGTTGCCCTCCTTCTGGTCTGACTTACTGTTTGGCCTGTTCAGATGATAATTTAATCCTTTGTCCTAAACCACCCATTCATAATGTGGGCAGTAGCCTAGACCATCCATGTTGTTGTTGTTTTAAATTGAGATGTTTAAGGGATATTAAAAATAAAAGATTAATTTAGACTGCAAAGCCTTCATTGGGTTTTAGACACTGAGCAAAGAGACTATTAAATTAGTCTAATCCAAGGATTTACACACTTTACCCTTTTCAAAGGCTCATTTTTTAAAAAATCTACAATTTTCTCCCTTCATACTTGCTGACACAGCTACCCTTTGAAGTGATGAGGCTATTGAAATAAGCTCTCTTCTAGCTAATTGAGGCACCTTGTTAACTTGCCCATTAACTTTTTGTTTGTTCTAGGTGTCAAAACGAATTATACCAATTTGTATAACATTATCTAGATTCTAGACAGTGAAATTTTATAGATGAAAGGGTCACATACAAATGTCTGTCTTCTAACTGGCATTTATTACAATTCATTCTGTTCCTGGTTGACCATGATGACTTGTGTAATACTTTATTATTGTATGTAAAAGAGAGTGAACAATGGATTTTTAATGTTCTAACATAATTATGTTTTTATTCTGTACGTCGCCCAGAGTGGCTGGACAACTAGTCAGATGGACGACTAATAAATCTAATAAATAAAAATAAATAAAATAAAAATGTTTGCTTGCCCCCCACCTTTAATAAAGCTGTTGACTTTTAAAAAGTTAAGTTTGTGTAGTTTTGTCATGAGATTAGGTTTACTCTTGGGCAGGAAGTGGCATCCCTTAATTTTTCACTTGGGAGACCCCTCTTCAGGAGGCCCACCCAAGAAAATCTCTCAAGCTGCCCCTTTTGAGGGAGAAAAATGCTAAGCTTTGGGGACACTTTCCTGTTTTTAAATGTAGATAGCCCTTTTCTACCCTCTCCAAAATCTTAGTGAGTCTAGATGTCCACATACTCGCACACATCTTACACATGGTCACACATGCATGCATCTGGTCAGGGGCTGTTTTCTGCCTGTATAACCTATTTTTTGTTTTGAATGTGGAACATGGGCAGGAGTGCACATGTGGCCTTCCTTGGACCAGCTGTTCCCTACTGGGGTCTCCAAGGCAGCTTCTTCCTGTGGGTTTCCTTCCATTGGAACTCCTCTTAGACTGATTTTCTTCTGCAAGGGTAATTCAAATCTCTTCTTCTCCCCCTTCCAACCGATTTCCTCAGTTTCAGCCCCTGAGAAATTGACAAGGATTGCCCACTTTGCCATTTTTTCCTCTATCCTCTGCTACAATTCAACCTTTTTGCATCTTGAATATCCTCTGTCCACCATTCACTTCTGAGTGTGACCAGAAGTAGACAGTGGTATGTGCATGAAAGATGGTCAAATCAAGACAGGTATTAATAATTTCTTGTGGATTTGTATATCTCACAAAATCACACTGTAGCTTTCAAGTTGCATATTAAAATCATATATGTATTGTATCTACCCAGCATACTATTGTTTCAAACAGTACCATTGTGGACACATTTCCTATATGTGGTATCAGAGTGCATGCATTTCCTACATATGCATATGGAAAACACATTGCATCCACTTTAGATTGTCAGACAGAGTCTGTTAGGCAGACACAGAACAAGAGGTAGGTCTACAAATGCAATATTTGCCATGGCAAACAGTCCTAGCAGCTGCCTGACACTCTTCCCTGGATCTTCTTTAGCAGCTTATTTACTAGAAAATATTTTTAGGGCACATGGGATATCGGTAAAATTCCTCACTTGGTATTCCTTCTGTGTTGTAGTTGTAAAGATTTTAGAGCAGATCTTCCATCTTTTGTGAAGCTGGACAGTGGTTTCTCTGTTCTGGAAAAAGATAATTGAAACAAACTTTTATATAAACATTTCTTACTCATTGAGGATTACACATGCAGTCTTAGGAAAAGCACCCAAAATGTGGGTCTTGCTGACAAGTGACTGGGCTTGGTTTTTGAGGGTCATGTTAGTGGCACACTGTAATGCTCTAGTACTTTTTTTTCAACCTGTTGTTTCATCAACTATAGTAAATCAATATTTTGTTATTTGAAATATTTATATCTTCTGTTTAAAACGTTTAAAACAATAGCAGGTGATTGTGTGTACATATATAATGTGAGATTATATTATATGGGAGATAGTCAATAGTAGTCAGAGTTGACCCATTGAATGCAATAGACTTGTTACTTAAGTGCGTATGACTAGCACTGAATGTTCACACACACACACAATATAATTAAAGAATAAAACAGCAGCATAATAAACCTCAAACCAAACAAGAGTAGTTTTAACAAAATATGGTGTGTTGCCATGATGTTCAGGCTTACAGAAGTTGTGCAGATAAGAGATGGAAGATGGCAAGAACTATTTAAAAAAACGTTGGTGTGTCTCTCCCCCCCCCCATTATATGAGGCAAAGATTTGATTTAGAATTTTTCAAAGCTTTCTCACTGCTGAAATAATATAAAAGGTATATAAAATAATTAAAGAATGGATTGTGATAATATTAGGGGATGATACATTGTGTGATATAATTAGTTCAGATGTTTTAAGCTAGTTATATTGTACATATGAAAGTACAAAAAGGTCTGGTATGTTATATATAAAATTAAAAGTTTTTCTTAAAATCGTCATTCATGCTCCAAAGAGTGTAAATAATCAGCAATTTGAAAGGTCCAGAGACTGCCAAAGAAGATAGATCATTAAGAGATTGTGGAAAGCCTTCAAATGGGGCGAGGCAGCCCTCTCAAGGCAGTACATTCTGGAGTCTAGGTGTGGTTACAGAAAAGGCCTTCCCCCACAACCACCCCAGTTGCAGCTCAGATGGTCATGGGATATGTAGAAAAGCCTTTTCAGCAGATCTTAATGAGTGAGCAAACTCATATGGGAGATGGTGCTTTTAGATATCCTGGGCCTACATTATAACCAGCTCATTGCTAGTGGAGCTATTGCAAAGGAGGAGTTGCATGCTGCCAATAACCAGCTCTGATCAACATGTGCAAATTAATATGGAAGACCCTATAGAGCTTTAAAGCAAATAACCAAAGCTTTGAAAGGTACCCCACATAGAGCACATTGCAGTAATCCACTCCTGTTGGAACTAAAGTGGGTGTCGTCATAGCTGTATCTGTTCTTTTTTTGAATGGGGGCAGCTAGTACACCAGCCCTAAACTGGGTAAAAATGAGTTGGCCAGATCCTGGAGAATCTTCAGACTGGAAACCTGAGTCTTAAAGGTTTTCAGTGCCTTTCTTGGAAGTCATAGGATAGGAGTAGCCAAGATGTTTAGGACTACAACCCTCATAATTCCTGACCATCTTATGTTGGCTGATGCTGATAGAAGCTATAGTCCACAAAATCTGGAGAGCACAATATTGGCTATCCTTTCATAGAATAACAAATGGTCTTCCAACTTAAAGCAGACTTGGAGTACTATGTACAGTTCTGGTTGATGCATCTTCAAAAATCCTGTTGTACAGCTGGAAAAGGTGCAGAAAAGAGCAGCCAAATGATCAGGGGACTAGACCACTTCACCTTAGAAGAAAAGTAGCAGTGTTTGAGTCTCTTTAATTGGGGGGGGGGCGAGTAAGGGGCATGATAAAGTGTGTAAAATTATGCAAGATGTGGAAAAAATGAGTAGGGATAAGTTATTCTCCCTTGCATAAAACTAAAACATGGGGCCATCCAATGGTGCTGAATGGTGGCAAAAGGAAGCACTTCCTCACACAGCACATAGTTAACTTCCTGTCCATTCATATATTTGCTGGAATCTTGCTGTATTGTTTCCAGTGCCTTCTATAAAAAAATTTTTTTGTTTCAACAACCTACCCAGGCATGTAATTTCAACACTTTACTAACATCCATTCTGCACAAAGTAGAAAATATTTAGAGACTAAAACTCCTATGCCCGGAGACAAACTGCCCTGTAATTGCAAACTTGAGGATACAGACAAAAGGTGGACTTACATTCCCCACCCAAGTGGGAGAATCCAGGCATAACCAACATTGTGGCCTCAACAGTGTGCCTCTGCTTTCTTCTGCTGAGGGCTGATTAATGGACATTAAATGCCCTGGTCCACTTATAAACTTCCTGCCTTGGAACATTGCAGGATGGAATAATAAATTGGCAGATTTGGGTTTTATCTGCTACCTACAGTCTTTTGATATTGTTTGTCTCCAGGAGACTTGGCTCTTGGAAAAAAAATATCTCTACCTGCAAGGCTTCAGAATCAACCTGCCCTGAAAACCTCTTGTCTAGGCTGAGGCAGTGGAGGACTGGCCGTTTTGATCTCCTCAACCTTAGAGGTACAGAACTCTGAGATAGTTGAGTCAGTTCCCAACTTCTGCCAGGTCTTAGTCATCCGAGGACATAAGATGTGCCCCCTTATATGTGTTAATGTTTACCTTCCCGCTCAAACCTCTAGATTTGCAGCTGGGTCTTAGAGCAAACTTGAAGCCCTCCTGGATAACGATTACCCCTTTCATTTTATCCTTATTTGTGGTGATTTTAATGCTGGGATGGGAAATAGCTATCCTCTGCTGGAAAAGGCCATGCGTCTCGACCTTGGGGAATAAGTAAGCATTCCCCGATTTTCATGAGACAAGATAATTTTAGTAAGTATGGACAAGCTCTTTTTTCTTTAATTTTTATATTTCAGCTGGTTTATTTATTTTTTATTTTTTATTTGATTTATATCCCGCCCTTCCTCCCAGCAGTGGTTTGTTTTAATGGCACTTATTTAGATCACTCCAAGAGATACTATGCTTACACCTCTGAGAAGGGAGCCAGTGTTCTTGATTATATAATAGGGTCACTTCCTATTGTTCCTTTTGTCAAGTGTATGACATTGGAAGATAGATCTGAAAGTGACTATCTTCCACTTAGGCTCATTCTTAATTTACACAATTCATATCTTAATGTGTCAACAGATTCCAAAATGCCCAGGTTATTTACAGGGAGTAAGATGGCTTAAATGGTCTCTGGAAATTGATTTCAACATAGGGTGGATGCTAGGGTCAGATAAGCTTTTACAGCTTCAACAACTTGCCCTTGAAAGCCCCTGGTCTATTTCCCAGAATTACCAGGATATAACCAGTGCACTCAGACCTCTAGTGACCACCACTCTAGTAGAGAAAACCCCTAATGCTTCTCGGTCTTGGTTCGATAGAGAATGTTAAGCTAAGAAAAGGGAGTTGCGTAAATTAATAAAACAGATGATGCGGTTCTGACAAGGCTACTCGTCTTTTGCAATTACACTGGAGAGAGTATGAAACAATGCTCAGAAAGAAAAAAAAGGCCTTCTTTACTAATAATTGGAAGTCCTTGGGCCTTGCTTTAATTGAAGGGAATGAACCCAAATTTTGGAACATGATCCAGGGAGGCCTCTCCCAAAACTTTTTTTGAGGCTGCCCCCCAATCCCTCCTGAAACCTGGGTCTCCCACTTCAGCAGTATCTTCGGTAGCAGTACAATCTTACTTTTAGATACAACAGGGAATCCTCCCAACCTCCCAGCCTGGCCACCTGTATCTAACACTGACATAGAGGATTTGATTTTGTCTCTCTGCTCTGGCAAGGCCCCAGGGGAAGATATGATTCCCCCTGAGGTTTTCCTTTTAGATGTTCACTGGTGGGCCCCAGTCTTAGCAACGTTATTCACTTACATCAACTCAACTGGAGACATCCTGGCTGGCTGGCGTTCCAGCATTGTTGTGCCTGTCTTTAAGAAAGGAGACACATCAGACCCTCATAATTATCGACCCATCAGCTTCCTAGATGTGACCTCTAAACTATATGGCCGTTATCTTTTAAACAAGCTCCTTGATTGGGACACCAGCTATTCAATCATCCACGAGGAACAAGCAGGGTTCAGAAAGGGCAGAAGCACCATAGATCAAGCATTTGTCTTGCAGCATTTAATTCACAAAACCGTTAAGGGCCCAAATAAGTCCATATTTGCTGCTTTTGTAGATTTCTCTTCTGCCTTCGATTTAATAGATAGGGACCTTCTATGGCACAAACTTGACCAAAACAAACATTGATGAAAGACTGCTCGGGCTTATTCAGTCTTTACATCAGGCCAATACATTGCAGGTACTATTGGGCCTCCAAGGTGCCCTATCTCGAGGTATTCATATCAAACGGGGAGTGACGCAAGGCTTCATATTGGCACCCTTTTTATTCAATTTCTATATCGATATAATTCCCAGCATGGCTTCCCCTTCCTTGTTTCCATCATCAGTTGGCAATCGTAAGATCTCAGTATTCCTTTATGCTGATGATCTAGTCCTTTTATCTCTGAATAAAATCGGTCTCAAAAGGATGTCAGCTAACTTTGGAAAAATTTGTAAAGAGGAGAAATTAACAGTTAATTACTCATAAACTAAGATCATGGTTTTTTGCAAGAGCACCCCGAATTCCAGCTGGGTCCTAGATGGGCACCAACTAGAACAGGTTCACTCGTTCAAATATTTGGGCTTGAGTTTCAGTGAGAAATTGTCATGGAACATCATTTAGACACTATTAAACTTTCATGCGCCAGATCAACTGACCAAATTCAAAAGTTTTTCTGTACCAGAGGGGGGCAACTAATTAATCCTGTACTCAAGGTTTTTGTTTTCAAAATCATAGCCCAAATGCTCTATGGTGCAGAACTTTGGGGGGAATCAGCCAAACATGAGACAGAAGTTTTGCAAAATAAGTTTATGAGGCAGATACTGGGGCTTCCCCCCAGGGCTCCATCAACCCACCTTAGAGCAGAGCTTGGTTTACCTTCAATTTCAGCAAGAATCGATTTATCCTACCTTAGATATTGGTGTAGATTAAACAGGATGGATGATCAGTCCCTTACCAAGCTCTGTTGGTTTGAGCAACTCAGGAATGGGGGATGGGCCCACCAGTGCCAAGCAAAGCTAGAGACTTGTAACCTCTCCATGGAAAAATGTTTAAGCCTTAGCCCACTCGCACTAAAGAACTGGATCTTTGACCATGATGTGGGCCAAGACAGGGCAACAATAGTTGCCGCACCCTTTTCTATCTGGTACTCCCAGCAAGGTCAATCACGCAAGATCCAATTATTTTGAGGTTTTGACCTATGCACAACTTCATAGGGCATTCACGGAACTTAGGTTTCAAGTGATGCCCTCTGCATATCTGGAGGGGAGATGCCGGGGAATCCCAACTAATGAATGGAAATGCACTTTTGGGTGTGATCAGACAGAAGACATAATTCATTACCTGTTGTATTGTCCCTTGTATGAGGATCCCAAAAGGAAATTCTTGGCATATTTCATTCAGCTATACACGGATAGATCATCCCAGGAGTTGGTAGTAGAACTTTTAGCACTTTATTATGTGTAATATTTTATTCATATTTTCATAAAATTTAATGCCAGTTAATATTTTATTGGTATTTTTTAATGAATGTTTTTGATTGTTTTTTGTAAATCACTGAGAAGCTTTCTGTTAAGTAAGAGCTATATAAATTTTATTTGATGGATAAATAAATAAAAATAGTTAAAACTGTGAAATTTGTTTCCAAAGATTTAATAATGGCCACAAACTTGGATGGCTTTAAAGGGGGATTGGACATAGTCCTGGAAGAAACACTGTCAATGACCACTAAAATGTGCTGTCTCTATGTACAGAAGCAGCATGCCTCTGAATGCCAGTCACTGGAAAACAGATGGAGTTGGTTATTGCCCTCATACCCTGCTTGTGGGTTTCCCAGGAACATCTGGTTGATCGCTGTGGGAAGCAGGAAGGTGGACTAGATAGTCCTGTGATCTGATCCAGCAAGGCTTTTCCTATGTTAAACTTAGTACAGCCCAGTCAAGGGATCATAGTGAGGAGTCCTGAGATGAGGAAGCTATTCCATCTGCTCACCCACCCTGTTCCTGGGTTCCCAGCCAGTCCAGGACACTATTGCTAATTCCACCGGAAGAGAGTGGAAACACCTGCAGTTAATTGACTGTGCCCAGCCCACAGATCAGCTATGAAGGTTGCTGCAATGCAGAACGTTTGGGGTCTCCATGAGGGCATCACCCCCTTTTACATTGCACCGTTGAATGCATTGTCCTGTAGAGAGAAAGTGAATGATGTTGTATTATTGGGTTGTAGTTGAATTGTGTGTGTACTGCCCACATATTTTAAACACTAGAATCACATTCAGCACAGTAAGATGCTCACACTATGAGAGACACGTTAGAACTCAGACCAGCTGAGGGAACAGTAGATTCACATCTCATGCTCACTCTGGGGCATATGATCATTGAGTGGAATGGTGAGTGGCATCGGCAGAACTATTTAATTTTTTTTTTGCCAAGTGTGTAAAGTTGAATTCACATAGGTTTGTTTGTTTATTTGTTTATATCCCACCCTTCCTCCCAGCAAGAGCCCAGGGCGGCATGACACGACTTAACTGTACTGTGCTCAGCCTGCTGTTCCATGCTTCCTTGAGTCTCTACCTCTATTTGTGCAATCACTTGCATTGTTGGGCCATTGTCTTGAACATGTGAATGCTTCTTCAGTTCCAACTGTATATTTCATACAAATACATAATGGATAATTATGTAGATTCCTTTGGGAGGAAGGGCAGGTTATTTATGTAATAAATAAGTTTGCTGGCGTGCTAAGAAAGTTGGGGATGGTACACAAGTATACTGCTTCCATTTCTGGTTTTCATTTACACAATTTTGAACGTTTTTCATGATTACGCAATGTGCTATCACTGACAAGATAAAAAGAAACCACATTCTGTTCTGATTACAGCACGTTAAAAATTGCGCACAGGCAAATCAGCATTGTGTTCTATTCCAACATTCTACAAATTTTAGCCAATTCTCACAAAATGTTTGCTCAGATAATGCATGTTTCTCCTGAGTCTGTTTTCCACCATGTGATCTTTTCCTTTTTTAACTCGTTTTAGTGTTATACAGTTTCTAGTGTTGGGTGAGTGACTCTTGACTGCAACTACCATATTTTCCATATTCAAGAAGTCACACCCAAATTTCTTGATTTCGTGTAAGTGAATTAACTTTTGAATGGTTCTATCTACATTGATAACCAAATGCCAATATGTTACCATCCTCCGGCATTTCCCCCCTCATGTGAATAGTCTTTTATTCCATATACTAAGTTTTAAACCCTTCATTGGTTTGGGGCACCTTTTTAGGCATCAGCCATAGAAGGCAGCTTCTGCAAGGGAAAGTCCTGTCTCAGTAACCTATTAGAATTCTTTGAGAGTGTCAACAAGCATATAGACAGAGGTGATCCAGTGGACATAGTGTACTTAGACTTTCAAAAAGCTTTTGACAAGGTACCTCACCAAAGACTTCTGAGGAAGCTTAGCAGTCATGGAATAAGAGGAGAGGTCCTCTTGTGGATAAGGAATTGGTTAAGAAGCAGAAAGCAGAGAGTAGGAATCAACGGACAGTTCTCCCAATGGAGGGCTGTAGAAAGTGGAGTCCCTCAAGGATCGGTATTGGGACCTGTACTTTTCAACTTGTTCATTAATGACCTAGAATTAGGACTGAGCAGTGAAGTGGCCAAGTTTGCTGACGACACTAAATTGTTCAGGGTTGTTAAAACAAAAAGGGATTGTGAAGAGCTCCAAAAAGATCTCTCCAAACTGAGTGAATGGTTGGAAAAATGGCAAATGCAATTCAATATAAACAAGTGTAAAATTATGCATATTGGAGCAAAAAATCTGAATTTCACATATACGCTCATGGGGTCTGAACTGGCGGTGACCGACCAGGAGAGAGACCTCGGGGTTGTAGTGGACAGCACGATGAAAATGTCGACCCAGTGTGCGGCAGCTGTGAAAAAGGCAAATTCCATGCTAGCGATAATTAGGAAAGGTATTGAAAATAAAACAGCCGATATCATAATGCTGTTGTATAAATCTATGGTGCGGCCGCATTTGGAATACTGTGTACAGTTCTGGTCGCCTCATCTCAAAAAGGATATTATAGAGTTGGAAAAGGTTCAGAAGAGGGCAACCAGAATGATCAAGGGGATGGAGCGACTCCCTTACGAAGAAAGGTTGCAGCATTTGGGTCTTTTTAGTTTAGAGAAAAGGCGGGTCAGAGGAGACATGATAGAAGTGTATAAAATTATGCATGGCATTGAGAAAGTGGATAGAGAAAAGTTCTTCTCTCTCATAATACTAGAACTCGTGGACATTCAAAGAAGCTGAATGTTGGAAGATTCAGGACAGACAAAAGGAAGTACTTCTTTACTCAGCACATAGTTAAACTATGGAATTTGCTCCCACAAGATGCAGTAATGGCCACCAGCTTGGATGGCTTTAAAAGAAGATTAGACAAATTCATGGAGGACAGGGCTATCAATGGCTACTAGCCATGATGGCTGTGCTGTGCCACCCTAGTCAGAGGCAGCATGCTTCTGAATACCAGTTGCTGGAAGCCTCAGGAGGGGTCCTGCTTGCGGGCTTCCCCCAGGCACCTGGTTGGCCACTGTGAGAACAGGATGCTGGACTAGATGGGCCAGTGGCCTGATCCAGCAGGCTCTTCTTATGTTCTTAAAATATACATTAAAATAATAAATCAAAGCAGTTATGACTCAGCAGCCTAAAAACTACAACATGGGCCAGATAAATTATAGTAATAATAAAAAGAAATTAAAGAGAGATTGTTTTGATAGTTTTTTTAAGTAATGTTTTGAAGGTGTTTTGTTTTAATGTGTTTTAAAGTTTGTTTTTATGATGTTTTAATGTTTTTAGTGCTTTTGTTTGCCGCCCTGGGCTCCTGCTGGGAGGAAGGGTGGGATATAAATATAATAACAACAACAACAACAATAATAATTCAGCTCTTATTTTGAAGATATCAATCCTTTTTACTCAATTTAAAAAAAGCTGTGACAAATCCAGAGTAAATAGGTATTTATAGCCCATTTAAAGGCCTATAATTGTAGGGTCAAATGCAGTCTAAGTTGGCCCTCATGGGCCTGTAAGCTGAAGGTTCCACACTCCTGCCATACACCAAAGGCCATAGGGTGGGAACAAAAGCCTCCTAGTTCCACCTTCTGAGATGGACCCTCCAGGAAGAAGTAGAGTCGCTAGATAACCATGCCTCCTAAGCCCAAATTGGCAAGGCAGCCCAGGATAGGATACCATGGTGAGGTTATTGAAAGCCTTTGAGAAGTCTAGGAGAACCAATAGGGTTACACTCCCCCATCCATTTTGGGCACAAGTCACTTACTAGTACTGTTTCTGCCTCAAAATCAGCCTAGAATCCAGATTGCAACAGATCCCAATTAGCCCCATGGAACAGGAACTTCTCATTCTTGTAAGTGCCCAGTTCTTTCAAAGACTGCCCCAATCTCTCACAAAGTGTGGTCATTTTGTGCAAAAAGCCAAACTTTCAGTTAAATGTACAATGCCCCTTGTTTAGACCTAGCTGACACAACTTCATTCTTACACACTTGGTGGTCTTGTTTCATTCTCAGCCCCTTCATATGCCTGCAGCTGTTTAGAGGGTACTACAAATGTTAAATATGGCAGCAGCAATTCTTGTGAGATAATGTTATTGTAATCTGTTATTTTTCCAATTACTGTGGTCATCTGTGTTTCATTACATTCACTGAAAGATTACACCCTCTTATACCAATTGAAAATCTAAAAATACCTTATTAGTTGCAATTAATAATTGTACAGTATTTTTACTAGCTTATAAGGAGAGATGAAATTCTGCTGCAGAAGTGAGACTCCCATGAATAATAATTAATATTTATCAAGTTTCGAGAGAGAGAAACATAGGCAGTCCATGCTTGGAGACTCACAAACCTGCTCTGACAAGCTCTTTGAAATATGATGATCTTTTTATTCTTCCAGGCTGTGCAAATATAGCGCAGTGGCAGCAAATAAAAGGCAGAAACACAATAAGAGGCAATTGATGGATATCTTTTCATGTGACAATTAAATTAAAGGTTGGGCAGCAATTTTAGAAGGACAATGTAGTATATGTACACAAATAAGCCATTCACTCTGATGCTCTTTAGAAGAATTTGAAGAAAGGCAGTTAGAGCTGGTTTACACAATAGTTTCAGCCCTGCAAGCTGTGGGCTTGACAAACAAGTGACCCTCTGGTTCACTATGTACCCAAATTGTGGCTTAGCGTGCCACCAGAAGAGTTAGACATGGGAAGCAGCCTTATACCAAGTCAGACCATTGGCCCATCTAGCTTATTATTGTCTGCATGCTGACTGGTAGCAGTTTTCCAGGGTTTCCTGGAAATACCAGAGATTGAACCCGAGTCTTTTGCTTGCAAAGCATGTCCTACAGCCCTTCCCCTGAAAGTTTATTGATCAATTGTGCATTGCACTGTAATAGAGAGCATCATCATCTGTTTGCTTGTATGCCACTTTCCACAAAAGTGGCTAACAACATATCAAATGAACAGTAAGTATTACAACTCAAAAGATGTATTAGAGACAATTTGAATAATAAAAATATCAATGTAAATACGAAAAGTCAATCCATACAACATAATATAAAATAATACAAATAAGCTAACCTAATGTAGTAGCTTAAATGAAGCAGAAGAGAGAAAAATACCAACTCCAAAAATTGAATAGTAGCATACAAAACGTAATGTTCCAGACGACGCACCTGTATCCAGTAGTTTGGGTCCAGAGCCAAACATCCAAGGACCCAACCCCATCTCTCACTTGAGGTAGTGCAGACACCTGGCTCTCACCCAGAGGGTCTTTATGCCAGTTATTATCATAAGGTTTCACCCCACATGGCAAGCAATAACTTCTTCACGCTCCCCCACCATTAATTGTTGTTATGTGCCTTCAAGTCGATTACAACTTATGGCGACCCTATGAATCAGTGATCTCCAAGAGCATCTGTCATGAACCACCTTGTTCAGATCTTGTAAGTTCAGGTCTGTGGCTTCCTTGATGGAATCAATCCATCTCTTGGTTGGCTTTCCTCTTTTTCTGCTGTTTTTCCCAGCATTAATGTCTTTTCTAGTGAATCTTGTCTTCTCATTATGTGTCCAAAGTATGATAACCTCAGTTTCATCATATTAGCTTCTAGTGACAGTTCTGGTTTAATTTGTTCTAACACCCAGTTATTTGTCTTTTTCGCAGTCATGGTATGCGCAAAGCTCTCCTTCAACACCACATTTCAAATGAGTTGATTTTTCTCTTATCCGTTTTTTTCACTGTCCAACTTTCACATCCATACATAGAGATCGGGAATACCATGTTCTGAATCATCCTGACTTTGGTGTTCAGTGATACATCTTTGCATTGGAGGACCTTTTCTAGTTGTCGCATAGCTGCCCTCCCCAGTCCTAGCCTTCTTCTGATTTCGTGACTATTGTCTCCATTTTGGTTAATGACTGTGCCGAGGTATTGATAATCCTTGACAAGTTCAGTGTCCTCGTTGTCAACTTTAAAGTTACATAAATCTTCTGTTGTCATTACTTTAGTCTTTTTGACGTTCAGCTGTAGTTCTGCTTTTGTGCTTTCCTCTTTAACTTTCATAATCATTCGTTTCAAATCATTCCTGGTTTCTGCTAGTTGTATGGTATCGTCTGCATATCTTAAATTATTGATGTTTCTCCCTCCAATTTTCACACCTTCATCTTGGTCCAATCCCGCTTTCCTTATGATATGTTCTGCGTACAGATTAAACAAATACCCTGCGTACAGATTAAACATCCTTTTCTATTGGGAACCAATCGGTTTCTTCATATTCTGTCCTTACAGTAGCCTCTTGTCCAGAGTATAGGTTGCACATCAGGACAATCAGATGCTGTGGCACCCCCATTTCCTTTACAGCATTCCATAGTTTTTCATGATCTACACAGTCAAAGGCTTTGCTGTAATCTATAAAGCACAGGGTGATTTTCTTCTGAAATTCCTTGGTCCGTTCTATTATCCAACGTATGTTTGCGATATGATCTCTGGTGCCTCTTCCCTTTCTAAATCCAGCTTGGACATCTGGCATTTCTCGCTCCATGTAGAAGAAAAAGAGGAAGGCCAAACAAGAGTTGGATTGATTCCATAAAGGAAGCCACAGACCTGAATTTACAAGATCTGTACAGGGTGGTTCATGACAGATGCTCTTGGAGGTCACTGATTCATAGGGTCGCCATAATTCGTAATCAGCTTGAAGGCACATAACAACAACATATATAAGGGATAAGATGGTCTTTCAGTTATCCTGGTCCCCAGCTGTATAGCTGTATAAATTTATACAATTTATTCTGACTTGATATGGAAGGGCGAGGAGCCATCCAGTGTGCTGAAGCCTCTCCCTCCACCCTGAGAAACTCTTTTGACTTACGAGACTTACCTGTTTGACTTACGAAACTTGAGCAGACATTGCCCATGTGATTTTCAAATGTTATCCTTTGTACCTGTAAGTACTAGCAGCCTGCTTCTAGTCCTCTTGGAGACTTTTGATAACCAAATCCTTTAAGATTGAGACATATGGGAATTGTGGATAGGGCTTTGCAATGATTCTATTCCTGTTTGGTTGCCTCCAGAGAGTAGCACTCACTGATTGCTCTCTTTCTCTCCCCTTCCTGTGGACTACACCCTGTGGGGTACCATAGCATTCCATCTTGTGTTTTCTATCTGCTCTGTGCAAATATTGGAAGTGGATAATTTGGAGTGAAGATAGACAGCACTATTTTTAATTAAATCCAGCAGAACAACTTCAGCCTCAGAATGAATGCCTGAAGTCAGGTGCGGGCTGGTCAAGGACAAATGTTGAAATTTCATCTAGGGAAAATAGAGACTATAATGTTTGGCCAACATAAAGCTTGAGAGAAGTTTGTTTCCTGCTATGGATGGTGTTAAATGCCTTCTAAAGGATAAGGTTGGTCCTCTTGGGGTTTTACCAGACCTTGCATTGCTATTGGTGGCAGCAGCAGCTGGGAATCCTTTCACAAGCTTTGTCCAATGAGCTAGCTGTGACCGCTCTTCTTAGACAAGAATTTAACTTGTCATCCATGCATTGATAATGGAGTGTGTTAATGTCCTCTGTGTGGAACTACCTTTTTGAAGATTGTTTAGAAGCGACTGCTTTAGCACAGAACGTTGCAACCTGCCTCTTGAAAGGGACAAGCTTCAGATAATATATGATAGGTATGAAGAAGAGATTCCCAGGCAAGGAAGCTCATGTCATCAGCTCCTGAAGAGACCATCAGTGGCCTAAGGGAATTCTGCTGCTTTATTTATCTTTTATAATCTTTGTTTGTGTTAGCATTTTGAAAATAATTCCCAGTCTTGGGTGTCTTCAAAGATATATAAATTAGGGATCATCATCTTCTATAAATCTCAGCTCCCTTCACTCTCTGTGAAGTCACAGAGTTGTAACTTCTCCATGATTATGCCCATACTTTGAATATGCCATTGGTCTGGTTTTTGAAA